>NC_080089.1:117333792-117949863 GCF_950005125.1 Chionomys nivalis
AAGGTTGAGAAGCGCTGCTGTCATCCCCTTGTCTCAGGACACCTTGTCGCCTTTTCTGCTTGCAGTCGTTGTCCATGTTGGAAGACCTTTTCCCATAAGCAAACTCACGTCACAGTCTTTGTCCGTAGCTGGTCCTCGCTGTCTCCAGAGCCACCACTGACATCACTAGTTCCCTTCCATAGGCTGTGGGCTACTTCCGGCTTCACACATCCGTTCCCCAGGGCTGGGAGATCCCTGCTTCCACACAGCCATGTCCCTGATGCCGAGCGGATGGCTAGGAGTCGGACTTGAGTTTTGGTGGACTTAAGCAGTGTCGTCTTTTCTGGGTTGTGATCGGTTCTGCCTGTAGCTCGCGCAGTGGCTCCCTTCAGTTTTGTGACAGCACACCTTTACAACCTTCTCCTTCTTTACCGTTGGCTTGTCCACCCGCTGAAGCATTGAGTGAGATCACACGGTACAGACTAGGAAGTGAGCTCACACATACGATACAGACTAGGAAGTGAGCTCACACATACGATACAGACTAGGAAGTGAGCTCACACATAGACTAGGAAGTGAGCTCACACATACGGTACAGACTAGGAAGTGAGCTCACACATATGGACTAGGAAGTGAGCTCACACATACAGTACAGACTAGGAAGGCTTAGTGTGCAGTCAGCGCTCACGCAGTGTGCTTCTTCAGTGTTACAGCCACATTTAACCTGTTCACCCTCACTTCCTGTCTACTCATGTGTCTGCCCGCCCCGTCATTGTCTGTCTATCTGCTTGCCCCTTTGTGTTTATCCATGGGTCTGCTTGGATGTAGAGGAAACCCTGGTGGCTGCTGCGGGCTGTGGGGAAGCTGAGGGCAGGCGAGGGAAGGGCAGGCAAGGGACGGGCAGGGGAGGGAGGGCAGGCAGAGCTGTTCAGACACGACCCCGCCGCTAGACCCCTTTGCAGGCCCCTTCCTAGCTCCTGCCCCCGTGGGGACCGTAACCTGGATCCCAAGACCAGCTGCTTTGAGTTCTGAGTCGCAGAGGTGGCTTTGTCCTTCACCAGCACACCTGTCCGTGACGCTGAGAACTGTGCATAACTCCCGGTAACAACCATCCTCTGCCCTCGGTTCCTCTCGCCTGCTGTGAGAAGTTGTTCTTTTTTTTTTTTTTTTTTTTTTTTTTTTTGGGGGGTTTTCGAGACAGGGTTTCTCTGTGGTTTTGGAGCCTGTCCTGGAACTAGCTCTTGTAGACCAGGCTGGTCTCGAACTCACAGAGATCCGCCTGCCTCTGCCTCCCGAGTGCTGGGATTAAAGGCGTGCGCTAACACCGCCCGGCGAGAAGTTGTTCTTCTGCGGGGGATAGCTCCTCTTCCCAAGGGTCCTGCTGAGAGCAGGCAGCTCAGGCTGTAGTTCCCTAAGAGGACTGGGCGGGGCCGAGAAGAACGTGGGCGGGGCTGAAAAGGGGCTGGGCGGGGCTGAGGCGAGGCCGGACAGAAACTTCTTAAGGAAGCATGATTTCCGCTCTGGTGACCCCTCCCCTCCCCCTTCCCTTCAGTTCTTCTTGGTATTTGTTCGGCAATTACCCTGGTAAACTCCTCTGTGCAGCCCTTCCTTTTTAATGAGTGTGCAGACTGATCCTGTTTCATATTGATTTTAAGGGTTCTGTGAGATCTACGTCCGATGTGTGTGGGAACATTGTCCTTCAGGGTGCTGTCATGCATCTTCCCTAAGAAGCTGCCTCACCTCCTGTGGGAACAGCCTGTCAGCGTTCCCACGGGAGGGGCTTCGCAGCCTTAGGAGCTTGGACGGTTTAAAGTGGTGGCTGAGGCCCTTACTGTCCACCCTAGGCAGTTCCCTTTCTCTAGAGCAGTTATGGTGGTGGCATCCTTGGGGTTCCCATGGCGCCTGTTCAGTGCCTGGCCCTTTGCTGATGTGTAGAGACAGCAGCCAACACTAGTGAAGGTTTTATATTGGCCACTGCAGCAACAGCCGCTCTGAGCCCCAGGGCGCTGTTTACAGAGGGCCCCCTGGCAGCCCTTGTATCCAGCTCTTCCCTCCTCTCCCTCTCCTCTGCCTTCTCCTCCTTCCCACCCTTCCCGCCCCTCCTTTCTGTTTTCCTTCATCTTCCTCCTACTCCCCACTCCCATCCATCTTTCCCACCTCCCTGGCTCTCTGAGAAAATGCGGTCGGGCACAGCATCCCGGGCTCTGAGCCCCACTTTCAAGGAGGTTTGGGGACAGGAGTTTGTTGCTCTGTTTGTTTTTGCTGTTCTTAATGTTATTGTCGGGTTGACACAAGCTAGAGTCCTCTGGGAAGAACCAGCCTTTGTTGAGCAGTGCCTGCCTCAGATTGGCCTGTGGACAAGTCTGTGGGGGCATTTTCATGATTAATGAAATTAATTAAGGGAGGGTGCAGCTCGCTTCAGACAGAGTCACCCTGGGCCTCTGATTCTGGATTGTTTATAAAGCAAACTGGACAGAACTCAGCCAGCAGCCAGAGGCAGTGCTCTTCTGTGGTCTCTGCTTCAGCCTCTGCCTCCAGGTTCCTGCCCTCTCTTCCCTGATGGACTGCAGTGTGGAAGCGTGAGCCCCTAAATCCTGTCCTCCTGCACATCGCTCTTAAGTAGAGTTTTCTCACAGCGATAGGGAAGCAAATTCAAACAGGTTTCTCCGGACTTTTGGTTTTCGCCCCTTGGGAGCTTTGCAAATACCCTGGTGTGAGGGACATCATCAGGCCTGGATCCATTGCACACCAAGGCTGAGCAGATTGTCCAGTCATTGGTCTGGATGTGGAACCCTGGGAGAAACAGAGACACAGTCTTATGGTATGGAGGTTCAGATTTCAGAGCTGGTCAGTGTGTGGCTGGCAGAGGCCAGATGTGATCCTGTGGCTGCCAGGAGGGCCAGGAACTGAGGTGGGGATTATTTGGTGGCAGGTGTGCGGGTGGCCGCAGCCTGGCTGACTGACTGGACTTGGTGGAGAACCACCACCAAGGAGGATGAGTAGATGCCAGGGAGCCCAGGATCTGGGTCCGCAACATGCTGAGAGCCTCTAGCGCATAAGATGTTCTGTGGACCAATGAGATGAGACCAGGGGAGCCACTCAGGGCCACACCCTGACTCTCGGGCTCAGTGCCAGCTTGACTGACCCAGGAGCCTCCGTAGGAACCTGGGCAGACTAAGCTCCCAGGAGGGAGGGCAGGCAGACAGGCTTATTTCTCATGGTTTCTGGAGCACTGGTGTGTGCTGTGAGTGAGCCACACCCCCCAGCCCAGGGTCCACGAGGACAGCTCCTTCCTGCACCCTCCCATAAGCCTGAGCCTCTGGAAAGGCAGCTTTGCCAAGGCTGCCCAACTTGCAGACATCGCTTCTGGTTTGTATTCCTTGGCTCAGCATTAACAGCTCTCAGTGTGTAAAGCGAGGACAGGACCCCTCCAAGGTGGTGGGGGAAGGTTTTTTTTTTTTAATCATAGATAGGAGGAGAATACAGCCAGAGCAGGGAGAGAAAGTAGTGGACTGAGCGTGGCCAGCGGACTGGACGTGGCTGGGGGTGGAAGAGGAAGAGGAGGACATGAGAGTGGCAAGGCAGAGGAAGACACAGCAGAACCAGGAGCCCGCGTAGTCTAGATGGCAGGGTCCTGTAGGGCTGAGAAGCTACAGGAAGGGAAGGCTGTGCGCTGGAGAAGTTTAGTGCAGGGGTCCGGGAGAGAAGACCTGAGAGGAGCCAGGATGCCAGCATGAACTCTGACAGGTGTTTGCAATGGAGGCCACTGTGTGCTGATAGGCGCCGCAAACAGACATTTGCCCCGAGTACCTTTTGAACCTGACAGTTGGTAGGCTGGTTTTCTTTCCTTTTGTGGCGAGACATGAACAGAACCAGGCTGGAAGTTTTCTGGTCTCACTTCCTTCCCAGGCCCGTGATTGGCGGTCAGGCTGCAGGATGGGAGGGCCCCGTGGGGCTGGAAGGGTGATGCTGCAGCACCACCTAGTGGATCCGTGAAGCACTACAGCAGCAGCCTGATCTCCCACACTCTGCATCTCTAAGAATGGGTCTGTTGTGAGGCAATGACCGTATATGTGCGGAATGCAGGGAACCTTCCTTACACCCCTTCTCGGACTGGCCTCCTGGACATTCTGGGTGCTGGACATTCCGGGAGCCCATACTGGAAGTCGGTTCTGGAAAGGAGGGTGACAAAGCCAAATGACCTCGTGTTTCTTGCTTACGTTCCCTGGGAAGGATGGTGGCGACCCTGGTTCCATCATGGTCCAGACTTTCCCTTGTCTATTGATGGTGTGCTCTGCCTGTCTCTGAATTTCTGGGTGTCACTGCAGAAGTGCTGACTGACGCCTCCCCAGTCCCAGAGGCTCTGACATTTCTTCTTCCGTGCTCGTGGTGGTGATCAGTTTAGGATCTGTGCGCTCAGGACACTGCTGGGAAGGAGAAGCACGCTTACACGGGCCATGCACGATGTGTCATGTGTGTGGTGCTTCACTGTAGTGAATGAGAATAGCCCAGCGCGGTAGGGGGCGGAGGGAGGCTGTGAACAGCACGCAGCCTGGTTTCCTTTCCCAGGGACAGACACCTTCAAGCCTCTCACGGGAACACTTCTCGTACTTCCTCCAGCCTTCCCACTCCAGGGGTTTGCGCATCCAAGCGGACCACAAAATGAGGAAGAAAAATCTTTTTAGACTGGAAAAAATCGGGCTGCTGCTGTTTTATGGTGTGGTGGTTTATGGTTTTCAAACATTTTAATTAGTTTCATTTTTTAATATAGATGCACCCTGATGTTTTGTGCAGGAAGGGCACCATTCTTAAAGTCTCCGAAATAAAGTAGGAAAATGATAGATCGGCTATGAAAGCGTCACACGCAGATGTGTTATTGTTATTATTGTTATTTAACATTTCTAAGCCCCAACACTCAGCTCTCTAAGCTCCGCTGGGCCCGAGAAGCTGGGAGAAATGAAGAGGGCACAGCTTTGACGGCCTCGAGCTGGGTTAGCAGAGGGCAAACATTCGAGGTGCATCTGCCGCTGGCCGTCAGAGCAGGCTGGATTCCCGGGGGGGGGCGGTGGCTCGCAGACCCCAGCTTGGCCTGTGAACGGCACACCTGCCCCTGGAACCCACTCCTTTTTGGTGTCCAAATGCCGGACAACAGTACTCTGACAGGGAGGAAGGGTCTGGCTCATGGTTCGCGAGATGTAGTCTGTTGCGGTCGGGAGGACATGGCGGTGGTGGTGGAGGCGCGTGGCTGTTTGTTCACCTTCGCTGGCTCAGGCGCCCAGCTGGCTTTCTCCTGTTCCTGTTTATTGAGCCCAGGACCCTTCCTGGTGGGATAGTGCTGCCTACATTCAGGGTGGATCATCCCCCATGAGTTAATCCTTTCTGGAAACATCCTCACTGAGGTACCGTAGGAAGGCCTCACTGATGCTCCAGGCTCTGCTAACCCAGTCAACCTGGCCAAATGAACCATCCCAGACCCCACACTTAACAAGAGGGAAATCTGTGTTGGAGCCAGATGAAGGTCTAGCCCCACCCATTCAACGCTGAAGCCGCAGCTACATGCCTGATGACAAGATGACCGAGCACTTCGTCCTCAGTTGTGCCTTTCCTGGCTCCCCGCACCCTCTGCAGAACCGTGACACAGGCATTTGGGAAGCTGCCTGGCATGGCATGCGGCTGGCCTGGGTGGCAGCTTGGCCTTCAGGGCGAGTCACCCTTATTTCTCTGACCAGCACAGCTCTGTCCCAGGAATCTTGCTCCAGAGCTGGGAGTGCACCAAGCAGCCCTTGCAAGTTCTGCCCCCCTTGTCTGTGTTGGAATTCTCACACAGGTACAGTTTATATCCAGACACTCCATCCATGGGATGTATAGTATTGAGTAGCTTTTAGTATGTTTTGGGATTGGGCCATCACCTTCACAGTGTTAGGGTATTTTTAGCATCCCTACAGAGAAACTACATAGCCTTTAGCCATCCCCAGATCTGCCCTGCAGGATAACTGCATACTGCCTGTGTTCTCAGGGCCTCTGAGTTCCTCTGCATCGTTGTGTTTGTTTGGTTTTTCAAAAAGGGTTTCTCTGTGTAGCCCTGGGTGTCCTGGAACTCACTCTGTAGACCAGGCTGGCCTCAAACTCACAGAGAGTCATCTGCCTTTGCCTCCCAAGTGCTGGGATTAAAGGCACATGCTGCCACTGCCCACTGTCTGTATTGTTTTTAAGACTGATGGGCTGACTGTCTGCCTGGGCTGGCAGAGCTGAGTGGGGCTGTTTGGGTGTATACATCATGGCTTTCTTGTCCCACAGAGTGACTGTGGCGCTGAGCAGTGATTTCAAGATTTGCCCCAGGGCTGGGAACGTGGGCTTGGTCACTGGCAGAGCGTTGTAGCGAGGACAAGGACCTAATGTGGTCTCCAGACCCAAAAGTGTGGGCATGTGGTGCACACTTGCTGTCTTGGTGCTGGGAAAGCAGAGACGGCAGTTTCCTGGGGTTCCCTGGCTAGCCAGCCTAGCCTGCTCGGGAGAGTTCCAGGTCAGCGAGAGACCCTGTCTCACAAAAGACAGCTCCTGCAGGAATGACAGCTGAGGTGGCCTCTGTCCTCCACACGCATGCGCACGCAGGAATGACAGCTGAGGTGGCCTCTGGCCTCCATACGCATGCACATGTGCAAGCAGGAAACAAAAATCTCTCCCTTCCTAACCTCCTGTTCTGCTGGTAACACGCCTTCCTCTGCCATGTTCTATGTTCTGAGGTTGCTTTGAAGCCGGTTTAAGTAACGTGGACTCGAGTCATGGAGGTTCAGCTCACTCTGTGGGTCTCTGTGTTTACAGCTACACGATGTCGGGTGTGGGAGTGTCCTGCTGTGCAGGTGACCTCACTTGACTGTTTTGAGAATACCGCCATGGTTCGTTCAGCAGAGTGTAGTAAAATGTAGGTAAACAGTGTAGCGGATGAGGACACTGTGCTGCGGCCTCAGGGTTTTGTTCTATTAATAAGATAAACGTCTCCAAATTTGGAATTCAGCTCTTTATCTCAGAGTGTATACCCCTTGATGGTAGCTGACTTCCATTGTCCCCCAGGCAAGCTCACACTGGAGGAGAGGCCGGGAAAGGGTGTGGGTGGGCCTGAACTCTGGCACATGCCAGGAAGTTGTTTTGCTTTGTGGCAGGGTCTTCTGTAGCCCAGGCTGGCCTCCAGCTCCCCATGCAGTGCAGAATGAGCTAGGCCTCCTGATCGCCCTTCCTCCACCTCCCAGGGAGGGAGGGACTTGCCACCACGGCCACCACATCCAGTGCATAGGTACTGGGGCCACTCTAGGTCTTCACGTATGTTGGGCAGCTGTACCCACTGAGCAGTCTCAGCCTGCTCATACAAGCTGTGGTCATGCCACAGATGCCAGGTCTGGAGGATTCTGTACAGAGCCTCGGTGATTTGGGGACGGGAAACTCAGCCTAAAGCCCCACATTATCACAATACCGCTGCAAAGAGGGCTGGGATGGTTAAGTGCCTCGCAGATACTTGTCCTGTTTTGTTCTGGCTTGCTAGAGAAACACGGTCCACATCTTGTTATTTAATGGCTGTTAGCAAAAGTGCAGTTAGATGGTTTTGAACAGCAGCTTCACCTGGTACCCCTTATTTTTCTCTGAAGTAAAAGAACCTGAAGGCTGGGAGATGGGCTGCCTAAGCGAACAGACCTGGGTTTGACCCCAAGAACCCACATAAAAATTCCAGGGGTGCTAGTCTCTGCCTGTAATCCTAGCTCGGAGGGCAGAGGCAAGCAGACTCTTGGAGAGTGCTGGCCAGCCGGGCTAGCTTAGCCTGCGGGTAGCCAGGGAAGAGGGAGAGGGTCTGTCCTAAAAAATAAGAAGAGCGAATGAAGAAGACACCTAAGGTTGACCTCTGGTCTCCATAAGCATGTGCACACATATGCGCGCGTGCACACACACATACACACACACACGCACGCACGCACGGTTCAGAAAGAGGCTGGTAGAGCCAGTGTGGCCCTGCCATCCTCCGGGCTCCAGGCTCCTCTTCGCCATTGGCTCCATCCTTAAAGTTACCCGTATGTAATGAAGCTTCAAAAACTCCCACTATCCCCAGCAAATCACAATCTGTAGCCATAGGCCATCTCTCCTGCCATATTGGCTGAACGCAAGCCTTGTGGTCATGGTTTGCTCTGGAGGTGGGAGTGGGTGGCTGAGAGGCCCTTGATGGCAGACGGCAGATGGCGTTGTCTGCCGGGCCACCACGGCCAGGCGACATAAGCCTTCCATCGGTGTCTCTTCACCTTCCACATCATGGCCTGCTCACGAAAATAATAAAGGTGCTTGCAAAGCATGATGGGTAAGTGCTGGAGGCCATTCATAGCTGGAGGCTGCTTTGGACCCTGGCTGGCACCTTGTATTCTGGCCATAGTGTGGGAGAGTTCTGGAATCTGGAAGCCATATTTTATGAGGCAAAGGACAGCCAAGGGATTCAGCCTCTACAGGCTGAGGTGCCAGAAGGGACATGCCTTCACAAACTTAGGGTCACAGCCACCATAACCTGGGGCACCAGGAAACATCACAAGACCCACCATGTCGGAGGTGACTATGGGACTCCTGAGTGGAGACAGTCTCACAATGGCACCGGAGGGACTTTAACTGTGTGTATTGTGTAAGGGACTCTCAAAGACCCAGAGACCCTGGACATTTGGAAAAAGTTAAAGCCTTGATGGCCTCAAGGCTTCAGTGAGACAGACAGCGGGGTGATGGTAGGGAGGAGACAGGGGCTGTGGGACTCCAGGAAGCAGGCTCGCTCTTGGGAATCATGGAAGCTCCTTCCACTCCTGAGCCCCACTTCCAACAGTAAACAATCATTTAGGGAATTTGGGTGTCGGTCTCTCTGTAAACTCCTTGCTGACAGTTGGGTGAAGTTTCTTTGGGGGTTTTCACTGCGACATTTCAGGGGGTCTTGGTAAATTAAACCACATTAGCTTGAAGGATTCCACAGGCTCTCATCTCCCATGGAAACAAAAGCAGAACCTCTTTTCCAAAGCAACATATCCTTAGACCCATATTTTAAAGTCAAGATACCTTTTTTTAGCAGTTCCCAGAATCAAATGTCTTTCTCCAGTCAAAAAATTAAAAGAAAACACAATATACATAATCCAAATTCTCTGTGCATATTCCATCCTTTTGTGGCTTATAATCTGACTGTCTACCCTCTGTCTCTTTAAAGACTTACTCAGACACACATAACTCGTACCCATCTTTAATCCACCCTCACCATTCCAGAGGGCGATCTCGCTGAGGGCCTCCACTTGTAAAACTACACCAGTTCCATTCCACGCTCTACTTGCTACGGGAACTAGGCTGAAAATTTAAACACACACACACAGACAGAGACAGAAAGACAGACAGGGCCTCAGGGACATCCTTGAGACAAGAATGCCAAGAATGCCCCTTTGATTTTGCTCAGGGGCAGCTTATTTAGGCTCTGGCCACGCCCCAGCTCTCAGAATCTTTCAGCTGCAGACCCATCAGAACCCACGCCCCTGCCATCAGGGTCTTGTGCTCAGAGCAGCTGCAGGCTGCTCAGAGCAGAGGAAAACAAGTTGTTTACAGGAAATTCAGGGTCTGGGGGTCTGCAGTCCCCAACAGTGGGGTGATGGTAGGGAGGAGAAAGGCGCTCTCTGGGACCACCCTCTGTTGGGAAGCTTGGGTCAGCTGCCTCCTGGCTGTGTGACCTGTGCTAGTATATTCTGCTGTGTTACAGGGGACAGCAAGAATCTTTACTCTTAGGGCTGGAGACGTGGCTCTCTGGTTAAAGAGCACTGGCTGTTCTTCCAGAGGACCTGGGTTCAATTTCCAGCACCCACATGGCAGCTCACTACCAGCTGTTCCATGGGATCTGACTCCCTTTTCTGCCTCCATGGCACCAGGGATCCATGTGACATACTGAAGCATGATTAATAAAAACTCAGAGAGAAATTGGGGTTCAACTGAAGATCCGAAAAGCAAAGCAGCCAGCCACTGGCTCTTACCTCGAGCTCAGTCTGAAATGGCGAGCCTGCCTCCAGGAATCTCAGAATGAGACTGTGTTTGAGAGCTGACTCTTCCATTTTTATAATCCTCTCTGGGGCTGAGATTAAAGGTGTGTACCGACCGGTTTCTATGACAACTAGTATGGCTACTGTGATTAAAGGTGTGTGTCACCACTACCTGGTCTCTAAGGCTGACCAGTGGGGCTATCTTACTCTCTGGTCTTCAGGCAAATTTTATTTATTAAAATACAATTGAAATGCCTCTACAATACACACATAGTCAAAACACCCATGCACATAAAATAAGTAGATTAAAAATTAAGGAAAGAATTTTGAGTCTTAGAACTGTTGTGGGATCCAGTGAGGCAATAGTGCAGGTGCACACAGTGGCATTCTATAAACGCTCGTACACAGTGGCATTCCATAAACACTTGCACACAGCGACGTTCCATAAACACTTGCACACAGTGGCATTCCATAAGTGCTTGCACACAATGGCGTTCCATAAACACTTGTACACAGCGGTGTTCTATAAAAGCTTGCACACAGCGACGTTCCATAAACACTTGCACACAGTGGCATTCCATAAACGCTTGCCACTGTTGTCACTGACCTTATTCTGGAAAGTATAGTTGGTCCTCTATTGAATTCCTTCAGGCCCCGTGAGATTCAGACAGTGTGAAGATAGAATGGATAGGAAAGGAAACCATCACAGTTCTGGAAGAAAATATTTCTGAACATTTTAATACTCTTGAGATAGGGAAGCTGGAGCAGAACTATGAGGGAAGTAAATGGGGGCTGGATATGCCCAGTATGCAGGGACCCCGAATCCCACCCCCAGTAACACAGGCAAGAAAACTGATCAATGTGAGCGTGCAGAGTTAAGCTTTGCCACAGTGGTGTTTTATTGTTCCTGAAGAATGTGTGCAGTCTACAGATTGGACACTCGGATTTACAGGAGTCATACGACATGGTAGCCAGAATGCGTACAGATAGGGCAGGCAGCCCTCCTCGTGGAGCTGCAGCGGTTCCGGACACACACACACACACACACACACACACACACACACACACAGATCAGGGTCACAGGAAGGCTGGTCTTCCAGAAGTCAATGGCCAGTCCACACCAGGCACCTCTCTTCAGGTAGAGCCCCAAGGGACAGGGCTTCCTTTAAATGTCTTTTAGAAAGCAGCTATGTTAGCACAGGCTTGCCATCTCAGCAGGCAGAGACAGGAGTCTCGGGAGGTCACGGCTGCCTAGCATACACGATACCCTATGTAAAAAGAGAACAGTACAGGGACTGGGTGTGGTGACCCATGTTGATAATCTCAGCTGTGTAAAAGGCCAAGGTTGTCCTTGGGCATGTAGCTGTTCCAGGACCCAGGGCGGCCTGGGAGGTCCCAGCTGCCTTGTCACGTGTGGGTCTCGTGGGCCCAGTGCTGCACCGGTCCCCCCCTCGGCGGGAGGGGAGCTGGGATGAGTCTGTGAAGGGTCTAGAACTGGAAGGAAGGACGTGAGGTCCTTGACTTTGTGATTCTGTCTCATGACAGAGAATGAGGATGTGGAAGGGAATGGATGGGCACCGATGCAGACATCAAGAGCAGGGCCAGAAGTGTGAATGAAGCCCTTGTCTGCATTACTGGTATTAAAGTGCAGAGAGATGACAAGTAGATCAATGATGGTGTGCTGGATTGACTGATCGGTAGATAATGCACGGATAGATCATGGTATGCTGGATTGACTGCTTGGTTGTTAGATAATAGATGGATAGATGATGGTGTGTTAGATTGACTGGTGGGTAGATACTAGATGATACCCCAGCAGGACCAAGACTGCAGAAGAACCCTAGCATCTTGGGCCGATGCACCTGCCAACTCCACTGTCTCACTCTTTGTCTCTCCTGATTCTGTGACCAAAGTATGAGTCACTTACAATATAATCTAATAAAATAACTTTTGTTGGTGCTGTGGCCAAACTGTGCCCCCAGTTAGATGAATGGATGGACGGAAGGACGGACAGACGGACGGACGGACAGACAGAGATAAATAGATGGATAAATAGATAATGGGTAGATAGAGAGACAGGCAGGCAGATAAAAAGTGTGGCAACTCAAGCATGGTGGCACATGTCTTTAATTCCAGCGCTTAGGAAATTCCAGCACTTAGGAGGTAGAGGCAGGAGGATCTCTGTGAGTTCAAGGAGTCTACATATTGAGTTCCAAGCCAGCCAGGGCTTCATAGTAAGACCACGTCTAAAAATAGACAGACAGCAGACTGGCAGCTCTGTGGGGAAATGTGCTCTTATCCTAGACTGCCCTGAGAAATCCTGCTGCAGGCTGCTGTCAAACCTGTCTGGGCAGCAGCCTGAGATTCCCCTCTCCCTCAGGCATTGCTCTTAAGGACTATGGACTCTATGGATGGTGGTGTGCTTTCTCGGCAGGTGATTTCACAATGCAGCCCAGCCCAGAAAGGAAAGCAGAGGGATGGGATGCATTCACTGCTTACAGCATGTCTGTGTTTCTGGCCACTTAGTGAAGGGCTCCTACTTCTGAGCTCATCTCTTTGTTTCGTGACACTTGACCCAAGTATCCCAGAGTTTCAAGGCATCTTCCCATACATAGCTCAGGAGTCATCAGTGAGCATCCTTCCCAGGGAGACAGGGTGGTACACAGGTGGTGTAGACTTAGCAGCCTTCTGCCTCAGTTTCCCAAGTGCTGGAACTCCAGATGTATACCCTACACCCAGCCAGCAATGCATTCAAAATTCTTATGATGATTCCCAGGGCCGCTCTTAGTCCTGCATAATTAAACCAAAAATGTCCTCAAGATTTTGCAGAATTCTTCAGAACCTTAACTTAGTATAGAGCAATTTTTATATTTAATACGACAGCCCACTTCCACAAGCATGCAGCCCGTGGCTGGAGTGCGTGCTCGCCCAGCACATGGGAGTAACTGGGGTCAGTGTCTTGCATGAACCAGACGTGGTGGCCCACACCTGCTATCCCAGCATGTCAAGGTAGCAGCAGGAGTTCATGATCAGCTTTGGCTGCATTGGGAATTCAAGGCTAGCCTGGACTACATAAGACACTGTCACACACAGACTCACACGCATGCACGCACACACACACATGCGCCAAATGTCCCTTTGTTTATAATGCACATAATCACCTGTGGATCATCTGACCTCTCCTTCCTGAGCCTTCGGATGCCTTCCTTCACGAGGGCTCCTGCAGCATCGTCTCTGCCTGCTGCTCTCTGAAGTGAGCCACCCTCTCTTCTTTTAAAAATGAATTTATTATACATGCGTACACTTGTGTATGTACTGTGTATTTCTTGGGTGTGTGCGTGTGTGCATGTGCACATGTGTGCGTGCCTGTGAGTGGAGGCCAGAGGACACTGGAGGCAGCCAGGCTTCTCCTTCCACAGTGTGGGTCTAGGGATTGAGTTCAGGAGACAGGCTTGGTAGCAAGTGCATTTGCCTTCTCTGGGCACCCCCAGCCCGACTCCTCACCTGGCCTCTGACCAGAGCCTCTCCATCCTGTACCTGGCGGACAGTAGAAGGGATACCCTCTTTCATAAGGGACTCCGCCCTCGTCCTCAGGGAGCAAAGGTTGAGCAATCCTAGCAGACCGGTCTCCGCTGCCCTACTGTCCTGTCCATGTTTTTACACTTCCTGGTAGGACAGGAGGTTCCCGGCTGGTGGCACTGAAGGCACGGCATGAGGCCACCGCTGAGCTTGCTCTGTATGTAGCTCCATCTGTCTGGCATAAGCCAAGGTGCGTTCCTGTGAGTTCTGTGAGCTGTTCAGGCAGATTTGTCAAACCCACAAAGTGGACTGTGGGGACTCAGGTTCACAGGCCTTCAGCCAGAAGCACAGGTAGGACTTGGGGGCTGCTGGTTTCTGGAGTTGAGGGGGCTTTTTGGGGACAAAGCCTGTGGTCTGTGGGATCTAACATTGTCTCTAGGCAGTGGAAACTTGAACTAAATCCAGGGACCCAGGATGATGTGGGCTGAGGCTTGCTTGCTTGTAGTGTGGGGGAGACCCTGCTTGCCTGGGTCAGAAGGGGCTCTTGTGGGCCGGGGGGGTGTGCCAGTGAGCAGAGCTGTTTCCATATCTGTGGAGTCACCTTTAGCTTTGATTTCAGATTCTCTCATAATTGGACAGAGCTAGGCTCCCTCGACCAAACCAGACCCATATAGCTTAACTGGGTCTGATACGCTTATCACGAGCCCATCTGTCTTGAGTGTAGACTGCAGTGAAGATGTTAAGGAGATTATACACTGTGCTGTCAAAGCCATTGTTATCTCTTTACTTCCGTGGCCAATGTGTAACTTCTTCATGCCCTCCCCAGCTCCTGGTATTTGCCTCCTGTGTTTGTGTGTGTGCATGGTTGGGGGGGAGAGAGGGAAGAAGAGAGGGTTACGGTGTGTATTTGTGTATGTATGATGTAGTGTATATTTGTGTATTTGCTTGTTTGTGTGTGGGGGCACACGTGTGTATAGGTGCTATTGCTCATACGTCCACGTCCACGTGGAGGCCCAAGGCTGATGTAAGGAATCGCCCTCTATTGCTCTTCCACCTTCTTTATTGAGGCAGGTCTCTCAGTCAAACCCAGAGCTCACTGATACAGCTAGTCTTACTAGCCAACTTGCTCTGGGATCCCCTGTCTTCTTTTTGCCCCTGAGCCTGAGGTCTCCCCACCCCTTATTTGACATTGTATTCTAGCTATTCTATTTGTATGTATAGTGTCTCATTATCATCTTTGAACAAGGATTTTTTTTTTACAAATTGTGTTAAGATACACACAACATTTGTCAATGAACACTTTTAAAGAATATCATCATTCTGTACTGCCCCCCCCGCCTTAAACTGGCAGTTCTAAGGATTGGACCTAAGGCCTCATGGATGCTAGGCAAACACTCTACCATTGAGCTACAGCCTCAAACCTTAATTCTGTGCCGTTAGTGCCTTTAAAATGCTGCACACCCACCACTGCCCGGTTGCTGGACATTTTCATCATCCATAACCAGCCATGCGTCATCTCTCACCTAGCGACAGGATGGCATCCAGGGAAATGTATCAATAGCCGGTTGCATCGATGCATGGGCATTTCCAGGGCATGCTTGCCCACACTGAGGCAGCCACGTCACCAGCATGAGACCATCTGCTTTGCTCTGGGCATTTTGGAGGAGGCTTTCGGCAGGTCCCTCCTCCTTCCCTTTGCTCTGCTCTTCCTGCCCGCTCTGTTGCACAACAAATTAGCATGCACCGTGCCACACTCAGTTACCCGAGGTCGACCTTTAGCCTCACACTGGAGAACCCGTTTCTAAGTGTGACTGAGTGGGTGGACTGACGGTCTCAGCTCAGTCACTTGACAGGGGTACGTATCTTAGGCCTCCTGAGTGAGGGCCTGTATGTGTGTGTGCGTGTGCATGCACGTGTGTGCATCTCTGTGTGTTGTGTGTGTGTGTGTGTGTGTGTTGGAGGTGGTGGGCAGATCCGCACAGCTGAACTGAGGCCACTGTTGTTGTTTTGGACACTGAGTTCTTCGGGTGCTTCTGCTGCAGCCGTTGTAGAGAGTTCTCCAGCACCATCTGTTTACCTACAGCCTAGCTCTGTAGAGAATTCTCCAGCGCCACCTGTTTACCTACAGCCTAGCTCTATTGGCCTTTACTTTTGGTTTCCTACATGTCTGTCTGTCCAGTGATCTAGAGACTCTTCTGGGTACTGCGAGCATGGAGTGCCTCAGATACAGAGTCCTGCCTTCTGTGGTAGCTGCTCGGTCCACAGCTCGCCCAGCACCCTGGGGCTCTGAGGCCTCGCTCCCCCCTCTGTCCACTCTTGTTGTCTAGCCTACATCGCGTGCTTCTGAGTCTCCTGCACTCTCGGAGGTCCATTAGCGCCTGTGCTGTGCGCTCTGGCCACGGTTCCTGCAGAGCCTTGCAGACGTCACTCAGACGGCGCAGGAGTCAGTGTCTGGAAGGCTGTGCTCAAGGCCCATGTTTGGCCACTATTTTGCTGTGTGGTAGCACAGCCTTTCTGGGCTGTTTTCTGTTACGGACTGAAGTGATTGAAACAGCGGATGGCTCTGATAGCCTCTGTAATCTGTGGAGTTACCACGTCTGTGCTATAGAAGATACATGCCAGTGGCCTCAATGTGTGATCCCAGGACCCCAGAGTCAGGCTCGGGGGATGGTGTGTTCCGGGCTAACCTGTGCTATGTTACTTAAGGAGGTCTGTCTTCACAACAGGCAAAAATAAACGATTGAGACAGAGTTTCCCACAGAAGCTTAGGCAAGTTTCCAGAGGATCCCGAGATAAGAATGTTCTAGGTCATCAGATACCGATTTCAAAATCACAGCAGTTCCTGCGCTGCAGGGTCGTGTGTGTCTTTGGGTCTGCATCCTTCATCCTGTCCAGGTCTGTGCAGGGATGAGGGACCCAGTGGGGCTGGTCATAGTCGTTGCCGAGGGTGATAGACCACAGAGAGGGCTGCTGCCTCTAGTCAGCTCCTCCTGGGACTGGACCTGGGGCCAGGCTGCTCCTTCCTCACCAGAATGGCCAAAAGGAAACTTAGTGGGTAAGCAGTGAAGCGGGCAGGGACTGGGAGGAGCCTGCAGTTTGGTCCTGTTTGATGGGTGGCTCTTTTCTGGGCCCTTGCTTGTCTCTGTTAGTGTAGCCATGACATGTTCCCAATGCCTGCAGCGACATGCAGGGTGGCAGCTCCTGCGTATGGGCTGGTCTCATTTGACCCTTGGGGACTTAGACATGTAAATTAGTCTAGCACTTAGAAATCAGGGGACTTGAGGGCTGGCGAGCTGGCGAGCTGGGCACCCACCTGACACCAAGCCTGAGGACAAGTTTGATTGCCATGACCCATGTGCACTGTGGCATGTATGTGATTATATTTATTTTGTATAAAAACTCAGATCCCAAGTCTCAGTAGAAGTCAGCAGTGGCTGCCCCAGAGGGCGCTCTGTAACCTGTGGCCTTTCTGGAGCTGCTCAGAGGGGTTTCTGGTGGACAGAGAGCCACTTTCTCATGCTGCTGTTCTGCAGATAGGGAAACTGAGTCCGGATAGATGAAGATGAAGCTTGGATGGGGTTACAAGGCACAGTGTGGACAGAACAGGGCTGGAGCCGCTTTCCCCAGACAGGTTTACCCACATCTACAGGATTCCCCTGTACCCCCAGAGCCCCTTCTCAGTCTTCCCACCCCCACCCACCAGCTTTGTCCTTACAGTCCAGGGTCTGGACAGCTCTCGTTGGGGTTCGTGTCGCCTGCACCTCTCCAGTGTAAGGGTCTGCACAAATCGAGGCACGGAAAGTGAGCACAAACGCACGGCATCGCCTGCCTGAGGCTCCAGTTGCAGTTTCCTGCAGATGGTATGACGTCATCCTCCCTTATGGCTGTGCAGAGAAAGCGCACTTTCCGTGTCCAGTCCTCTGATGCTGGGTAGCTGGACTGGTCCCCTATCTCAGCTATTGTGAATGGTGCCTCAGTTGACCCTGGTGTGCGAGGGTCTCTGGGCTGTTCTGACCTGAACACCCAGGAGTGGTCGAAGCTGGTCATATAGTTGGGTTGTGTTTGTGGCCTCCAGACTGTATTCTTGAAGCCTTGCTCAGGGTGTGTGTGTGTGTGTGTGTGTGTGTGTGTGTGTGGCCTCCAGACTATTCTTGAAGCCCTGCTATAGGCTGGCTGTCCAGCAGGTGGCAGTGTGGTACTGACTTCCTCCCCTTTGTTCTCCCTGACTTCTTCTTGCTCTCCTGTTTTGCCCTCTTTTATCCCTTCCTTCCCTGATGTTTCCCCATGTCTACAGATCTGTGGAGTGGTCAGAGTGTTTGTGTACCTTGCCCCCCCCCCCCCCGACAGCTGTGCAGCTAGTGTCCCGTTGTCAGCCCAGAAACCCTCAGTTCCTGCCTGGCACAGAAGGAACAGGCCCCGAACCCTGGGGATGCATCCCTTCTCCTGGGGGAGGCCACCCTGGGGACGCATCCCTTCTCCATCTGGGGGAGGCCACCTCAGAGCAGTTAGTGATGTGCCCCACAGAGAAGGAGCGCCCCTTCCTGGGAACCTGACTTTTGCTTTGTTTTCTTTTGCTTTTGAGATGGGGTTTCTGTGTGTAACAGGCCTGGTTGTTTTGAAACTCACAGTGATCCATCTGCCTCTGTCTCCCAAGTACTGGGATTAAAGGTGTGTGCCACCACTGCCCAGTTATGAGAACCTGACTTCGAAGTTTCTCTGAGTTTTAAATTTGAATACTAATTTAGAACCATGGTCCCTGCTGTAAGAGAGAGGCACCTGGTAGGTCACCTCAGCACAGAGCAAATCCCTGGTTTGAGGGACCTCCCTGAACCCCCTATGGGGTGTGAATCCAGTCAGTCCCTGGGAATAGAGAGACCCACCTCTGTAGACTGAGATCCCTGGGGTGCCCTGCCACCCTTCTCTCTCTCTCTCTCTCTCTCTCTCTCTCTCTCTCTCTCTCTCTCTCTCTCTCTCTCTCTCTCTGTCTCTCTCTCGGGCAGCTCTGAGGTGTGCCTTTATCTTTGAAGGTGGTCACTACTCTGGGCCTTAGGGCTTGGGGACTCCCTAAAGATCATGGGAGTAGATGTCCATGGCAGACATGTCAGCATTTCCCTAAGATTCAGGGCACTTCCACTGCCCTGTGACACTTTTTTTGTCCTAGAGAGAGAGCTGGGAACCTCTTCAGCGGGTGGCTGCATCTCCCCGCATGTTGGAGCTGGTGCTTCATCCTGGGCCGACTGGTGGGTGATGAGGCGATGAGGCCTGCCCCACCAGCTGCCCTGGGTTCTCTTTGTTTATCTGAATACTTCCAAGCCTTTTCAGTTTTGAAGTGATGTCCTCTGGGCCTGGTTTGAGATTGGGCTGTGACTTGAACCCTTTTGGCTAATGGGGGAGGGGATACAGAGAAAGCCCTGCCTGGAATTGTATAATTGTGTGTGTGCTGAGTACTGTGGCAGCCTGGGGGAATTGGTCAGGCAGGACTTCACAAGTATAAGCTGACATTTGAGTGACATTTTAGGGTACAGTCGTGTGGGCAGTGAACATTCTAGAGGTGTCTAAAATAGCTGATTAAAAAAAGGCGCGCACGTGTGTGTGTGTGTGTGTGTGTGTGTGTGTGTGTGTTGGGGTGTGGATCCCTGAAGAATGACAAGAGCTTGGTGTGTCTCACTGAAGGGAAGCTAGAGAAAGCAGGGACTGAGCTGGGAATGGTGGTTCAGGAGTGGGCTCAGCCGCTTTCTTGGAAGCAGTGCTGTTCGTGGATTGTGTCCCGTAAGGCAGTCCATCATGTGCTTCTCTCTTAAGTCCACATGGAAGGTGCCACGTGTGCTCTTCTCACCCTGTCGAGGCACGCAGGGCAGCTGTGACCATGCCCTTGGCATTGTCTGTGTGGCTAAAGATGGCTAGCGCCTGCAGCTGGGCAGGTGGCAAGGACATAGCTTGGGAGTCTTGTCCATGTGCCTAACAATGCTTCCTTGGCCCATGGTGGAGCTCTCCACCCGTCTCTTGGTGTGATGTGACGGGAAATCCCAGGTTTCATGCACGTGCTTCCAGAGGTGGGCAGTGGTGGCGGAAGGATCTCCTGTTAGCTGCTGAGGCTTCTAGACTGGACTGCCACCTGCTTAGTCTCCTGACCTTGACTCCCATGGTCATCCATGCTCCTGGGAATCTCAGCTTCCTCACCTATGATGCTTGTCCTCACTTTCCAGGTGGGACAGTCTGCATGCACCTGGCCGTGGGTGTCGATGTTGGCAACACTCCTGTGGGTGCTTTCTGTGTCCCTTCATGCATGTATAGGTGCATGCGTGTGTGAAAATGTGTGTAGAGACCAGAGAAGATCCCTGGGTGTCATTCCTTGGACACCATCGCCCTGTTGGTTGAGGCAGTGTCTCTCTCAGTGGTCTAGAGGTCACCAAGCAGACCAGGCTGGCCGGCCAGCAAACCTCAAGGATACATCTGTCTCTGCCTCCCCGGTGCTAGAATCACAAGTGTGCACCCCCATACCCAACTTTCTTATAAGGTTTCCGTCGATTGAACTGGGGTCTCCTCATGCATGCATGGCAGTCACTTTGCTGACGGAGCCGTCTCCTCCAGCCTCAGGCTTCGTGTGCCTTCTCCATCCAGCCAGCACACCCGTGTACATTTCCATAGTGTTTCCCAGAGCCTTTGACCCCGAGGGCAAGGAGAACTCTCTGGCTGCCCCCGCATGACTCTGCTGTGCCCTCATTTTCTGTGTTTTGAAGGCAACTGAAGCTTTACTTGTGTCTAGAAGGTCGGCCACATTGCAGGAAGAGCAAACACCTTCCTGGAAGGACAGATCAAGTCCCGCTGAACGAGCAGCTGACAGCTCAGTGTCGTGTTATTCTCAGAAGGGATTTCCACTCCCCACTCACCCCTGCCTCTGTTTCCTTCCCCACTGTCAATGGTGGAGACACCAAAGGATGGCAGCTTGATGTGGGTGCCCTGTGGGAATGTGGTCCCCTGCCCTCCCTCCTGCCCACAGACTACCCTTGCCGTTTTGGGGGCAGCTGTGCAGAGCTGGTTTGGTCAGAGCTCCGCTTAGCCGGAAGATGCCACTGACTTGCAGCTGTCTTGATCCCGGGTCCCCTTCCTCATAGGTGTTCGTGCAGTAGCCGAGCAGAGTCTCCCAGAGGTGGCGGTTGAGCCCCGTGCCGTCGTGAGGAGAGGAGGCCCTCACTGTGGGCCTGTTGTGGATGCTGTTTCCCTGGGAGCTGAGAAGGAAGGGACGGTCCTTGTCCTGAGGACAGTGGGCTGTCGCTCTCTGAGGGCGGTCACGGCTTCTGTTCTTGACAGACCTTCCTAACCCTAGCCTTCCTTTGGGACACGGCAGGTCTGGTCTCGGCTTTGCAAGCTGAGATGCGGGATATGCTGGGCGAGACCTTCCCATCTTAGGCAGAGAAGCCTTACATCCAGATGTGGACATCTCCCCTGCAGGGCTGAACCTCGGCCCTCGAGCACCGTAACATCCCCACGGCCTTACTTTCCAGTCATTAACTCTTCTCTGAGTACTTCGAGAAGCCACGCTTGCTCCCTGCCTGGGAGTGTTCTGCAGTGAGACTTTACAACTTGAGCTGAGGGAATCTTGGGAGGGTGTGGGTAGCTGGTTCCTGCTCAGAGTGGCAGTGTTTTCTTAAATGATTTCACACCTTTTGAGAATGGTGTAGGACCACCTCATCAGGTGCAGAGGAGCAGGATTTGGGTTCGCCCGTCCTGGCTGTACAGGCACCTGCCTCCCCACCAATATCACTGTCTTCTGCCTTCCTGCCTTGGCTCCTCCGGGGAGGAGGGGAGGCCCTGCTCTTTCTGCTCTTCTCATGTGGGTCTCCAGCAAAGCCCTGCCCTAGGCCCTCCCTCCCCTTCCTGCCACTGGTGCATCTCCTGGGAGTGTGGTCTGTACCTGGCGGGTCCGCTCTGACTGGACTCCGCCATCTGTGAGTGTGGTCTGGAGCTGGCTGGTCCACTTTGATTGGACCCCCCTATCTTCCCTGTTTCAGCATCTCCACGTCCCCATGTGGTGGGTGGTTCCATATTCCAGAGTGTTCTCTCATTCCGGCCCTTCCACCCGTAATATTGGAAGGTGAACGGGCCTTGTCCTCACCTTCATCCAGGTTCCCACGTTCCTCGACCTCCCACTCCAAGTGTTTGCTTACAGCTGATTCGTTTTTCCCAGCTGAAGACTGATTGTTAGTGTAAAAGCCCGAGTTCGTCACCCTCTCTATCCAGCTAGGTCGACACAGATAAGACCCCTGCTGCTACCCTGGCAGGTTACTGTTGGAGGCTCCCTGCTAAGTGGGCCGAGCTCACGGCTGATGCCAGAATTCCGTCCTTGTGTGTAAGCGTGGGGTAGAAAAGTCTGCAGGGTGCTATGGTCTGTGTCCTTATTCTGTGTGTCACAGCCTGAATTGCTGTTTAAACTAATTAAAGACTGCTTGGGTGGGCTGTGTGGGAGGTTTACCGTCAGTTGACTGCATTTAGAGTCACCGTGGAAACACACCTTCAGCTATGTCTGTGAGGGTGTTTCCAGAGAGGTCTCACGGAAGTGGGAAAACCAGCGCTGGATGTAGGCGGCAACAATCCGTTCACTGGGGACCAGCTCTGGGCGTGAGCGGCACCCGCCCAACGGCTGGAGACCAGCTCTGGGTGTGGGTGACCCCAGTCCATTGGCTGGAGACCAGCTCTGGGTGTGGGTGACCCCAGTCCATTGGCTGGAGACCAGCCCTGGATGTGGGTGACCCCAGTCTATTGGCTGGAGACCAGCCCTAGATGTGGGTGACCCCAGTCCATCAGCTGTACTCCTGAGCTGAGTGAAAAGCGGAAAGCAAGCCTCGCTCCAGTGTTCCTGTCCTCTGCTTCCTGACTGGGGCTGCAGTGTTGCCAGCCACACTGTGCTCTTGCCACTACGTCTTCCCCGCCACAGTGGACTGCGTCCCCTCAGACTGTGAACTAAGTAAACCCTTTCTCCTTAGCTTGGCTCTTATCCAGTACTGGTCATAGCAGCAGGAAATGTACCCCCTGTACTATTCTAGGCTTTGCTACACTCCCATCTGAGCACAGTAACCTGGAGCTGTGGGGCCCAGGGACGAGTCGAGGACACCTGTGTAAAAGAACGCCATCGCGTAGCCAGATGAGTTGTGTGCTGCAGCTGTCAGAAGATAGCATCACCAACAGAGCCACAGTTCTGACAAGGCACTGTGGATGTAGGGTGGAGTTATGCTCCAGCTGTGTCTGGGAGGAGCCATGGGAGGGAGCACAGCTGTAGTGAGGACAGCACTGTGATGGTTGTGCTCGCCTGTGTCTCCTGGGCCTCTGTTATTCAGGACATAGACAGGCAGATGGAGAAACCCTGTCTCAAAATCAAGACAAAACAAAAATACTAGTTTTAGTTGACTCATAATAAATATGCATGTTTATGGGCACAGTGTCACAGTTTAGTATATGCATGTAGTGTACAGTGGTCCAGCCACACTGTTGGTTTATCCATCATTTTAAATATGCGCCTTTTATTTCATGGTATTGGGATCCATCAAAATTCTTTTTACTGGTTATTTGGAAATGTACACTTAGTGGCTGTCAGTCACAGTCACCATATGTACGGGACAGTTTTCTGTCTACTCGACACAAGCTAAAGTCATCTGAGAGGAGGAAACCTTGATTAAGAAAATGCCTCCATAAATCAAGCTGTAGGCAGGCCTGTAGAGCATTTCCTTTAGTGTTTGTTGGGAGGGAACATCCACTGTGGGTGGGGTCATCCCTGGGCAGGAGGTCTTGGGTTCTACAGAAAGCAGGCTGAGCAAAGCACGGGAAGGAATTCAGTAAGCATCGCCCCTCCTTGGCTTCTGCATCAGCTCCTGCCCCCAGGTTCCTGCCCTGTGTGAGTTCCTGCCTCACTGCTTTTGATGACGAACTGTGTTGTGGGACTGTGAGGGACACGAACCCTATCCTCCCCAGGCTGCTTTGGTCGTGGTGTGTCATCCCAGCAACAGTTGTCCTGACTAGGACACCACACTCGGCTGTACCGTGTTCCAAGCTATGCTCAGTATCTGCCTGCACCCCCGTGCCCTTTAGACATCTCCACCTCAGCCATTCTAGCCTTGAGAGTAAAATTAGAAAAGACCCCTGTGTGTCCTTGCCTGGGTTCTGCTTGCTGCAGGTGGATCCCAAGCAACAGCACCTCGGCTTCCTAAGGCTACCACGCTTATCCTCTGTCTTCCTCTCTCTAGACGTGTGCAACAGCACCAACCTTCCCGAGGTCGAGATCATCAGCCTGCTGGAAGAGCAGCTGCCCCATTACAAGCTGAGAGCCGACACCATCTACGGTTACGACCACGATGACTGGCTGCACACACCTCTCATTTCCCCAGACGCCAACATCGACCTCACAACCGAGCAGATTGAAGAGACCCTGAAATACTTCCGTAAGTAGCCGGCGCTTCTGTGGGCACAGCAGTGTGATGGCCTGTTCTTCCTTGCCAGGGCCCCAGGTCAGATCTGCCATGAGTCACAGTGTTCTGGGCCTGACATCTGTGGAAGGGTGGCCAAGGGGGCATGGCCTTAGGAGTGGGTTAGCCATGCTAAGGGTCTTCTTGTTCAGGATGAGTAGTGGAGACCGAGCATTTTTGTTTGTACCATGCAGAATAACAAAACTATTCTCATCTCCCTTTTCTGGTTTTTAAAATAATTATTATATTTATTGTGCATTATTTTATGTGTGTGTTTGCCTGCCTCTCAGTATGTGCATCATGCTGCATGCAGTGCCTGAGAAGGCCAGAAGAGGGCGTTGGATGCTCTAGAACTGGAGTTACAGATGATTGTGAGCCACCTTGTGGGTGCTAGGAATTGAACCTGGGTCCTCTATAAGAGGAGTTAATGCTCTTAACTGCTGAGCCCTCTCTCCAGTCCCATCATTTTCCCTTTATAAACTCTGTTTAACAACAATGTCACAAGGAAATCTAGACAGCTTCCCTCCATGTAGGCATAGGAAGACATGAGCCAAGATCACATAAACTGGAATGAGTCAAACCATTGCAGTGTAAAGATTCGCCACTGGGTGGCAGAGTTGCTACCTGGATGACCTTACACTAAAGGAGGAGGCTTCAGGAAGAGAGGGATGGGGAGAGGGAGGGAGGGAGGGAGGGAGAGAGGGAGGGAGGGAACACAGTGTGATGATGCGGTACCGCTGATGGAGAGTATGATTATAAAGTTAATATTTAACATTACTAATGCTTATTTGAACGACAGCTGCTTTTCATTCCTTCTTCCTCTCTCCTCCTCCTCTTATTCCAGGGTCTTGTACATGTAGGCACTAAGCAAGTTCCCTGCCAGTTCGCAGTGCTCCCAGTCCTTTTCAAAGGCACACAGAGTCTCACTAGGTAGCCCAAGATATCCTGGAATTTCCTATGTAGTCTAGGTTTGCCTGAAACTCGTGGTAATCCTCCTACCCCAGCCTCCCAAATGCCGAGAGCATAGGCGGGCACCACCACACCAGCCAGTGAATGTCACTTTATTTTTCCCTCAGTAAGATGAATCCAGAGCCTCTGCCACTGAGCGCTCTACCCTCCATCCCTGTAGTTCCGTCTGTAGAAACTCACATGTCCTGGGTCTGGAGAGATGGCCGAGCAGTTAGGAGAAAGCTGCTCTTCTAGGAGACCAGAGCTCAGTTCCCAGCCCTGATGTTGGGCAGCTCACATCCGTCTGTAACTCCAGCTCCAGAAAACCCAATACTCTTCCGGTGTATGTGAACACGGCACTCATCCTCATGTCTACACACAGGTCTACACACAGATACACACGTGTGTCATTTACACATCTGTTTACTTCTCATTTGTATACCCCATATGTCATCATGCTACCCCCTTTTAAGGACGCAGCAGTCCTGTTTCCCTGGTGGTAATGTCACTGAGAGCAGCTTGTGGCTCATCGCTGAGCTTCCTGCAGTTACTTGTCTCTAGCAGAGCCCAGTCTTTCCAATTTCCAAATCGGAACGAAGAACCTCTGCTTCAGGGCGTGTGCAGGACTACTCTCGGTTCTTCTGTTGGATGCTAATGACAGAGAAATTATGTTTGCTTTGACATGTGCGCTTATCCTTGGTGCAGCCCACACAGCGTCTTTTGAGCATTGCTGATAACCGGTGTCAGTGAGAACAGAAATGGACTAATCCCAGCCTGGAGTGTCCCACGTGCCTCACAGTGGGTCAGATGTTCTGCGTGAGTCAGACTGTTTAGCCAGGGCACCGCACCAGCAGGAAGTGTGGATTGTGTGCAGGAAGCCAGGTCTCTTCCCTTCAACGTTCTGTATGTTTTTTTTCTACTGTAGAAGTCCACAGTATAATTTGAGAAAGTCTGTGGTGTGACTGGCTCTTCTGTCAGAGCCTTGCCGTTGTCTGCCGTGGGATGCTCCTGGTCCTTCCTCACACGCATCGATTGGCCATGGCCATGCACACTGCAATTAGAGCATATTCATGGCAGCACCAGACCATGTCACAGGACTGACTGGATGCATCTTTTGGAACATGTACAGGCAGCCAAGGCTGCTTCGATTGAGCAGCGCACAGTTCTGAAGGCCTTTTTAATCAGGAGACTCGAATAGTGGACTCAGAGTATGTTTCTTATTTGTTCTCAGTTATATGTGTGAGAAACCACGCTAGAGTCACTGGGAACTGCAGTGCATGAGACCACTGGAGGAGCTGAACGGGCACCGAGCAGATCTTAAAGCTGTTGTGGTGGGGTGTGTCCAAGTCTTGTTGATTAGTTCTTATGGATTCTCTGCTAGATGGCTGTTTGTTAAGATCTGGAGAGACAGCTCAGCACTTACTTTTCTTGCAGAGGACCTGAGTTCAGTCCCCAGCATCCACATCTGCTCCACAGGATGGGTGCCCTCTTCTGGATTCTGTAGGCACTACACTCACATGTGCATATACCCACAAGTGCACAAACACATGTCGATTAAAAGAAAAATCCTTTTCTAAAAAGTATCTTAATTGAACAGCCAGGCATTGACTTTGAACTGCAAGACTTAAACTGAAGCCCCAGGACCCCCAGATGATCTGTAACAAGAATTTAGGGTTTTGTGAATTTAGTTATTTCCATTAACTGAAATGTAGCATTATCCTCCATAGTCAGACTGGCAGACAAAGCAGTGTGTCAGCAGCAGGATCTGCAACCTTGTTACCAGTGGAGGTCAGAGATGCTGTGTACTGCGCAGCAGTGGGCAGATGCTGAGATACTCTGCCCGTCAGTGAGTTCAGGTGTTGGGTATCGGTCCCAGAGCAGTGGACCGCGTTATTTAGTGTGTTTCTTAGGCAGTTCTTGTGCCATGGCTTTGGCTGTCTTTGCGTTTTAGTAACTGCAGACACAGCTGTTTCCCTTTGCACAGATGTGCAGCTGGTGTGTAGGGACCCTGCTCTGTCTGGTGTTCCAGTTTTTTTATTTATTTGTTTGTTTATTCTCTAGGCAGGGCTTCACTATGTAACCTGGCTGCTCCAGAACTCAAAGATCTGCTTGTCTCTGTCCCCTGGGGTTAAAGACATGAACCACCATGCCTGGCCCTACTTGTGTGTGTGTGTGGGGGGGGCTGTACGTGGTATCTTACATTCGTATGTGTATGTACATACATGTATGTGCTTGTAGAGGCCAGAGATTAGCATTGTCTTTGTCTATCCATCTCAAACATACGTTTGTTTGGGTCTTTGTTGTTACTGAGATAGGGTCTCACTATGTGTGGTGGTTTGGATGAAAATGGTCCCCATAGGCTCATAGGGAGGGGCACTATTAGGATGAGTGGCCTTTTTGGAGTAGGTGTGGTCTTGTTAGAGGAAGAGTGCCCCTGGGGGTGGGCTTTGAGGTCTCACTGTTTTGTCCTACTGTCTGTGGATCCAGATGTAGAACTCTCAACTACCTCTCCAGCTCTGTCTGCCTGTGTGCCACCATGCTTCTTGCCGTGATGATAATGGACTAACTTCTGACCTGTAAGCCAGCCCCAATGAAATGTTTTCCTTTATAGGAGTTGCTATGGTCATAGTGTCTCTTCATAGCAATAGAAATTCTAACTAAGACACTGTGTCCCAGGCTGTCCTGGAACTCAATGAGATTCACCTGCCTCTGCCTCCAAAACGCTGGGATTAAATGCATGAGCCACCGTGCCCAGCCCGCCTTGCGTTTTGGGACAGGCTCTCTCATGGCCCTTGGAGATCAACAAGTCAGCTTGACATCATCTGGTCAGGGGTCTGCTGAGCTCCTCCTCTCTCCTCTTTCACAGAGCTGGCATCGTAAGTGCATGCCAACATGCCCAGGTCACTCAGGCTTCCTGTTTGCACAGCAGGTACTGTATCGACCGAGCCTTCATCCTGGCCCTGTTTGGGTTTTGTGTGTCTGTTTACACATCTGTAACCTAGGCGATACCACTCAGCACAGTGAGTCACAGTGTCAGGCCACTTGTGTGCTGGCTGAAGAGGCGGTGTCCTCTGCTTCCCTCCTAGGTTCCCTGTGTAGGTGACACTGTGTAGGGCGGTGTCGTCCGTTGCCGTGGAGTTGGGGGTGCAGGGCTCCCTAAGCTGAGAAACCAGAAGTGGGTAGTTACACCTTACTGTATGACCAGGGTAGATTCTTCCAGGCTGTCGTGTTCAGGGTTAGAGTCCGTTAGACTATGCCCCCTCCTGCCGATGAGAGGGAAGTTTCCCCTTCTTCCTCTCTGAGGCCTCCTTCCCTAGTGGAGACCTCCAGCACTTCCCCAGCTACCTCCTGATGAATCTGAGAAATCAGAGAATAACAGCAGCTTGCAAAGCACTTGCCCACGAGTATGGGGCATGTGAAGTCAGATGGTTGAACAGGAAGTAAGAATGGCCCATGCTTAGCACTTCCTTTGTGCCGGGCCTTCTCACCCTCACTCCTGCTGTTCCTTATTCCATAGCTGAGACTCCTGGGGACCAGAGACACTAGGAAGCTTTCCCAAAGAGACACAGCAAATAGGGACACTGGCATTCAAATATCAGTCACCTGGTCATGTCTTGCTCGCTCTCAGAGCAGCCGAATGGGGAGGGAAACTCAAGGTTAATGCTCACCTGGCAAAAGACAAAAGACAGAGCTCCATTCCCCCAGACCTCGGTGTCAGGATGTATTAAAACACGTTTATTTATAAATCATTCATTCAACAGAATTCATTTTCCATGGCTATGGTCATATAGCATGTGATACGTAGCCAGACACAGTTTCAAGTCCTTGCTCTGTGATGTGCTGCTGCCCGTGTGGTCTGATGGTGTCCTGTGTGCAATAGACCAATCATGAGGCACTCAGCAGGCGCCAGGCGGAAAGGTCACCATGTTTCTTGTTAGGTGGACATGCTCCAATGGTCGCTTCCCCCTGGCCTCTTAGGTTAGCACACATTGATCCAAGAAGGAATTCTCTGTGTCACACCTGGGGTCTGCTGACCACCCCACCTCCGAGGTGACCTGGACAAGAGCAGGTTCCCAAACAAACAGGTTTCAGAGTCTGTTTGCTTTCTCTGGAAGTAATCCTACCGGCGAGTATGTTCCGGGTAGGGCAGGCATGGCGGTCCTTCCAGTGCAGAGCTCCTGCTGAGGTTTTATTGGCGAAGGAGATGGACACATCTCTGCTGCTTTGATCTTCTCCATGTCCTCAACTAGGACTGTGGAATGCGCAGGTGAGAACAGTGGCCTCCTCTCTGGGAGGGAGCCTGCTCTGACGACCTGACTGCACCGCTGTGATCTTCCAGTAGAGAGCGCTTTGGCTCAGGCCCTAAGCTTTCCCTGTCCTGACAGGCTTGGGGGCAGCAGCTGGCCCTGGGCTGGCTGGATGTGGGAATGCAGGTCTGCTATGCTTACAGGGCCCTCTTCACAGACTGCCGAACCTCACCTCGAGAGCTCTTACTGGGTAGGGCACCAGGGTGCTGATTAAATCTGAAGAGCCTTCTTCAAAGAGTTCCCACTGGGAGTTTAATCTATTGTGCAATTAAATTGTTTGCAGTGGTGGTTCTTCCCCCCTCCCTCACCTCCTATTTTCAGTCCCCCTCCATCTCCTCTTCCTCCTTCCCCTTCCTCCCTATGCTCTTCCTCATTCTCCTTTTTCTCAACCTCTCCTCCCACACCTGCTCTGCCTCTTCAGAGCCTTGCTACTCCTTGAACCCAGCCAGTTCAGGCTGGCCTTGAACTCAGTGTCCCCTGAGCTGGGACTCCAGGCGTGTGCACCACATCTGCACACACGTGCACCTGAGCTGGGACTCCAGGCCTGTGCACCACACCTGCCACATATGTGCATCTGAGCTGGGACTCCAGGCGTGTGCACCACACTTGCACACACATGCACCTGAGCTGGGACTCCAGGCCTGTGCATCACACCTGCACACACGTGCACCTGAGCTGGGACTCCAGGCGTGTGCACCACACCTGCACACATGTGCACCTGAGCTGGGACTCCAGGCGTGTGCACCACACTTGCACACATGTGCATCTGAGCTGGGTGGGACTCCAGGTGTGTGCACCACACCTGCACACATGTACACCTGAGCTGGGACTTCAGGTGTGTGCACCACACCTGCATACACGTGCACCTGAGCTGGGACTCCAGGCGTGTGCACCACACTTGCACACATGTGCATGTCATACTTAGACTTTGCAGTTCCCCTGGCAGGCTCTTCTCATCCTTTTTCAAAACTGAATATGAGTTATTATTTAATTTTGCTTTAAGTTAGCACTTAATAAAGTCTAGGGTCTCCTCCTCTCCCTCCTCCTTCTCCCTCTCAACCACCATCAGATCCTCTAACGTCTAGATATCAGGCCTAACAGTAATGTACATATGAGCAGTTTGCTCCCCCAAGCATCAGATTTGGAGTTTTCAGAAGTCTGAATATACCCCAAGATTCTTATGAGGTGTCAGGAAATCTTCACTTTATCGTTGTTGGTACCAGTGACCGTTACCCAGGAAGGGGTGCTTACAGGGGGTAAAGATAGATGGTCCAGGAGTGTGGCCGGTCATTTCAGGATGTATATGGGTACAGCTAGCCAAGAATGCATGTACACACGAGTGTATACTCACATGTGCATGTACACACACACACACCTTTGGGGGGGCTGGTCAGTGAAGAGGCTGATCTTACCGAAGCTGAGCTGGACAGGAAGGAAGGTCAGACAAGACGGTAGGGGAGAGCGTATTGAGGATTGAAAGAGAATCAAGTTGCCAAGGGATTTGCCAAAATAGACCATGACAGTATCTTCCTGAATATCCTTGACTTCCCCCTTGTGTGCAGAGCGCCCTCTCTGCCGTTTTGCTCATGAGTAATGGCCTGGCGGGGGTGGGGTGGGGTGTCCAGGACTTGTGCCTTCCATCTTGCAAACCTCCTCCCATTAGCAAGGCCTCTCCCCTGGGCCCACATTCCTCCATATTGGCTGGCTCAGATGTCAGTGGGAATGGAAGGCGGGGCAGTGTAGGCCTGCCACCCTTACAGTCCTCACGGCAGCCACCCAGCTGTGGGCCTGGGCACTGGTGCTGGAAGAATTATTATTATTAGAGAGGTGACTGAAAGCTGCTACATGTAAAGATGCCCGACTGTCCTCGGACTCCTGGCCGTGGTTCTGGAGAGCGGGTTGCCCACACTCATGTCCGTCCTCATGTCTGTCATCTAATCAAACCAGGTTCCAGCAATGCGTCTTTCTCTCAAGAACAACATGGTTGGCAAGCTGTTCTGTGCAGATGGCTTTCTTGTGCTAATTCTTCAAGTTGGAGACAGCGGCCCTGGCTCGGGCGGGAAAGCGATGTGACAGCTCAGCCCTCACTGCCACTCTTCCAGGCTCCCATTGTTCAGCAGGGTTTGAGGTCTCTTGAGCCTGTGGCTTGTGTGTGTGTTGAAGTGATGGCAACAGCCGTGAGCTGCACTGGCCACGGGCGTGAGATTTCTCCCCCAGACCTTCTGTGCTGGCAGGCAATGAGCTCACCCGCTTAGACTTCTTACTGCTGCCAAGACACGTTCTCTTCCCTACCTTTCTAGCGAGGGGCTGATGCTAATGACAGCTGCTCAGAGACCCAGGATCTGTGTTTTGCCTTTCTCTCTGCTTGCAGGTGTTTCTATGAATGGCTGCTCCACCCCTGCCTTCCCTGGTGTTGGTGGGGTGGCCTGTGCCTGAAGTAAGAAGGAGCGGTTGGCAACAAGCTGTTCCCTGCAGCCCGCCTTCTGCCATGAGGGCTCTCTGGCTGGCAGTGACATTTCAGCACTGAGGATTGGAGAGAGCTGGACCATTGTGCTGAGCCTTGGCGAGCCGTCTCTCTTCTGCCTCCAGCCTCTGGGCTCCAGCTGGGTGGGGCAAAGGTGGTCCTGCTGTCTAAGGGACGGAAGGTCTAGAGCCTGGGAATGCGCTTCAGGAGGATTTGGGGTCCTGACAAAAACTTGGATTTAAGCATGTCCTCCAAGTATCATTCTTCGCTTGGCACCTCGTGTTTTCTCTTTTCCAGTAATGATTTTCTGTGTGTGTGTGTTTACATGTGTGTGCATATATGTGTTTACATTTGTGTTGCAACACCTGTGGGTGTTGGGGAGGCTAAGAAGACTTTAGCCATCTTTCCTCAGACTCTGTTCATGGTTTTTGTTTGGGACAGGCTCTCTCGTTGGCTTGAAACTCACCAAATCTACTAGGCTAGCTGGCCAGTGAGTCTCAGGATCTGCCTATATCCTTTCCCCCAGGACTAGACCATCACACCTGGCTTTAAAAGCATTGTTTAATGTGCTTGGGTGTTGTACCTGCATGTATGTCTGTGCACCATGTGAATACTTGGTGCCCTTAGAGACCAACAGAGGTCATCAGATGCCCTGAAACTGGAGTCACAGACATTTGTGAGCCACCATCGGAGTGAGGGAGCTGAAACCAGATCCTCTGGAGCCTCTGGCCGGCCCACACACCCTGCTTTTTAAACAGAGATTCTGGGGATCAAGTTCAGGACCTCACTTTAAAAGCTGAGTTACCACCCAGCCCATTCCCCAGTCTTTACGGCTGATAAAGACGTTGCCCTCCCCCAGTAGCCGCATTAGCTCTCTATTGCTGGGACAGATGGCCGCTTAGCTGGTGACGTGCGGTCACTTCCGGTTCTGATGGCCTCTTAGCTGGCGACGTGCGGTCACTTCCAGTTTTGATGGCCACTTAGCTGGTGACGCGCGGTCACTTCTGGTTCTGAAGGTCAGGAGCCGGAGTCCAGGGGGCTGTGATTGCTCTTTCACCCTGGCCTTGGAAACCCTGCTCCGGTCTGTCCTGTGACTTGCCACTTTCTCTTTGAAGGACACATGCATTGGATTTAGTCCCCTTTAATTTAGGGTGATGTCATCTGGAACATTAACTCAAACCCATAGCTTTCATTGGTAATTTTTTCCTTTTAAATCACATTTTCTCTGTCTTTCTCTACCTGGGGGTGGGAGGGGCGCATGCAGGCCGCAGCACACCTGTGGAGGTCAGAGGACACCAGTGAGAACCGGTCCTGTCCCTCCACCGTGTGCGTCTCGCCGACTGAACTCTGGGCTGTCTGGCTCAGTCTGCCTTTCCCCACTGAACTGTCTTGATGGCCCAGGAGGTCAGCCTTCACACAGGTCTTCAACCCTCAATCTGGTGTTCTCTGCAGGGAGACTGGATTTGTGTTTGTGAGCCTAAATGCCATGACATACCCCACTGTCCCAGCTTCCGGCTCCATCATCCTGGGACCCTCATACCGTGTCCTGCTGTGACTGTTAACTGGGTCTTTTACACTTTGGCCTCAAGAGTTTACCCCACCCACCCCATGTGGGGCCATCTGCTCTCCTCCAGAGCCTTCTGAGGCTTCGTCACCTGCTGCCCTGGGTCTGCCCTCCTCCTGTCTAGGTGTCAATTTATGCCCACAGTGCCAGGTCTTTGGTTTTGGTCCCCGTGTCCTCATCCACATCTGGCTGGTGTATTCATAGCCACTCAGCCCAGAGGCGCATTAGACAGTCTTCCAGAAGGTTGGGTGGCAGGAACGGAGCAGTGAGGTACACCTACCCAACTTCCTGAAATGGATTAAAATAGCTCTCTGTTAGTCTTCTGTCCTGTGTATCAGCTGGCGTGTTCCCTGCCTGCCTTTTTCTGGATAGTCTCTGTGGTGTCGTGGCTTCACTGACTCCACCTGTTCCCTTTAAAAATAATTAACTGTGTTTTCCCTACAGTATTTCAGTTGTCACAGTTTGGTCCAGTTGTTTTGAGTTGGCTTTGTCTGTTCTCTCTTCCTGAGACCTTTGGGAGTAGCCTTTGCTTCCTCTGACTCTGGCTTACAGACCCATCGTGATTCCTCCCTGCTCTAGGCTGTGGAGTCAGCAGCTCTGCAGGGAACCTAAGTGTTCCCTGATTCCAGCATGGGTGTTGAAGTGCCCATGCCCTGTTGTAGGGGAGGGGTGTCCTTGCCAGGCCTCACCATGGCAAAGTTGGGAGCAGTGTTTCTTATCAATATCAACAAGTCACAACAAGGACGTGGCAGGTGGCTCAGTGGTGACACGCTTTCTGCTCATGCATGAGGACCTAAATTAGAAACCTCAGAACCCAAATACAATGCTAGGCAGTTGTGGCAGACCTGTGGCCCCAGTTCTCGGCAGGTGGAAACCAGGGATCCCCGGGGGAACAAACTGGCTGGCTAGGCTAGCAGATTCACAGGTTCCGGTTTCAATGGGAGACCCTGTCTCGATGTATGTGAGATGGGGAATGACTGAGTAAGACACCTGATGTAACTTCTGACCTCCACATGTACTTGCACACATGGGTGCGTGTACCCGTGCACACCTGTGAGCATGCATACACACACACACACATGCAATAAAGAAGTCCCTTGTCCGTGTGCAAACCATTCCACGCTCTTACAGAGTCTCGAAACCCCACTGCCTCATTCCTTCCATAGGACATCCACCTCCTGGTGACTGCTCTTGTTAGCACACCTAAGCGGAGGCCCCTTGTAATGGCGCCCCCCTCTGCTTGTATGTTGCTACTTGGCTAGAAGTTTGAATAAAGACACAAGCATAAATAATACTGAATATTGGCTGAACGTGTTTTCATTCGAGGCTTCTTTGACTGGTGTTTGTAAGTTTTAAAATAAAAAAAAAGATAGAAAGGGCTGTTAAATATTTTAAATTAAGTCGAGGAAAGAAAACTAAAAGCAATTCTTTTCACCTTAAAAGGTGGTCGTTTTCAGATGCAGAAAAACAGCTCTCCCGAGTGACCCAGGTTTAGGCACTGGAGCGCGGCCTCCCCTGAAAGAGAGGAGGTGGCTCTAACTCCGCCCACATTCTTCTCTTCTGGGCACCTCTGCTCCCAGCATCCTTGGAAGACATTTCCTTCATTTCTGTATCATTTTTCAGAGCTGGCCAGTTTCTATGGCAACGGTTAGATTGAAAGCTGAGCAGCTAGCTGGGGGGGCGAGACTTGAGGGAGCCAGCGGGTGGTGGTGTGTGTCTCTGACGTCATCCTCGGTGCGTCTGGATAGGACGATCCCAGCTACTCCCTTTCAGGGCCGCTGTCCAGTGTGCTTCATCCGCCGGGCTTGCAGGGTCTCTCCACTGCTCAGCCTCCCTCTGCTCCCCATCCCCCGCCCCTGTAGAGTCTTCCTTGCCTCTGCCCCCTCGCCCATCCTGGCTCCAGACTATCATTAAGAATGCACAGCCAAATTCTGCGGTGTTTGGGGATGCTCTTCTGCCGGGTGTTCTGGAAGGGCCGGGAGGCATGGCAGCGTTTGACTTGACAATTCATGGCGCCGTGAAGTCCGTTCCTTCCTCTGCAAGAATACTGACTATGCAGAAATTCACTGACACGGATTATTATGAGCTGGATTGGTATTATGAAGAATGCTCAGACGGTAATTACGGCCCCCGAGGGAGGGCAGCGGCATAGTATCTCTAGGGGTGGGGTGGGGGTGCTGAGTCTTTCCCGGGGAGATGGGGCACAGGAATTGGCATCACCAGAAGGCACAGCAAGCGTGACAGAGGGGATGGCAGGTGGGCAGGGCTCGCTCTTGACGGTGGGTGTTTCTTGCCGTGCACAGTCATTTGCTTGGAATGGGGAGGTAAAAGGGTTTTGGTGCTGGGTCCTGGGTTTGCAAGTGCTGCTGTCGGACTGAATTTTGGTGTGTGTGTGTGTTGTGTGTATAGTGAAAGTGTGTCCCCGGTGCTCTACTCTGGCGGCTGGCCCAGGGCACTCGAGGCTGGAAGCTGTGTTCAGGAGGTCAACTGTAGGTAGGCCTAGTAGAATCTTCCTTTTTTTAAGCTGAGACCTTGGGGCTGGGGGTATGGGGAGGCTAGAGGAAGGCAGAAACAGTTTCCCCAGCAGCGGGTGATTCAAATGAATTTCGCTGGCCGCGTTCAGCACAGATGGGGTCCAGGAGAGGACAGAAGGGGGCAAAGAGAGAAATCACCCTCTGGGGCTGTCTAGGTTTGTGTGGAGGGCGTGGCCCATTTTTGGGGAGGCTGCTTGGTAGCTGAAGTGTGTGGCTGGACAGCTGTCAGCAGGTTTCAAGTACAGGGGAGACAGTGTTCTTGGAGGGATTGCGAAGGGAAGGCCTTGCTGGGAGGCAATATTGTGGATTGTAAGGTCCTCTTGTCTTTAGTCTCTCCTTGCAAATGACCCTTAAGCCAGAAGCCTGTACCAAAAGAGACAGTTAGTGTGCCCACTTTGGAACCTGTTCTTCAGTAGTGAAGTCCTCTCAGGTCCCTCAAGCCCATCAGGAGGCAAGGTTGAGTCCTTACTAATTGACTCACAAGTTTCCGATTGCTCCAGGCGCAACTACATTTGAAGACCCTGTGTGACGTAACAGGCTAGGAGCTGGCCTAGTTAGTAAGCTAAAAGCTGTGTGATTATCTGCTGTCTTCTGACACCGAGCTGTGGACTGCAACAGAGGCCAGGAGGCTTTCTTGGGCCATGCTCTGAAAAAGCATAGAGAAACTTTACCCTGTCCCCTGGCAGTGGGTGGAGCTGGCGCGTGGGTCTGTCTGAGCTGCAAAGCATTCTGGATAGTGAGGAGTGAGGTGCCTGTAGCCTGTGGGGAAAGGATGGACGTATTCTTTTCCTGACTATGTAATTTTCTAAAAATCAAGCTACTATCCTGTTACTACCCTACAAGAGACAGTGTGGCGTTCTGTGTTTTGGAAGCTGCCACTGACCCCTTCTGGTTTTCTTGATTTGTGGGTCACCAGATGCACCATGACTTCTAAGAACGCTGTTCATCTCGTCCCCCAGGGTCCCATTGGTGTAAAGAGCTCGGGTTCCAGTGGGTGAGCTGGGTGTCCCTGAGCCATCCTAGGAGTGGGGGAGGAAGGCTTAGTGTCCAGACTGGTGACTCTGCTGCCCAGTTCTCAGTGAAGCCAGCTGCTTGGTGCCTATGGAGAGGCACGGGAGAGCCGTTCTTACCTGCTGTTCACCAGGACTTTCTTCAAGGTTCTCAGCGGAGTCTCTGGGCTCTAGGCATCCTGGTGGGGTCCTTTCCAAGAGTGGGGGAAGTAGAAGAGGGGTTGGCTCACCACCCCAGAATCAATAAATATTGTTTGCCAATTGATTGGCATTGGCGTCTGAGCATTTGGAGAGCCAAGATCTTTGGCTTTTTGGCTTTGACTGTGTTGTCAGGTGAAGGGGAGGAGGTTGCTGGGACTGGAACAGGCGGCATGTTCTTAATCCTGTTTAAAGAGAGCAAAAAGTAGGACGGAAGGGTCTGGGGCCTAGAAGGTGCCTGTTCAGGAACCCCACAAATGCTGACTTGGGGTTGTTTAAATATTTTTTATTCCTTCTCCTTCTTGTATGTGTATGGGCTTGCCAAGTGCCCTTGAGGAGGTCAAAGGGCAGTGCTATGGAGTTGGTTCTCTCCCCCACCACGGTGTGGCTCCTAGGGGTTGAATTCGGGTTGCCAGGCTTGCAGCGTGGGTGTTTGCATTCAGGGCACCGTTCCCTGGTGTGCCGTTTCTAATGAGTTGGGTTCTCCCTGGCTTCAGGCAGGTTTTTCCTTCTTTTGCATGACTTCTCTCACACGGAAAATCGTGAGACGCTTGCTTTATCTGTCCTTATCATTTGGCCTTTGAGTCAACACTGAGGGAAGCTTCAAGGAACTTTCCGTGATAACAGCACAAGCTGCGTCAGTGTTCTCAACAGGACGCGAGGTCATCATTTATGTCGGGGGTCCTGACTCACACCCGATGGGCAGATCTGCACCAGGGACGCTTCTCTACAAGTCGGAACTCGGGGCCAGCTGTACTCTCCTGACCGCTGCGGTCCAGGAGCGTCTCTGCTGGTGCCGAGTTACTGTGACCGTCCCCTCCTCTGTTCAGACCTGTTGGTTTTGCTCAGACACACAGTCAGATATTAAAGGGTGTGACGGGGCTCCGGGCGGCAACTTATCGTAGTTCGTTGCTTGGTGCCTTAGAAAGATTTGTCGCCATCCAGCACACATAGCTGAGCCGCTGGAGAATCCATCCGCATGTACTTAGAATTTACAGTCTAACTCAGAGCCAAATAGCCTAGTAGCTTACGTCGGGTATAGTCTTATTAGTAGCATTTTTTTTTTTTTTGAGACAGATTCTCTTGTAGCCCAGGCTAGCCTTAAGCTTGCTTTGTAGTCATGAAGACCTTGAACTTCTGATCCTCCTGCATCCACTGAGAGAGTGCTATGAGTGCAGTTTAGAGGGCTTAAGCGGAATCCTTGGGGGAGACGGCCTCAGAAGGGCCAGCTGTGCTCCATGGGAACCAGTGACCCAGGCTAGAGGAGACAGGAGTCCTGTCCGTTCACACAGCCTCTGGGTCTCCCACTAGAGCGATGTCACTGTGAGAACGAGGGAGACCCCGAGGAGGCGTGGAGGACAGCACCTTTGTTGAGAGGGACAGACACGTGGGTAAAGGGTCAGTGTCTGGGGGTTCTGGATGAACAACACGTCACGGCTTTTCTGTAAGTGCCGGCTTTGCCCAGGGAAGTATGGAGCAGCCGCTGTTTGGCTCTGTGGAGGTGCTCTGTGCCTGTAAGCGCTTTCCTAATTGAAAGTAGAGGAGCTTTTTGTTTGTTTTGTTTTTAGCTAGGGTCTTGCTTGATCCCACTTGAAGTAATCCTCCTGTTTCACTCTGCCAGGTGGACCCTGCTGGGTGCTGGGTTTGCGGACATGAGCCACCACACCCAGCCTGGGGGAAAGATTTTTAAACTTTGCTATCCTAAGTGTTTTTTATGTGTGCGTATGTGTAGGATAGGTAGATAGGTGGGTGACTCAGACAGTGTTGCTAAAAATACCCTCAATTTAAACCAAAAGATGACTGTGAGCAGCGCGACGATGGGTGCAGTCTCTTGAGTTTTCTGAGTGTGTGAAGGGAGCCTTTGCGGTCGTTTATCTCCTGGGCACAGCATCCTGCGCACCCAGTAGTCACGAGATGAGTCACCAGGTGGAGAGGTCTCCCCATCCTGTGCCCCTCCCCACTCTTTTGAGTAACTGACCAGATGCCCATGCTCACTACCTTTAGAACTTAGTCAGTAAGCATGACTTGGTGATGCTTATTGAGATTAAACTGTTTTGTTTTCTGAGTGTGTGTGTTTGAAATATAGTCTTGCTGGGTAACTGATGCTGGCCTTGAACTCAGGGTGATCCTCCTGTCTTAGCCTCCTAGGAGTGGGGGATTACAGGCATGTGCCGCCACGCCCGACTTTTGTTTTAAAAGCATTGTTTTTAAAGCTTGTATACATAATTTTTAAAAAAATTTGAAATTCTAATTTTAAAATCTGCCTGTGGTTTTCTGTGACATCTTTTCTGAACAACGCGATTTTAATGTGTTACAATGGAGCAGTCATTTTGAAGTTCTAAAAATTTAACCGAGGTACAACCTACCCCTAGTTAGAATTTTTAAATGAAATCATGATCCTTGTGGCTTCCTTCCTGGCACTCGTGAAGGCAGAAATTCTATGTGGCAGGTGGGCAGTCTCGTCAACGATGCAGAATCCTCACTCAGTCCCTCAGTCTCCAGGCTGAACGAAACCCAGCTCTCAGCCTGCACAGAGCGTTTCTGCTGCTCAGGCATCCCTCCTGGTTACTTGGCAGAGGGTCACAGCCAGGAAGAGGTCAGGAGGTATAGTGTGTGGGGGGGGCAGTCGCAGTGCAGCTGGGAGAGGCTGAAGCCTGGGAGTTACAAGATGGGATGCTCCAAGAGGCTGCTGCTGGCTGGGGCTGCCTCAGAGGGAATCTGATCCGAGTGTCTGTGTCAGGGGCTGTGGCCGACAAAGTCAAGCAATGCAGAGGAACCGCTGTCCAGGCACACCTTAGACTGTGCGTTCTTCCTTACGGCACTATTGCAAGCTGTTACACTTTTGAGTTTTCTCTTGTCTTGTCTAGCAGTGAGAGAACTCTCTTTGGGTTTGTGGACACAGTTTGAAGAGGAATGTGAGGTTTATAGAACACAGTGTAATGAGGAAAACAGGTACCACTCCTTACACCAAAGGAGGGTTCAGACCATGGGTGGTTCCCACACATCCTTCTCTTTTTGCGAGAAGTCAGGGTCTCTGCCTTCCCCGGTTCCCACGGTCCTTGGCCCAGCACATTCTCCTCAGATTCCTAAGCACACCCACAGGAAGTCCCTCAGCTCAGAGGTGTTGGGCAATGCTTCACCCGGGCAGCTCCACCAGCGCCTTCCTGCAGACAGGTGTACCTACATCAGGCGTGGCTGGTGTTTTCTCAGTTGCTACGAAACTTCCAGGAAGCTACCATTCCTGTTCTTCTCGTGGGGGGAGAAAGGCCAATAGTTTGCCTCATGGTACATACTTTCCTTCCTGGCTTCCCTCTGTGCCAAGGGCATTTGGTAGGGCGCTGCCATTCCAACAGGTGCTCGCTCTGTGGGGCCCCTCCTCCAGGGTCCTGTGAGCCACCCTGTCCTTCGTTCTCTCAGTGATGCTGGGCGGGTGGCCCTGTGGACACCCGCCCACTCCTGCTGAGCCAGGGCATGTCTGCGACCCTGTCTGGAATCCAGAATGTGCCCCTTGGGCACGGGCCCCGATGGCTCTTCTGGACAGGTGGCCAAAGGCTCTCCCAAGGACAGGCCCTTAGGACAATGTTTCAGACTTGGGGTGACTTCAACAATGTCCCTGAGAGATGTGGGAGGGGAAGAGGAATGTTTTGAATGCGATTGCCAGGATGACGAGAAGGCAGCCACCGCTGAGCAGCTCGATGCCCTGGACATCTTGGAGGAGGGTAAATTCTACGTTCTACTCCTGTCTCAGCCCTTTCCTGTTAGTGTCCAGAGGGGCCAGGCCAGTCCCGGATGTTACCGCATTCTTTTCCTTTTCAAATAAGTTCTTAAAGGAGCAAGTGTGCAAATGGCTTGCTGTCCAGGTGGGACACCAGGTAAAGCAGCACCCTGGGCTCCCTGGGATGTCTCGGAATCCCCAGAAACCATGGCTCTGGCCTTTTGCCCACTAGGGTCTCTATGCAGGTGTAAGCATCGGCAAGCACTGTGTGCCGTTCCGCAATCCGCCTTTGTGGCTTATGGTTTTGGTTTTGAAATCACCAGGTCTGGGTCTGTTTGTCTCTGTGAGTTCCAGCACTGGTTTAGCCAGTCGGTAGTGAGTTGATGGGCTCGATGGGCTCGAGAGAATCGGTCATCCTTCCCACCACACAGAGTGTATTGAGCACTAATCACTCTTTTGAAATGTAGATTTTATTCTCTTATTCACTATGATATTGGCCCAGGCTATCATAGGATTGTCCACCGGAATCCTGCTTCAGCCTCCTGAGTGCTGGGGTTACCAGAGTGTGTCGCTGTACCCAGATGGGATTTTTTGTTTTTAACTTAGAAGTAATCCAGAGATATCACTGGCTAACATAGTAACTGCCTAACCCTGAGCTTTCTTGGGCGGGGAAGGCAGACTCCGTGAAGTATGCCCAAATATTGATGCACGTTAACTCTAGTCTATGAGAAATAGTTTTGGAAGTGAAACAGGTTGTTGAGCAAAGACTGCACCCTTGAGCCTCTTGAGTGGCAGCCGTCAGAACGCCTTGGAATGCTATTTTCGGGTCTCAGGCTCACTTTTCACAATTACCCAAACCACTCTAGAGGTAAAGTCCAGAAAATACCATCACCGCATTACCCCCGAGAGTGCCATGTTCTTGATGGCAGAACAGGGAAACGGGGCGAGCCAGAGAGCGAGAGCTCCGATTTGAGAGCTGGAGCTTATCTGGTGTCTCAGGACAGTGGGTAGGGAAGGATCGGCAGGTGACATGGATAGTGTTGGGGATAAGGAGTGATGGGCTAAGATTGTGGGGTGGGGGGAGGATCGACAGGTGGCAGGAATGGTGGGGAGGGGGGAGGATCGACAGGCTTGTGTCTAGATTCTGAGGGAGTAAACAGTTGTCGAGTCCCTAGGGATGATCTGAAGAAAGACACGGTCTGTGCTATGGAACTAGCTCCAGCTCAGACACCACTGGCTCTTTTTGCTGTCCTTTAAAGCCTGCTGCTCCAGTGTGGCCCATGCCAGCATTACCTGGGAGCTGATGCAGAAGCCCAGGCATTGGTTAAGAATCAGTGACCCTGAATCTTCATTTTAACAAGATGTGAAGAGATCTGTGTGCATCAGGGAGTCAATTTCAAAGCACAAGAAGGTGATTTTTCATCCATTCACGAGCTGTGTGGTTCTAAATCAAAGGGCATGTAGGACTCTGAGATGGTTTCATATGTTCTCAGAGTGGAGGACAGGTTCATGGAACACCTCTCACACACACATCACACACATGAACACGCACACGTGTACATACACATACAAGCATACACACATGAACACACATGCATAACACATATGTTCATGCACACATGCATATTAACACCTAGATGCACACACACATGCATTCAAATATAAATACATATTCACATATAGAAACAGACATACACATGTATGTGTACACATATATACAACCACACACAGTTTCTTTGGCTTTTTTTTTGTTTGTTTGTTTTTGTTTTTTGAGACAGGGTTTCTTAGTGTAGCCTTGGCTGTCACGGAACTTGCTCTATAGACCAGGCTGACCTCAAACTCATAGAGATCTGTGTGCCACCACTGCCCAGCTGTCTTTGTTTTTTGAGGCAGAGTGTCATTGTGTAGCCCTGGCTATCATGGCACTCACTTTGTAGACCAAGATGGGCTTGAACTCACAGAGATCCCCCTGCCTCTGCCTCGCATGTGGTGGGATTAAAGGAGTGTGACACCACATCCAACTTAAAAGATTTATTTTTGTTTTGGGGTTTCTTTCTCGTGTGTGTGTGTGTGTGTGTGTGTGCGTGCGCGCGTGCGCGCGTGTGCACGTGCAGTGCTCATAGAAGTCAGAAAAAGATATTAGATGTCCTGCAGCTGGAGTTACAGACAGCTGTGAACCACCGTGTGGGTGCTGGGACTCGGGCCCTCACAAGATTGGAAGCTCTCCTAACGCTGGACCATCCCTCCAGCCTGTGTGGATTCTTAGATTTAGCCCTTTCAACAACCCTGTAGGGTTAAATGTGCTATAGTTTGCATCTGTAGGTTTATAGGAGGACAGACAAACACCTGCCCCAGGCATACGTGCATAGATAGTAATACAAAACAGAAGAGCCCTCTGCTCCCACCTGTGCTGCTGGCTGGCTGCTTCTCCAGGCCAGGCATCTCCCAGGAGCTTCTACAGCCTGAGCATCCTACCCCGGACCTCACACCTGCTGCTCAGAGCTCAGGTGTGAGGCCGGCAGTCTGGGCGCTCTATGCCCTGGTTGCTCACATAATGCTGGACACTGTGTGCCTTAGTTCATGGTTCCCTCCGAGCCACTTTCTGACCTGGGCTATTTAATCTTCAGTGCAGAGGTCTGGTGTGCAGTGTGATATTTCAATGCATGCATATGAAATATGTTGATTTAATCATGGTTAAAAAACATGAGGTTGAGATAGATATTCCAGTTTTGCAATCAAAACACAGGAGGCTCAACCAGGTTGGTCCTGTCGTGGGGGTTCCCCAGCTGTAATCCTGCGGTGAGACTCGTGTTCTGTGGTCACAGGTCAGATTGCCTGAGGGGCATGATCCTCTTGCCCCTTCTTTGTAAGGTCCCAATGACAAACCAACGTTCAGTTCCTCCAGAGTTCATCCTGGGGCTCCACTGAGTGTACTGAGGGCATAGATGGGGGCTTCTTGACAAAAGCATGGTGCCCCCAACACAGCTGCATGAGGAGGTCTGCACACAGCATAGATGATGGCTCATGACTGCATGGAAGGCGCCCCATTCCCCGTCTTCCCCAGCCTGTATATTCTAGCCCTTCCCTGAGACCCCATGGCTACAAGCAATTAGGACAAAATTGCACACAACTCGTTAGGAAGAGGCCAGATTGTCAGGCGAGGGTCCCACCACCCACTCCCCCGCCTCCTGTGCGAGGAACATCCACAGCCAGCAAGCCCATCTGCGGTGATGTCTTGCTTAGCAGGCACAGCTGAACTCCTGAAGATGGAGTCTGTCTGTTGTCTCTCTGTCTGTCTGTGCTGTACCACCGTCCCCAGCGAGGCCAACCAAGCAGGGCCCTGTGAATCCTGCTGCTCACCCAGACCCTTTCCTCACATTGCCTCCGTGACTCCCAATCCATCTTGTAGAGGCCACTGTTGCTGTCCTCCTACGTCCTAGTGGGAAGGAGGACCAGGGCGCCATAGCTCGGGCCACTGTGAAGCTGCAGCACACAGTTGGTACACAGTGCTGTGTGACCTGCTCCAAGGGGCTTGTTCTGCCAACACCCCACCTCCCACCCCATCCTATCCTCTCCTGGGGTGACATCGGGCAAGGCTGAGCGGTGTGAGGGAAGTGTTCACACCTCTCTGTGCTTGAGAATCACACTGGTGTGAGGGAGACTGGGGGAGAGCAGAGACTGTGGATTGCTTGGCAGTCCCCATGGCTTTCTCAAGTAAACGCCCACAGAAGCCTGATGTCTTTGCCCCTTCTCGCCTGGCTGCTTCTCTAGGCCTGTCCTCAGTTGCAAAACGAGTTGTGAAAGTTTAGACAGGTGTCTTCTGGGACTGCTCAGAAGTCAGGATTTGGAACGAGCCCATGGAGTGGGCCCTAGTAGCCTGAGAACTCAGATGAGCATGCAGTTATCTTGACAAGCAAGAAGACATTCTAAAGAGGGGCTGCGGCTTTTCTTGTGGGTAGAGACTACAGGCCCCAAGAAGTGGGGATTCCTCTGGAGTTGTGTGTGGGGATAAGGAAAGGGCTGGAGCTTGGTGCCAGCCAGAGGATGGAGGGTGATAGCGTGTCAAACCTCCAGGGAGAGTGGCACTGACGGAGGGTGACGGCTGGGACATGCCTTGACCTGGGTGTGCAGCTGATCATAATCCTCCCCGTTTAAATCTCAACTTCATATCAGGGTCCTGAAGATGGATTCGGAGGTCACAGGACCCTTTGTTCTTCTCCCCAGTGTGGCCACATTGAATAATGATGCGCTCTGGTTTTTGCTATTCCTTGTTTGTCTACCAGATCTACTGAGAACCTACAGCTGCACCTGGTGTATCAAGTCTTCTAGGGTCCAGGCTTGGATACTTAGAGCTCTGGTAAGGGGTCCTGAAGCCATAGCACATGCATCCTGCTGTCTTCACAGTGGCCATTGAACCAGAACAGACGATGTCAGCTACTTGCATGAAGTTTTCAGTTTGTGAGCACTAGTCAGCGGTTAGGAACCAAACAGAGTGGGGAAGATGTGGTAGCCACACTGGAAGCCCAGAGCCCAGTGGAGCACCTTGAGGCAGCCCACATGACAGCCCCCAGGGCAGCATCTCCTGGCTAGCTGAGGCCTCCAGCCCCCAGGGCAGCATCTCCTGGCTAGCCGAGGCCTCCAGTTGTGCCCAGGTGAAGCTTGGGAGGTGGTGTAAAGTGAGTGCGTTCTTCCAGTTCAGAGAGCCTCATGGGCTGCAGGGGGATTGCTCAGCCCCCACGGAGAACAAATGGTTCTGTGTGCAAAGCTGGGAAGACTTAGGTCCTGCTGGCTGGGGAATGTAACATTGTTTGAACAGCAGGACTCGGGTGCTTGGTGGACGTCCCTGTGGAGTCACAAGTGGAAAAGTAACTGGTTTATCAGAACAATTGTGGGCACCAGCATCATCCCAAGGCCAGCCCTGTGTGGAGATCACCCAAGGTCTCTGTAGTAAGGTCCTTTGGCAGATCCACCCACTTCTGGGGTCCTGGTCCCTCCAAACTCCCTGTAGCATCTCTGCCTGACACTGCCTGTCTGCCAGCCACTCTGTGTTGTGCTAATGTATGTGTGTCTTACCTTCTCAAGTAGGTCAAGAATTCCTTAAGGGGCCCATTTATTTGCTCAAAAGATAGTGCTCTCTGGCAGCTTGCGGGGCAGACAGAGCAGCCCCCACCACCCCATAACAGTTCTGAAGACACTGGGGTGGGCTCTTCTTCTGGGATGGGTACCAGCTGCAGGGGAGAAGGTGTGCACACAGAGTTGGCCAGTGGCAGGACCAGGGTGCCTTCCCAGGAAAGAGCAGTTTGATTATCTCCTTGTTAAATGTCTTGGTGATAAGTGGCCACAATAGGTCAACACTGAGCATTCCAGTCTGGGGTGAGGCCTGTGATTACTGCGTGGAGCACAGAGTTACACCCCACCTGTCCTTGAGCTAGAACCTTGGCTCCAGGCTCTGTTTGACTGGCTGCGCTGGGCTCCTGTTTGCACTGTAGGTTGTTCTGGTTAAAGGTGGAATAGTGTTTCTAATGTGCCCACGTCACCGAGGGCATGTTGTCTGTCTCAGTAATGGCCAGCTCTTGTTTTCCTCTCTGCCGTGTGCGGTGTGTGTGTGTGTGTGCACACAGGTGAACATGCTTATATACTTGTGTATGCGGAGGCCAGAAGTCGACTTCAGTTCCCACCTTATTTTTTGAGACAGGGTCTCTCTCTGAACCTGGGGCTCACTGATTTGCGTAGACGATCTGCCCAGCAACACTCAGGCACTCCCCAGCATGAGGGTTACCCAGCTTTCACCTGGCTTCTGGGGGGATCCAACTCAGGCCCTCAAGCTTGTGTGGTGGGCACATTACTGACTGAGTCATTGCCCCAACTCCTCTTCTCTGACTTAATTACTTGCTTGGTACCCTTGGCCCCTTGGCCTGCCAAGATGGGGGAAGTCCCTTGGCCCCTTGGCCTGCAGAGATGGGGGAGTCCCTCGGCCACTTGGCCTGCAGAGATGGGGGGAGTCCCTCGGCCCCTTGGCCTGCAGAGATGGGGGGAGTCCCTCGGCCCCTTGGCCTGTCTTTCCCTGCAGCCTTCTTGCCCATCTTCATTTTTCTGCCACGCTTGACTTGTGCTTGTTTGCGGCTGCATGCATGTTCCTCTTTGTGATGGGGTGTCCTCACCCCTCTGGAGCTCTGGTGATGAGGTGTCCTCACCCCTCTCGAGCTCTGGTGATGAGGTGTCTTCACCCCTCTGGAGCTCTGGTGATGGGGTGTCCTCACCCCTCTGGAGCTCTGGTGATGGAGTGTCCTCACCCCTCTGGAGCTCTGGGTGGGAACGGATTTCTTCACAAGCCACAGTATCTTTCCAGTTTTCTTCTGATGTCACTCTGGTTGGGGCAGGACCTCCTGTGGGTTCCTGTGCTGATGATGTCACTCTGGTTGGGGCAGGACCTCCTGTGGGTTCCTGTGCTGATGATGTCACTCTGGTTGAGGCAAGACCTCGTGTGGGTTCCTTTGCTGATGTTTCTGGACGGTTCCCTGTCTGGCAACAGCATTTAGCCCCAGCAAGGCTTAGTCAGAGCTGAAGGAACAAAAGAATGCTTTTATATTACTATATTGCTATAGGGAAGTGGTAGGGAGATGGTGCGGTTTAGGGCCCTTGTTTGCATGTATTTGGTTACTGAAAATACTAAGGTGGAATTTGCATCCTATAAAATTCACCCATTGTTACGGGGCAGTTTCATGGTTTTTATAAATGCCCTGGATTGTGCAACCTTTATTCTAATTCACACTTAGACTTTCCACTTTTTTCTCCCTAGTAAGAACCCTCACGCCTGTTCACACTCAGTCTCAGCCTAAGCAAATGCTAACACACTTCCTGTATGAATAGAACCCTGGAACAAAGTAACGTTTACGTCTTTTTTGGATTTTGAGGTTTAATTATGTTGTTAATGTATTCATTTCACATTCCTTTTACGGCTGTGTGGAAACTCCACACTTGTTCACTCGCCAGCTACTGAGTGTTGTTTCTACCTTTTGCTTGTAATGACTATTGTTGCCATGGACACACATGTTCAAGTTTAGGTAGAGACATGTCTTCATTTCCCACCGGTAGGTACTTAGGAAACTTGAGTGACTATGACCTTAGCTAACCTAACTTCTTAGAGCCTTGGTTTTGGTTTCCCTGGCTTGCAATATGTTCAGCTCACTCACCCAGTGTCTCTGGGGTTGCGTCTCTTCACCCACTCACAGTACCCACGCAGAGATGCCCTTGTGGCCAATGGTTCCTTGCCAGATCTTTCTGGTTTATTTCACAGAAGTGGGCATGAGAGGTGAGACATGGGTGTCAGATAGCCAGAGGGACTTCCTTCTTGCTGGGCTATGGAAAGAACAGGAAACAAATTCCCCAGTGCAGACGTGAGAGAAAGACAGTCTTCCCAGAAGGAAATAACAGGTGTGGAGGCCAGGGCAGGCCAAGGATGGCATCACCAGGTGCTCAGGTGGAGGGTGGGCATGAGTGCCTGGCCCGGAGGTGGGAAGAGTTGACTGCACCAGGCCGGGGATGTCGGTCCTGGGTTTTCTGTGTATGGACGCTGCTTGTGCTTGTGGCTGGGCAGCGGCTGAGCTGCGGGTGTTTTAAAGCAGAATATGGACATGTTAAATCAAAGGCATGTGGACATGCCAAACTTTACAGGACGCTTGTTTTGTGAGGCTTGGGGACTTAGTGTTGTGGTGACTCAGCCAGGATTTGATGGAGCTGTAGGCCGAGGCCCACAGGTTCTGGGCCTCCACCCTCCACCCGTGTGAACAGGGCAGACTGTGGGCTTTACTGTGCTTGCTTCCTGTAGATCAAGGCTGCACCGTGGCAATGCTTCTCATTCAGAGGGGCGAAGCCACCCACGTACGGACGGCTCTTGTCTCACACACAGTTACCTGCTCTGCTTCCACGGGCACATTGGAACTTTAGGGTACATGTCTGCTTTAAATGCATATTCCGGATGTCTCAGTTAAATTTTTTTTCTTACACTCATATATTTGTGTGTTTGCACACACACATATGCCTCAGCATGTGTGAGCAGGTCACTTTTTCAGACCCAGGCCAGCTGGCCTTGGTGAGTTCCTGATAGAACATCTCCATTGCCTCAGTGTGTGGGTGCACCCCTCGCGGTCCTGAGTTCCTTGCTCGTGCTCTGTCTCCTGCTCTTGATTGTAAGAAGTGGATGATAAGGTGTAAGTGACAGGAGGAGGAATTCCGAGGATGAGTCCTGGCTATCAAATCACACGTTGTCGAAAACCTGCTTTAATGAAGTGACTTGAAGGTGGGGCAGAGCGCAGGCCGCTCCACGTGCAGATTGGATGGGCAGGCTTGTCTAGCCTGCATTCACGGATGCTGGCTGCATGGTCTTTGAGTTATGTGGAAACAGCATTTTCTTGAGGGGTAGGAATATCTTTGTTGATATACACACCCACAAGTGCACTCATACATACACACACATATACGCACATGTGTAAAATGCTCATTTATGTATTCATGCCAAAAATACATGAAGACACAGGATGCTGACGCTGGCAGGAGGGACATTTCCAGAACCAGGCTGAGCAGCGACAGCAGCTATGTATTTATTCCACCAAAGCAGATGAAGAGTGAGGTCTCCCAGCTCTAGGACGACCAATCAGGCCAGTGTCAGGAGCTTCTCCAGCTTGTTAATGTAATGTGTGACATGGTGACGGGGTACCTTGCAAGGGCAGGTGGGAGTTCCCCACGATCCCACCTTCCGTGCACCGCCTCTCTGCTCCTGATGCCCAGCACCCAGCACCCCAACTTTGCTGCCTTTGTTGGTCAGCATCAGTTTGCACCTTCTCTTCGTTCATCCCAGACCTGCCAGCCTGTGCCTGACCCAGTGACCCCAACCAGCCATTGCTTCCTTCCCTAGAACGGTTTGTGTCTGGGCCTCAGCCAAGGTCACTCCTGAGTTTTGTACAAGTTAGATCTTGTCATCAAGTCCTGCCCACACAGATATGTGGGGTTTGGTGGGGAGCTGGGGTCTGCCAGCATGTATTCTCAAAATCATTTGGGGGTGTCTAAATTTGCATAAACATCGTACACTGAGTTTTGGATCCAGATGCCCCTCAAAACCCCAACCTACTCCTAGGTGTCCCTTGCTCTGGTCAGCCTGTCCAGGGCTAGTCCCCAGGAAGAAAGCCTTGGTCCCTTCCAGCCTTGCAGAGTGGAATCTCCCAGATGCACCACAGCCCAGCCAGCTCCTGGAAGGCATCTCTCTCACTGGACTTCCCCTGCTCTGGGAGTGTGCTCAGAACCTCACTCCACAGCGCCATGACCATCCTGAGACCATCCGTTTCATTGGCAGCCTCTCTTGCTGCTGATGAGCGGGGATGGATTGCTCTTGCTGGCTGTGTCCCAGCCAGAAGAAAGAGCCTACCACGCTCTACCTCCTACTCAGCCTCATCTCAGTCTCCCCGTGTAGGAGTCCCTTTACTGTCACCCAGGAAGGAGCCTGCTAGAAGAATCCAGCAGGTTTAGCACGGGTCACTGGGCTCAGTGTGCGCCTCACATCCGGTCATTCCATACTGGGCTAAATGTTTTATGAAATACAGCCACGCACTGATGCTTCCCTGTGAAGACCCTCTAGTGCTTTCCTGTTGGTCCCTAAGTCCAGGATCCTTAGCTTTTGGGGACTTAGGCCTGGCTGACCTGCACGCTGGGATCACAGGTGGTGCTTCTGTGCCTAGATAAGAAGCCCAGCTCTTGGAAGGAGCTCGCACCCTTGGACTCTTCAAAACAGTCTGCAGTGTCTCTCCTAAGTTGGCCTATTTTTTGTGTACCCCAAGCAGTTCATGAGGCTGGCACAGGATGATGGCATCACTTAGAGTGGGTGGTCGTAAAAAAGGCTGAGGATGTGTACTGTGTGTCTAGCTGGCTGTCTGGCACAGGAAGCAGTTAACGTCTTGGTTAGTATCTGGACCTAGTTTTCTTGTGTTCATTATTATAGAGATTCATAGCTGCCTCTGTGCTTCCCCTTTGGACACATTTTGGGGTGGAAATGCATTATCTGATAGCATGGTCTGAGTCCCTGCAAAGAGAGAACTTCGCTGAAGTTTGTGGTGTTTCCTGTGTAGAAAGTGAAACTTGAAAAGCATAGGCCTTGTTTAGTCACCTACAGTTTAAAGGTCGGTTCACTCTTTTCTAGCTCCTCAGTCTTGATCCACCCCTCTTTTCTGGGTCCTAAGACCCTTAAATTAAGGAGCCTGCCTGGGACCTGGGATTCCGTGCCCCCATCTTCTGTGAAGACCTCCCCCAAGGTCAGGATGCCCTCTGCTCCATTGCACGGGTTCTGAGCACTGCCCTGAGCCTTGCCCTGTCCTTTATGGTGCCCCTCTCTGAGTTTAGGAGCCAGACTGGCCAAGGTTTAGCTCCTACAATACAGCTCATTATGTCTGGCCTGTGATGTCCACCATGTGGGCTCTTCATTCTGTGTTGTTGGAGCTCACAGAGAAGCTGGTTCTGGAAGCCAGGCTGCCCCACCCACTTCAGACTAAGCACGCTTGTGTGCCGTGTCCTCGAGGGCCCCTTGCCTGGGCAGGTGTTGACCTCCCAGCTCTGTGATGGGAGCAGAGGGGAGAGAAAAGGTGACTAGCCCAAAAGTGGATGCCTTGTGTCATTGCAGACAGTTAGGAGGCAAGCCATTATTTTCCAACAGGGGTGGCTGTCATTTGTCCTGTGGCGTAAAAATGCCTACGCCTACCAACCATGGGAATGCTAAGCCATGGGAAGGTCATCGTGGGGGGAAAGGTCAATCAGAGCTCCAGCCGAGTGCCTAGCGTCCCCGCCTGCTTTCCGCTGCGTGCTGTAAGCACAGTCTGGCGATGCTATCTGCTGCTTACACTCATACTTTGCCTTGGTATACACTTAATAAACTCACCCGAGCAAACCCAAAGGACGGCTGTAGTAGATCCTTCTCTAGGCTGCACAACAGACCTTCGCAGCGCCCTTGGCGTCCTCTCCCTGAGGAAGTGCCACCTTCAGGGTTGCTGGGAAGGGCCGATGGGAGGGTCTGACTTTGTAGACACGGAGGTTAACTGCTGTCCCACTGGGTCCATCTCACGTTGACCCTTGCATCTCCCAGCTGTGTGACGATTCTCTGGGCCTGGTTTTCTGATTTGTGCAATGGTGTGAAGAGCCACCTCTCTGAACTGCGCTGAGGATTGCATGAGCTACCCAGCCAGATGTGCTCAGTACCTGACCTCAGTGAGCATGCTCAGTAAAGGGCTGCCGAGCAACCTGTATCCGTCTGTGCACCATGGTCAAATGTGGTCAGCATCTCACTGCACACCATAAAGATGCATTTTTGTTATCTGTTTATTAAGAAAAAGCTTGCTGCTGTTATTAATTTTTCTTAAAACTCAGCTCAGGTACCATGTCCTTATATTAGCCAACTGTATATTTCCTGAATAATATTTAATAAATTTCCCTTACTAGTGTATCATTACGGTAGCTATTTTAGAATCATTTTTAAAGCACAAACAAGAGAATTAAACCTGTGATCTATTCAAATGTTGGCATTTTTGTGGTTGCTCTGCTTTTTTTCCTTTTTGTGTACTATTGTGTGTGTGTGTGTGTATTTCATACAATCCTTGCTTAGAGCAAGCAGTGGCTTTTACTTGGGTAATTGGACTCAGTCGATTGCCCTGAGTCTTGTGGAATGTCCCTGGTGCCCCCAGTGTGAATGGGCCAGCGGTGGGACTGCCACGCTCTGGGCCTGTTCCTCTCTGTGGACCTCACAGCTGCCCAGGAGAAGCTGTGCTAATGGCAGGCACAACAGTCTTCACACAAGAGAGCGCTTGCCGACTTGAACTCCTGAACTGCCCAGAGCAGTTGGAGCTGGACTCCGTGAATGGCACATTAGACGGGTTTAACCCCCTGCTACACATCTCCCTGCTGTGAAAGGTCTGGAGCCAGGCAGTGTCTGCACCTCAGAAGGCAGAGGGATCTGCGGGGGAAGGGCTGGCGGCGCTGAGAGGGTGAGGAGGACCTGGCTTCTGCTTCCAAGGTGCTGATGAATCAGATTGAAAACCAGATTTCGGGCTCTCCTGGGCTAGGAAATCATTCCAGCAGATCAGGTTTCTCTGAGCTCAGCTCTAGGATCAGCTCTGCTTGCACTGCTAAAATATTTAGAGACTACTCAGTTCCAGCGACGCTTCCCCAGCAAGGCTCCGGTGTACGAGGCTTTGGGTCCCAGGTGCCTCTCACGAGCTATCGCTGGATGTGGGTCATGATGAAAGCTTTCGCTAATAGAACTCTTCCCCAGGGTCTGTGTTACACACATCATATCACATCAGTACAGAGTTGTGTGTGTGCATGCGTGTGTGTGGGGGTGGTGCTTGTGGAGGTAAGAGATCAATTCCAGTGTCCTCCATCTCTTCAGCACAGGAATTACAAACTGATACCACTATGCCTGGATTCTTTTGTTTGGTTTTGTTTGTTTGTTTGTTTTTCACATGGGTTCTGGGGTTCTAACCTGGGCCCTTGTGTTTGCTACTTTATCAACCAAAAAGCTTCCATTCTTAGGACACTTCTGTTTAACCCAAAGTGACAGGTTCAAAAAAATTTCCCATTGGTCCTACATCCAAATGCAGTCACTTTGCCCATAGAGGAAAAGTCCAGGGCCTTCCTCGCTGTGCCCATGAGTCCCTTGCCGCTGAGCTGAACAACACTAGACACGTTAGCAGACTAAAGCCGTCCTCCACCAGAAGGGGCCTGAGAGTTTCTGAGCGGCCTCTCATGCTGCAGTGAGCTGTCTGTGGGATGAAACTGTGCTCTGTGTGCATGTATCCGTGTGTGGGTACACGTGTGCATGTGTGTGCAGCAGCCATGGTGGTCATGTTTGTGGTACCCTACTGCTGCTGGTACGGAAACTGCACAGCTGTAGAATCTAGGCCAGGCAGGACGAAGGCTGCATGTGTCCTCGTGAATTTGTCGGTTTAAGGCTGTTGTTGAGTAATTACATGGGCGGCTGCGTTCTGAAAGTGGCTGCCGTTTATGCCTGTGTGGCCGGTGGCTCCTCAGGCCTTCCCATAGTTCACAGTTCAGGACAGTGTGGGTATGACCTCTGGTGTCTGACACCCAGACACAGTTGAGGAGCCTTGGTCCCTGGACTGCCTATTGCCAACTCTCACTGCCCTCTCTGTTTCTTGCAGTTCTCTGCGCCGAAAGAGTTGGCCAGATGACTAAGACATACAATGACATAGATGCTGTCACGAGGCTTCTTGAGGAGGTGAGTGTCGGGAAGGGGAAGGGCTGTTTAGAGGGGGAGGATTCTCACGGGCTCCTTGTCTGTTTCAGGAAGGAGTCTCCCGTTGGGCCCTTGCAGAATATAATCCAATGGTTTCGTTTTGTTATCTATCTATTTTGAGACAGGCTTTCATTACGTAGCCCTGGCTGGCCTGGAACTTGCTGTGTAGTCCAAGCTGACCTAGAACTCATAAAGATCTACCTGCCTCTGCCTCCCATCATGCCCGGTAGCTCTATCTTTTCACTAGTGACTATGTGCCTAAGCCTTTGCAGCTGTTCATTTTGGGAACATGTATTAGATTTGTTGAAATTATTCAAAAAGAGAATCTTGTGAAGCCAAGGCTGTCCTCACACTTGCTGTGTAGCTGAGGTTGGTCTTGAACCCCTTGTACTCTGACCTCTGACCTCCTAGCCGAGATTACAGGAATGTACCATCACGGCCCAGCTGGTACTTTAGATTGGGTTGTCCAGCATTCTGACATTGCAGTATGACATTGCCATACAGGTGTGTTAGCCCACATCCCATAGCTACCCTGGGATGCGTAGTCACTCGGCAGGTTGCAGCTTAGATACTCCTTTTTAGATTTTCAATGTTATGAATTTATGACACAAAAACAGTGCCGTTTAAGTACTCGTTGGATCACCCAGTTTCTGATCAGAGAAACCTAAACTGTGCTGGAGAGGAATAAGTCCTTACCTGTGGCTTCTGAATGTAGTTCGGTGGGTGGGGCAGCATGCAGTGTCCGTGTGGAAGCACAAAGTAGCAGGTGTGTGATGGCCGACTTTGGGAGGTCACTCTGGCCAGTCAGGCTGCACGCCCTCGAGAGACTGTGATGCTCTCAGTTCGTCTCAGTGTTTGTTTTCATTTGGGAGTAGGGACTGTGATGTTCCATAAGGACACATGGCTTCACCCTGTGTATCGGTAGCCAGGGTGAACCGGGCTTCAGAAGAAGTGTTGGTAATCCCCCCCCCCCCCCCCCGCTGTGACCCAACCTGACAGAAACGGCTTGAGGGGGAGGGGCAAAGGCTGTAATTTGTGCTCAGTTTCAAGGAATTTCAGCGCAGCACGTCAGAGGAAGGTTTGGCTGAGAGGCTTCCCCTGTGGTAGCCAGAGCAGGAGGTGGTTGTTCATGGGGGCTGGCTAGAACCTAGACCTAGATTACAACCTTCAAAACTCAGCTCTTAGTGACCTGCTGCCTCCGGTCAGGCCCCGCCTCCTCAACTTGCCACAGCCTCGAAAAACAGCAGCACCGGCTGGGGGGGGTGGGGTATGTGTTCAAAACACAAGAGCTGTGGCGGGATCCGTTGTTCACCTCGGACCCTAATGGTGCCCGCCTTACAACACTGGCCCTCACTATAGCCCTGACCTTCAGTGCACAGGCAGTGTGGGCCTTGTTTTTGGAATCTCAGTGACTCTGTCCCCTTTTCTTTAGCACCTCCCCGGGAAGAGGGGAGTGTCTTGTCACAGAAGGCACCGTGACTGTTGCAGGCAGTGGCAGATGGGACTGAAACAGGCGGGTCCTGACATCACACTCCTGGCAGTGTGGTGGATTGGGGCTCCTGCAGTCCCCCACTATCCACCCCTCGTGTCTGTCTCTCTCTTGCCTTGTTTCTTCCTTCAGTGATATTTCCACTTACCCTGGAACACGTCTGTTCTATTCTGAAGGAGACAAGAACCACTCAGCTCCACATAGGTGGCATCAGGACTATGTGACAGTCACTAGGGATGGCGTTTTCAGATGCTGGCTTCCTGCCTTCCGATGACACTACAGTTGCCGCTGTCTGGTGGCTGGTGTGGGCCAGCGGCAGGCCCACTTGGCTGCACATCAGATTTGGAAATGACATTGCTGGCCCTTCCCTGTGTGATCCATTTCTCCAGCAAGGTCACTGTGGAAGACGTGTTTCTGACATCCACCCCTAGCCCCAGGTCCTTGCAGCCGCCAGATCTTTGAGGGAATTCTCCATCTATACTTTCATCTCTATTCTGGATCTTGGTGGGGTTGCCCTCACCCCCCTGTTCTGTTGTCCTGCTGTTGCATTAATTCTTCTTCTTCTTCTTCTTCTTCTTCTTCTTCTTCTTCTTCTTCTTCTTCTTCTTCTTCTTCTTCTTCTTCTTCTTCTTCTTCTTCTTCTTCTTCTTCTTCCTTCTTATTCTTATTCTTCTTCAAAAAATACCAATCCAAATTCCCACTTCCTCCCCTCCTCCCACCCCCCCACTCCCTCCACACACACTCCCCCCACCTCCCTCCAGTCTTAAGAGAGGGCAAGGCACCCTGCCCTGTGGGAAGTCCAAGGCCCTCCCCACTACATCCAGGTTGAGCAAGGTATACATCCAAAGAGAATAGGATCCCAAAAGGCCAGTACATGCAGTAGAGACAAATCCCAGTGCCATTGTCATTGGCCCCTCACTCTGCCCTGACTGTCAGCCACATTCAGAGGGACTAGTTTGATCCCATGCTCGTTCATTCCCAGTCCAGCTGGAGTTGGTGAGCTCCCATTAGCTCAGGCAAACTGTCTCAGTGGGTGAACCCCTCATGGTCCTGACTTCCTTGCTCATACTCTCCCTCCTTCTGCTCTACAACCGGACCTTGGGAGCTCAGTCCAGAGCTCTGATGCGGGTCTCTGCCTCTGTCTCCATCTGTTGTTGGACAAAGGTTCTATGGTGATGTTTAAGATGATCACCAGTCTGACTACAGGGCAAGGCCAGTTCGGGCACGCTCTCTATTGCTCATCCTTGTGGATTCCTGGGAATTTTTCTAGAGTCAGATTTCTTGCTAACCCCAAAATGGCTCCCTCAATCAAAATATCTCTTTCCTTGCTCTCATCTCTGTCCTTCCTCCATCTCGACTATCCCATTCCCTCAAGCTCTCCCCAACCCTCCCCTTCTCCCTTCCTCTTCCCCTTCTGCCCTTCTACCCCTGCCCACATGCTCCCAAATTTTGTCAGGCGATCTTGTCTGCTTCCAATTTCCAGGTGGATCTATACATGTTTTTCTTTGGGTTCACCTTATTACTTAGTTTTTCTAGGATCACGAACTATAGGCTCAATGTCCTTTGTTTATAGGTAGAATCCACTTATGAGTGAGTACATACCATATTCATATTTTTGCATCTGTGTTATCTCACTCAGGATAGTGTTTTCTATTTCTATCCATTTGCATGCAAAATTCAAGATGTCATTGCTTTTTTACCGCGAGTAGAACTCTAATGTGTAGATGTGTTTCTTTATCCTTCCACTGAGGGGCATCTAGGTTGTCTCCAGGTTCTGGCTATTACAAATAATGCTGCTGTGAACATAGTTGAACAAATGCTTTTGTAGTATGATTGGACATCTTTTGGGTGTATTCACAAGAGTGGTATTGCTGGATCCTGAGGTAGGTTGACTCTCAATTTTCTGAGAAACCGCCACACTGATTTCCAAAGTGGTTGCACAAGTTTGCATTCCCACCAGCAATGGATGAGTGTTCCCCTTACTCCATATCCTCTCTAGCTAGCATTAGTGTTTTTGATTTTAGCCATTCTGATAGGTGTAAGATGGTATCTCAAAGTTGTTTTGATTTGCATTTCCCTGATAGCTAAGGATGTTGAACATGTCCATAAGTATCTTTTGGCCATTTGAAATTCTTCTGTTAAGAATTCTCCATTTAGTTCCGTACCCCATTTTTTAATTGGGTTATTTAGAATTTTAATGTCTAATTTCTTGAGTTCTTTATATATTCTGGAGGTCAGTCCTTTGGTTGATGTGGGGTTGGTGAAGATCTTCTTCCATTCAGCAGGTTGCCTTTTAGTCTTATTGACAGTAATTCTACGGGTGCTCTTGACAGTAGATGCTGTTGGAGTCGAGGGACTGGTCCTGAGATCCCAAAGGCTTTCCACCCCCTCCCGGATGGGACTCAGCTTCTTTGCCTGTTGTCTTTGCTATTCTTGAATCTCTGGTAATACCGCCTGTTGATTGTTAGGAGGACATTTCCACTTTCAGAGTCACCTGGGCCCTGCTGCCCTGCTGCCCTGGGCATCTCTAGCCTAGAGGTGTGGTACATCCTTGGCTGTGGTGTATCTGAGGTCTCACTGTGAGGTGTTCCATGGGGTACTAGCCTAGAGGTGTGGTCCATCCTTGGCCGTGGCGTATCTGAGGTCTCACTGTGAGGTGTTCCATGGGGTACTAGCCTAGAGGTGTGGTACATCCTTGGCTGTGGTGTATCTGAGGTCTCACTGTGAGGTGTTCCGTGGGTACTACCCTTCTCTCTGCTGTGACAGCCAAAGGCCACTTCCAGACCTGGGTATCTTGTCCTTTGTGCGGAGGCCCTGTGTGAAGAACTCTCTTTCAGGCCAGGCTTGGTAGTGCGTGCCTGTGATCTCAGCACTGGGAAGGCCCAGGTAGAGGAGGGTAAGGAGTTCAAGGTCATTCTCAGTTAGCAGTGAGTTTGAGGCTAGCTTGGGCTACAGGAAACTGTCTCAAACAAATTTTCTTTAAAAGAATTTACTTTTCCCTGGTTAATTTTCTGACTAAGCATGGTTGTATGAAATATGAGCCCTCCTTTTTGGAAGTATTTGATTAGAGGGAAGAATGTCATATCTCATTGGAGCAGTTTCTCCTCTTGGCTCTCCATAGTGCCTTCCTGCTTTATTTTTGATGGGCATTCACGTCTGCACCTCTGTGTTTTATAAATAGCAACTTCCCCCTTTGTCCTTGCTCCTGATGAGACATCACAGGGAAGTCCCTGCCTTCCTCTGGACCTGGGCGTCTTGGAGTCTGACTGCCACTGCCAGTCATGTGACCGTCACCCCAGGCTGTTCCTGCTGGGCCCTGTGCCTCTGTTCAGGAATGCTGCTTTGCACACCTGACCTGCCGTGTTCAGGGTGTGCAGGGTTTGCCCAGGCTGTACAGGCGCAGCTGTAAGCTGTGTGTCTCTCTGTGTGTGCTTGTCCTGACTGGTTGTATTGGGAACGTCCCAGAATCCGTCTCTGCCCCAGGAGCAGCTTTCCATTGGCCATAGTTTTTCTTTTTATCCTAAAACTGGTGAATGGAATGAGTCACTGCGAAGCGTGGGAGTCGGCTAAGCCTGCAGGAAGAGTGCCAGCCAGCCAGTGTGTGGTGCTAACCAGCGCCAGGGTCAGGTTGTGGGCTTTCAAGCTACCTTGATTCATTTCTCAGAGAATGAAGAACTAGATTTTGACTGGCTTGTTCCAGGGCCCGAGTTAGCTATTTATAGAATCCGGTTGTCACTGAGGTTAACGTCGAGCTCTTTTCCTGGCTGTTTTCTTGATTTTGGAACTAAATATTTAGGAAGCGACTCGTTACTCCCCCCCACACACACACACCGCTACACGCCCATGCACACACTCTCACACACTCACCCCTGCACACACTTGTATGCATATACCTTGCCCCGTACCTGTGATTCTCACAAGAAGTCTAAGTAGCCTGTTGCCTGGGTAAAACTCGGCAGAGCCAGGCGTGGCTGTGTGTGGGGAGGGATCTGGAATTCAAGGTCAGTCTGGGCTGCACACCCAGACCCTGTCTCTAAACAGCAATAACAGACACCCAAAGACAAGCTAGACAAGAAGACTGGAGGTGGACAGCAGCTTCAGGTGTTCCTGTCACCCAAATGCAGTTCTCTGTCCCTTGCCTTTCAGCCTGCAGATGACGTGCCCTGGGTAATTACTATACAGATTAGATTTCCAGAGTAGGCCTGTGATGGCTGCTCTCAGCAGGGCCAAGAGCAAGAGGACAGAGGCCCTTGGGTGTGAGGTGTGGTCACAAAGGCTTCCTGTGTGAGCTCACTGCCCTCTTGTTCTCTGTCCTCATCTCTCCTAGGCTCCAGCCTTCTCTGTCCCTTGGGAAGCCTTGTTCTTCATGTCCTCCAGTGCTCCTTGCATTTCTGCCTTCCGTGCTCCCTGCTCCACTGCCTGCTGTGCTCCCTGCCCCACTGCCTTCCATGCACCCCACGCCACTGCCTGCCGTGCTCCCCACTCCACTGCCTGTAGTGCTCCCCGCTCCACTGCCTGCCGTGCTCCTTTCATTGAGGATTCACATCTGTGCTTGTAGGAAGTTAGCAGCTTGGTTGGGGCGATGGCAATGAGGAATGGGGTCACGAAGGGAGTATAAGGAGTTCTCTGCGCCCGCTGACCATACCGTCTAGACTGGGCAGTTGTCCTATCAGAGAATTTAGCAGGCCTGAGTTGGACTTAGGGAGGCCACACTTTTACGGAGAAGTGGACATCATGACTGCGGTTTTAGCTGCCGATAAGAGGGCTGGAACCTTTCTGATTTATGCTACTCTCGAGTCTGCCTCTGGGGACTCAGCTCTGGGCTGAGTCTGGGTCTCACATTCTCCACGTCCTTCCCTCAGCGAAGCGAAGCTCTGAGTCTGAGAGGTGACAGGGGGTGAGGAATACCCCCTGTGGCAGGGCTGAGCCTCCCTGATTGCCTGGGCTGTCACTGTGTCCCTTGGCCACGAGGAAGCCGGGTAGGGGAGCGTACAGGGCGTTTGTGGCTGAGCTTCCATACGCGTATGACCAAAGCCTGATCACGAAATGGCACCTGAGCTATGTGGGAGGCATTTTGATATTTTTCTTTTCTTTTCTTTTCTTTTCTTTTTTTTTTGGATTTTTCGAGATAGGGTTTCTTCGTAGCTTTTTGGTTCCTGTCCTGGAACTAGCTCTTGTAGACCAGGCTGGCCTCGAACTCCCAGAGATCCGCCTGCCTCTGCCTCCCGAGTGCTGGGATTAAAGGTGTGCGCCACCACCGCCCGGCTGATATTTTTATTTTTGAGCTGCTGTTTTTCATTTAAAGCAATGTAAGAAGTCGGTTTGAACACTGTTTTCAGTGAGAGGCTTACTTAGAGTCCATCGAGTCCCAGAGGAGCAGGTCGCACTAGGCCCCTCTCCTCTAACTGGGGCCTGCTCATCTCAAAACAGAGTTAGAAAGTTAAATAACCCCCTTCGTGATGAGCATTTTTGATTTTCTTTAATTTTTTTTTAAAAAGGCTAATTTTTATGTGTATGTGTGTTGTGCCTGTCTGTGCACTGTGCCTGGTGCCCACTGAGGCCAGAAGAGAGCGTCGGATTCCCTGGGACAGGAGTTCCAAAAGGTGTGGGCAGGCTTGTGAGTGCAGGGACCCGAACCCGGATCCTCTGGAAGAGCAGTCAGTGCTCTTAATACATTCTGCTACGTGATTGAGCCCGTGGTCAGGAAAAGGGGTGCATCTCAAACTCCAGATTGTTCATTGCATAAGGCCAGGTAACCCAGACCAATGATTTGGGGAATTTGCAAAGAAGTCCCAGCTTATGGGAGAAGAGGACAGGAATTTCTCATGACCCAGAACTGTAAAAATGACTGATTTTCACCGAATCAGCACACCGTCCATGTTTGCCTTGCTCCACACTGGATCCCCGTCTGTATAATGGTGTGCGAGAAACTGATCCATTTTCTCTATCTCTTGAACCTTTATTATCTTATTTCCAATGAACAGGATATCAATCGCAATTATTTTAGTGATTTCTCAGCTTACCTGTGGTTATGTAGTCTGAGGTTTGAACAAAACTATAGTGCTCCTGATTCTGGAGAAAACAAACATTCAGGCCGTGAGGGTAGTTAGAGCCTTGTGTGGCATCAGAGCCCCACACAGTCGCTGCTCCAGGCTGCCACTTCTGTGCTTACATTTCCTAGAGCAAATGACAGGTCTAGACTGTGAAGTGGTGTGGTCTCCTAGAACGGCTTTTGTCTTACCAGCCTCCCATCTACCGCATGCAGGTGAATCTCATGGAGATGGATTTGGAGTTGGCATCTGTCCCCTACCTGGGACATCTCTCTTCCCACAGAGGCAGTCATGTCTTTGTATGGGCTGCTCTGTCTGACTTTTGTCTTAGCAAAACATCTTGTTTGTAAACCAGCTGCTACAGTTTCTCTGCACTTTGAAAATTCTTTTCTAAAAATAAAGTTAAATAAAATTCAAATAAGAAAGTGAAACAAGCAAAACAAATGCACTTGCTTCTGAGTTCCTTTACACATTTTCATTTCGTGGGTCAGAGTGGAGACCGTCTGATGAGAGCTAAAGAGGCCTTCGTATGTCAGTCATTCATTCTATTCAGGACCATTCATTCACCCACCCATCCATCCATTGACACCCTCACCCTGTCCATCCATTTATTGATTCATGTGTCTATCATCCACCTACGTACCCACCCACCCATCCATCCACCCATCCATCCATCCACCCACCCATCCATCCATCCACCCATCCATCCATCCATCCATCCATCCATCCATCCATCCATCCACCCATCCACCCACCTACCCATCCATCCATCCACCTACCCACCCATCTACCCACCCATCTACCCATCCATCCATCCATCCATCCATCCATCCATCCATCCATCCATCCATCAACCCACCCATCCACCCACCCATCTACCCATCCATCCATCCATCCATCCATCCATCCATCCATCCATCCACCCACCCATCCACCCACCCATCTACCCATCTACCCATCCATCCATCCATCCATCCATCCATCCATCCATCCATCCATCCATCCGAGTCAGTGTGCTGGCTCTCAAGTGGGGGAAGTGTTATCAGTGACTAAACAAATAATTTTTCCTTCCATGTCCTTGGTTTCCATCAACTCTCCCTGTACCTGTACGACCGAGGTCATCTTGATTAGGCACCAAATACCTGGATGGAGAGTTGTCAATTATCCCACAGTTTTGGGGTACACCCATCTGACACTGAGCCCTGTTGGCTCCTCCAGGATGCACAGGGTTAAGTCCCCATTCTCCCTCTTGTCCATCACAGAAAGAGCGAGATTTGGAGTTGGCTGCACGGATCGGCCAGTCATTGTTGAAGAAGAACAAGACCCTAACTGAGAGGAATGAACTACTGGAAGAGCAGGTGGAACACATCCGGGAGGAGGTGAGGACCCCAGCCTGGGAGTTGTCGGGAGTGGGTGGGAGCATATGTGCAGGCATAGGAATGGCTTAGACCTCAGAGAGCCCGGACTCTAAGTGTAAGAAGCACACAAGCCCATAGAGCAAGCAGGTGAGGAGCCAGGCAAGGAGCCAGTGGCCCTTAACATTACTCACTCCTTACATCGATACAACTGTGTAAGTGTGAGAGAACAGTGGACACCACAGCCTGCAGTTTCCATTGAACACATAACCGTGTAAGTGTGAGAACAAGGCACACCACAGCGTGTGATTTCCATTGTACACACAACCGTGTAAGTGTGAGAACAGGGCACACCACAGCCTGCGGTTTCCATTGTACACACGACCGTGTAAGTGTGAGAACAGGGCACACCACAGCGTGTGATTTCCATTGCACAAGCTCATGTTTTCATCTTAACTCATGGCTGTCAGGGGAGATGGGACAGACTGTCTTGGCATCCCGAAAGGGAACCTACAGTCACGAGGTGTAGCACGATTAAGAAAAACCCAGAGATAGACTTTGGGGTTCAGCCTGAAGATCAGAAAAGCAAAACAGCCAGTCACTGTCTCTTACCTCTACCTCAGTCTGAAATGGCCATCCTGCCTCCAGGAATCTCAGAATGAGATTGTGTCTAAGGGCTGTCTTCTCCCAATCCTCTCTAGGGCTGGGTTTAAAGGCGTGCACCACTACTGCCTGGTTTCTATGGTAAACTAGTGTGGCTACTGGGATTGAAGGTGTGTGTGACCACTGCCTGGTCTGTAAGGCTGACCAGTGGGGCTCTTTTCCTCTCTGAACTTCAGGCAAGCTTTATTTATTGAAATACAGATGAAATATCACTACAAGGAGGAAGGATGCTCCTTTCCTGGAGTGAGGTATAGACTGTGTGGAGACTATTAGAGTCAGATGGAGTTGAAAAAACGGGTTCGGGGCTTAGAGCCTAGCGTCCTCTGTGGCTCCTTTCCCCTCGGCCTGTTTTCCTGAGGACTTTTCCTCCTCATCCTTTCTCACTGTCCCTCAGGAACTTTCTTGGTGGGAAAGGGTGCTTTTCCTTGACCCTACGGTGTAGTCAGTCTTTTTCTTTTTCCCATTAAAGCCATTCCTAGATTGAGTTTAGTGTTTTAAGTCAACCTGTAAGAGAGGGTCTCATCTCCAGCTTGCTGTCTGAGATGGTAAACTGGAAGGCTGTAGTACTGGGGTGGTAAACTGGAAGGCTGTAGTATTGAGATGGTAAACTGGAAGGCTGTAGTATTGGGGTGGTAAACTGGAAGGCTGTAGTACTGGGGTGGTAAACTGGAAGGCTGTAGTACTGGGGTGGTAAACTGGAAGGCTGTAGTATTGGGATGGTAAACTGGAAGGCTGTAGTACTGGGGTGGTAAACTGGAAGGCTGTAGTACTGGGGTGGTAAACTGGAAGGCTGTAGTACTGGGGTGGTAAACTGGAAGGCTGTAGTATTGAGATGGTAAACTGGAAGGCTGTAGTATTGGGATGGTAAACTGGAAGGCTGTAGTATTGAGATGGTAAACTGGAAGGCTGTAGTATTGAGATGGTAAACTGGAAGGCTGTAGTACTGGGGTGGTAAACTGGAAGGCTGTAGTATTGGGGTGGTAAACTGGAAGGCTGTAGTATTGGGATGGTAAACTGGAAGGCTGTAGTATTGAGATGGTAAACTGGAAGGCTGTAGTATTGAGATGGTAAACTGGAAGGCTGTAGTATTGAGATGGTAAACTGGAAGGCTGTAGTATTGGGGTGGTAAACTGGAAGGCTGTAGTATTGGGGTGGTAAACTGGAAGGCTGTAGTATTGGGGTGGTAAACTGGAAGGCTGTAGTATTGGGATGGTAAACTGGAAGGCTGTGGTACTGGGGTGGTAAACTGGAAGGCTGTGGTACTGGGGTGGTAAACTGGAAGGCTGTAGTATTGGGGTAGTAAACTGGAAGGCTGTGACTGGGAAATGAAGGTGTTCTTGTCGTCTGTGGCCCAGGGGAATGGCTTCAGTTAGGGAGAAAGCACATGGGCTAGGATATCCTTCTGAGCAGAGGGACACGCCACCTAGGATTCGCCCCCCTGACCTCCTTCCATGGCCATCTGTGTGAGACCCCCTCGGCCTGCATGAAGGATATCCCACCCTGTAGGATGCAGATGCCCTGCTTCCCGGGAGAAACTCTGAATGGGAAAAGTCTGGGGCCATGCTTCTCTTTGGAGAATTATTGAGTGATCCCTCTAGGTAAGAGAGCCCTTGCACAGTATATAATCCAAGTAGATCCTCCATGAAGACAGAGTCCACTCCCTGTGTGGGGTAGGAAAGCTGGAACAAGCCCCAAACCACATCAGAAAACAGACTTCCCATTCTCCTTCACGGCCCTGGTCCTGTGCTTATCAGTATTGGGTGCTGGACGGGCAGATGAGAAGTTTCACAGTATCCACTGCGTATCTGAAAGCCTTGAGCCAACATCAGCAACATTTGCAAAGCCCCCCTCCCCCCCAGCAGTCAGCAGCTTGGCTTTCCCCAAGTTTCTGCTCGGTAACCATTGTGTGCAGAGTAGTGCCTGACCAGCTTGGCCAGGGACACTGTGAGGTGTGCTGGTCACACGGCGGAGCTGTGGTTTCCTAAGTGGCAGCCTACCTGGAGTGGGCACGTGCTCAGATCTGCTCTGAGAGGGCATCTGACAAAGCCAATGGCCTCTCTTGTTTGTATTGTGGCTCATTGTTCTGGCCACTTGCCCAGCTGGTCATCTGGCCACTTCCAAAGCCAATAGACAGTCTCACCCCCACCCCGGTGATCATTCCAGAACCTTCTACTCCTCTATCTGCTCTTCTAAATAAACATGCTGCACATAGTTTTCCACCCAGACGTCCACCCAGACGACATTGATTAGGTTTTTGTTAAATGGGGTCAGACTCAATGCCTTAAAATTTCAAGTAGCGAATCAGTCCCCATGTAGGGTCTGAACACGGGGACGTTGCCACCTTCCAGAGAGCTTCAGCCTGCTCTCTGCTGTGCTCATAGGTGTCTCAGCTCCGACACGAGCTGTCGATGAAGGATGAGCTGCTTCAGTTCTACACCAGCGCGGCCGAGGAGAGCGAGCCCGAGTCCGTCTGCTCCACCCCGTAAGTCACCATCGCGGTCCCTGGAGCCCAGGGGCAGATGTCCGTGGAGGCCTCTAGGCAGGGTCACCAGCAGCTTGGCTTCCCCTCCGAAGGCCTCAGATGCAGCCTTCTCACGCTTCAGTGGGAGTCCCAGGGCAGAGAGTTCTGTCTCCTTACAGGCTCCATTGCTGGCTTGTCAGAGCAGCCTGTGTCCAGCACATTCATGGGATCAGGGCGGGCTAACACACAGATCCCGGAGCCTCACACTGGGGGGCCCAGTGACTACTTTGGGGTCCCAGCTCTGTTGTGACTCAGAGGCCATGTTACTTCACCCTGTCTTCACTGCAGAATGGAGCTGTTAAGAACGCTCGGGTCTCAGGGTTATGACCCTGAGTTTATACATGCGGCCTACATAGAGCACTTGCTTTTGGATTTAATTATCTGTGTACATTGGGGGATGACACAGACCATGACTTACAGCTTGCATGTGGAGCTTTTAGGAGTCAGTTTTCTCCCTCCGCCATGTTGGTCTTGGCCCTGGGCACTGAACCATCTCACCGTCCCGTAAAACATCCCCTGTGACTCTGTGCATCTTAAGAGTTACACGAACTCTTGGAATTGCATTGGTTAATTAAGCCAACCCTACCCCACCCCACCAAGCTCCTACACCTTTGGGGTGCCCCTTCCTGGTCTCCTCCCTGACGGAGCGCGCTCTTCTCCCAGACTGAAGAGGAACGAGTCGTCCTCCTCCGTCCAGAACTACTTCCACCTGGACTCCCTTCAGAAGAAGCTGAAGGACCTCGAAGAGGAGAACGTTGTACTTCGATCCGAGGTGACTCGCACCCCATGCTGTTGCCCCCTTGGAAGGGTGGGGTGTCTCCCTGGCAGCAGAAGCTGCGGTGGCAGTACTATCTGCATAACGTCCATCTGCAAAACTCCGGCTGAGCTTGTCCTCCCCAGCCAGGGTGTCCTCCCCAGCCAGGGTGTCCAGAGGCAGGCTCGGCCATGTGTGGGTGTTGCTTCTGGGCTGTGTGAAGACTGAGGAGTACAGTCTTTCCCCATGGTGTCCCCGGGCTTCCATAGTAGAACCTGAGCAAGGGCCTGAAGGCTGGACTGACGCCAGCTGTTACATTACGAGGTCCATATTTGCTCCTGGATGACCACGTACCAGAACGTGGAGACGGTTTTACATTGAGAAAGGTTGAGCCAAGGCGGCCTGGGAACTTGGGCTTCTGAGTCTTTCCTATAAGGAGAGGAAGGAGCTGTGCCAGGCACCATCTGTGTTGTTGCTGCTGCTATGGTTGTTGTTGTAAATGCGGTTAGTCTTCACAGCAAGGCCAGCAGCTGGTTACGCTGAATCCCGTTTGCACCAGGCTGTAGGGCGTTTGAAGATGTCAGGGTTAATGATGACAAAGGCCGGATTTGTGCCCTCAGCTCGAAGCTCAGCTTTTTCTCCTCTAAAACCTCTGAGGAGACCAGATCTGCTGCTTTCTTTCTTACTTAGCACTGGACTCATCTGTAGGCAAGAGAGGACACCACCCTGTCCGCCAGGCCCTGGTCTGTCAGGCTGGAACTGTGAGCCTCCCTAAACTGGCTCCAGACTCCCCAGTGCCCCTCCAGAGGGGCAGGCCATCTCACACTGGAAAGAACTCCCTGTCTGGACCTTACAAGGAACTCTTGCATGACCTGGCCTTGTAGACCCCACACCTGCCAGCCTTTTATTTCTTACAAATGGGAACTACGAGGCAGGAAAACCAATGATGTCACCCCGGCTTAGTCTGCTACCCCGTGACTCTGAATGCTGAGCCCATGCCTTTCAGCTGCAGGCTGGGGACTGCCCCAGTCCGAGGCACCCAGCCCCTCTCTCCCAAGAGCTAGCTGAAGGACTCTGATCCAGGTGTGGATTCCCGGTGGCCCATGTCTGCCCACAGAATTTTCATGTCTGCCTGTGGCCCTAGCCCTTGGAGCCACCTGTCATTAACTCCTGCACTGAGCATTTCCATAGCCGGCTAGACCATTGTCTTGCCTTGTTTTCAGCAGGAGCAAACTATCTAGTATGAATAGCTAGCTATGTGCGCTCTCCCCCCCACCCCCGTGTGTGTCACATTTGTTTTGAGACAAGGTCTCACTATGTAGCTCTGACTGTCCTGCTGAACACACACAAGCAAGCAGCAAACAGATCAACACGCCTTGGCCTTGCAGGGGAGCGCTTGTGCTCACGTCTCCGTGCAGCGCCCTCTGGTGGTCTTACAGTGGAGCGCTTGTGCTCACGTCTCCGTGCAGCGCCCTCTGGTGGTCTTACAGTGGAGCGCTTGTGCTCACGTCTCCGTGCAGCGCCCTCTGGTGGTCTTACAGTGGAGCGCTTGTGCTCACGTCTCCGTGCAGCGCCCACTGGTGGTCTTACAGTGGAGCGCTTGTGCTCACATCTCTGTGCAGCGCCCTCTGGTGGCCTGTAGCCTTCAGGTCTCTCCTTTGGGAACATTTCCGTGACCTCGGCAGAGATTGCAGATGAGGTGTCTGTCATGGAAGGGGCGATGGTGGCAGGTGCAGAGACGTTGAAGGGGAGCATCCCAGAAACTGGGCTTGCCCAGCTCTGTGCATGGCCCCAGTCCACCTGCCAGTCCTGATTGTGTGAACACCGTTCCCTGACTGAGCCTCCTTCCACAGGCCTGTCAGCTGAAGACGGAGACCATCACCTATGAGGAGAAGGAGCAGCAGCTGGTGAATGACTGCGTGAAGGAGCTGAGTATGTCTGCCCCCTCTCCCCCATCCCCCGCCTCGCTCCTCTTCTCAGATGCTCCCATCCCCGTTCCCACCAGCCCATAGCTCAGTGGCTTTTTTTCTGAAAGCAGGAGGCCTCTGGCAGACTGTGTGCCCCATTTGTGCCCCTCTGCCAGACTGTGTGGCAAGTTTTGCCCCATTTGTGAATCGAGAGCCATGTTCACAATGAAGAGGATGTTTAATTTTAATGTGAACTTTGTATTGGAATATTGGAATTATTGATGCTCAGGTTAGGCCCAAATCAGTGGTTTGATTTGGAAAAAGGAAGGGCAGAGTTCTCAGCTTTGCTGTTCAAATCAGTGATGTTCCCCATCCCTCTGTTGTAAGTTTCCAGGAAGAGAAAGGGTGTTTCGGTGAAATGAAACACAGTCCACATTCACGTATAGTAAAATGGGCTTCCACGCCCCACAGAGTGTCATGGTGTGGACCTGTCCATGGTGGAACATTGGAGTTCAGCCAAGTGCAGTGTGTGCCGCTTCCAGCTCCCTTCCTGGGGCCGGCAGACCTGCTTTGGGGACAGCCTTCATCATTAAAATCAGCCATTCTAGGAGGGACGGCCCACGTGAAGGCTGGGCCCTTCTCTTTGTAGCCCAAAGGAGCCACATCACCACTTGGAAAGATGCCCACTGCGACTCCCTTCGCGCCCATCTCTACTCCTCCCCGTTAAGAGCGTATTCACGCTGTGCTCTGGGTGTGCGTTTCCAACACAACCACACGCTTGTCGTTCCTTCGTCACAGGGGACGCCAACGTCCAGATTGCAAGCATCTCAGAGGAGCTGGCCAAGAAGACAGAAGATGCCGCTCGCCAGCAGGAGGAGATCACACACCTGCTGTCGCAGATCGTGGACCTACAGAAGAAGGCAAAAGCTGTAAGGCTTCTGTGTCCCTGGCTGCACGACAGTGGCCAGGCTGAGATGGCGCTGGTGGCTACTGGGGAGGGTGGTTCCCTACCTGAGCCCCGCCTGCGGTTCTTCTGGCTTACTGCGCTCAGGAGCCAACCCCACTGCCCCGAATCAGCAGAGGCTTTCTGATCTGTAAATTAGTGGCCTACATAAAGCAGTGCTATCCATATGGAGTCTTGGGCTCTATTCTACAAATCGTGGCGCACGCTGTTGGTTTTTACTCCTCCCATCAGATGTAGTCCGTGGGAGAATGGTGTGCCTGCCTGATTGATTGGTTTCCTGTATAGAGCTTTGATTGGAAGGAGGAGAGGAAATGCCACTGATGAGGAGAGAAAGAAGAAAACACAGAAAGGGGAGGGGAGAGGACCAGCCCCAGAGAGCGGCCATGCTCTGGAGGTGGGGGTTGGGCCATGGAGAATAGATAAGCAAAGAAGAAAGATTTTGCCTTCAAAGTTACATGAAAGGGGACCTGCTGCCAAGCTGATGGCCTGAGTTCCATCTCCAGAGAACCAACCCACATAAGTTGTCCCCTGACCTCCACACTGTAGGCAGACACACACACACACACACGTATGTGCACGTGCACCCCCCCAATGAAAACATTTTATAAGGAGTGTCTTTTTAAATCATATGAAAGGTGATGTTGTGCTCCAGGGCCAGGTGCATGCTCCTCTGTGGACAGGTGCATGCTCCCCTGTGGACAGGTGCCGAACTCGGTAACCAGACAGGGCTGTTGGGTCAGGTAACCAGGTGGCGGAACTGGCGGACAGGTAACCAGAGGGGAGAGCTGGGCTCCTCCCCGTGTCTTACCAGGGGTGACTTGTCTTTACCATGTTTAGTGTGCGGTGGAAAATGAGGAGCTCATCCAGCACCTAGGCGCTGCCAAGGATGCCCAGCGGCAACTCACAGCAGAGGTAGGTGCCCCGCCCCCATGCTCTAGGGCCTCGGGTTCCAGGGAAGGCATAGTCATTGCCCACAACAGGCCTACGCCATTTCCCTCAAAGCAAACATTTTAATGTCACATCAGCATGGTACTGTTTCACCTGGGTTCTGTGCCTGCTGCCTCTTGTGGGTCTTATAAGCCAGGGAGGCTGGATTCAGTGCCAGCTCAGGGCTTGGCATATTCTAATTCCCGACAGACACCAAGTAGGTGAATAAAATAACCACAGACGTGTGAAGAGCTGTTCAAAGATAAGTCTTGAATGTGGGCATTGTGGTACATGCCTGCAATCCCAGTCCATGAGTGGTTGAGGCAGGAGGATTGCTATGAGTTTAGGCCAGCCTAGGCTACACAGAAAGCCCCTGTATCAAACAGAAATGAAAGATGCAGCCAGAAACTAGGGTAACTGGTTTGCCCTTTTCTACCTAGTGTCTATCCGCTTGCCCACCGTGAGATCTAGAAACCTTCCCCAGGTGGAAGGCCAGGCCAGCCTTGTGGGTCCAGCCATGAGGTGCCGGTTAGATGGTTGTGGGACTGGGGGTGTGTCACACCGGGCTGCTCACCCTCTCTGCCTTCTCCTGCAGTTGCGGGAACTGGAGGACAAGTACGCAGAGTGCATGGAGATGCTTCACGAGGCACAGGAGGAGCTGAAGAACCTGCGGAACAAGACGATGCCCAACACCACGTCCCGGCGCTACCATTCACTGGGCCTGTTCCCCATGGTAAGTGGTTCTCCCTTGCCCTCTGTCCCCTCGACGACCATTCACTGGGCCTGTTCCCCCTGGTAAATGGGTTCTCCCTTGCCCCTCTGTCCCCTAGACGATTGCCGGGGCTTCGTGTCCCTTGCTGACCACTGGGCATGCGTCTTTCCTGTTTGGACCTGGGCCTGCCCGGCTGGAAGCTTCCTAATTTGGCCCTTTATCATCTGTTCTGTCTACTCCCTATTAAGGGATAATTTCCCTAATTCCCTAGGAATGACCCTTTATAATTTTACGGGGAATTTGGTTTAGTTAGATGGTACTATGACTGCTATTTCTGTGTGTATTGTTGTGCCCTGAAGCCCCTTCCCCATGTCTCAAAGAGCCTGCACTTTTCCTGGTCTTTGTGTGTGGATTAACCCTTCTCTTTTTTCTTTAGTCCTGACTTGCTCAACTTCAGGGCTTCGAAGGGAGCATGAAGGAGAAAGGGGCCTCCAGTTAGACCTCCCTGTGGACACTGGGCCACACGAGGGTTGAGCCTCTTAGCCAGTTGTTTCCCTGTGACATCTGCTTGCAAGGAAGCAAGCTTGCCCATTCTGTCTGTAGCAGACCGTAGTGTCTGGTAGGTGGGACCACGCATTAGCTGCGCCCCACAGTACTGTGCATGTTTGCGCATGGCTGTGTAGAATTGTACCACGCAGCAGGGACCGCATGGGGGGTGACAGACAGATGGCTCGAGAACAGGCCTCTAAGAGCTCCTGTATATTCAGGCTTTGTTCCAGTGTCCTGGCAGAAAAACAAATTCTTTCTTAGGCGAGAAGAGTTTTTTGTTTTTAATTTTAAAATGTTTATTCATTGTCATCATGTTTGCGGGTGATGGCGGAAGAGGGCACATAGTATATGGTTCATGTGTGGAGGTCAGAGGGTAACTCTGGAGTGGGTTCTCTTCTTCCACCTTGACATGGGCCCCAGGGGTTAACCCTAGCTTAGCCACCTCTGCCGAGAGCGGATTAGGGAGGAAGCTCTTGCTGTGATACTTTCCTGGGAAGTCTGTTTCTGTTTACCCCAGACAGAGAGGCAGGCACAGCTCAGAAGGACAGTTCTGCCAAGTCCAGCTCAGAGAACCGAGGACTTTACTGGGTAACTCAGTGGAGCATGACTGAGGGCTTAAAGCTGTCTTGCAAAACCAGGGCTGGAGAGATGGATCAGCACTTAAAACACTGACCGTGCAAGCCTGCTCAACTGAGTGTGGTTTCCAGAAACCACGTGAAAACAGGACCTGGTGGTGTACGTCTGTAATTCTGAATTCGTTGTTATGAGATGGGAGATGGAGACGGGATAACTGGCTAGACATTTGCAGGCCCGCAGTACACGGAGAAGTGGCAGGAATAAGAAGGACCCCCATCTCAACAAGGCAGAAGGGAAGAACTCACCCCCAAAAGTTGTCTTTTGACCTCAGCGAGTATACCATGGCACCCGAGTATACCGTGGCACCCAAGTATGCCGTGGCACCCGAGTATACCATGCACCCGAGCATGCCGTGGCACCCGAGTATGCCATGGCTCAGAAGAGAAAATTAAACCATGGCTCGAGGAAAGCTGAATGGCGCACACGCGCCTCCGCTTCGTCTGGAAGGAACCTCGGCTTCCATGTTTGCAGAAATCCTTTGCTTGCCTCCTCTGGGGCTCTTGGCAAGCCCAGGCATTGAGGGTGTTTGTTTTGAACGGTGCGGTGCATGCATTAAAGGCGGTTAAAGCTGTCTAAAGGTCACAGTGTGCCTGTGGGCCTGCGAGTCTGGAGCTGAGCTCCCAGATCTGCTTCTTGCTCTCTGCCGTTCCAACGGTCACTAGGAGGTTTCACTAAGCAACGACTCTTTTGCCTTGTGATGGGAGTTTTTCATCTGTAATCCACGGATAGAATCTGGGTACCCGTGAACATTGTTGGGGCAACTATGCCTTCTGTATTCATAAATCTTCCTCAGATTGGAGGGCTGGGTGGGGCACGTGTGGGGTCAACCCTCTGAGTACCCCTGGGAAGTCTCAAGAACCAGCCTCTTCCTGACCCTAAAGTTCACGCCACCCTCCCCTGTCCCCCAAAGGGCAGCAGTGTCTTCAGAGAAACCTAGTAGGCGTTAAAGTGTTGAGGTACACATGTACAGAGGATGGGGTGCCATGGGGTCAGGAGTGGAGACTGGGCAGGGAGTCTTACAGAGAGGAAGCACATGGTGAAGGTGGACGTTGTGGTCAGCTGGTGGGGTGAGGAGCTCCCAGAGAAAGACAGGGGTGGCAGCATATGTGACTTAGTTCACGCAGGCAGGGACCTTCCCTAGCAGAGCTGGAGAGCTCTTGGCAGGTGGGTGCTTGCCTAGAAGTCAGGGGTGCAGCCTTGGCCTCCTGGTATTACACTCCTGAGGGCCAGGACTGCAGACCTGGTGGCCTGGAGGAGAGACGCTTAGTGTGGCCCGTGGGGCTCTGAGGCCATGGAGGGCCTTTCAGAAGCCTTGGAGATGTTTGAAACTATGTTTGTTCCCACTGTTCTGAACATACTCTCTGTGCCCCCGTGAGTTCCCCGTCCTGCACTGTAGAACATTTGAGAGCCTGGAACTGACTGACTCTAAGACACAGCCACATGAGTGTTAGGGGCTGTTCGCTCTCACCCAAATGTGCTGGGTGCTCAGGACCTGCCTTGGCCATGGCTTGGCAGATTCTCTCTATAGAGACTGTGTTTAGCCTTGTCTTGTGTGGCAGGAAGTCTGGAGACTGCTGGACCCCCTGTTTTTTCTCTTGTTGCTCCTCTGGCCTCAGACCTCACAAATGCATGTCCTGCTCACTTGACTCATGTCTTCTGTCTTCTCCCAGGACTCCCTGGCTGCAGAGATCGAGGGGACTATGCGCAAGGAGCTGCAGCTGGAAGAGCCGGAGTCTCCAGACATCACGTATGGATGCATGGCTTCTACATTTCAAGTTCCCACAAACTGACTCAGGACTGGTTCTGTTTGTAACCTACCATGTGTAGACCTCAGACACCACCAGCCACACTGTGAAAGGAAACAGCTGGTCTTTCTCCCTGCTCTTTTCTCATGATAATGGCTTGGGCTATGGCTCAGCTGGTAGAGGACTTAGCTAGCGTGCATGAAGCCCCAAGTTCTTACCCCAGCACCATATAACCCTGCCATGATAAAGTGGAGGGAGGAGGCCCAGAAGTTCAAGGCTGTCTTTAACTACTGCCTGTGGGAGTGAGTCCCTGTCTCAAAAGCAAAGCAAACCAACAGAAACTGAGATGAGCTTCCAGAAAGGGGAAGGGTGCTGTTTCCTGTCACTGCCGACCTCACTTTCCCCTGATGGAAAGGACTACTCTAAAGAAAGAAAAATATCACTGGTAAAGAGACAGCTCCTTCGTGAGCCAGGCTTCTGTTTCCTTCTGTGGACTCCTGGGGTCTCTGTTCCTACAGGTACCCTCCTAACTCCAGATTCAGGCTTGACCTCCCTGGAGCATTTAGAAGGAATCTGGGGGCCATGTTTTCTCCCTCCCCAAACTCCTCAGGCAGAATTTATATGAGACTGTGTGACTAGTGTCCTGGTGACTTTGGTGTGTGTGCGGGTCTCACACTCCAGAGGAAGCAGCCAGTCCAGAAATGGGCCCACCCTTTGCTCCTTAAAAGGAGACACATGCAAACCAAACTGTGGGTTCTTTGAAATGGCAGTTTCTAAGAATGGCTGTGTGGGGTGTTCATCATCTCAAGGAGAAACTTCAGACTAGTTTGAAGTTTTGCTTTTTCTTTTATGTGACTAGTTACCCATACTCATTCTGCAAATGTCTGTGAGGCAGCACTGCTCTCGTGGAGGTCACATTCTGGTGTAGATCGGAAAGAAGCAAGCATACTGAAGACAGAAGCGACACTTCAGGACTGTTGTTTCTGGGGCAGGCTGGGTCTGTGATAGCCAGTGTCGGGCCAGCTGACCCTAGTGCTGAGCTATTCTAGAGTCTTTGGGCATCGCACCTCCCTAGTCCATACTATGATGGAGGCGCCCACACCCTCAGGAACACGAGAAGTCCTCAGACAGCAGGCCACTCAGGCTCCCTGAGGTGTTCCTTTGGAGGTGGCCATCTGTGGAGGGGCTAGCTCCAGGTTCTTTCTGACAAGCTGCTCACGGCTGCCATGTTCTCCCCAGTCACCAGAAGCGTGTCTTTGAGACCGTGAGAAACATGAACCAAGTGGTCAAGCGGAGATCACTGACCCCTTCCCCTATGAACATCCCCGGCTCCAACCAGTCCTCCGCCATGAACTCCCTTCTATCCAGCTGCGTCAGCACCCCCCGCTCCAGCTTCTACGGCAGCGATGTTGGCAACGTGGTCCTTGACAACAAGACCAACAGCATCCTCCTGGAAACTGAGGCAGCCGACCTGGGGTGAGCAGTAGGCTTTTTGCCTTCTGTTGCAGGGATGGGAGGGGAGAACCCCCATGAACGGGGCCTCAGCCACCATCAGAGAGAGACAGGTGAGGGGTAGACTTCTCCACACCCCATTACCCCTGTATCTACGGCACTGGTGTTTTCTGAAGGGATATCTCAAGCTGACGCCCAGAGTGCTTTTCTCTAACATGCCTGATGTAACCCCTGGGGAGCTTGGGTGCTGGGAAGGGTGAGGAGGCCCCAGGCTCTCTGATTTGCTTCAGAAGGTGGGGTAAAGAGGGCCATCAGCTGTGGGCTCCTTAGCCATGATCAGACTTCTTTCCACCCTAAAGCCCTGTAGAACCCAACCCCCATCCCATCATCCATTCTGTCCACCCTGGGCCTCTGACTTACTAAAACCGGTACTTTGGACCAGTTGAGCCTTACAGAGCTGGTTTCACTCAGAACTGACAACCCAGGGCCTTTCATATAAGAGCCAGAAGGGAGCCCCCTTGAATCAGTTCCCCTCTGGCGCCCAGGAATAGCCACCTGCAAAAGGCCTTCCAAAAACAACCAGGAGGGAGATGTTTATGAAAACACATATTTGCTTATGTGCAAATTTTCAGTCCGTCCTGGTGCAGCCATCTGTCTGTCTCTAGGAAAAGTCAGCTCAGCCCCACAGGAGGAGCTCCTTCAGCTGTCTGCTCCCCACCCTGCTGGCCTGGCCTCCTAGGACCATCTCCCGTCCAAGCAGTGGCCTTGCCCGGGGGTGGGGAGGTCCTCGGTGCCCTTTGCTGGCCTTAGGTGCTTACCCCCTGTCTTCTCCAGGAATGAGGAGCGCAATAAGAAGCCAGGCACCCCAGGCACCCCTGGCTCCCACGACCTGGAGACCGCACTCAGGCGGCTGTCCTTGCGCCGGGAGAACTACCTGTCTGAGCGGAGGTTCTTCGAGGAGGAGCAGGAGAGGAAGCTGCGGGAGCTGGCCGAGAAGGGCGAGCTGCACAGTGGGTCCCTCACGCCCACCGAGAGCATCATGTCCCTGGGCACACACTCACGCTTCTCTGAGTTCACGGGCTTCTCCGGCATGTCCTTCAGCAGTCGCTCCTACCTGCCCGAGAAGCTGCAGATCGTGAAGCCGCTCGAAGGTGACCACCAGGGGCCGCGGCCCCTCTCTGTCCTCCTCTGTGACTCACTCTGGGCCCTGATCCACCACGGGAAAGCCAGCCACCTCTGTCACACCTATTCGTTTTTCTTTCGAGATAGCCACCCACGCTGCTGGTTTGAGTTCCTCTGAGGTGGCCTCTGTTGTGGGTTGAATGGTGCACTCCTGGCGTGAACCCGTCTGGCAATACCTCAGGTGTCCCGCAGGCCTCTCTTTTGTCCTTAGTGCCTTAGATAGTGGCAGGTGTGCACTGTCTCTTCCTTGATGGCTGCTGAGGGTCAACCCAAAGGTCTGGGAAGGGAAGAGAAGGAACGCTTTGGCGTCTCAGAACGTTCACTGTCAAACCCAGTTTTGTGAGCACCGCCCCCCTAGCCACGTGGAAATGTTGTGTGTGTTCATGTGTTCCGATTTGTGGCTTTCTGGAAGTGTGCTCTGTGGTGGCCCCTGCACTCTGCAGTGTGGGGGCAGGAAGGAGATAGAGAAGGAGGCTCGCCTGTTTAGACCCCAGTAAGCCGCCTGTGCAGCGGCTGCACTGAGACACTGAGTTCCTAGGGAACGTCACCGTTTTCTTTCTCCTTTTCTTGCTTCGTGTGTCGCGACTGTTCTCCCCGGCGTCCCACTGCCTGGTCAGGAGCCACCGAGTGTGCAACTGCTGCCCCCATCTTAGTCTGAAGCCCGTGTGAGTTGGAACGCCTGCTTTAGAACCATGTATCACGTTTTTGATGTCAAGCCAGATGCCCACACATCTGCATTTTCTCAGCTCTCACCGTCGTCCCCTCATCATAAAGCATGTCTGAGTACTTTAGTCCATTACGCTCCTCACTCATCATGACGTTTCAACGCCACAGACAGTTTCTGTCATGGGTACACACTCGTACCGTAGAGGACAACAGTTATTTTCATCTCTGAAAGTCTCCGCCTTTGCTGCCCCCAGATGTCAGCCTTACAGAACAGGCAGCCTGTGAGCCGTGGCCATGCTTAGTAAAGGCGTGCAATGTGCCATGGTCCCTGTGCTTCCATAGAAAGAGCCTGGGCTCCTTTTGGTTTTTCACTTTAATAGTGATGAACTAATTGTGCAATAGATCCTTCCTGGCCTTCGAGGCAGGGGCTCAGTCCTAGCCACCAGGGAAGGGGCGGCTCATTCCTTTTTAATCGCTTATTCAGTTGTGAGCTTGGGAATTGTTTCCTGACCTTCAATTATGTCTGGTTTTCTTTCAATAAAACCTTCCATTTCTGCAATTTTATTTCTGCCTTTCTTTTCTTTTCTTCTTTTGTCTCTCAAAGTTCACTGGACAGCGACCATCACTCTGTTTCCCATACTAGGCTGTGTTTCATTGGGTCACCTATGATATGTTTTGGGTTCATTTTTCAAGTGCATTGCAGGATAAGATTTTGAATTTATTTTGACCAATTCATCTTTATTTCTTCTAACTTTGCACCTTTGTTTTATGACAAAAGTAAGAAGAAACTCCACTCATTTGTAAGGTGAATTTCACGTGTGGTGTCCTGCTTCCCGGGAAGCTGTCTTGCTACCATTACAAAATCACTGGCCTGTGATAACACACCCTGTGACACAGATCCTCTTGGTTTCCTTTTGTATTTCTCAGACTTCTTTCTTAGCTGTTTAGAAGGCAACTGATATGTTCTTCCTCCTTCCCCCCCCCCCCCCCCCCCCCGCAATCAGCGTTTGCATCCCTGTGATTCTCTAAGATGGCGGTAGAGTAGTTGTGCCCAGTGACAGCCTCTGTCCTCGTGCTGGTTGACCTAGTCCTCCTCTGGAGCCGTCTCCCTGATCTGTACCATGGGCAGATAGCTGTCCAACAAGAATATCCACCTGCCCCTGATTCAGCTCCCTGGGTCTACAGGGCCCAGGTACGGCTCTTGCCACCTGGCCCGGCATTATGCTGGGGCCATATTCTCACAGGCGTCTCCATCGGCCCAACGAGATGCCCATAGATAAAGGCACCCGGGGTGAGGTCCCTGGAGACCATTGTCTGGGACCATCGCAGAAGCCAATCAGTGTCCTCCATCTCCTCCCTTTCCCATTTCAACCGTCTTGCCAGTAAAGAACAGGATATTCGAGATAGAAAGAGACTGGTGTGCGCAGTAGGCCTTCTCCTGAGCCCTGCCTGGCCCAGACTGTTCTCACGTGGGTGGGAGGAGTGTGGTAGTCTTAGCCGGATGAGCAAGGAAAAGTAGCCAATAGCACAATGCTTTTCCTGCTTCCCGGGGACCAGGAAAGGAAGCCAGGTTGGAGAGCGAGACTGAGATGCAGGAGAGGGAGAGGCAGCCTGTGCTCGCCTCTGGGTAAGGTCGGCTTCATAGTGACTTTTAACTCTTTCCCTGTATCAAAGCAAAGACCTCCAGGTGCTGAAGCCAGCAGCTGGGTGGGTTCCTACAGAATGGCTTGGGACATGAGAATGGCAGGATGAGGAAGAAGTGAGCGTTCCCCTGCTCAGGTGCTCAGGTGAGTACCCGGAGCCTCAGACCCAGCAGGAAGAGAAAGCGCTCCCGAGACCCACTGTTAACTAAAGCCACAGCTAAGGCCGAGACAGCTCTCAGGTCTGTGGAATTAAATGCACCTGTCCGTGGTCACAGCCACATCTGGAGTTGCTGTTGGATTCACGAGGCTCATGGGGGGCCGTGTCTCTGCTGAGAGCTTCAAGGAGTGGATGCCAGAGGCCTTGTTTTAATCCCGGATGGGCTGCTCGCTACTTAACACAACCTCTGGCGACCCCTCTGGAGACCATCTCCCTTTCCCCAGACTCACATCTTGATCTGTGAAATGGAGTCGTGGTGGGCCTGAAAACTCAAGGAGTTGGGCGTGTAGAGCTGCCGACACTCAGTATCAGATAAGGTGGATGTGGACATGTGGGATGTCAGAGTTGGCCACAATGATGGCTTGTGCAGGGCTCTCCCTGTGACCTGTGGCGAGGGAGTGTCTATCCCTCCTGCTGGGCCCTGGACACCTCCCTGGGCCGCTGCTGCCCACTGAGCCCACATTCCTGGCCCGAGCATCCTCGTTCTGACTCGTACACCACAGTTAAATCACTTAACCTCAGGAACCTTCCATTCCCCCATTTGTACAGTGAGTGAGAACGCTTCCTGGGGAGTTGGAGGCATGCGCTGCTGTGCTCACACCTAGAGCACGGTGAGTTTCTATTGGAGCTCACGTGCTGTCATTTCAAATGCAGTAAGCAGAGGCAGGAGTGGAGGCTTTAAACTGTCATCTTTATTCAGCGAGCTGATGGTGGAGAAGACAATAGGTTAACCCGCCAGAGATCTGTCTTCCATCTCGTCTCCAGCCAGAAAATCATACGGGGAGGAGAAACTAAGGCATCCAGTCATTCCATAGTTAGCCTGGCCCCTCTGGTCAGAGTCAGCCTTGTCTCCGAGTTTCACAGTGCCGTGGTGTTTCCCTATTGCTTGTGATATCTTTCCAGCCTCCTCTCTTTATAACAGAGGTCTTGAATACACCATGGCCACAGCATCTTGAGTTCCTCCCAAGTCCCATTTGATTGTAGCTAGGTCAAAGAAACCCTTCTGATGTGTGTGTGTGCAGGGCTACTTACAATGTACCTTGCATATAATGCTACAATATAAAGATGGGTTGTAGCTTACCCCAGCGCTCGGAGGCAGAGGCTGGTGGAACTCTGAGTTAGAGGTCAGCTTGGTCTACAAAGTCAGTTCCAGGACAGTCAGACTACACAGAGAAATAAAAACAGACGAAAGAAGTCTACGGTATAGACTGTAGACCTGCTTCTGTTCCTGCCATTCTCTGTCAACACGGTGCATGTAAATCACACATATATACGCCACGCTGCCACGTCTGACATGGGCTGGACTTACAAAACAGTGGCTCTTTGGAGCTTGGGATCCTACAGATCATGCATGCTCCTGGCACACGCGTTCCCTTTTATGGGCAGCGGTTTCCTCCCGATTCCCAGCGGACTGGGGCCTTGAGAATGGTTTTTGGGTCTCAACGCCAGGTGCCATTTGAAGCTCAGTCTTTGGTCTGTGAGGACCCAGAGCTTCCCTGGAATGCTTTGCTCCACCCCCGATTCTTGCCACTAGATGGCGTTAGCATCCTTGTCTTCTCCCACAGTTGAGACCACTAAAATTAACTTGTCTTTTGTCCCAAGCTGAGGACTTCTGAAGTCCTTACAGGTATGAATATCATTTTCTTGGTGTGTTTGTTTTGTTTTGTTTTTTTCCTTTTGTGCATCGAGAGAGTTACTTTTCACTCTCTTCAGCAGTCCCAAGTCTGCTAAGGAGAATGCAATGTGTGTCCTTAAAACTGGTGTGGACCTCGAAGAGGCCTTGAGGGTGTTAGGGCTCAAGGTATCTTCTTTTCTTTGTCATTTTTAGTGGGATTGAAATTGTCCAATTTTCAGAATCCTTCTAAGACCTCCATGACAAGTTGTCCCTGACCCAGGTGTTTGGAAGCACAGAGGCCCGAGCTGCTCCTCACCCACCCAAGCCACCTTTCTGTCTGGGATGTCACTTGGCTCCTCGGCACCCAGGATTCCAGACACTCCTGGCCTCGCACACCTTCTTGGTAGAATGCCCGGGACACCTGGGGTCATCAGGGACATTCTCTCTGGTGTTATTACAAACCTCACAGGCTATCACCTGAGTCGTGGGGTCTGGTGTCACCTTGGAGATGGCTCCATAGCTTTAGGGCTCTGTGACTTCTTACCTTGTCCTTGAATCCCTGCCCTTACTTACCTCCCTTCGTGGCTTCTCCAGTCCTTTCTTTATAGCTTCGATCTACAGGCTGGTACCCAAGTACCCATCCCATGGCCCCCTGGTCCGTGGTTGTCTCTCATGCTGTCGCCACCAGCTTCCCGTGGCTCCTGTTTTCACCCTCTTCTGTCAGAGGAATGATGGTGTGCTAAGTTTGCCATTGGGTGTGTAACCAGACGTCATTGGCACACAGTATGGAGCATGTATTTTCCTTTAGAAATTGTTGGTTCTTTACAGTGGCATTCCCTCCTGGTACAGCAGGGGATAGCACTGCTGTCCAGTTACAAGGGCCACGTTAACTCTCCTCGGTCCCTCCCACAGACCCATGCAAGCTCGGGTGGCAGGGTGGGAAGCATTTGCTGTAGTTGGCATCCTAACCCTCCCTTCTCTGCTTCTGCACCCCTTTCTTCATCCCTACAAGGTTCAGCCACGCTTCACCACTGGCAGCAATTAGCCCAGCCTCATCTTGGGGGCATCCTAGACCCCCGTCCTGGTGTGGTCACCAAGGGCTTCCGGACGCTGGACGTTGACCTGGATGAAGTGTACTGCCTTAACGACTTTGAGGAAGACGATACAGGTGACCACATTTCTCTCACGGGCCTAGCTACCTCCACGCCAGTTCAGCACCCGGAGACCTCAGGTGAGAGGTCCCGAGCACGTGTGACTGTCTCAGGCAGCAGAAGTTACTCCAGCCAGCCTCAGGCTTCCTCAGAGGAGATGCACAAGCCGCCAGCGCCAGCGGGCCTGGAGGAGGAGGAGGAGGGGTCTGGTGAGGGCACCTCAATTAGTCCTGTACACCTGACACCTGTACCCGAGACAGAGCTCTGGGCTTTGCTCATCTCTGTCCCTGGCACCACCCATAGCAACTCTGTGTCTGTAGCTTCCGCTCGTCTGTGTGGGTGAGAGCAAAAAACCATCCCATGTCAGGCTCTGTTTTTTAACTAGAGACCAAATCCTCCACTTTGTGACAGACGGGCGCCTCTGCCCATCTCGGAGGTGCAGGGCCCAACGGGGCCCTGCGTGGGAGGGGGAGAGGCTGCTAAAAAGGGGGATACGGTGCCCCAGAACAGGTGCTCCCAGGCTCTGTAGTGGCCATCCTGCCCTGACTCTGATGGGGGTCCCAGAGTGAGCAAGCCGAGCAGTTTGGGGGCATGCTGGTAGTGAGGGGCAGTGGGCTGTGTGAACCTCGGACAGAAGCCCAGGGGCTGCAGAGATGGTGCCTGGTAGGTCCTGTCAGCTCTGACCTGGCTCAACGTCGGTGAAGGGGTGTGTGCTACTTTCATGTATTCAAAATAGTTTTTTTTTATAAGTGTTTAGTGATACTCTTTAACCAGATACACCCTAAGAGATGTCATTCAGCCCTTACAAAGAGGATGCTAGGTGCTCTGGCTAGCCCCTGTCCCACACCACCAGGAACCAGCAATGACCTCGGGTGTACTGGGTGACCACAGACCCCTTACACTGGGATGGGAAGTTTGTGCCCAGGGCTCCTAGGACCTCCGGGGCCTTGTGAGTTACCCATATGCTAACCCATATGTTCCAATTACTTTGTACTTGGACCTCCTAACTCATTGTCCTGGGAAGACAAAGAACTCAGGGTTAAGAGAAAAGGTAAGGATTCCAATGCCATCATCCTCATGACATCCTTAGGTCACTATAATGCAAAGACAGGATATTTGTCTTTCTGGTTCATAATTTTAATTTGTGGAAGCCACAACATTGCCATGAAACCCAAGGCAGGATGGAGCCAGGGGCCATGGTCAAGGAGGCGTGGCCTGGACCAGCTCTTTCTTCAAATGCCAGCTTTAGAGGCGTCATCACAAAAATGTCTGTTTACCAAGTGCAGGGTATAGGGGAATGAGAGCCTCATCCTGTGAGAGCCGCACAGTTAGGCCTGGGGCGTGCACTTAAAATTCAAGTGCTACAACTACCAGGAACCTGAGGACAGGACAGTGAGTGCAGCCGAGTCTCCCTTTGTTGTCTACACTGGGCCCCATTGAAGGCAGCTCCAGCGTCTGGCTAATGCCATGATAAGAGGAAAGGAGTCAGGCCACACAGAGCCTTCCCAGAGCTGGGGTGCCTGTCCTGGAAGATGAACGATGCACCCCAGCTGCTTTGGGGGAAGTTGTTCAGAAAGGAATAAAATCATTGCACCAAGAGCCGGGAGAGGTCAGAGGGTGAGAGCCTTGGTTATAAGGACTGGAGGCCCAGCCTCTGCCCACCCTGTGACAGCGGCCTTTCTGGCTTAATGCTCTATCCCTTGCTGAGCCTTCCAGTACATCCACCCAGTGACTTGATGTGAAGGTAGCCAGATACGCGCAGAGCAGAAACTGTAGAGGGGTCAAGCTCAAGGTGTGTGCCTGAGCATAGCTAAGCAGTTGATCGGGGTCATTCAGGAACTGCGTCCCTGCTTAGGGGCAAATTCTCTAGAGCTTGTTTTCTTTGCGGGAAGCTCTTTTCTGGAAGCACCATGCGGAGGGAAGGCGTGCAGGGCCGTGCAGAGCCGTGCAGATCCACGCAGAGCGATAGCTTTCTCCACTGAGATGACAGGGCCGTTCCGCTGTCAGGCGTGGGAGTGCGAGATTCTGTTCGCCCCCCAGTCATGCTGGATACCCCAGATGATGCCCAGTCGGGTGGGCGGTGGTTAGAGGCTGATGGGTCTCCATGGGAGGACCTGGAGCTCCACAGTCTTGGGATCTGTGTCCCGCTGGCCCAGCACTGACCCCTGAGCTCCCAGAGGGCAGAAGGTAGATGACAGTCTTCCTTACAATTGGTACCAGTGGGGTGAAGAGTGGGAAGACTCACCTAGTAGACATTTTTATTAGTGTAATTTTAATGTGTCTTTTGAAGCATCCTTTGATTCTTTTCCTTAATCCCGTGTCTTCGGAAGGCTGGTTTTATGTTGTTATGTTGTAAATGATCTAGAAGATTAAAATGGACTGTTGAAAAAACCTTTAGGTCATAGTTTCACTTCATTTTAATGATTGTCTGATGTTCCGAATTAACATAGGGAGCACTTTTTTTTTTTCAGGATAGACATCACCTGGTCCTACCGGTACTCTTGTAATTTATGGTTGGGGACAACCTGCGTGAGGGAAGGGTTAATTACGCCCACGTTGCAGCACCAGAGATAAAGTCACAAGTCAGTCTATCTGTCTATCACTTGCATACATGGAGCTGGTACCCGGGGACTGGCTCATACCTGTGTCCCCACAGTGCACACGAGTCACAATTGGGCCCCGAGATCCTGGCCTCAGTGTAGACCCTGAAAACCCCACCCATTCAAAACAGACCCCAGAAGTTCTCCCACACCTCAGGCCCGAGGACCACTGGAGGCAGAGAGGTCAGGACACAACCTTTCTGCTGCTTCCTTGTCCACAGCACAGGTCCGAGCTGTGCTCTGGAGTTTCTGTGGAGTGGAAGAACCAAAGGAATAGCCCACGGCAGAGAGGAAGAAGTCTGGCCAGTGCAGCATTCCGTAGCTCAGCCATAGAGCGGGGCCCCCCTGAGAGCACGCCTCTCCTCGAGTCTGTGATATATGCAGTCCCATGGCTTTCCACAGAAGAGGGGCCACATAGCTCGTATGATGAAGACCGCCAGTGGGTCCGGAAGGGAAGGTCGGTACAGTTGGCTCAGAGGGAAGTGCCTTCCGTGTCCCCCATGGGATGGGACATTTTCCCAGCCCTGGCTCTGCCTCCTTGAGTGGGGCTCACACCAACATGTCAGGACATGCTAAGAAAAAAACAGTCCTCGGCTCTTTCTAAGAGCATTCAGTGAACTGAGCAGAACCCGCCATCTGCAACTTGGAGGCAGGCAGAGCCGTGATTTAGGATGGAAGGGCTGATTCCTCGAAAGTGGTCAGTGCAGGCTTGCAGAGCAGAGCCAACTGCATCCGACCTCCGCGCTGCGGGGTGCCTCCATTCCAGGACACTAGCACTGTGTCTGGCTTGCTGAGGCATCTTGGTAGCTCTGCTCACATGGAGGGGCCTAAATGAGCACACAGGGATGTTCAGACAGACGACCCCCCCCCCCCCCCCCGAGGAGAATGGGAGACATACTGTCTAACCCGTCCATGCAGGCAAGGATCCTTCCTGGCCTCTCTGGGTCAGCCCCAGAAGGGAGGAGGAGCCAACGGCGTGGGATCTGGCCTTGTTGGTAGAAAAAGATCTGGAGAGAGTTTTGCATTTACCCCCTTGACAATTTTACCATGTTCTAGAATTGTCCTTGCCTCCAGAAGATACCTCAGACCCACTGAAAAGCTATCCCTGCCCCCTCTACAGGATGTTGTGAAGTGATTCTTCTCCTAATTCATACATATGTTTGTGATGAAACAGTTTACTATAGTGAGAATAGAATTGTTAAGTTCACAAGTCAGTTGTATAGAATCAGAAAAAGATCTTACGATTCTTTTCAGTCTCCATAATAGAACCTTCCAGAAAACCTACCAGACTGGGGTGTAATGGACTGGGAGCCAGGGGCCTTCACAGAGCTACAGGACCAGACTAGGGCTGGGTAAAAGAAACATTCAAGAAACAGAAAAATGGAAAAAAAAAAAAAAGGGAAGCCAGAAGCTAAGAGCTTAGAAGCTTTTGCCAATAAAGTACAATTAATAGTTTAAAGTCACTTTTATCTTGGCAAGGTGGGGTCTTCTGTCATCCCAGCATTCATGTGGCAGAGACAGGAGGATTATTAATTCAAAGGCTAGCCTGTGCTACACAGCTAGACTGTATGTCAAAACAAGTTTTGCAGAGTCTCATTTGAAACCAGTGTGACAATGTCCCTGTATAGAGGAGAGCACAGGCGAACAATGCCACAGCCTTTGTTCTGTTTACACGAATGTGGCAGTTGGGCACATGGCTTTAGACATGATCTCTCACAGACACTGTTCCATCAAACATATCCCTGCTCTGATGTTCGCCTTCTTAAAAACTCTAAAACAGTGCTCTCGCCTCCTTTTTGACTCATGAGACAAAACCTCGGGTGGGGCAGCCTTCCCATCCCGAGCAGGACAGCGTCATTTCCAGCTGAGCATTCTGCAAAAACAGAATTAGGTTCATGTTCTTCGGGCTCGATGCAAGCTAGGCAACCGTGCAGGTTTTACTTTCAGCAAGTTTGTTTGTGTGTGTGTGTATGTGTGTGTGTGTGTGTGAGAGAGAGAGAGAGAGAGAGAGAGAGAAAGAGAGAGAGGGGGGGGAGGGGGAAAATTCTAGAAAGTGCAGGTCCAAATTATGCGGCAGCAGCTTTATAACCACATGGTCAAGTCAGGAAAGTAGGGAGGGGAAAAAAGAAAGTGGGGGGGGGGTCACTATTTCTTTCACCCTGGGTACCTGCTTCCCATGGAGAGAGTATAGAAGGCACTCTGGGCCCTGCAAAAATGGGGTCCCTTTTTCAAGATTCTCAGATATATTTGGGAAAAAAGTTTTTGACATTTTAGAAGTTGTTTATACGATCTTTAACAAACCCATTTTGGGCTGGAGGCGTGGTCTGGTGGATAGAACACTTATTTAGCACGCACGACGCCCTGGGTTCTGTCCCCAGCACTGTATAAACCAGGGGTCGTGGTGCACACCTGTGATCCCAGCACTTGGTAGGTAGAGTCAGAATAATCAGAAGTTCAAGGTCATTCTAGACGATCTAGTGGGCTCCAGGCAGCCTGGGATACACGAGCCCCTGGCTAAAAACAAAACAAGATATAGCTGAGTGAAGGCCAGAGTTTCCCCTTCTCAAAGGTCTGAAATAGCCTGGGTTTGTACCACAACAAGACTCTGGTTGCAGCAACGGGTTTCAGTGCCTTTGCGTGTGCGCATTGGCTTCCAGGGTGTTGTTAAATGACTACTCCAGTGCTTGCCCTCCCCAGGGGATAGATTAAAGAAAGGGCTGAGCGAAGCCTGTGTCCGAGTGTGGCTGCCCACATGGGCAGAGTCCCAGTCTTCTTGAAGCCCCTGCAGGGCCCCTGGTTCAGCAGAGCATCTGGTTCTCAGTACTTTGAGCTGTGGGTGACAACATCCCTGGGCGGCTTCAGCACTCTGCAGGGCAACAGCCACCCTGGTTTATGTAGCATCTCCCCTGCCCCAACCACCCAACCCTGTGCAGATGCAGGGCTGTATCAGGATGGCCTATCCCAAGTGCCTCCTCTCCAAGCAGAAGCATACAGGTCACATGAGCAAGCAGGAGCAGAGCGGGCTAGCCTCAATTTACCCTGCCCTCTAATACAGCTGGCCATGGGGGTGTTTGCCTGTGGCGTACCCGTCATCTGTCACCTGTGGGTCTCTGACAACCAAGTCGATTTTAAACCTTACCAGTTTACTTATTTATTTAAATAACATTTTTTTCATTTATCTTACATACCAACCAGTTTACCCTCCGTCCTCTCCTCCTGTCCCCCTCCCCACCTGCTCCTCCTCCATCCCCATTCAGAAAGGGACAGGCCTCCCATGGGCTTGCACAAAGCATGGCACTTACCAGTTCTTGTATCAGCATCAAAACCTATAGCGAGAGACAACCTAAGCGTAAGGATTAGGATTGTTGAATGGAAGGAAAATCCATTTCTGTATAAGATGCGGTCAGGTAACCAGAGTGGGCTATCATCATAGTGAGCACAAAGCCCAAATTAGCACAGGAATCCTCCGCTGGAAGGGCCTAGCTTGCTTAGCTGCTAGGAAGTAACCTCGAACAACGCCCGCCCGCAACCCGCCACCGCCACTCAGGCTGTGCTCATCTGTCCGTCCCCCATGGCGCTCGAAGCCCTCCAGTCAGGCCGAGACATGAATAAGGACTTCACTGGGAAGTTGGAATAGTCACCCCAAGACAGCCCACCCTTTGTACCCTCAAAAGGGAGCCCGTGAGGTAAATTGACTTTGAACTTGCGGTTGAGTTGGGCTTTGGTGTGCAGTGTGGTCTTGGCGGCTCCAGTTTTCAGCTCAAGCACTGACTCTGATGAGCCTGTTTCCATGTCTAGTTTGTTCTCTTCCTAGAGCCAAGGATCAGGGCTCAATGTTTTGCTCATCTGGGACAAACAGGAGGGCTCCGGAAAACCCTACGTGGGGAAACTCACTGTCTCTATGTTGTACCCCAAGGAAGGGAGGCGCAGCTGCGTCCCGGCAGTCCACGGTGACACCGAGAGCCTGAGCACCTGGTCATCCCAGTGGTATTGTGGAGGGGACAAACCTCTGACTTGGCTCTTGAGATAATCAGTTTTCCTGGCCTCCAGCGCTGTCTGTTGATCCTGGGGAGTGGGGACATGAATTTTTAGCAGCCTTCTCTTACCTCCCAAACCCACGTGGATGTGATGGGCTTTACTCCCGATGGCTCAGCTCCATCTCTGAAACATTCTTCTCCGAGACTGCACCCCTAGCGGTGGGGAGGGGCAGGTGCACATTCTGACCACGTGTGATCCCACCTTGCCACCTTCTGTCACTGTGTCTTAACAATCTGTGTGCTCCTTTCCGTCTCTGTCTTCCCTCCTCTCAGGCCTCCTGTTGTTTTTATTCCTGGACTTTGTCTCTGTCCAAGACTTGTGATTGTTCGGTTGCCTGCTCTCCATAGCTTGGTCCATTTTTGTTGGCGCTCTGTAGCATGTTCTCTGTTGCCTGAGCCCAGAACCGCTGTGCACGTCCAGTGCTAAAGCCATTGTTTCACAAACACCATTTCTTTTTTTCTTTTTCTTTTCTTAATTTTTTTAAAAAAATTTATGTGCGTTGGTGTTTTGCCAGCATGACAGTGTCAGGTACCCTGGGATCAGAGCTACAGACAGCTGTGAGCTGCCATGTGGGTCTGGGAGTTGAACCCAGGGCCTCTGGTAGAGCAACCAGTGCTCTTAACCGCTGAGCCATCTCTCTGGTCCCCACGAAGGCCATTTTCATATCTCATTTGCTGTGTTTGCTTCTGTGCCTCCCACTAAAGCTCTGCCTGAGGTCCTGGTGCTGGCTACCACCCCGGTGTCACTGGGCCCTTGTGGACGCAGAGCTGGGTCACGCTGTCAATATTTGCCTTCTCTAACCATCGTCTGGATTTTTGTTCTCTGGATTTGTCCCCTTGCCTTCGCTCTGTGTCTCCAACCATTCTCTCCTATATTATTATTATTATTATTATTATTATTATTATTATTATTATTATTATTATTTTGTTTGCTTTATTTGGTTTTGGTTTCTGATTTTCTTTTAAGACGCAGCCAGATTTTTTTTCCTTTTCAAATCCAAGAGAAAACTTGCCACAAGAAGATTCTAGTAGTTTCTCAGCCTTTGAGTTTCTTGGTCTCTGAAGTCTAGAGTCTTCCCAGGAGGCCTCTGGGGGTTGAGCTGCTGCAGGGCTGGCTGGGCAGTGGGGCGGGCGCTCATCTCATGACGCCATCATGCATGTGTTTGATGCACACCCCCCCACTTACTTGTTTTTTTTTCTTCCCCCCTGATGTTCAAGTTATGAGTTAGGATGACCTTGACAATCATGATGTCTTTGGTAGACGCCCCCCTGTTTCTTCGCTGGCTTCTGGTGCATGATCCTTACACACCCATGATCCTTACACACCCATGATCCTTACACATCCGTGATTTGCTTTCCTCCGACCTTGGCCGTCAGCTGCCCTAACAACAACGCTTAGAGAAGCCAGAGGCGAACACCTTGTCTCAGATGGGAATCCTAGAGACTGTGGAAAAGAAGCTGCCAGAGTAGGGGGCAGGGATGGGTGTGCAGACCAGAGTGGGTTCTGGAAGTCCCTGTCGTTGTTGTTGTTGGGGCTGCTAAGGCCACCTCCTACCATGACCATCGCAGGTGGACAGTAGTGGGGCCAGCTTCCCTGAGCCCTTTTTTGTGTGAGCAGAAAAGGGAGCTTCGTGAACCTTACCCTACTTCCTGGTACCCAGCACCTCTCCTTGCCCCCTCCACCCTCCCTCTGGGCAGAGCGCTGGGCACCTACCTGCCAATGAAAAGACATGCACAGCACACAGTGCTGGAAGAAGGCAGAACTGAGCCCTGAGGTGGAAAACTAGATGTGTCATGAAGGCCCGTTGGCCCTCCCCGACCCCTGGGAGCTGGACCCACCACTGCCCAAGAGCTCTGATGGGAACCGTGTCTGGATTGGGCCGGAAGCTGGCATTCGATGCTCTGCAGACCAGTGTTCAAAAACTGGTTATTTTTGAGGGACCACCTTCAGTCCAGAACATTGGTGTCTCGACTTCCTCGCCCAGATCCAGTTCACAAGGTAGCTCATTGCCTCTCCCGCCTGTGGAGGGCCATGCTGGATTTTAACTTTCGTCATGGTTGGTTTGGATACAAGGAATGTGTTTATTCTTCTTCTTTCCTCTCCCAATCCAGCGCACTATCCTGGGAAGTGCATGTCCCAGACCAACTCCACGTTCACCTTCACCACCTGCCGCATCCTGCACCCCTCAGACGAGCTCACACGGGTCACGCCAAGGTAAGGGGTCATAGCTCTGGGGCGGGTGGGAGTGGGGTCTGTTGGGGAATGGCCTTTGTCACAAGGGGTGATGATGAGGCCAACTCCAAGCCAGGTGTGGTGGCACACGCCTTTAATCCCAGTCTTCAGGAGACAGAGGAAGGTGGACCTCTTGTGAGTCTAAGGCCAGTCTGGTCTACGTAGTGAGTTCCAGCTCAGACAGAGGTGTATACTAAGACCCTGTGAAGGAAAAATAGTCAGTTAGAACATAGGGACCTGAGTTTGATCCCCATCACCTACGTGCTTGTGATCAGAGGTGGGTGGATCCCTGGGTGCTTGATGAGGTCCTGGCCAGAGAGACGAACCCTGCCTCACACACAAGGCAGAGGGTGCCTGAGGGACAGTACCTGAGGTTGACCTCTGGCCTCTTTAAGTACTCCTGTACCCACAAAATCATACCCAGACAGAGCCAAGTCCAGCAGGCATAAGCGCTTGCAGCTGCCCATTCTGGGTCCCATCTTTCTTTCTGAACCTTGTTTGTTCAGATCCAGAGTAGGGGACCTGGGAAAGCCACTGTCACCGTCCTCATTGTGGATTCTTAGGGCCTTCCTGGCAGAAGCCAACATTCCCGCAGGTCCTGGGGATGAGCCAGCGTGCTTGTTGTCCCAAAGCTTGCCCATGGAGCGTGGAGTTCTTTCACGGTAGAGTTGCTGAGTTCTGTGGAAGCCCTCACCCGCTCTGGAACAGACTCCAGGAAGCACTCACCGCAGCCAAACTCTAATGGCCAACGTGAAAATCCTCTATGGTAGAGTCACATGCCTGCTCTGGCTTGTTTCCCCGGCACACCATCTGGAGAGATGTTGGTCAGCCGGACTTGGTTTCAGCCTCATGGTTCCCTCCCTGCCTTACGGGAGAATGGTCTCCACAGCACAGGAGAGTGACCCCCCTTTCTGTGTGACACAGTCTGACAAGAGCACAGAGTTAATGGACAGTGGCAGGGAGGGAGGCGAGATGGGCCAGATCAAAGAGAGCAAGCACCCCGAGGAGCACCTTAAACTATGATAATTCTCCGCAGGTCTGGTGAGGATGACGACGAAGCAGCCATTTGCCCCGTTGAACTGAGAGGAGATGTAGGGCAGAGAGTCTGAGCCCACGGGCAAGGCAGGGGGTGAGCACACGGCCAATGGAGCCTGCTCCTGCAGGGCCACGCCAAAGGGGCTGTGTGTGCAAGTGTGGCTGCCACTAACCTGGGGACAAAGGCTTCGATGTGTTTCTGTGGTTGTGCCGGGTTAACATGGCCTTGGCCATCATCACTTCTAACCCAGCTGAGTGTTGGCGCTAACGAAGGCCTAACCAAAGGTCTCACCCAAGGGATCCCTGGATTTCTGCTTTATTTCTGTCTCCCTTGCTGCTCCGGGAGATGCTGGTTTCCAGGCCTGACTTTGTTTAGGAGAGGTTATTTTTAAAGTCATAGGATGTCTTCAGTGCAGCTAAGGGACTAGATGTGTATTTCTGGCTGAAGCTATAGGCCTCAGACTGCCCCCAGAAGTCCCATGTGGTCACCCTGGGGACCGGAAAAGCCTCGGAAGTGCAGAGTAAGAGGGGGCTGATTGCCTGAGTCAGGGAGAAGTGCAGTGGAGTAAAAACCCTAAACCCTTTCTGGGGATGGCTGTGCCAATAAGCCTTCTAGCTAGAACATTCTCACCTTCTAGCAGCAATCAGCATTTGCAAAAACCTTCCCTGTGCCTTCTGCAAAACCCACCTCTTCAGCCCCAGGAGCTGCTGCGGTCTCTCCAAGTGCCCCCCACTTCCCAGAGTCCCCTTGTGAGCTAGTGTGAGATGACCCTGTTCCGTGACTCCAACCCTGTGCCTGTCAACCGTAGGGGAGTCCACCCACAGGTGGGGCCTCCTGGGGAGAGGTCGCTGTGTCTAAGTCCTAGGGACTCCTCAGTTGCTCGTGAAGCTGGCCACTCCAGCTGAAGCCGAGAGCAGGCAGCCACCGACATGGGTGGCACGAGGCAGTGGCAGCAGGTTGTCCTCTGCCCCCTGCCCTCAGAAGCCGGGCAGAGCTCCCTGAAAGCCAGCCGTGTGAGCAGTGCACTGCTCTCCTGCTCGCCTGCGTCCTGGTGGCTCTCCCAGCTGGATGGCAGATGCTGTGACCTCAAAGTCTCCAATCCACAGGCTGTGGTGAAGGAGCATAGCTTCCTGTTGCGGTCATTCAGGTGTCATTACAGAGCCTGGACAGATTGACATGTGAGGTGTGGCTTTGTCTTCTGCCCTTGCCACGCTGCTATATCCCCAGGGGTTTGGGCAACAGGAAATGGGGCTAGAGCAGCAAGGGGTGGAGGACGAGCTGTGTTGTGCTGTGGTCGTTTCTCCTGTCCAGCAGCGAACGCACACTCGCAGCTCTGATTTGCATCTCAGGAAGATCAAGGCTCGCGGAAAGAACTGTTTGGGGTGCTTTAGTTTTTGAAGGGTCTGCTGCCAGTCCTGACAGAGTGGGGCCACTTTACCCACGGAATCAAATCCAGGACGGTCTACTTACTAGCCCAGCGAGACACTGAGTAAGCCCACAGCTAGCCTTGGAGCCGTGTCTTTATCTACAGAGACAGCACTGTGCACCTTCCAGGGATAAGCAAAGGGGGCAGCTTCCTGTGAACTTGAAGCACAGTCTTGTGTAAGGCTGACCCCTTCCATAAGAAATGAGGAGCAGATGCAGACAGAGCGCCTGAGGGCACAGGGGTGCCTTCTCCTACCCCAGAGTCCTGCACACACTGCAGGAGGCAGGGTCACATCCTTCTACAGATGCCTGTGATGAATGACGAGCCCCTTTCTCTTTCAGCCTTAACTCAGCCCCAGCTCCGGCTTGTAGCAGCGCTGGCCACTTGAAATCCACACCAGTTGCCACACCATGCACCCCCCGGAGACTGAGCCTGGCCGAGTCCTTCACAAACATCCGCGAGTCCACGACCACCATGAGCACGTCCCTGGGACTGGTGTGGTTACTGAAGGAACGAGGCATCTCCGCAGCTGTGTACGACCCCCAGAGTTGGGACAGAGCGGGCAGGGGCTCCCTCCTCTACTCCTATACCCCTAGGATGGCTGTGATCCCATCCACCCCGCCAAACTCCCCCATGCAGACACCCGTGGCCTCCCCGCCCTCCTTCGAGTTCAAGTGCACGAGCCCTCCCTACAACTTCCTGGCTTCCAAGCCGGCCAGCTCCATCCTGAGGGACGTGCGGGCGAAGAGACCTGTGAGGAGCAGCGAGAGCCAGACGGACGTGTCTGTCTCCAACCTTAACCTTGTGGACAAAGTCAGGAGGTTCGGGGTGGCCAGAGTGGTGAACTCAGGACGTGCACATATCCCCACCTTGACTGAGGATCAGGCACCTCTCCTCTGTGGAGCCGCAGGGCCAGCCCAGGCTCTTGTTCCTGGGGGCCTGGTCCCCGAGGGCCTGCCTCTGGGGTGCCCCAGTGGCATCCGGCGGAATCGCAGCTTCCCCACCATGGTTGGGTCCAGTGTGCAGATGAGAGCCCCCGTGATCCTCACCTCGGGCATCTTGATGGGCGCTAAGCTCCCAAAACAGACCAGCTTGCGGTGAGGCCAGGGACTGCTGCCCTCCAGGAGACCTGTGGTGTCCTCTCTCTGCTCCCCGCCTCCTGTCTCCCACGGAGCACTGGCACCCTTTCTCCTCTGAGGTCTACTTCTCCTGAGCTAGACAAATCAACCTTGTGCCTCGTGGGGGGGTGGAGAGTAGAACTCCATACTGTGTGTACACGGGCCTTGGGGACCTTGCATCTGCTCTCTTCCAATCTGCAGGAAGCGATAGCCCTACAAGGTTATACACTCATGATGTCACCCGAGCTTACCCAGGGGAAGGTGGCGTCCTTTCTTCTTTACTCTTAAGAAGCACTGAGATTCCCAAGTGTGTTCTTATCCCATGGATAGGAATCTGGTGAATTCTGCATAAGACTGTCGGGTTGCACCCCATAGCCGCCACGTGGCACAGGTCACAATGCATCCACATCCTGGGTGTCACTGGCCTCCTTGCCCACCTGTGCCATCAGAGAGTTGCTCTTCTGTTTGTAGGTGGTCCAACTTCTTCAAGATCTGCACTATTCTGCTCTGATGGAAAGTCCGTTCCAGCTGTCCGGCTCAGAACCTGACCGGACAAGAATGTATTGACACTCCGACACGCCATTGGGCAGCCCGTCTATGTTCTATGTGACTGATTTTTTTCCATTTTTAAAAATTTTATTAGCAGGGAAGTCTCAGTACTGACAGTTTCTCTTGGTGGTTCTATGACGCCAAAATGCAAATGGCACACACACTAACTTGCTAATAACATAGCTCATTTCTGGGACCCAGTGTCGCAGCCAGGTTGATGTATGACCAGTTATCACTGTAAACAGTAGGGACAAAGGGACAGGGGACAAGACTGTTAAATCTGTACACAGTGGAGGAAACACCACATCTTGGGTCAAGGTTGGTCAGGTTTGATGACTGCTGGCCCCTCTCCACTCTGAAGAGAGCTCAGGCAGTGTGTTTGAGCTCTGCAGTCACTCAGTGGTTTCTTTTTGTTTGTTTGGTTTTGGTTTTTTGAGACAGGGTTTCTCTGTGTAGCCTTGGCTGTCCTGAACTCACTCTGTAGACCAGGCTGCCTTGAATTCAGAGATCCTACATCTGCCTCCCGAGTCCGGGATTAAAGGCATACACCACATTTTTTTTTTAATCCTCTTGTTTGAAAACACGAATAAGTTTCTTCCCCAGACCCCAAGTCCTTTGTCTCCTCATCCCTTTTCTGCCCATAGGAAAAAAATCAGAGGTGCTTATGAATGGAAGAAGCAGAGGAATCGAGCGGCCTAGGCCTGTTGCTGTCGCCCACTCGGTTATGGACGATTATTTATTATCTGTGTGTGCTATATGCTATATTTTAATCAGATGCCTCCCCCTTCCAGCTCCAGCCAGAGAGAGAGAGTGTGTGTGTGTGTGTGAGAGAGAGAGATCCCCCCCCAGGCATCATATTTATTTACTTTTATCTGAGTATGACTGTATGTCTGTGTGTCACATGATCGCCTGTGACAAGCACTTGTCACATGGACCCTTCCCCCAGCAAAAGGTGTGTTCTTGGATGGAGTGAGGGTCACCTTATATCCACCGAGGATGCTTTGAGAAGGTCCCCAAGCAGCAAGCTTCAGTCCCACTATTTCAAACACGGGAGTGCCGATCATCACACTCTCCGCTCCCCTGGCTGCTGTGGTGTGCGGTCACTCCGAGTAGCTGACCTTGACCTTTTCATTTGAATGTATTGTAAAGCAGGCAGACGAGCAAAGGAGGAAGACAACCACGCCTTTGGACGAACCACGTCACGTATGCAGAGGAACCACCCATCGGCACTGGCAACACCAGTGTGAAAACCGGCCCATTAGAGGTTATGATGTTTAGTGTAGTTAATAAACCGGAGATCAACATTAAACAACCACTACCAAACAGTGTGTTGTAATGCATCAAGATCAACAACAAAATTTTATTCGCTAATGAATATCAATAAAACAAGCTCAAAGTCTGGAGACTTGTCTTTCACTTAGTGTGTCTGTATGTGGAGATGCGTGCCTGAATGTGGTTGCCCTTAGAGGCCAGAAGGGTAGTGGATCCCCTGAGCTGGAGTCATGGGTGGTTGTGAGCCCCTTGACACGGGTGCTAGGAACCAAACTCAGGGTCTCTGCAGGAGCAGTGAACGCTCTCCGCCTTGGTTCGTAGCTTTTCACTGAGATTAGCCTCTTGAAGAGTTGGCGGTGTTTGGCTCCTTGGGGACAGCAAATGAAAGGCATGTACTTCACACACCCCCTCCCTCCCATCCTTTTCCCATAATTTCCCAGCCAGACCCTGGTGCGCTTCAGGACTGCCTGCTGCTCCATTGTGTGCACCTTGTGACACACACATCCTTCCGCAAGCCAGCCCCCCACAGTCAGTCAGACTTTAGATTCTCGTCTTTTACCAGTAAAGCATAGAACGAAGAGAAACCTTCCCTGCAGGTGATTTCCACGCTGGTGTGCACACCACGAAGAGAATCACCAGGTAGTGTCAAGTCTCCTTGCACGGAGTTCTGCCAAAAGACAAGAACCGATAGAGATGGAGGAAGTATGAGGAGGAAGGATAAACTAGGGAGGTAAACACTGGGGCGTCACGAGTGTCAGGCACTGGAGAACATTTGAGGTGTGGCATCATGAGTGCTAGTCAGGGACTCTGAAGGTTTGGCATCATGAATGTCAGTTCTTACCATTTGGTAGAGACGACCCTGGGGAAAGTCACTGAACTGTCTGGGGATTTTTACCTTCTGAATCTGTGAGGCGGGACAGTAGACACTCGGGTTGGTTTAGAGCACTTACCAGGGCTGGGCAATGAGCTGGACATTTTTATGTCAACTTGACACAAGCTACAATTATCTGAAAGGAGAGAATCTTAATTGAGAAAATGGCTCCATTAGATGGGTCTGCAGGGAGACCTGGAGGGCATTTTCTTAATCAGTGATTGATGGGGGAGGCTCAGCTTATGGTAGGTGGTGCCATCCCTGGGCTGGTGGTCCTGGGTTCTATAAGAAAGCAGACTGAGCAAGCCAAGAGGAGCAAGCCAGGAAGCAGTGCCCTCCACAGCTGATGTATCGGATCCTGCCCCCAGGATCCTGCCCTGTTGGAGTTCCTGTCCTGACTCCCCAGGATCCTGCCCTCTTTGAGTTCCTGTCCTGACTCCCTTCAGTGATGAACAGTGATATGGAAGTGTAAGCCACATAAACTGTTTCCCCTGCTTACTGTGTGGTCACGGTGTTTCATTGCAGCAATAGAAACCCTAACTAGACAGGCAACATGTTGGGCGCTGCTGAGAAACGTCCCTCTTCTATTGGAGTTAGCGGCATGAAGAAGGTAGTCGCACCCACAGAACAGGAGGGGCCCAGCTGATGTGGGGCTGATGAGAGGCCTGCTTTGGATTAGCAGTACTCAGAAGCCTCTCCAGGAAGGGAGAGGCTTTCACATGTGAGATCCGAGGCAGGCAGGAACGTTTATTTGAGCAGAGGGAGCAGCTGGTGAGGGGCAGGGTGTGTTTGAGTAGTGACAGGAAGCAGTTTAAGGTGGGGTGAGCTTATTGTAGTTTGCACCTCAGGAGAATACAGTCTGTCTATCACAGAAGGGAAGGACAGTGGCAGGACCGTTGAGGACATTTGGTCACACTGTGCTGGCAGACAAGGAGACTGAGCTAGCAAGCCACAAGGCCAGTCCCCAGTGACATACTTTCTCCAGCAAGGCATTGCCTGCTAAAGGCTCCTTCACAACCTTCCCACAGAGAGTCACAAGCTGGAGACCAAGAGTTCAAGCACACAGACCGACTGGGGACAGCTCACATTTAAACCACACAGAGACTAACCATGGGGGGAGGGCAGGGGCCCTGGTGCCACATGGGTGCTGCCCTGGGCTCCTCTCTCCCCTGGCGTTAAACACTGAGCCACATACTGATGGAAGAAGAGGGGTTCATTATCAGAGCCCCCAACTGTGGGACAGGAATCCCCTGTCACCTGCAGCCTGAAGGGAAAAGAAACACTCATGGTAAGTCAGTGTGCTTTTTGGATAGCACAGGGACTCTTGGAGTTGGGTCCATAGGTCTGTATTGAAAAAAAAAAAAGTAATTCTCAATCCTCTGAGAATTGCATACAATATATTTTAACCATTCACTGGCAACTCCATAACTTCTCCCACTCCCATCTCCCTACACGTCCCAAATTCATGTTCCACCCCCAGCCGAGATTGTTCCGCCTGAGGACAAATGACCCCAAAGAGGAAACAAAGACGTCAAGTTCTTGTTTTTTAGCTACAAGGAAAGAAAAGACTAAGCACACAGTTTGCTGTGCAACCAGACCTGGAGGGGGAAGCTCGCTGCGTCACTTCTTCCCCATTTCTCTGCCAGTCCATGCTTACCCCGTCCAGTTCCCTCCTAGGATCACTAGCCAATCACGACGACAGGAACTGAGCAGAGGTTTGTGTAGCAGACAAGGAAAGGAAGGGGCAAGAGAGGTCCCGATACATATTATTTGTTGGGGACCGATACACCTCATCTCTCCAGCAGTCTGAGGTCCAGTTATGGGAATAGCCTGGGATGAATCTTAGGATCTATGGACAGATGGTCTGGTTTTACAGAGGCGGGTAAGCCCCACACTGGACTCCACTGAGCAGTGGGGAAGGAGAGATGACAGCAGATGAATCTCAACAAAAACATGTCCAGTCTCACGGAGACATGAGGACTCAGTACCATGTACTGCCTGGGAGCGGGAAGGCAGGTGTATTGCAGGCCTTGAGTATGAGATCAAAGAAAATAGTCACAGGCCTTCCCACAGCTCCGGTGGTACCGCACTCAGAACCTGGAACCATCTGGGGGAAGGCCGGCAGAGAGACGCATCAATACGAATTCCGGGAAGCGTATAAGAGGGATTAATTTAAATTAAAGGGCGGGACGATTTCTGAGCTCTTGGGGGCCATCATAGCCTAAGAGGAGTTTGTCTCCCTTGCCGGTAGAGGGCGCTCGGAGATAAAAGACGACTGCGGGCACTGTCTCTGGAGACCAAGAGCAAGATTGCTTTTCACTGAAAAGCAATTAAAGGCAGGTGCCTGTTCTGCCTGGGTTCAAGGCTGGGGAAAGCGCCCAGCGAGAGGACTGGCCCCTCATCAGTGGGATTTCTCCCTCATGCTCTTGCAAGGTTTTCTGAGCTCTCTCAGCCTCAGGCTGCTTTGGGGATCCAGATGACTTTTAGTGCAGGTGGGAGGGGGCAGCAGATATGCTCATGAGTACAGCTAAGTGAGTTTCCTGCTTGGGGCATCACCAGGCCAGGGTAAATTCTCCAAGTGAGCTCAGGAGAAGCACAACAGCAGAAAATAGCGTAGCGGCATTCAGTCAGGAGGAAACATGTCACGCACCCTCCTGCTACACCTGGATCATCCAGAAAGCACCTTAAAATAGTTACAAAAATGCTATGTGTTATTAAGACATCACCCCACCTTGGACATGAGCCAACCTAAAGCCAGGCTTTAATTGTCAACTTGACAACACCTGGAATCACCTGGGAGGACAATCTCATTGAGGGATGTCTAGTTTGGTTGGCCTATGTACATGCTTTTGTGCATGCCTGTGTGCATGCCTGCATGCGTGCCTGCGTGCATGTGTGTGTGTATGTGTGTTTTATGTGAAGAGGTGGTGTCTTAATTAAGTTAATCTATATGGAATGATCCACCCACTGTGGGCACCACCATTCCATTCCCTAAGCAGGGGCCCTGAACTGATTAAGAGTGGAGAAAATCAAGCTGGCTGTAGGCGCTCAGTCTATGGCCTCTACCTCAGCTGGGCATCATTGAAGCCAGGTGGTCTCTTGCCTCAGGCACTGGCTCACTAGCGCTCTAGACCCTGCTGGGGTGTGGTTTTCCCCTGGCTCTCACCACAGGGTGTCACTGTTGCATTGCAGTTCCCTCAGATTAAATCTCCCACCTGGGAGAGAAGCTTAACAGGAGGACGGGAAGGGAAGCAACAGGTATTTCAGCTTCAGCGCGGGATGTTTATATGGAGGTAAAATGATGGGGGGTGAAAACAGGAAGTTCCCAATAGCTTCAGGAAGTCCCTGAAGCTGAACAGATTCACTAGACCCCCACCCTCCCCAGTATGTAAGTAGGAAAGACTGAAGAGGGGGAACTCTGTGATCAAGCCAGGTTTATTAATAGGTGCCAATCAATAAAGTACGCTCACAATAAAGACCAAGGCTGCAACGCTGCCACAGGCCCAACTGCTACACCACATCTGTTCCCATTCCAGCCTCCTCATTCCCAAAAATAGGGGGTGGTGGACCTCACCTCCTCGCTCCCCAAAAAAGGGGGGCGGGGGACCTCAACCAAGCCACGAGTGCTTGCTCCCAGTTCTTCCACCTCCCAAGAGAGTGTACACCTCTTCTCAGACCACGCCCATTGGGTCAAGTCTCCCCAATCTTCGATACCATTGGCTTATCAGATCAAATTTCTACAATTCCAGAGAGTGCTGAAAGTCACTCTCTGACAAGATTAGTTGGCTAGAAGAGGCTCAGGCCAACTGAGCCACCTGGAGAGGACACTTGCCAACCTGCTGAGCTGCCTGCGGGCTGTGCAGGGTGCTCCAGGCTCCCAGCTTTCGGGAGCTGTCACCCCCATGTTGGGGTGAGCTTTGGTAATGCAACTGCCATTGAGTCATTTATGCTTCTGCAACTGACCACAATAAAACTCATTGGTTCTCCAAGTTGGACTGTGGTGCTATTCCATCTGTTGTTGGTTCCCTATCTCCTATCCGAGATGAGTGGAAAATTGTTCATGTCTCTCCAGGAGTAGTGACACACAACAGCCACCACAACCAGGCGGTGCATTCGCCTTGGAGTTCTAGGCTGCCCCTTCTCAAGACATCTCCATCACCCATGACATTTCCATCACCCATGACACCTGCATCATCACCCATGACATCTCCATCACCCATGACATCTCCATCACCCATGACACCTCCATCACCCATGACATCTGCATCACCCATGACACCTCCGTCACCCATGACATCTCCATCACCCATGACATCTCCATCACCCATGACATCTGCATCACCCATGACACCTCCATCACCCATGACACCTGCATCATCACCCATAACATCTCCATCACCCATGACATCTCCATCACCCATGACACCTCCATCACCCATGACATCTCCATCACCCATGACATCTCCATCACCCATGACATCTGCATCACCCATGACACCTCCATCACCCATGACATCTCCATCACCCATGACACCTCCATCACCCATGACACCGGCATCATCACCCATCTCAGTTTTATCAACTCCTCTTTGCTCCCCGAGTCCCACTGAAGTAGGGTTCTGATTCCTGCCATTATTTGCCCTGTGCTATCCCAATGTTCCCTTTTCCTTGTCAGTCTTACAACACCCATGTTCTCTAGCTTGGGGAGTCTCTCAGTGCTAGTAAGTTCACCTAGCATGCACGAGGTCCTAGGTTCGATCCCCAGTAAGAACCCACAATTCTCTATAGTCCTTCCTTTGAAATCAGAGCCTTGTTGTGGGTTATGATTTAATTTCTCTGCCACCCAGGTCACAATCACCCACCACATACCACCTCAGGTGACCTGACCTCTTTCCTTGTTGTGGGTAGAGTAGTTTTCGTTTCAAAAAGACCCAAGCCATGTGTCCTTCCTAGCGTGACACAGATGCACAGGGAAGCAGGGAATTCAGAACTGTCGGCTCAAGACCTGCTCAGACACAGAGGCTCTGGCTTGCTTCAGCATCCTAGAGTGTGCCTGGACCACAGGCATCCCAGGAAACAGCTGCGGTTTTTGTTATTGTGCATGTAATATACACATGTGTTACATGTTGGAGCATGAGCACATGCCTGTGGAGGCCAGAGGTCAATCTCAGATGTCTCAGATGTCATTACCTTCAGTCTCCACCTTGCACCTTGGTGCCTGGTCTCTTTACTGACCCTAACCCCCCAGTTCTCTGCACCGACTGACCAGAGAGCTATGGGATCTGCCTGTCCCCATCCTTTGAGCACGTGGTCACAAATTCAGGCCACCTCACTCCGCTTTTGTACAGGTACTGCGGACTTGCACTCTGGTCCTTGTGCTAATGCCGCAGGCACTGTACCCACGGAGCCATGCACCCAGACCAGTAAATACCATTTTAATAAATACATGGAAAAAATAGGCAACAGCTTCAGCAGGTCAAAGATCAGGTCACCCAGCTTCCACATCCATGTTTGTTTCCCAGATGGAGTCAGACAATAACCACGCTGTCTGTCTGCTGTGGCCAGAGAGGACTAGAAAGCCAGCTTGTTCTTTCAATCACTGTAAATGCAACCTTTCTTCCTGGAAACAGAGAAAGCCCCAGAGACTCAGAAGTCTTCGCCTTCCTGGACTCAGCTGCAGGCTTGTTCAAGTGAAAGATGGTCTGGGGTCTGAGTACAGGAAGACTCCAGGGGCAGGTGTGCGTGTTAGCTCATGTGTGGACATAGTGTGCATGTTCGCTTGTGTGTGCACGCATGTGTGTATCCATGCATGTGTGTGCATGTGTGCTTATGTGTGTGCATGCATGTGTGTGCTTGTGTGTGCACACGTGCTTGCGTGTGTGTGCGTGCATGCTTGTGTGTGTATGCATGTGTGTATTCTCCATCTCTTAGAAAATTAGATTAGAGCCTGACAGTTTCTCTTGCAGGATTCCTCTTTGCCTAAGTCCCAACCAGGTAATTAAGTTCCTGCTGGGTGCTCGTGACCAGTGTGGCAGTGAGGTGTGCCCTCTCCCTTCTGTCCTGTGACCAGTGTGGCAGTCAGGTGTGCCCTCTCCCTTCTGTCCTGTGACCAGTGTGGCAGTCAGGTGTGCCCTCTCCCTTCTGTCCAGCACGGAACAGGAGTTTGGGCCTTTCAGATTTCTTCTGTCTTGCTTAGTTTCCTTTCTTGTGGGGCGGCAGACACCACGACCAAAGCACCGTGGGGAGGAAGGGCTCTGTTTTCCTTTACAGCCCATCACTGAGGGAAACTGAGGCAGGAGCCTGGAGGCAGGGGCTGAAGCAGAGGCCATAAGCAGACACCAGTTACTCGATCATGGCTTGTTTTGTTACCTTTTTTTATACAAATCAGCACCAACCACAGTGGCTGGGCCCTCCCACATCAATCAAGAAAGTGCCTCACAGACCAGTCTGATCGTCGAGGGTCCCTCTTCCCAGGTGACTCTAGGATTGTGTCTCAAGTTGACGCCTGAAGCAGATTATGGCACAGCCCGATTTTGCCAGTCAGGGTTCTGAGGTCATCACATCTCCTCCCACACCCCGACTCCTGGTGTCACCTCTTCCGAGGTGACTTTCTAGACGCCCCACATTGGGGTGACGGCTCCCTGTGGGGCAGGGAGTAGCACACAAAGTGAGGGTGAAGGGAGGCAGCTGGCGAGCAGCAAACTCTCTACCCCGCCTCTATGCTTTAAACATGAGATTCTATGCGCTCAACAGAACTTAACATTTTCACTTTTTTGGAGTTGTTTTTCCTTTCACGTTTCCTCTGCTCAGATCTGGAAGGCAGAAGATACTGGTTCGCTAATTAGGGGTAACCATGGTTACCAAGTTGCCTTCAAAATATCTTGAAGAGTTGTTTGGGTTTTTTCTCTTTCCCCTCTTGGTTTTAATTCTACAGAAGGCATTTTATTTGACAACCATCTTTGTTTTCTTTCCAGTGATTGGATGATCTTCCTGAGTTCAGGGGTCTTTTAGTGATTGTGTTAAAAATTCAAAAATAAAATTAAAAAGATTCATTAAAAATATAATTCCATGTACAAAATTATTTTAAATTTTTAGTTGCTTGGATAACAGAGGGAGAGACCTCTAGACCTCAACATGGCCTCAACAGAGAAACACCAGCAACCTGAGAAGTAGGGGTAAGTGACACACTGCCTCCAACAAGGCCACAGTCCACTCCCTGGAGGACTGAGCATTCAAATACATGAGCCTGTGCGGCCATTTCTACTCCAACCACCACAGTGCATTGCTCATGGCTGTAAGCAAATACCGCCAGCAAGGGCGTATTTGGTGGTGGTCTGTCACAGTGAAGAAAGCAAGGTAGGTGGTGGTGGATGTGGTGATTGTGATGGCTGTGGTGATAAGAGGGAGGCTGTGGGCCCTCATCTTGGTGGACCAAGAAGCTGAGGAGGAATAAAGTGTATTGCCAGCTTCCTCCTTTCCCCCTTTAATGCAGCCTGGAATCCCAATCCATGTGCTGATACCACAACATTCAGGATGGGTCTCCCCGAGTTAGTACGTTCTGGAAACACCCAAAGATGAGCATCCCTAAAACCCTAGGCACCTCTTTTATTGATAGATATCATTGTAATTTAAGTTTGTTTCTAGGAGATTTTTCACGTGTGCACAATGTTTACCGATTCTCACTCCCCACTGAAGACTTTGATGACCGTGGTCTTGCATAAGCCCTACCATTCCTTGCCTGGTCACCGGGGCATGTGCCAGAAAGGAGGCCAAGGGTCCGTCTTCATTCTTTGCAAGCAAAATGATGTATGCAAGTCCAAACGAAGGTGTGTTGAAACTTGTGGGGACTTTACCAGGCTGGTAAGCCACTAAAGCAAAAGTACCAACACATTCTAAGATGTCGACAAGATTCAGGGCTTCAAAATGTAATGTTCACATTTTTCAGGGTGCACACTGTGTCCCCAGCGTACAAGGTACCGTGAGACGTTCAATTCTCCTTGGAAAAGATAATCAGTAGATGCTGCTGGTCAGATTTCACAGATGCCAGAACTCTTGGGGCCTTTAAAGCACTTTAAAGGGATTGAATGAGTAAATGTACCCCTCATGTCCATGCATGCATGTGTGTGTATGTGTCTGTATGTGTACATGTGTGTGAGTGGGGGAGGGTATGTAACTGTGTTTGCAGTGTGTATGAGTGTGTGTATGTGTCTGTGTATGTATGTGTCCATGTGTGTGTATGTATGTGTCCATGTGTCTGTGTGTGTGTATGTCTGTGTGTGTGTGTGTATGTGTGTGTTGCTGAGGGTGGAATCCAGGGCCTCACACATGCTAGACAAATGCTCTGTCACTTACCTACATCTCTGGCTTTCTCTTTACTTTTTATTTTGAGACACAGTACTGCTAAGTTGCCTTGAACTCATAATCCTCCTGCCTCAGCCTCCCAAGTAGCTAGGATTTCAGACCCGTGCCAGCAGCTATTGGACAGTTCCACGTCTTTAACACTGAGTAACCCCACTAATAATCACCAGTAAATTCTTTTTCTTCCTATGATAGTGTCAATACTTTGAGCTTTAGAAAATCAATAGAAAAATATCAATCCATTTGCTTGCTGTGTTGGGCACATTCTGGAAGGAAGGGGAGGAAGCACTCTGGAGTGGAAGGGGAGGGCACACTCTGGAGTGGAAGGGGAGGGAGCACTCTGGAGTGGAAGGGGAGGGAGCACTCTGGAGTGGAAGGGGAGGGTGTACTCTGGGGTGGAAGGGGAATGTGCACTCTGGAGGGAAAGGGGAGGGTTCGCTCTGGAGTGGAAGGGGAGGGAGCACTCTGGAGTGGAAGGGGAGGGTGCACTCTGGGGTGGAAGGGGAGCGTATACTCTGGGGTGGAAGGGGAGTGTGCACTCTGGGGTGGAAGGGGAGTGTGCACTCTGGGGTGGAAGGGGAGTGTGCACTCTGGGGTGGAAGGGGAGGGCGCACTCTGGAATGCTCTGTTGCCCTCTCCATGTCCCTCATGCATGATATCAACTGTGTGAGTAGCCTGCCTTCCACCTTCCTGGGCTTGGTTGGGAGGACTTGATCATGTCCTTGTGTGTGTTTTACTTTTCTGATAAAATTGCTTCTCAGGCCGATCCATAACCTTAGTAGATGGGACCTTGAGAACTTCTTTGCTGACAAATCCATTATACAAATATTTAGTGAGACCAGACTATGATAAGGGATGGAAATTAAATAAAACAGATAAAAAAATCTCTGCTCTTATGGGACTGGTACCCTAGTAGGCAAGATGAAGCCAGCAATCAATTAATATAGAGCATAATTCTGAAGGGGAAGGAAGCAGAACAGAAGAAAGCTTGGGCTGGGGGAGTTGTGTATAGAGGATGATCTGAGCTGAGGCAGGGCTGAAGAATCTGGAAGGTCCTGCCATGTGTGTGTGGCGGGGAGGGGAGGGTCTGAGGCGGGATTGAGGGTAGTGTTGGGGGGCAATAATGAAGAGGGTAGGGAGACTAGAGTGTGGCGAGGGGGAGGGGTGGGTAAGAGAGGAGTGGAATGGAGGCAATACTGCTGGGAAGAGGGGCTCTGTCCAGGGGGCTCAGAAAGTGGTTGGGGATCTGGGGCAGATGCTGTAGCCCCAGGCAGAAGAAAGACGCAGCAAATCTTTTTCACATTCAATAACAAAAATGTGCAGAACTTAGAGCCCAGGGGAAATTAGTGAGGCCACAGCTCTCCCTTTGCTTGGCTTCTGCTTATTTACCTCCAGGATGAGCAGTAACTTGAAGGTACCAGGAAAAGATATTGAACGTACCGAGAAATGAAGGCGAGAGATTAAGAATCTTTCCTTTGGCACATGTTATGTCTGGTCTTATCAGTTTGATGAGATTTAGAACCACCGTTTAGAAGAGGCAACTCTGGCTATGTCTGTGAGGGTGGGTTTGAAAATATTTAACTGAGGGGAGAAGATTCACCCTAACTGTGAGTGGCATCATCCGGCAGACCGGGCCCCTGAACTGAACGGAAAGTAGTAAGCAAACTGAAGAACGGCCTTCATCTCTCTCTGCTTCCCATCTATGGTTGCAATGTTCTCAGCCAGCTTCTGCTGCCACCGCCATGGCCTCTCCACCCAGGGGACTGGGTCCTCGAACTGGGAGAAGGAGTCAATAGAATGAGGCCCCTCTCTGGTGCCTCGCCCCCGTGTTTGGCGCTTGGTGCCTGTCTTTGAGTCCATAATCTCTGTTGGTTCTTTAGACCCTACTGATGTGTCTATAAAAACACAAGGGAACATATCCTAAAATCAACTGATTGCTGATCTGGGGCAGATTATTCCCAGCATTGGCTTTGTTGTTCTTATTGACACAGGAGCCACTTGTGAGTCCCTTCCCAGGCCATAGTTCTCCTGACAAACTCCGTTGTCCTCCGAGATGACTGCACTTCCTCAAGGGTCTCTGTTAACGAGGGAGTTAAACGACATCTTGAAGTGTCTTGGTCTTACAGTCAGAGTCATGTGTGACTTTATCTTTAAAAACTTAATGTTCACATGTGTGGCAATTCAAAAGGCACAAATTCAGATCAGTTCTCCACTCTCTCAGTATTGTGGGCTTTGTGTTCAATTCCGAGTCCTTCATCCACCCCCACGACACACACATTTGCACACAGAGTGTGATCTCCTCCCACCCCACGCTTGGTGGTGCACTAGAAACACAGACCTACACATATTTCTGAATGAGTTATAGTGTGTTAGTTACCATTCTACTCTCTGTGACCAAAGAAACTTCAGGGAGAGAGGATTTATTGTGGCTCGTGGTTTAAAGGGATGCAGTCCGTCATGGTGAGAAATGGATGCTGGTGGTGAGAGCATCAGGAAGTAGAAGTGGACGCTGGTGCTCAACTAGCTTTCTCCTTTGATTCAGTTTGGGATCCCAGCCCATGGGATGGTGCTCCCTGTATTTAGTTAATGGTCCTCCCTCTCCAGTTTATCTCTGAAAATGACCTCACAGACATTCCCCCAGAGGTGTGTCTCCAAGTGATTTCAAATTCAATCATGTTACCAATGAAGACAGACGGGGGCACATGGGAATTGGAGGCTTAATCTATGAGGCAGTCTCAGAGAGCAAATTGTTGGGAACCCTAGGAGGTGACAGTGTATTGTGTTATTTGGCCGGGTCTTAATTCTATTCTGGATTCTAACTTCTGCTCAGATTGCTCTCAGCGTGTCTTCCCGGGGTCACCAGAAGAGCTTTCTAAGAGTCCCTTTTCTACCACTGAAGGCACAGAGTATCCCAGTGGGCCGTGTGGACTGGCGGGTCTACTGAGATACTGCACAGATGGAATGATGGGGCCTTCAATGTCCACCCCTCTGTGCCACCCTGTCCTGGGGGCCTCAGTCAGGAGATCTGGGAAGCTGCATTGTGGGTGGTCATTCCTTGGTCACCTCTGGATGTCTCTGATGCCCACAGAGAATGAACAGGATAACAGGAATCCCCTGTCATGCCCTCTGATTGACAGCACTGTGACAGCTCCCCCCAGCATGCCCTCCCTCTGACTGACGGCACTGTGACAGGCCCCCCCCCCCAGCATGCTCTCTGATTGGCAGCACTGTGATAGCCCACCCCAACATGCCCTCTGATTGACAGCACTGTGATAAAGCCCAGCATGCCCTCTGACTGACGGCACTGTGACAGGCCCCCCCCCAGCATGCTCTCTGATTGGCAGCACTGTGACAGCCCACCCCAACATGCCCTCTGATTGACAGCACTGTGATAGGGCCCCAGCATCTCTTCTGATTGACAATACTGTGACAGCACCCCCCACCAGCATGCCCTCTGATTGACGGCACTGTGACAGCCCCCCCCCCAGCATGCCCTCTGATTGACAGCACTGTGACAGGCCCCCAAGCATCATCGGGGACTCACTTCCTGGAGCACTAGGGTCAGCCACTTTCACTTTTCAGGGCTCATCTCCTTGTCTGTAGAGGAAAAACTGTGGCCATCACTGCCCTGTAACTTATTAAAGGTTGAGAGGACCCTAAAGAAATCTTGGGGTGGGATAGCCTGGAAGAAGAGATTGGGGATGGGTGTAGCCAAGGCTAGGCCCTAGGGCTGAGTCCAAGAGCCCTTCCACAAGCTACCTTGCATCAGTGGGGAGGACAGCTCCATACCCTGCACTCAGGTCCCGAGCCCTCTGGGACCATCCATTGCAAGGATTCGCCTGTGGACACCGTGTACCAGTCTCCCCTCCTGTCCATCCTGCAGACCCTCGCCGGACACAATGAATGAGTGGCAGAAGGAAACTCTTTAATAGCATAAGTAACATTAGGTCTGGGAGTCACTGGAGGAAACACTGCCTTCCGACCGCGGCGGGGCCGAGGCGTGTGGCCGTATTGCACACTCTTAACAGATTTCACATTGGGAACGTAATAAATATTCAAAGTGTCGAACAGCAGAGGCAAGGGGTTGTGTGCGTGACTGTTTTCTCGGTCCAGCTCCTCCGAGCAGGACTGAGAAGCTGGCCCACTAGGACGGGTATTCGTAGTCCTCGGCGCTGCGCCGCCCAAAATCCATCCAGCCCGTGTAGTCCCGGTCACTTATCCTGTGGCTGGGGTCCAGGTTCTGCAGCGACTTAAGAACAGACATGCGGCCAGAAGGAGCTGCGGGTAGAAAAGAGGAAGAAGACAAGGGCTATTGATCTGAAAGTGTGGCTAAAGCAATGGAGAAAGCCAATGTGTTTGTGTGTTTGTGCGCGCGCGCATGCGCGCTTGTGATTTCATTGTACATACACGTATATATACATGCATATGGACACCTGCATCTTCCTCAATCTCTTCTCCCTCTCATTGAGACGGAGCCTCTACTGCACCTGGAACTCACTGGGGAACCAGCAAGCCTTAGGGACCCTCCTGTGTCTGCATCCCCAACACTGGGATTGTGGGTACAGTGCACACCCAGTTCTTCCATATGGGTTCTTGGGGGTCTTTCTGTTGTGCAGTGAGCATTGACAGTCAGAGTCATCCTACCAGGTCTTAGAGCACTAAATCTCTAAGGAGCAAACAGAGGAGGAAGAAGAACCTCTGTGCGAGTGTTTGGATGGCTTGGCTTCTCCCTGCCTTGTTCAGCCTAGGAGCTGTTCAGGGTTTCCTACCCAAAACATCATTCTGTAGCGCACCCGTTGTTCATCAGAAGCCATGCAAAGATCCTCCCAGAATGCACTACTTCTAAATGCAATGACTTAACGTCACAGCATGCTTAGCTCATCAGGGAGCTTTTTGGGACTGCAGTACCGTGATGCAAGGATTACATTTTTAGAAATGAAATCAAGGAACCAGGGAGATAGATGGCTCAGCAGGTAAACTGCTTGCTACATAAGCCTGACAACCCAAGTTCAGATTCCTGGAATCCACACTGGACCAACTATTGCATGTCCTGAGATGGGAGGTGGAGACAGGAGAGTCTCCCAGACGCTCATGGGCCAGTCAGCCTGGAGTATGAAGTGCAGTGACAAACCACAAAAATGTCCCGCCTAAAACTAGGTAGAAGGTAAGGACGAACCAGCACCTGAGGCTGTCTTCTGACTCCCACTGTACACACACACACACACACACACACACACACACAATACATAAACACACACATAATGCACACATGCACATAATACACACACACACACACACACACACGTAAGTAAATAAGTTTTTTTTTTTAGAACAAGGACGAGTCAGAAGGCTCGCTGGGTAAGTATGGTTTTTGCCAAGCTTGGCAATGTGAATTTGAGCCCCTGGACCCACACAGTGGAAGACGAGAGCATTGCTGTCCTCTGAACTCTACAGGCCTCCCATGCCCCCTCATAAATAAATGCTAAAAAAATGAAATCAAGTTCTCTTTCTACATGAACATGCTTCCAAATTATTCACGTGAAAGCTCCAATTTTTTTAAATATAATAATAACCAGAAAAACACACCCTTGTCAGATTAAAATACTGGCATCTTAGTAGCATTCATAGAAATTGAATGAAAAGTCAGAAAAAGTGTAATTTAAACCAGCCATTTGAACCAAAACACAGCACTGTAACCTGCAGCAGGGTCCAGCCTGTGGTAACTGTGTGATCTGGGCAGGAAGGGGTGTGGTGACATGAGTTCCTTCCTCTGCGGGCAGATGACATGGTCCCAGTCCACAAATGGTGGACAGTGGGTTCCTGGACTTGGAATCAGTGTAGCTCCTTCTGTGAGGCTGATAGAGTAAAGAGAGGGCCCTGGGGACCCCTCTGCTCTGGGACCACAGTGTTCCCACCTTTGGGGTTTGCAGGCGGCTTCCCTGCCAGCTCCTGTCCCAGGCTAGCACAGCCAGAAGGAGGATTACTTGGCCCATGCTCCAGTAAGCAAAGCTAATGAGACCCCTTGGTAGAAGACGGGTTGGTTGGGTAGAGGATTAGGAGGGGCAGGGGGAGGAGTGAGGGCAGTGGGGTGAGTGTGATCTGAATGTGCTATGGATGCAGCAGACGTCATAATGAAACTCACCATTAAGGCATAATTAATACATATTAGTAAAACGTTTCTTAAATGGCACCACAGAGGCAGTAACCCTTACTGCAGAATGAATTTAACCAGCTAAACTTAAAACAGAAATCATCACATTCTTCTCTCTGACCCCATGTCTTCCTGGTTTGGGAACTGAGAGCCCACACACTGCATTCTTTGGGTAGACAGTCCTAGCTTGTGCAAAACTGACCTGGCTGCTTCAGTACCCAGTTTCTCTCAGGTGAAACAAACATAGTCAGCAATATATGCAGCCCGGTTTCCTGTACCATCATATGAAAATACAGCCCATCCTCCGGCCGGCTCAGGGATTAGTGTCCACTGTGAGGGCTGGGCACAACCCATGCTTCTATCAAGTCAGCTGTCTGGTCAGTGGCTGGGCACTTAACCAGTCATGGGAGCTGTGTTTGGAACTGGCCTTGGCTCTCGCATCCCACACAGATCTGTCATCGGGCTTGGCATTATCACACTCCATCTGTCCCCAGCACTACTCTGTGAAGGGACTTAGAACCAAGTCATGGGCTGAGACAAAGGGATCTGGCTCTCTCGAACTCTTACACCCAGAGCAGACAGGTGACCAGGGAAACCCAATGTTCTCCAGACCTCAGCGGAAGTCAAATGGGTATGGATTCACTCTGCTGCCTCCTAGACAAGCCAACGCGTACTCAGACATTACTTGCTTTCTTTAGCGTGGGCTTCCATAAAAGAAAAATGAGTGAGATGCTTGCTGTGCAGGACGGTTTTAAGGTCTGAGGGAGACACATGGAGATAGCATCTGATGCTAATGCTGTTGATGCTGCCCCACTTTCTGCTGGAACACACTTCTTCCTGGACCATTGATGCCTCCCTCGCCTGCCTCCCCAGAAATAGGCTTGCTCAAGGACCCCTGAGGGCCAGGCGGACAAAAAGGATAAGCTTTGTTTCATTTTATATTTTAGTGTTTTTTAAATAAAGATGTCATGTAGCTGGGACTAGCCTCAAACTTGCTGCACAGCAGAGGCTAGCCTTGAACAGATCTGCCCACCTCTTGAGTGCTAAGATTACAGATGTGCACCGCCACACCCAGTGCCATGTTGCACCAGAGTTGGTTCAGGATTTTGTGCATTCTAGGCCAGTCTACCAGCTAAAACCAAACCCAACCACTCCAAAAGTATCTTGTCTAGAATTTTTTTCTTTTTTTCTTTCTTTCCTTCTTTCTTTCTTTCTTTCTTTCTTTCTTTCTTTCTTTCTTTCTTTCTTTCTTTCTTTTCTTTTTGGTTTTTTGAGAAAGAGTTTCTCTGTGTATCTCTGGTTGTCCTGGAACTCATTCTGTAGACCTGTCTGACTCTGAACTAACAGAGATCTGCCTGCCACTGCGTCGCTGCGTGCTGGGATTGGAATCTTTAAGAATAATATGCATTACCAGGAACAGCCTAGATACGGCGTGGGGTGAGCTCCCCCACAGGAAGAAAAGTAAGAAATCTCTTGGTGCTCCTGAAGTCCCCAAGTCTCAACTTCATGGGGGACTCTAGGAGACTCAACAGGCTCCCTAGTTTCCCCTCACTAGTCAAGCCCAGTGCTCTGGGCTGCTCAAATGCAGACAGGACAAATTGGGTAAGTGAGCTCTACAGAAAGAGTGCCCGCCTCCCGAATCTAGCTCTACTGGTCCAGTTGACACACCCCAGCCAGAGGTCACCATTCACCTCCCTGCCTGAGGCTCAAGTCAGAGATGAAGGCTGTCTTGGTGCCAGCCATGACTCTTGGGTTGGGAGGGGATCTGGGCCGCCCTGTCCTCATTGCCTCTCTGAAGATGAGAGAGACAGGTACAGGAAAGGAATCCTCAACTGGCTAGCTGCTCAATCGCCCAGGGGGTTCATGGCAAAAGTCTTCCAACGCCGAGAAGCCCTGCGGTGGTTTGCATCGAGACCACCTTTCTGACAGCTACAGAAATATAAGATAAAGCTTTCCCTGTGTGGCCGACCTGACTGGACAGCCAAGGGACCTCTGACTGCTCCTGGCCCTTTGACCCTTTCCTCCTGCTGCATACTGGGGGGCAGACGGACACAATGACAACTCTTCTCAGATCTCAGGCTTTCTCAGCACCGACCCACTTCCTGCCAGAGGGGTTTCAATGGTCAGTGTCTGGGTGGTCCCCAATCCTGTTGCAGATACAGTGGAGATGATAAAGGCCTCCACCCATCTCCTCTCTTGGGGGCTGCAAACACCACCTGCCAACAGCACAGTGTGGTGCAGCGTACCTCAGGGAAGGAATTGAAAATCTTGCTGTTGTGTGTCCCCTGCTTCCTTCCCCGGCAGGTGTTTTGGGGGATCAGAATTGGAAGCCAGGAGCCGCAGCTGCAGTGTGAGGAGAGCGGATATCCTTACCTTTGCGGGCCCGCTGGATGTATCGCGCTATCAGTGCGCCCAGGCGCGCTCGGGGCTCGCCGTCGGTCCTGAGCACGGCGGCCCTCAGCTGCCTTCGGGGAGCCTCCTCCTCCCGCTGCACCGCGGAGTCCACGGCTTCTGTTGGGGCCACTGGCTGCGTCAGGGCGCCCGCGACCAGGACTGCCATCAGCACGCACAGACACACGCCGCTCTTCATGGCTGTGGGGAGCGGAGGCGAGGAGCGTGAGCCAAAGGCTGACCTCGGCGGGCTTCAAACGAAGTCCCGTACCGCACACCGAAGTCCGCCCAGGTCGAAGGTGGGGGCTGCAGCTGCGCCAAACTGGCTCATGCCCTAGAGCTAGCCAAGGGCAGTCTCTAGCTGCGCCCTGGCCACCGCGCGCCTCGGGACACTTCTACAGGCTTTTGTGTTATCCACACCCAGGGCCCAGGAATCCCACAGAGACCCGATTTTTCTGCCCGGTTCAGGAGCAGTACCTCCTGCTTTCCTCAAGTTAGAGCCTTGTAGCTCATCTCTCTTCTAACCAGAAAAGCACAGAGTGTGTGTGTGTGTGTGTGTGTGTGTGTGTGTGTGTGTGAGAGAGAGAGAGAGAGAGAGAGAGAGAGAGAGAGAGAGAGAGAGAGAGAGAGAGAGAGAGAGAGAGAGGTGGGGGTGGATACTCCTGGAGAGAAATGCAGGAGATTAAAAGCTGTCGCTCGAGACCAGCCTGGTCTAAGAGCTAGTTCCAGGACAGGCTCCAAAGCCACAGAGAAACCCTGTCTCGAAAAACCAAAAAAAAAAAAAAAAAAGCTGTCGCTACAGAAATGAACGGGGCAACAATGGGAGGCACCATTTAAAGTACCGGCGCATAAATAGAAGCTGTGTTTTTACAGAGGTTCCTAGGCGTTTATACCAGAGCGAACAAAAAGTCACTATGCAAAACAAAAGCCAGAAATCTGCGCCCAGTCCTGAGTTATGGCCAAAGCCCCGCATTTGAGAACTGAGTTAATGAGACCTGCATCATAACGATGTATTTCTATTCCCAAAGCCTTAATTTTTTTCTGCACCTTTTAGAAAATGGGTATGTCTTAAAGCCTCTTGGTATTTTCTTTTAAATGATTGGAAAGTGATCCGAACATCATGGGAACCCTAAGAAACGGCTATCCCAGCCTTGTCATGAAAAGAGACCGCACAGAGGAACAAGCCTTCTCGCAGAGTACCCACCCAGACGCATTTTAGAATCCAGCGCCGTTATTTCTGACTTTAGGAAATCTTCCCAGCTGTCAAAGGAGGAAAGGCACAGAAAACAGAAAGATGATACTCAAGGGTGCAAAGCTACGGGCCAATATTCTTCACACGCCTGATTCTTGGATCGGCCAGCAGAGATGCCGACTTACCTTTGCTGAGGAATCAGCTGGCTCGGCGGCTTCCAGCAGAGCAGGGTGCAGTCCAGCCAAGTTCAGGGCAGGCGGGAGGGCGGCTGCCTCTTAAATAGCCCCGCCCGGGCGCGCAGCCAGTCATCTGTTTACCCAGTGCTGACGCAGTCCAGCAGGACACGTGCTCAGGAGACGGCCCCTGGAGCGACCACCTATGGAAGTGACCCGGAGAGAAGGGAAGCGGCTCGGAGAGCCCCTCCCAGACTGGGTACCTCGTAGGGGAATCTCCTCGTTATCTAAAGAGCTTCCTTCCCACCTGTCCAGCACTTTCCCAGTCTCTTCGGGCAGGCCGTCCCCTCCTGAGTGGGAAACAGTTTATCTGGAATGGAGGTGACCATGTTCAGTGAGCTTTGGGAGTCAAGTGCTCCTTCAAGGAAACTGGGGGACCTACACAGGCTTGGGGGTCAGTAAGCATAATCCTGGTGAGTTTTCTGGGACCACCTTCGGGCCTGAGTGGTGAGAGAGGGAATTCAGACTCTCAGTTTCTCATAACTCAATCTGGGTCTGTTTTCACACAATTGCAAAATTTGGGTATACTTCCTGACATCACGCGGAAGGAGCCCCTGGGAAAAGGCTCTGATTTCTTTCCAGGACCCTTGCCCACCTGACCACATCGGATGCTGCTCCTGGTCGCCAAGTGGCGCCAGAGAGTTTCTTAGGCACCCCCAAGCTCTGGCTGGCTGAGCCATCCTGGCTTGGTTTGCACCTTTCCAGGGAGCTCCTGATCGCCCTTTCCAGGAAAGTCTCTCTAGAGTAACAGGCGGCTCAGCTGGTGATGAGGGTCTTGGCTGGGATAAGGATTCTCACCGATCAAGAGGAAAGGGAGGCACCCGATAGTGTAGCGCTCACGTCCCCGAGACCCCCAGCCCCCGCAGAGCACAGTGATCTTCTGCACCCCGAAGTGCTAGAGTTTGCTGGGTCCCTCCGCCCCATTTCACAGAACAGAACTCGGACTGGGGACCTAAGAAGCTCCACACCGACCGGTCACTGCTATCCTGTAACCTGGGGTCACCAGACAGCCATGCCCAACCCCGCCCTCACTCCTCCCTTCCGGGAGAAAGGTTTAGAAACACTTTCTGAATAGAAAATGTACCCAGCCCTGGAGCCCTCTTGCTGAGGAGACCATGGGAATGCAGGCACAAGGGAGTCGGGGTCCCTGATGGTGGCTCTAAGGGGTCTCTGAAATTCAGAAGAAACAGATTAAACGCTGTGGGTTGATCTTCCCCACAGGCGGCTCAGGTTGGAGACATTAGCTTTATCCCCGAAGGAACCAAGCACATCTAGAAACCTGGATTTGATCTAAAGCAGGATGGCAAAGGGCTGTCCACTCTGGCCTAATTCTACCTGCGCTTTCCTTGGCCTGTGGACTGAGACTCAGACATTTAGTTGACTCCTTACCTCCCGATTTAGGAACCATGCCCAGTCCCTGGGGATGCAGTGTGACCAAGATCTGATAAAATAAATACTCAAGTAAATAAACACCTCTGGGGGATGGGGTCTGGAGATGGGGGCTGAGGACTGGAGGGTGGCTCAGTCTGTCAAGTGTTTGCCTTGGAAGCAAGGGACCTGAGTTCAATCCCCACTAGAAGCCAAGGAAGGGAGGAGTTATACCAGGGCAAAGGAGGTCGGCAGGAGGATCCCGGGAGCTCAGTGACCAGCTAGTCTAGCCAACTGGTGAGTTCTAGGTTTAGTGAGAGTCTGTCTTTTACCATTCAAGGTGGAGCACAATGGAGGAGACATCTGGTGTGACTCTTTGGCCCGCACATCTGTATACACATGTAACCTCAGGCCCACACATCTGTATACACGTGTGAACCCCTGGCCCACACATCTGTATACACGTGTGAACCCCTGGCCCGCACATCTGTATATACGTGTGAACCTCTGACCCACACATCTGTATACACATGTGAACCTCTGGCCTGCACATCTGTACACACAGGTTCACACATACAAACGCGTACACACAAGTGACATACACACCTGATGACTTTGAATGAGTCTGATATTGGGAGCAACTCTGGAGCCAAGGTTGAGGTGGATAATCTGAGAAAAAATGTTGTCAGGTCAGGGAAAGATTGAGATAAGGGTTCTTGGGTCTGCTAGTGACATGGAAGGGTTTCGTAAAGTTTTTCTGACTCGATAAGCCTCTCCACTGACACACTAATCCAAATCAGACCAAAACAAATCAACGTCTATGACCTAATTACTTTCAAAGTGATCACTGTGAGTACCTCAGTGAAGAGGGAATTTCAAAACAGCAAGGATAGTTCCAGACAGAGAGAAAACTCGCACAGATTAGTAAAGATTCTATCTTTTCATGCCAGGTGAGCCGACATACACCGATAAACCCAACATTTGGGAGGTGGAGGCAGAAGGATCAGGAGTTCAAGGTCATCCTTGGCTAGGTAGCCAGCCTGCGCCTATCCTGGGCTATTTGAGACCCTGCCTCAAAACAATCAAGCAATTGAACAAAGGAATAAATAAAATAGCAAAAGAAACTATTCTAGCGTTTCCCTGGGGTTTCTGTGAGGATGGCGGAATTGAGGAGTCCTAAATCTGGGGAAAACTTTGAAAAGGATCCAATCCACTCAAGGAACAACGAATGGGGTAAACACCAGGAGGAGGCTGTGAACACGTTCTGGGTGAGTGGTACATTCCACCAAGCCCTCTGCCGAGGTGAGTTGTCTGCGGAGAAGAACATCGGGGATTGCGTCAGGGTACAGATCCCCATTACGACTTTCCTTGGGCCATCATTCAGAGCCCTCATCACGGCCATTTCTTCGCCCCCTCTGCAGCTGACCTGATGTCCTTGTGACTAGGAGAAAGAAACATTTGGACTATGTTAACAGACCCCTAGCTGCCAACCAACTGAAAGACCAAGAATTTCATCAGGCCGTGTCTGAGGCCTGTGCAGAAACCTCTGCTTCGCTGGAAGCTGTCTTCTGATGCTCCCACCAATGCGCTTGAAGTGATTTATGTTTTTATTTTTATTATTTTTATTTTGCTTCTATGATCTGAATCTGCAGTGCCAATGCCAAGGTCATGGTTACTCATCTTTTCTCCACAATAAACTACCGCTTATTCCCTTGAGGTGAGAATTGTGGTTTATATCCACAGGTGTGATGGGTGGCCAGACAACACGACGCAGATGGGTGGCTACTATGCTGGGGCCCTGGAAAGGCCTACACTTATTTGCTTATGTCCTTGAGGGAAGGAGAGAGTGGGGTGTACATCATCTTCAGCCTGACCCCTCTGTTCCTGGTGTATCCATGATCCAGCTGGGTATGCAGAGGATCTCCAGCTCTTCTGAAGGAGCTATGGCTGCAGACAACTGGAAGCTGGGCACAGGCATTGCCATGCTGAGGTCAGAGGGCCATCCACGGGACAGGGACAGCAGGGCATCCACGGGACAGGGACAGAGGGGCATCCATGGAACAGGGACAGGGGGGCATCCACGGGACAGGGACAGAGGGGCATCCACGGGTCGGGGACAGAGGGGCATCCACGGGTCGGGGACAGAGGGGCATCCATGGGATAGGGACACAACAGCCTTACCACCCTGTCACCATGAACTCAGCATTTATTAGATTAATGCCCCACCATAGTGTTTAATATATAAAAGATGCTCAAAAAATCGTTAATAGAACTTCGCACCACACCCGATCCATCACGTTCAGCTGAGCACAGCAGCAAAGATGCTGGCGCACACGGCTGCTCTTGACTGTGGAGGAGCCAAGACCGGCTTCAAGCTCCTGCCTTAACTTCCCTTCCATAATGGACCATGGCAGGGAGCTGCAAGCCAAATAAACCTCTCCCCCACCCTGAGTCACTTGTTAGGCTATGTTATCACAGCAACAGATCAAAACTGGAACAGTGGTCGCCCAGGGGAAGGCTTGTGCTGGGTGGCTGTTTGATGACCAGTAGGTCAGTGTGCACCAGGGGAGCTATTTGTCTGTCTCATTGGCTGGATTTGCACAACACGCGGTGTAAATTGGAAGTCACATGCTGACCCAGTCCCCACATGCACGAGCTTACTGTTGGGATGAAACCTTAGGTGTGGGGTTGCTGAGTTAAAGGAGATATTCATTTTCAATGCTGATAGCCATTGCTGAAACACCCTCGAACCCTTTCTTGCTCAATAATGCTGTGCTCAGCCAAGCTGGTGCCTGAGAACCAGCGCTCAGAGTCACGGAAAGCTGACCGGCGGGGCAGGCAGGATTTAACCTGGTGTTTTAGCCCTTTCTGTGTGAATTCTGGCAGCCTGTGGCAAGAGGGGCAAGGACAGGTAACACCTTTCTGTGTGGCTGGTGATGTTTTGGGGAATTTGTGGGGAAAAGCATACCCACAAAAACAAACAAAGCAAGGACAGATGGAACTTAAAGGAACAACAGTTGAGGTTTTATTGTCTTGGTGTGCGCATACACACACATGGCATAGTGTGTGGACAGTGGGAATTTCACAGTAAAGTAAACCTGTGTTTGGACTGTCATACCTAAAAGGCTTCAGGTTTGAGACTGAAGGGGACACTCAGACAGAATGTCCTTGTGAGTAGGACATTTATTAGAAGAGTTATTAATGCCACCGACAGACAGCAGCAGGGCAGGGGCTCTGAGGGGAGCTTGGAACCCAGTGCAGAATAAGGGTTCTTATTATAGGTTTTCTGTAACTAAAGGAAGTAGGGGGGTGGGGGCTCGAGGCCAGGATGGCTTGAGTCAGGCTGTCTCTACTTATAGGTGGTGGGGGTTGTCTCCATTCTGGGAACAAATACTTGGCTCTGAGGCTGTGGCGAAGTGAGGAAGAGGTTCCCCATTTGTGCTGGTTTGAATAAGAATGATCCCCATAGTCTTATATGATGGAGTGCTGGTCACCATAGGAAGGGGCACTATCCGATTATGAGGTGTGGCATTGCCGGAGGAAGTGTATCACTAGGGGTAGACTTTGAGGTTTCAAAACCCATGCCAGGCTCAGTCTCTTTCTCTGTCTGTGGATCATGATGTAACTCTTAGGTATTGATCCAACACCCGCCTGGGTGCTGCCGTGTTCTGCGCCATGGTGACAATGGGCTGAACCGCTGGAACATGAGCCACCCCCCAGTTAAATGCTCCCTTTTATAAGAGTTGCCTTGGTCTGGGTGTCTCTTCGCAGCCATAGAACAGCGGCTAAGACACCACTCAGATGTCCTGGAGGCTATATACTTCCTTAAGGAAGTGAAAATTAAATAAGTGTGTCTTCCATTCTCCTAGAACCTGGGCACCTGGGGAATCTGTTAGGGCGTCTGAGTCTCGCTGGTAGGGGTTTTGCCATTGGTTTTTACAGTACCAGAGAAAGACCACGGCAGGTGAGCGCGGCCTGATTAGACCCAAGTCCTATACCTAGCAACCCAGGCTGCTCTTTAGGGTAGGAAGGATGCATGGAGCACCACACACTGCTAGAAGCCGGCAACCAGAGAGGGAGAGAGGGAGGTGCGCATGTCTGCAGTACTTCCCTCTCATGGTGGTGGCGCTGACAGTGGAGGAAGGGTTCACCAGCTGGTGGGGATGGCGGAAGCATCCTGGCTCCAGATGGGTGAGGCGCTCTTGGCTGCCGTGCCCAGGGCTGCCAAGGACTTGCAGAGGAGTGAGAGAATGTTTTTTCTCTGCCAGATTGTGTTTCTTATGTAAGGGCTTAGAGCTTGGAGTCAAAAGGAAAAAAAAGAAACTCGGTCTTTGATCAAGAATCTTGTTTTTATAGTTTTGGTCCCTGCCTTAGTTTGCCAAACATACCCTAAGACTGAGGGTTGGAGACAGGATTCTAGGGAGCTTTACTGAAGACCTAGTGGGGGATGGGTGTTGGCGGGAATGACGATACACTAAAGGGAGACACAGGCCCCTCTTTGGCTATTAAACCTTGATATAATGGACCCCAACAATATGAATGTTCCCAGAGTCTCATACTGAGAGAATTAGGGCAACCTGAATCCATGTTCCCAAGCCACGGTCACTCATGAGTTGAGAAGTCTGTTATCATCGACAAGAAACGGTAGACCTTGGGGATGAGAGAACTTGCATTTTAGCCACTTTCCCAAGTTCCGTCATCTGAACAAAGTCTGATGTCAAAACAATGCTCAGAAGGTCTTGGGAAGTTCTCAGGTTTACAAACGCACCCCAGGGTTCCCAATCACTCATTCTCCATTTGAAGAGGGGGCACTAACAGGGCCCCTCAAGCCCACTAATGCTCCCCAGTCTCTGACTACTTCAGGCTCTGGTGGCCGACCCTTTGCATAATAAGATGCTGATTTTAACTTGAAATTACGGAGGCAAAGAGCAGAAGTGAGAGCAGCTCCTCCTCGGCACGTCTCATCCCCGCAAGAGGAGCCAGGCTGCTAAAGGAGACGCATGTGCTGCGCCACAGCCGAGAAGATCCAGAGCCAGGAGTAGGCGAATTTGCAGCCGGAGCCCTGGGATTTACAGGCAGTCTGCCTGCCTTGAGCGGACACAGATGGACCCGAAGGATCCTGGGAGAAGGTGCTGCTGGCTTCAGAGATGTGGTTACATTTCTTTCTCCACCCATGAATATTTGCTGCCAGTCTTTGGAAGGAACCTCAGCACACTGCGAGTGGGGGGAGCTGCTTTCCACACGCAGACATATTTCAGTCCTCTAGAGGTCTTGGAGCCTATGGGTGACCTAGCACAGCTCCCCACTGCGGGTCCACCCAACTTCCGTGACCTCATGACTCTCTGCCCATGCTCTCTCTGTTTGGAAGAACCTGCTGTGGCTCACAGAGGGAAATTCCAAGTTTGGGGAATTGATTCCTCTCCCCTTCCCCCAGAACTGCCCTCCACCAGTGCCTGATGAGACTTGAGGTACCAGCTCCCACCCCACCCCCATTTCCTCCATGGGGTTAACCCGAGGCCACTCTGTAGGCTGGTCTTGAACTCTGAATGACAAATGTCCTTGCTAGGCTAATGTGTTTGAACACTTGGTCCCCAGCTAGTGGCACATTAGAAAAATTAAACTTAAAAGCAGGTTAATTTGCTTTTTCTTGTTTTTAGACAGGATCTGATGTAATCCAGGATGGCCTCAAATTTAATGTAAGAGAACACACTGACACTCTTATGGCCGAATAGAAAGTCTGTATTGGTGGCCAGCAACTGCATGGGGAACTTGCCCAAGTCATTCAGCACTGGGCCTCATGGTCCTTTGTCTTTTAGACACAAAAACCACATCCTGGTTAACCACCCCAGTTAATAAGAGCAGTTAGCGAGAAGCCAAATTACAGAAGCCGAAAGGCAAGGCTAATACATGTAGGGGCTTTCCTGGATCCTGGAACTATGGACGAGGCCTTTGATGGATTAGGCCTTTGTTCTCATTTCAGCGGGTGTTGGGGCCTGAGTGCTGGGTTAAGGTCAGAATGGTGTCTCTACAGCCTTCAGATGTGCTAGCCGACATCCTCAGCTCTGACCAGCTTTAAGGAGACTGGATCACTTCTGTATGTTGATGTAGGTTTCCCCTTTTTATGCTGTGAATATTATTGGTTAATAAAGGAACTGCTTTGGGCCTATAGCAGAGCTATAGGGGAACAGAGCTAGGCCGGGAAAACTAAACGGAATGCTGGGAGAAAGGAGATGGAGTTAGAGAGAACCCATGTAGCCCGGACAGAGTCAGACACTGGAACTTTAGCCGGTAAGCCTCAGACACGTGGCAATACACAGATTAATGGAGATGGGTTAAATTAATATGTAAGAGTTAGTCAATAAGAAGCTAGGGCTAATGTGTCAAGCAGTTTCTGTGTGATTATTTTTGGGCTGATCAGCCAGGAACCAACAAACAGCCTTCTTCAGCAGTATGTTTTCAGGGCTGAGAGTGAGGAGATACGAAATCATGGCCAGTGTGGCTCCCACAGGACCTAGACTAGGGTCCTGGAATTGCCCTGGTCTTGATTTTAAGAGAGCTCAGAATGGTATCTTCTCCCTTCTTCCCGGCAGTGCAGACACTTCCAGTAGACATAGTCTGAGCCTGTGAACCTTGCCGCATCATCCCTGAGGGAAAGGACACAGGTCGAGGATGCTCTGACTCCCCAGCAGGGTATGAGCTGAGCGGAGAGGGAGTCCTTCAGAATGCCTACACTTTAATTACTTCCATTTATGAGAAGCGTGCTTTGGGGACAGCACAGTTTGCAAAACTAGGTCAAGTAGCAGACCGATGGTGATGCCCCTGTGAAGTGTGCTTGAAGTCGTCAGGGTGGGGACAGCAATTATAAGGCCTTTTGTGAGGAAACCGTTTCCTCTGGAAACAATTTTATGGCATAGGAGTGTGTGCGCACATGTGTGCGTGTGTGTATGTGACACATTTATCAGATTTTTATCATTGTAAAAATATCACATTTTAGCATTTTGAAGCAAGGACATGTGCTCCAATTTATGACCCTTCACAGTTGCTGAGACTGGCTGACCAATGATTGCCTTGGTCTTGGTCATTCACTCTGGTATCCTTTCAGATGGGGCTTGAGTTAGTCAGGCTCTTTAGAGGAATAAACTGATCAAACTATCTATCTGTCTGTCTATCTATCTATCTATCTATCTATCTATCTATCTATCTATTATCTATCTATCTATCTATCTATCTATCTATCTATCTCTACTATCTATGCATGTATATATGCGTGTATGTATATATGTATGTATGTGTGTATCTATCTTGTATCGATGTAAGTATGTATATATGTATGTATCTATCTCTACTATCTATGCATGTATATATGCGTGTATATATATATGTATGTATGTGTATCTATTATATACCTATCTACGTAAGTAGTATGTATATATGTATGTATCTATCTATCATCTATCTATCTATCTATCTATCTATCTATCTATCTATCTATCTATCTATCATCTATCTATCTCTACTATCTATGCATGTATATATGCATATATATGTATGTGTGTATCTATCATGTATCTATATAAGTATGTATGTATGTATGTATGTATGTATGTATGTATCTATCTATCTATCTATCTATCTATCTATCTATCTATCTATCTGTCTATCTATCTATATTTGATGTGGTGGCTCACACTTACAATCTCAGTGCTGGGGAGGCAGCGGCAGGTAAACTCCCAGAGCAGGCAACCTACACAGAGAAGACCCAGGCTTTAGAGAGAGAGCCTCATCCAAAGAAAGGTAGAGGGTAGTTAAAGAAAGATCCCTGGAGTTGTTCCCCCATACACACACACCAATGGGTAGGCGGTTAATTGCAAGAGTTTGGGTGACCCCAAAGCAATCGCACCACTGAATAGTCCTGCCCAGCATGGACAATGGCTTCCTTAACAAATGGAGTCCCCCCTCCAGTTAACCTTCCACCTACTACTATACTCCGAACCTCCTCAAACCCGTAAGACCATGCACCACTAGGGCAGGATTGCATACAACTCGCTGGGAGTGCAGGAAGCAGTGCCTGGAATTTCTGGTGAGGGTCCAAGGGACGCTCTGCACCCCATTCTTCTGTGGGGTAGCCACGGCAGCCAACAGTCTCTTGCCAGGAGTCATGCTTGCTCTGATGAAGGTGACGGCTGGGAGCTTGGACGAAGGCATCCTACAACAGCCCCAGTTCCCCTTGGGCTATCTTCTCACTGCCTTGCATTTCTCAAAGCAGATGTGCTGGAGCCAGCTCAGTGCAGGGGCTGTGCTGTGCATCCCTGCGTCCCTTTCTGTCTTGTTCCTGAAACAGACAGTGGTGTGTAGCTCACATCTTTGGTGACTTGTGCATCTCAAAAGCTCTTGGCAAACGTCAGCATTTACCTAAAATCAGTGTCATTCACACAAAGGATACATGTTACAGGCCATCCCCTGAGAAAGATAATTTGCCTTCAATTCAATCCCTGATTAACTGTTACCCTGACTGTAGATTCGTTTTAGATACACAGGATGAGATTGTCTTTGTTTAGGTAGCTGTAAAAGAACCTCCAGAGTCTCCCATATAAAAGGGACTATTGTCTGGACGGGGAGACAGCCTACTGCTGCTCCTGCAGAGGACCTGAATTCAGTGCCTAGGACCTATGTCTGGCAGCTCACAACAGCCTGTATCTTGAGCCCCAAGGGATCTGACATCCTCTTCTGGCCTTTTCATGGGTACCTGCATGCCTATAGCATGCACGTATGTGCACACGTGCATGGACAGACACACACACATATAAATAAACAAACAAATAAATAAATCTTTTTTGAAAGTAAGGGCATTATGATGCTGTGGCTGGGGGCCTCCACTTCATGCTCCTGGCATTTTCATTGCGGTTCTCGGTTGTATGATCTTAGGGATATCAGGTTTCTATTTTCTTTCATAAAATGTTCCTTTACTGATTTCCTTCCTCTCCAAAGAGTGATGGGTAAAATATAAAAAGGAAATTTAAAATATATAACTAAAACTAAGATTTACCCAGAAAGTCTGTATATTTACAGACCAGCAACATATATCAGTAAACTTAGACCAATGGGCCCAGCCTGAGGCCTCCAGTACAGAGGTCAATTCAGAATAATCTGAACAATAGGCTTGGAAACTCAAATAAAACTAACGCCAATTGAATACAGTCAGCAACCCAGAGGTGAATTCATGGCTCAACTTGCAATCAAGACGCTGAGGAGGCAGAGAGAAGGACCCCAGCATGTGGGTGTCCTTCCCTACTTTTACAGTAGAATTAACTGCACAAAGTCATGTCCTTATCCCCTAGGTAAGGGGCAAAGCATGACTGCATGTCCCCACAAACCAGGGGTGAGTCACTGTGGGGAATGAGAATATACCTTCTATATGAGTGTGGACTCAGAACAAGTCCATCGTGGGTGGAATACACACACAAACACCAGGATGTGCACTTCTCAGGACTTCTTAATGTGAACAGGTGGTAATGGACCCCCGTGGACAGGTGCTTGATTCTCCAGGGCAGGAGTTACGGGCAGCTGTGAGTTCCCAACCTGACGGGTAATAGAACCCCACTCATGTCCTCTTCAAGTGTAGGAAGTGCTCTTAACTGCTGAACCATCTCTCCAGGTTCTTAGAGAAAGGTTTATGATGATGATGATGACGATGGTGATGTTCATTTTGGGGGGAGGCACAGAGAGAGGTCAGAGGACAACTTTCAGGAATTGATTCTTTCCTTCCACTTCTGGGTTTTGGGGATCAAATCAGAGTTCACCAAAGTGACCCTGCCCACGGAGCCGTTCTTCTCTTTTTCTTTGTTCGTTATCATCACGATGCCATTGACAAGGAACCAGGCAGGACATGCGTCAGAGTGCAGAGAAATGGACTGCTCCTGTGTGTGGCTTCAGAACAGCCTCAGAGAGACAGTAGACAGGCTCTCGTTGGTAAAGATTACCACTGAAAAACCATTGAACACAAGGTGGGTAATAAAATCTGAGGTCATTTTCTGGAGTGTTTCCCGACAGCTTCAAGTCTGGTTATCTCTGCTTGCCCTTCAGAAAAGAGGCTCGGCCGGGCGATGGTGGCGCACGCCTTTAATCCCAGCACTCGGGAGGCCGAGGCAGGCGGATCTCTGTGAGTTCGAGAAAAGAGGCTCCAAGAAATTAAAATACTCACCCAGAGCCACAGCGGCAGTACAAGGCAGACCAAGGACCACCACATGTGAAGTTCGGTGCTAGAAGTCAGGCTTTCTTGAAAGGATGGCCAGACCTGCCTTTGAATCCTAGGGGAGTAGATAAAATGTCTGCTCTCTTGGGCAAAAGAGCAAAAAGGAAGGAGGAGCAGCTATTCCGGATCCCCATGTCCCCATACACACAGGCTTCACGGGCTAAGGACAGGATAATGGTTTCCCACTCACCAATGCTCCTCCCCACTGTGAGTAAGATTCTTTTTATTTCCGTGAAGGTCAGCTTCTGCCCACTTTGAATATATTAAAAGCTGGTCCAGTGGCTTGGCTGCCAATGGCCTTCAGGCCTTTTCTCCTGCTGCCCAAACAAGATAGTGTGGGAGAGCCAGGCAGTGACCTCCAGCAGAGGAATAACAACCACCCAGGAGAGGGAAGGCCAGCCCTGTGACCAGCCCTATGACAGCAAACCCACCTTTCCTTCAAACAGAGGCCTTGCTGGTTAGAGTTGCTTTTTCTCTTCTTCAAGGGGGACCGTGACAGCTTCCCAGCATGCATTCTGTTCTTTTCCTTTTTAAAGAGGTGTGTGTGTGTGTGTGTGTGTGAGAGAGAGAGAGAGAGAGAGAGAGAGAGAGAGAGTGTGTGTGTGTGTGTGTGTGTGTGAGTGTGTGTGTGGTGGGGGGTACATGCTTGTGTGTAGATGTGTGTGGAAGTCAGAAGCATATGTTTCTCTGCTGCTATCCATCTTGGGTTGTGTTTTGTTTTGTATTGTGTCTTGTTTTTGCTTGAGGCAGGGTCTCTCATTGGTCTAGAGTTTATCAACTAGGTGAGGCTGGCAGGACCGAGAGCCCCAGGGATCCACCTATATCTGCCTTCCCAGTGTGGGATCATAAGCAGATATCTGGGCTTTATCTCCTTCTTACTTAGGTTCTGGGACTTAAATTCAGGTCTTCACGCCTACTGAACCATCCCGCTCCAGCCCTGCTCGCAGTAACTTGGGTCAGTCCAACCATAGCATCTCATTCTCCTGGTTTCTGTGGTCTAGGTCACAGATCAGCTCATAACCAGAGCAGAGCCAATCAAAAGTCAACCCATGACCTGAGCAGAGCCAATCAGAATCAGTCCATGACCAGTGCAGAGCCAGTCAGAATCAGTCCACAGCCAGAGCAGAGCCAGTCAGAATCAGCTCATGACCAGAGCAGAGCCAATCAGAATCAGCCCATGACCAGAGCAGAGCCAATCAGAATCAGCCCATGACCAGAGCAGAGCCAATCAGAATTAATCCACAGCCAGAGCAGAGCCAATCAGAATCAACCCACAGCCAGAGCAGAGCCAATCAGAATCAGCCCACTACCAGCGCAGAGCCAATCAGGATCAGCTCATGACCAGAGCAGAGCCAATCAGAATTTTTCAGTAAGATTTCATAGATTAACCCCGAGGGAAGGGAAACAGGCATTTGTAATCATCTCTTTATCAAAGTGAACATCACAGAGGATGGAGGATGGGGAGAGGCAGGGACAGAGTCAGCAACCCTTAAAACCCCAGATCCAGCTGTGCCTGAATGCAGACCCACAGCTAGATTTCCCATTCTCAGTGGTCAATAAATTCTAATATTGTGCATCTTGTTTAGACCAGATTCCCACTGCATTCAATCACGAGGTCTGTACCGCCTTGTTCTCACAACTGGCCAGCAGAAGAATCCCTTTCCCGGGTGTGGGGAGGGGCTATGGTGACAACCAGAGCCCTACACTTGGTCAGAGAAGCACCTCAGATGTGAACACGGGGTTCACCCTCAGATCCTGGAGCCAAATGCCATCTGAGTCCTTGCTCTGGAGGTCCTGGAAGCTGACCATGTAATATCTTACCATCTCTCCAGCACTGTCTCTGGAAGCTGACCATAAAACATCTTACCATCTCTCATCAGCACTGTCTCTGGAAGAGGATGGAGGAAGAAGACCGATGAGGGTTGATTTTGGGGAGAAAGCTCTAGGTCTCAGCTGGGGTTCTGTCAGGAAGGAAACAGTTGGTAACTCCAGTTCACCTCAATAAACACTTAGAATGAACAATGGCCTCGCTGGAACACTCACCTGAGGAACGTCCATTGTCCTGAGCACATTGCGTCACGGAGGTCATGGTGTGATCCCCATGTGGCAGAATGAATTGCAATCAAGTTCATTTCTCTAAGCATCACTGGTGGTGAACAGGCTTCTGACAAGGAAGGGAGTTACTGAGGGAGACTTGTATGAGGATCCCCACCCCATGGTTTCCAGAACAATTTGCTTTGCAAATGAGAATCCCAAGGGTTCTGAGACCATGGCAGCCCTGATGAAATTTAAAAGTTCATCGTTCTCAAAACCCACTTCATCAAGGTTTAAAGCGCAATGAATCGCTCGAATTTTAAGAAACTCCACTTGGCTGTCTCTGGTATTTGAGTATGCCATCGAAGCTATCGCCACAGTGAAGATGAGAAGTACCCCATCTCCCCGAACTCCTTTGGAGCTCCTCTTTTCTCTCCAACACTGCTGTCTGCAATAACTCACTCTTCCTTCGCCGTGGGCTTTCTTTTCCTACTTTGTTAATGAGAATGTTAGCGTGAGCTACAAAATGGTGACCGGATGGGACAGTGCTGCCTCTTGCAAGTGGGTGGGGAAAGCTTCCTTGAGCCCGCTGAGCTGGGGCGAAAGCCCCTTTGCCCAGCTGTAACTTCCTAAATGTGTCCCTCACTGCTTCCTTGAGGAGTGAGCCACAGGGAAACTGGGAGGAAAAACAGCAGGCCAACAAGAGCTGAATGCATTATAGAGGTAAGAAGGGGGTGAGGTAAAGGCGGAGAAGGGACAGGGCTTGATCTTGGACAGACCATCAGCAAGACAAGAAAGAGGGAGACTAAGTTTAAATGGAGCCACCAAGCATTTAAGAATGTTTTTAAACATTAATGCTCCCAGCTGGTGAAGTAAATGAATGGTAGAGATGGTAGGACTGGCTCTTGGGGCATTCCCTCAAGACACAAAGACAAATTCTTAGCATTGTGGCTTGAATTAGCTGTGGTTTTGTCTAAAGGTAGATCAATGGACTAAAGGCAGCTTCAACTCTCCTCCAGGTCTGCCTCAGTTGTGAAGAAGGTGTAAGGGTTTGAAGAGAGGCCAATCACATGGACACCCAGCAGTGCCTGAACTTAACCAGCCAAGGGCTGTCTTGTTTCAGGGTGTCTGTGCTGAGAGGGGTCAGCAGTGGTTGACACGGGTCTGTGTCCCACACTTTCCTTTGCTCAGCAGGAGTCTGAGAGTAACATCTGGACCAATACAATCTACTGTTGCCTTAATCTTAGGCTATCTCTATTGCAAGAAGGCTTCATCAATACTGGTGTTATTTACAGGCTCAAATAAAGCATGCTCAATGCCACTAAATCCTCTCCCAGGCAATAAAATGTGGTAGATATAATTCTGTCATTAAGCAAATACCATCTTTCATATCTTAGGACTTTTCCATGTTTCAGGCCTACGAGGATCAATATATATATTGCCCCCACTTTGCTTACCCTTCATAAGGTCACATGGCAATTGTATCAGAAATTAATGTCAGATGAACTGGAAATCAATTTATGGGTGCGTCTTCATCTGGGGAGGTGACAGATACCGGAGGAGAAATGGACATCGTTAATGATGGGAAGTGGGCAGGAGAAGCAAACATCAGGTAGGTCTGTAGGTTCCCATACCGATTGCAGGATTTCACGCACTCAAGAGCTACTCAGATGCGCATGAAACAGAGCGGAAGACCCACGTCATGACTGTTGGACATCTGAGTGACGGAAATATCCATAAGTGAGCTTATTATTTCCTTAAAGTGTGATTCCTGGAGTTGAAAGTTTAGATCATAGAGCATTAATATCCTTTTAACATTTTCCTCTAGATCTTACATGCCTTAAAAATGATTTAAAATAAGCTCACACTCTGAACAGCAGCAACCACAGGCACAGGATTTTATGGCCCTCCTACAGTGTGCAGTTTGAAATAATGACGTTAACAACAGGGTCTTGCTAAGATTTTTACCTAATTTTACCTAATCTCAGAGGATGGACACTCCAGAAAGACACTCTGTTGGGTCTTTTTTGGACAGTGTCATAAAAGGATAAAAAGGAGTAGAGACCCCAGATGAAGAAAGATTTAAAAGATGTAGCACCAGGGACTGGGAGATGGCTCAGCTGATAAAATAAATCATACCCCAGCATGCACACACACACACACACACACACACACACACACACACACACAGAGATGGAGAATGATTGAAACCTCTGGCCTCCACTGCACACACACACACACACCACCAACAATAACAAAGACAGTGTGGGACCCTGAGAGGATCTTTCTTTAAACGATTGAATAGACATGGAGAAAGCATGCTACAAGTTCCTAAGGCAAAGGCTCACCTGAGGAGGCTGTACGCTGGAGAAGCAGAATTCAGAGAAAGCAAGATGGTCAGTGTCTGTGGCAGGCCTCAGGAGTGGGACAAGCGGGCAGTGTACAGGGGCCTTCAGGACACAGAAAACACCCAATGCACACAATGTCAGAAGCACAGAGTGTTCTAGCGCAATAATGAAAGCTCATCAGCCCTAACATGTGCACCTCTCTGTGGCAGTCGGGTAGCTGTGAGGTGAGGGTATTCACACACCAGTGCCTATACCCTTGATGAAGTCCAGAAGAGGCCATGAGATGCCTCAGGAGCTGGAGTTACAGACTGTTGTGCGCTGCCTACTGTGAGTGCTGGGAACCAAGTGTGGGTCCTCTGGGAGAGCAGCAGCACTCTTAAGCACTGAGCCATCTCTCCAGTCTGAAATTAAGTACTGGAAAATGGTGGGGCGGTGTTGTAGGAGGCCACTCAGCCCCCAAATAACCACACAGAAACTGTATTAATTAAATCACTGCTTGGCCTATTAGCTCTAGCGTCATATTGGCTAGCGCTTACATCTTAATTTAACCATTTCTATTAATCTGTGTATTGCCACGTGTCTGTGGCATACCAGCAAGGTTCCGTTCAGTGTCTGTCTCTGGCAGGGCTCCATGGCTACTCTCTGACTCCGCCTTCTTTCTCCAGCATTCAGTTTAGTTTTCCCCACCTAGCTCTGTTCTGCCCTGCTATAGGCCCAAAGCAGTTTCTTTATTTATTAACCAGTAAAAGCAACACATATACAGAAGGGCTTCCCCCATCAGGGTGGGAGGGGCAGGCTGAGGAGGAGGCTCAGTTAGCAAAAGTTGGTCAAGTGCTTGCTGCACAAACATTAGGACCTGGGTTCAAGCCTCAGTTCTGAAAAGTCACACATGGTGGCACATGGTGGCAGTCTCAGAGCTGGAGAGGAGGGACTGGTAGATCCCTGGGACTCGCGGTCAGAGCTTCGGGACAGCAGAGACCCTGTATAAGTATATAAATGTTTTGTACCTGAGGAATGAGAGGTGAGGTTGGCCTCTGGGCTATACAAATACACACATACACCACCACCACCACGGCTGCCATCTCCGCCGCTGCCACCACTGCTGCCACAATGCTTCCTAAGCCAGATCATGTCTTCCTCATTTCAAATCCAATTTGCCATCCAAACTAAGAATTTTCTTTTCTGCAGAGTTGCAAGTTGGGTCAAGAGAAATTTTTCACAAGATAAAGAAGAAGAGGAAGAAGAAGAGGAGGAGGAGGAAGAAGAGAAAGAGGAAGAGGAGGAGGAGGAGGAAGAGGAGGTAGCTCACTTTCCTTCTGCAGAGAGCTGGGAGGCTGGGCTGATACAGGCTACAAGATACTGGATGTCACACTGTTGCCACAAGCTGGCCGCTGTCTGTGTCAGCATGGGTCAGCTGACCCCACAGTGTCCATTACTGGAGCTTGCTCTGTAGCCCCCCTTATTCCTGGGTCGGACACTTGATATTGTGAAGCAACACGGAAATGAACCATGTGGCCATGTAAGAACACTTGTCTAAGGGTTTGGGAAAGAAAAGGCTGAGTTCTTACCAAAATAACTCAAATGACTAGGAAATTTAAACCTAAATGATCAATCACACACAAAAAAATATTCTTAAATTTAGAGCAAGGCAGAACTTCCTTGGGCAGAAGTTGAAACACAGATGCCATAAGGGAACATTTGAGCTAGAGAGGAGCTTTAGTTGGGAAAGTGCCTCATACACCAGCATGACAGCCTGATCCGGGACCCCAGCCTCCAGTCAAAGCCCGCTGTGGGGGAACACAGGGAAGGTGGGTCAAAGAGCCTGTGGCTAGCTCATCTAGCCAATCAGCAAGCTCCAGATTCAATGAGAGACCCTGACTCAAAAAGAAATGAAATTCTCAGTCATTCTCTTTAAAAAAAGCCTTTACATACACAAAGTTGTTACAGTTTGGGTCTTGAAGTCCCCAAAGCCCGTACCCTTGGGCCCCAGGGCGATGAGATCAGGAGATAGAACCTGTAAGAGACTGAACCTCAGGGGACATTCTTAGGTCACTGGGGGCCAGTCCTGCTTTCAAAGTGGTCTACACATCCAATGCCCCCTCTGTGTTCCCTTTGCTCCGTGGCTTGTGATGTGAGAACCTCACAGTGTTGACTGTGAGGGATGTGTTGACTGGTCTCAGAGCCAAAGCAACTGGGTTCACAGTTACAGGCTGGAACCTCCTGAGAACTGGACCAGAATTTAGCTTTTGTCTTTACCAGTTGGCCACTTCAAGGATTTTGTTATAGTGGAGGAACCCCTTGCACACAAGTGACACACGTAATCTATTCTCACCACAGCGTGAGAGACACCAATCAGCCAAACCGCACACTGGCTCTCTTAACCTATGACTCCTTTCTTTCCTGCACCTTGGGTGCAGCTATAAGCATGCAGATAAGTGACTCTGGGTTTGCTTTGATGTTTACTGACGATGTCCCAGAGTATGCAACAGTCATGGCTCTCAACCTGGTCACTCTCAGCTTTCTGTGACTGGGGGAACACACGTGTTTATCCATGAGATTGGGTAAACCCACACGTTTATACATGAGATTGGGTAAACACACATGTTTATCCATGTGATTGGGGGAACACATGCTTATTCACGTGATTGGGGAAACACACATATTTATCCACGAGATTGGGGGAACACACATGTTTATCCATGTGATTGAGGGAAACACATGCTTAACTACATGATTGGGGGAACACATGTTTATCTACTTTATTTTGTAGTCTGATGGAATCCTGTTTACTAGTGTGTCATGTTCCCGTCACTGGACAGCTCTTCTCTTTGTCAGATGTGTGTTTCTCCCACATGTGGAAGGACCATGTCAAATACACGCGTGTGCAATCATGAAGACACAGCCCAGTGTGGCCTCCATGCTCTTCACCCTGCCCCAGGGAGCCTCTCCACACTGGAACTACAAACGTGCACCGACATACCCAGCCTTTTGTTTTGATGTGATTCTGCGTGGCTGGCTCATCTTTCCAGCCCCTTGTTTTGTTGTTGTTTTTTTTTGAGAGAAAAACCTCACTTTGTGAAGCGATCCTCTTCCTCAACCTCCTGAGCTACCTGGTCCAGCAACATTTTTTTCCTAAACTATTGGTGAGGAGATGTTGTCTTACTTAGAGATTTTATGTATTTGCATTCTTATGAACCCGTGTTCATAAACAATAGAAAAGGGAAAGAAACTTTTTCGCATTCTTTTACCACTTATACAGCTGTGTTCCTATTTCCTGTTTCTTATATAAGTTCTCATCCCTAGAGAGAAATATTTTGGGCTGGGACCTGTGAATAAGAGGCTCCTGCACCCCCCCGCCGGTGCTCCTCCAGGTCGACGCTATTTTAGTGAGGAGCGTGACCCAGTTTCTGGGGAAAGCAGCCTGAGAGCTGTTTGTTACTTTAGACATCAGACATAAAGAGAAGCCTGAGCCACAGATGTCCCCAGCCGTGTCCCCAGGTGTGTTCCTGGCTGAAGTTGTGCTGAGGTATTCCCACCGCCTCCCCTTGCCGCCCAGGCCTTCCCCACCACCCTGCCTTCACCTTCCACTTGTTCCTCGATTCGGACAGGGACTCCAGTCCTCAGCCTCGCACACCCTTCGGGGTCCTCTCCTCCTTCTTCAGGGTGTGAAGCAACAGAACACAAGGTCCCTGGTACCAGTGTGCGGGGAGACCCCACCCCCGGCAAGCTAGTGACCCTGCGCTATAAGCTCCACTGAAACCGGAGTCCCATCAGGGAGGGTCTTCTCTCCTCAGGCTGCGGGCAGTTAGTGAGGGCGTTTGCCCCAGTAAACACCTACCCTTTTCACCCTCGGCTCCCTCTCCCTGCGTCTCCCTGTCTCTCGTCTCTCAAGTCGTTCTCTCCCTGTCTGTAGAGCTGGCACTGCTTCACCTCAACTGATTCCTCGCCCACTGAGGTCTGATCTGTGTGCCCACATCTGTGTTAGGGCAGAGTTACGGCTGGCTTCCTCATTGCCAGGCAGGACGGCACCATCCTCACTTTCCTGTCTGGCCATCACGGGCCTTCTTCCTCATTCTGCTCTTCTTTGGAGCCCACAACCAGCTTCCTCTCTCCTGCTGACTTGGATTGTCCTCTCCCTGTGGCGTCTCTTCCTCCATACCTCCCAGCCCTCTCCGAAGACAGTCTGAGCTGGATTCTCCTGGGCTCTCTCTTTAGATTGGTGTCATCCCTTCCATGACTCCCTGTGTCCATGGGTTCCCTCCTTTATGTGGGACACCAAACTTGAGTACCCCACTGGGTCACTTCCCCTGCACCCACGCCTGCCACCCTTTGAAATGAGATCAGACTTCTCCAATGATTGTCAAGGAGCCAGACGGCAGCCTAGGAGGGCCAGGAATTGTTTACATTCACAGTTAAGGTTTGAAAGTGAAAATGGAGACAGGAGGAGACAGACAGAAACTCAGTGCTTTCTCTCCCGGACCACAGTGTGGGGTGTAGTCCTGCTGTGTGATCTGCTCTACAGCCCCCTCCTCTGACTCCTAGGAGATCCCTCAGGTGCCCATATGCCTACAGAATGAGTGGTCCCACCCTCGCTTCCTCAAGAAGGTTCACGGATCTCAGGCTGCTGGATTCCAGGACGTCAGAGCACTGTGGATGGGCACACCTTCTCCATACAGTGTGTGCACCTCACCTAGGAGTGCCCTTCTCACTGCCTCAGAGCCCCCAGTGTACTGATGTCTGTCTGTCTGTCCTCAGTGCTGGAAACTCTTCCAATAAATTAATCTGCCTCAGTGTCTTCCTTGAACTCCCAACCTTTCAGGGTCCAGAGTCAACTGGTCACTTCAGCTGACCTACAGACCTATAGCTAGAAACAGGGCCACCAGAGTGTTCTGGCCAAGCCCTTCCTAGGTCAATACAACCTTTGTTGACCACAGATACGGGAGATGGCAAAGGGCAGCTGTGACAAGCCCAGGGATTGGAAGGTAGTTTGCTTTTCAGTGATAGCTTTGATACAGAGATTAGCTTATCTCCATCTGGTATTAATACGCAAACCATAAAGTCTGGAAGCATTTGAATCAGAGTCTTCAAGCCTGATTAATTAACAGTTATATAAAGATTTTGCAGCCAACTTAAAAAGAGGCATTTCTTCTAAACATCTGTGGGAAAAGAAAGAGCGGGTTTTCGACTTCAAAGCGAATGTTAACTTAAGAGAAGGAAAACCTCACAGGGAGCAAATGATGAGAAACAGGAATTCCAGCTGCCAGAACTGCTCATTCATTCAGGACGGAAATAGTCCTTCCAAAATCCCCCAATCGAAGTGAAAAAAATTACAGTGGACTTACGGATTAATTGTGAGACGGGCACTATGCCTAGTGCTCTAAGGAGATAGGTTTTATGGGCTGCCCATAAATGAACAAGAGGTACTATATAAAAAAATCCATGTGATCGAGCCAATGTCATAAAAACCTCATCACTTTGATATGTTTATTAGGATTTGTGTTTTTTAAATGAACTCAGCTTTAAAATCAAATATTTAAAAGTGAGTATCAAAAGGATCCCAGAAGTAAATCAAATAAATATAAAGGAGACACAAATGACCCAGAGCCAGGATCCGTGTAAACACGTTTTTCTTACTCTGCGCTCCCAGCACCTTCCCCGAGATACTGGCGCTGAGTCTGGGACTTTGCACACACTGCTAGGCAAGCACCCTCCTGGGAAGCGACGTTCCCAGAATTCTCGCTTGTTTCTTCTTTTGGGGGAGCATAGAATAGAGAAGCTGTTACGAGTTCAGTCAAGAGTAAATGAGAGAAGGCATCATGAACAGCGTTAGGAATGACAAAGACGCCATATCTATAAACACCACAGAGTTTTATATAATCGAGGGAACCAGCACACGAAATAAAAAAACCTGTCTGGAGGCTGGAAGATGGCTCGGTGAGTGAGGTGCCCCTGAGTGAAGATCTCCAGAATCTTCCTAAAGCGGGATTTGGTGGCACATATCTGCAATCCTGCCCCGCTTCAGTGAGTTGAGCAGAAACGGGAGAATCCCGGGAAACTTCGTTGGCCACCTGCATTCCCTCCACCCCAACACTGGTGGTCGTGAGCGTGTACCACACTGTGCCTGGCTTTGACGGGGAGCTGGGGCTTCCTCACCCTTGTGGAGCAGGCCTTGACCCACTGAGCGTCTGCCCAGCCCATGCCCGGGACTCCTTGTCACTGAGAACATTTATGTATAATATAATATATATATATATATATATATATATATATATATATATATATATATATAATACATGTGAACATATTTTATAGATCTTATGAGATTTTTAAAGCCTGTCTACAGTAATGTCTCATTCCATTAAGGTTTGTTCCGCTCGTACCCTCTCTGTATGTGAAATACACTATCTAAACTCCCAGACTCACTGAAAGCACTGAGCACAGCTCAGGGAGAGGCTGGCCGGTAGCCCAGATCTTTTCAAATACTTATTTAGTGTGTTTGGGTGTTTTGCCTTCATGTGTAGGTCTGGGCACCACCTTCGTACCTGACGTCCAAGGAGGCCAGAAGAAGGCATCAAAAGCCTGGAGTTACACATGGTTGTGAGCCACCATGTGGGTGCTGGGAATCGAACCTGGATCCTCTGGAAGAACAGCTAGTGCTCTTAATGGCTGAGCCGCCTCCAGTCCCTTTACCCGGACCTGTGTTCTAGCTTCCTGCCCTGTCTGTTGTAGATTCAAACTTTATGAGGATAGGTGGTATGGGAGCTCAATCCCCTTAGCCAGTGACATTTGGAGGTGACCTGCCGTGGGCGTGGTTTTCTCTGACACCTGACAGAAAAACAATGGAGGTGGGGGAGGGGGTCGTGCCCTCTCTCGCTCCGACATGGAAGACTTCTGATTTGCCGGTCGGTGACCTGGTCCAGAGCTTTCTCCATCTTTTCATGGTGGACAAAGAGGCAATGGTGTCACTCCCCACCATATCTGGGAGTGTGGGTGTTGCCTATTTCATCCCTTAATAACTTTCCTTCCTAAGCATCCGTGGACTTCTTGCAATACCTGGCACCCAACATCTAGCTTCCTTCCCTGTCTGCTGTCGATTCAAACTTTGATGAGAAACTCTCTCTCTCTCTCTCTCTCTCTCTCTCTCTCTCTCTCTCTCTCTCTCCTCTCTCTCTCTCTCTCTCTCTGTTTACAAAAGACAAAATTGTCGGGTTCAGTGTTGATAACCACCCCCCCCAGTCCTCCCAAGCAACAGAGAAGTGACCCCGTGGCCTTCGGATGCTCAGAGAGGTTAGAAGATCTCGTCTCTGATGAGTTGTTCATGCTCCTTGAGGATTTTGCTGCATTTGGATAAAAACGTCCATTTATTTGTTAAGCAAGATTAGAATTTCTCTCTCTCGAAAGGGACCCTGTTTACTTGCAATGCCATAGCTAGCTTCAGTTGACAACTGAGCCACCCAGGAAGGGGGAACCTCAGCTGGAGATGTACCTGCATTGGATTGTCCTATGGACATATGTGTGTAGGAGGGTCAAGTCCACTGTAGGTCTACACAAGATAAAGTAACACGTCTGCATTGTTGATATATTGGAAAATGAAAAAAAAAGTGTCCAAGAAAGTAACAGCCTCAACTATAGGTGTGTAACACACGCCTGGCATCTTGTCCTGGAGGCAGGAGGGTGAGGTCATCTGTAGCTACATAGCACGCTTGAGGTCTGCATGGTACACGTGAGATCTTGTCGTGAACGAACAAACAAAACAACAAAAACCAGATACAACCCATTTGAAGGTTTCACAAATTCTTTTACTTTAAAAAAATACACATTCTATTTATTTTCTTATGACCATACTTGTGTTGGGGAGCACACACGCCATCGCACACATATGTGTGATGGTATTTTGTTTGTGTTTTAACAAATAAAGCTTGTCTGAGGATCAGAGTGTGGAGTGAGCCACTAGTTAGCTATAGAGGCCAGGCAGAGGTGGCACACACCTTTAATCCCTGCACTCAGGAGGCAGAAGCAGATAGACCTCTATGAGCTCAAGGCCACCCTGGACTACACTAAATTGATCCAGTCTCAAGGAGAATTAGAGCCAGGTGGTGGTAGCTCACACCTTTAATCCTAGTACTTGGGAGTCACGCGCCTTTAATCCCAGCACTAGAGAGTTGGGGACAGGAAGGGATATGGCTGGGCAGAGAGCAGAATATAAGGCGAGAGGAGACAGGAGCTCAGTGCAGTATGAGAGAGGAAACCCCATTTGGTCTGAGGATTTCATAGAGGTAAGAACTAGTGGCTGGCTGCTCTGCTTCTCTGATCTTTCAGCTTTCACCCCCTAATATCTGACTCCAGGTTTTATTATTAAAACCAATTAGAAATCGTGCAACACATATGGAAGCCAGAAGACAGCCAACCAGAGTCTGCTCTCCTCCTACTGAATGAGTAGCAGGGCCTAGGGGCAGGAGCTTTCATCTTTGAAATGAACATGTAAGTTAATTGTCTCCTAAGAGAGTGATTGTGCTGATGTAGGGCTCCATGTGTTGACTGAACCATTTGTGCTCTGAGCCCTTATCCTTTGGGAACCTGGCTCGCTCTTTTCTGGAGTGAAAAATCCCCTGGCCATCCTCTCCGTCCCTTTGTCGGCAGTGACCACGGCCATCTTTCCATCCCTTTGTCAGCAGTGACCACGGCCATCCTCTCCATCCCTTTGTCAGCAGTGACCACGGCCATCCTCTCCATCCCTTCGTTGGCAGTAACCATGGTTGCAGTTTCGTAAGACACATCCAAATATTTTTCATTTATACAGATATTAAAGTAAATATATCTGAAATCATTATATCACCTTTTAGACAAGAAGCACAATTCTGTTCCATGTATTCTTCACTTCTGAACACTTAACAACATACCCACTTCCTCACTTCACAACCGCCCTTATATTGATGCTGTCTGTGTGCCAGGCATGAAGACCTGTGACTGCCCTCTTGGGCACAACAATAAGCCCCACCCCGTTTTGAAAAAGTAGATGTGGAACACCTCACACTGTCTAGTGATATGCTGGCATTTTTAGGTTGGTTCTGATGTTTCTGTTTGGACCAGCATCAGTGTCTTCCCACGTGTCTAACACCCTGCCCGCCGGGATGATGCCAAGAGCGCCAAGTAATTCAGCAGACGAGTTCATTACCCTCTTGCGTTTCTTACCACCTCATCTCTGGAGACGTCATTATAGAAATGCTAATTACTATCTAATTGTATCTAATTAACACTGCTTCCATTTTTGCTGTGTTATTGGTTTAAATATTCAAAAAGTTTCATATTATTAATAGTAATGATTTTTTTTTAACAACAAGTTGGATGAAATAGAAATTTGGTTGCCAAGTTTCTGGAGCCTGTCTCTGGCCCTCTTCATTCAGGCACAGGGCCCCAGACCTTAACACAACTGACTCCTTGAGGGAAGTGCCATTCAGGTTGTAAAACTCAGCATGCAGACAGCCAAAATGCAAACAAAAAGACATACTCCATTGAAGTCCATAGTTATGGGAAAGTCTCTAGATGTACTAACCTTGCTTTTTGGCTTCTGTAACTTCACTTCTGGCTATCTGTTCTTGTTAATGGAAGTATGTAAACCTAGAACATGGTTTTTGTGCTTAAAAGCTCACCCTGAGAAAGGTTTAGTGCCACACTGGGATCCCAAACACCCAATAGAGTCACTGTCCAGATAATAAAGACTTTCTATTGGCTCAAAGCCATGTCTGAACAGAATTCTCTGGTGAATACCCACAACAACCCACCCTAGACAAGTCAGCATTTACTGTTCTGGGTTCTTTCAGGCTCAGGGGTGGGATGATGTACTGATTGTGTGTGTGTACACATGTACATATATATGTTTGTATGAGTATATGCCACTTGTTGTTTGGGTGCTTGGGGAGGCCACGGGGGTACAGGATCCCCTGGAGTCTGAGTTATAGGAGATTGTGGGTGTTGGGACCCAAGCTTGGGTTCTCTGGAAGAGCGGCAGTGCTCTTAGCCACTGAGCTATCTTTCCAGGTCTCTACTTGAAAGTCTAAATTATGTTGCGTGGTAACAAGGAGGGGCCTTGTGATGGGTAGCTTTCATTGTCAACTTGATTGGATTTGATGGAGTCACCTGGGAGACGCACTTCGGGGTGTGCCTGGGAGGGTGTTCTTAGAGAGTTTGAACTGAGGAGGGAAGACCCACTCTGGATGTGGGCGTCACTGTCCCTTGTGCTGGGTCCTGGACTGAATAAAATAGGAAAAGAAGAAAGAATTGAGCACCAGATTCCCCCGTCTGCTTCCTAATCCACCAAGATGAAGGAGCTGAAGAGTCCCGCCTCCCACCAAGCCTTCCTGCTGTGATGGACTGTAACCTCTGAAGCCATGAGCAAAAATCAATCCTTCCCACGAGTTCTGCTTCTAAGGCATTTGCTCATAAGAGGAAAGCGACTGTTGAGGAGGTCACAAGTGTCACAGGACACACCAGTTTTTTACTTCTCTGAGATGGCTTCAATTGTGATTTCACTTTATTGAGTCTCAGACAATTCTGCAGCTCAAGTCCACGGTTTTGCACGCTGAGCGTTGGTGGTTTCCAATTTGCTTTGGCTCGTGTATCTCAATGAATGGCTCTAATTTTGCTGAGCTGACCAGGTCAGTGTCTACTCCATTTCTGTGCACAGGCCTCAGTCACCGTCGGTGTGCGGTTCACCCATGACCGGTACAGAGAGAGTCCGTGATGTTCCTAGGAGGGACTCGCCCGACCTCTCTTCCTTCAGCGCTGTCTCTCAGGCACAGGGGTGCAGGAATGAATGAGTCAGGCTCCTCAGCTCAGAAGCTTTCAGTCTGTGGAGAAGAAGGACCATGGAGCAGAATGTGTTCTGGGAGCCCGGAGAAGAAAGGTACAATCATTAGGGGCTGACAAAGACAGCACAAAAGGCTGCCATGTTCTCCCTGATACCAACAGCAACCTGTCCTCCATTCCTATCAAGGCCATGGGGTAGGTACTGACCCCACCATTGGCCACAGGGAATGGAAACCAATCAGTAAATTCAGATTCCAGGCTGCTAACCTCAGCATGGAGCACATGGGAGAAAATGAAGGAAGGAAAGAAATATCTACCTGTGTGCTCTTCCCCTTGTTCGCCTTGTTAAGTTGGAAGAGCATGTGATGTAGGAGTCCCTTCTGTGTGCTGCTTGTATTGGTTAATGAATAAACTGCCTTGGCCTGATAGGGCAGAGCTTAGGTAGGCGGGGAAGACAGAACTGAATTCTGGGAGCAAGAAAGCTGAGTCAGGAGACACTATGGACTGGCTCCCGGAGATAGATGTGCTGAAATTTTGCTGGTAGGCCACAACCTCGTGGTGATATACAGATTAATATAAATGGGTTAAATTAATACGTAAGAGTTAGCCAATAAAAAGTTAGAGCTAATGGGCCAAGCAGTGATTTAATTAATACAATTTCTGTGTGGTTATTTCAGGGCTGAACTAGCCAGGCGGCCAGGAAGAACAAGCCTCCCTACAGCAGGCATGTAAAAGAAATATCTACCTGTGTGCTCCCTTCCCCCGTTCCCCCCTTCTCTTCATTAAGTTGGAGGGGCATGCACTGCTTCAAACAAAGCAGATCATGCTGGGCATAGCAGAACACATCTATAATCCTAGACCCGGGGAGGTGGAGGTAGGAGGATTGGGATTTCAAGGCTATCTTTGGCTATATATATCCATTCCTAGCCTTCCTAGCCAGCTACACAAAAGATGCTTTAAGAGTGGACAACTCAAATGGCATTCCAGATATTTTTCTTTTTACGTTTCCCCCTGAGAATCAGGTATCAAAAGGAAGTTATTTTGGGAACACTGAAGTAGAGAATATAAAGACTTCAGTCAACTGAGGCATATCAGAGAGAGCATGGAGGTCAGGCAGCCTCTGGATCAAAGCACACACAGGATTTTTATAGGATCTGGGGAAGCCCAGGGCAGGAGCTCAGGGGGGCTGGCGTAGGCCACTTTAACATTAATACTCATTCCTGAGCAGAGGTCATTCCTATTTTCACACAGCTGTTCAAGGCCTTCGGTGCCATCCTAGACCAGCAGAACAGCGGTGACCTGGAATTAATTTTATAAGCTTGTGATCTATTGTCTGGTTGAAGTTAGCAACGCAGGGGAGATACATAATGAAAAAGACAAAAATAGTAGCTAGACTACAAGGCAAAGGAGAGCCTTGGCTTCCATCATGGGGACTGCAGATCTTCCTCAAGAGAACACTTGGTAAGTCACAAGTTAGTGTCGTTAGGAGCAGTGGAAAACTGGCCCAGGACCCCCTCTGAAGATCTCCTTCCGCCACAATAGAAGGTCATGGCTGCAGATCCACCTGCCGGCCTGACCTACCCCCTTCCCTGCTCAGAAAATGTAAGCTCTGCCATTGTGGCCATCCTTATTGGGGTCATAGGGAAATGCTCACTGCCATGAGTCCCAGGGACAGGGGCCGAGGCTCTGCGTGGCCGGCTTTTACCTGTCAGTACCCGCCCCACCATCCCAGCGTGTTGGAAACGTTGTTTCACCTGTTCTCCATGCCACGGTGCCCTTTCTTTGATGGTGCTCCCTAGGTTGGTGTCTGAGTCCCGCCCCCAGTCTCAGGCTCACTTGTGGGTCCTTCTGCTGGTCCTCCAGACTCCACCAGCCCCTTCATTCATTCCTGGGGGTCTGGGTCAGAGCTTGGATCCTGGTAGCCTATCCACCCATCCTCGAAGTCAATTAGCAAGAGAGTTACTTGTGAAAATCAGAGGAAGGACATTTATTCAATGTTTATTTGATTCATGGGGAAGATGAACAAAGAGACTTAGAGCCTCCAAGTCCTCAGGGATACGAATGTGTGGTTCAAGTCTCAAAAGGAGAAGGAGGGGATTGTAAAGAGAAGAGATTCTGGTCAAGGGGGAAGGCTCCTCCCAGCCCACCATCCTTGTCTCTCCTGCCAGGTGTCTGACAAGTTGTCAAACAGCATGGACTCTCTGGAGGACAGGATCCCCCTCCAGCTGGCACCAGCTGTTAGCATTTCTGCCTTTTCTTTCTGCCAGCACAGATTTCACGGCAAATCCTAATTTCCCGGGTCCTTTGCTTCCACAGTCTGCTGACCAATGGAGGGGCACCTCTTTAGCATTATCTTCACTCCAGCCTGATGGCTGCACTCTGGGCTGTCCTTCATGGGTCCTTTCTGAAGAGGGCGTGGCTGCTGCATGGGGACAAACTCGGGCCAGATGGCAGCTAGCTTACCTGGCTGGAAAGGCAGCCCCAGCGGCAGATGTGGGAACTAGGCACGGCTGGGAAATGCCCCAGAGGACAGAAGCCCTGCCACCTGCTGGAAGAGAAGACACCCCACCTTCTCCAAACAGAGGTCTGGTGACAGACTACCTGGTGTTCGGAGAGAAGGGCCCCTCATGTCAAGACTCTCACCCAGCTAATCCAGAGGACATCCAAGTGTCCCAATAAACTGGCTTTCAAGTAATGACTGATGCTGTTTCTGCTCTAGTGTCCCTTTCAGAATCCCTAGTCACGGTCATTCTCCTGCCCACAACCTTCAGCCACTCTTAGTCTTCTGGATAGAGGCCCTAGTTAGCAGCCAATGTGGGATGCTAAAGGTCCCCCCATCTTGAACAGTTCAATTACTGTTGTGTTCAGTCTATGACACCACCCCAAGTCATTTCATACTGTGTGACTTGGGGACTCATTTTATAGGGCAGCATTTGGCTTCGTTTAGAGGACAATGAAAAATCCAGCCTTTGTGTGTGTGTGTGTGTGTGTGTGTGTGTGTGTCCATCCTTACCCCTAATAAAAGTTTTTCTTTGCCGGCTGATTTTGTCTGCTGTATTTCTCCATTGCTACTGAGAATTTCCCTGACCTTTAATTCTTTTTTTTTTTTTTTTTTTTTTTTTGGTTTTTCGAGACAGGCTTTCTCTGTGGCTTTGGAGTCTGTCCTGGAACTAGCTCTTGTAGACCAGGCTGGTCTCGAACTCACAGAGATCCGCCTGCCTCTGCCTCCCAAGTGCTGGGATTAAAGGCGTGTGCCACCACCGCCTGGCTGACCTTTAATTCTTTAACTAGCATAGAAAATTAACCTGGTCAAGACTCCTAGATGCTGAGATAGATGTACATATATGGTGATTTACAGTATCATTTATAAATTTAGCAGTGCATATTATACAGGTAGCAAATATTACGGTATGAAAGGTGGTGCTGAGCTGAGAGCCAAATATAGCAAGTGAGATTAGAATTAAGTAATTAAGATTAGAATCTGTGATTGCCAATAGCCAGGACTACATCTAAGCCAACATAGCTTGTGAATTTATTGCTGTTCAATAAATTCTGACGCATGTCACAAACACGCCTGTCTCTGCTTCTGTTACAGCACACTCAGTGACCTGGAGCCCTCCTGCAGGAAGGACAGCCTCGGCTGACTGCTGCCCCTGGGAAACCTTTTGATGTTTATGCAAACTGCAGAAACTGTAGCTGCCCTTTGGGGGACAACTGTCATCAGTCAGTCCATCCCCACTCTGTCTCACTTTTTCTCCCAAGTCCAGCGGCCACCTGATTATAGCCTTGTGCTGATTGGATATCAGTGCTGAGTGACACAAACCGTAGCCAATCACAGCACCATCTGAGCCGGCTAATTGACATCTCATCCAGGTGGCGCTCATGCTGATCCACTCAGATCAGTCCAATCTTAAGACATTTTCAGAGCTCTGAACTTACAGACGGGCTGGGGATCCCTACATCCCAGATGATCTCTTTGGACCTAGCGCCTTCGTGGTCGTCACAGCGGTTCTGCCGTCTGAAGGCAACGCTGATGTTTTGGAAGATGAAGTTGAGAAGTATAGGTTACGATGAAGTTAATTAAGAGGAGACTCAGTCATTAAAGGTCTGTGAGCCCAAGAAAGACATGAAAGACTTACAGAGAACATTCTAGGTGCTGAGGGTTGGCAGTGAGGAAGCCTCTAGTGACCCCGTTGTGGGGAAGACAGTGTGAACTCCAGCAGTGACCCCGGGGATGGACAAGATGGGATGAATGGTGGAATGAATGAGCGGCGTGCAGGAGGCGGTGTTTACGGAACTCAGAGGTCACTGTGTGTGCACACTGAGGAAAACGGAAGAATCCAGAAAACAAACAAACAAACCTCCAGGCTCACAGAATCCAGAAACCCAGACTCCAGAAGACATTTAAGGGCGTGACACTGAGTAAAAAATGCTGGGGAGGGACAAGTTTGGGGCAGGAGATGCCTCCTGATTGGATAGTGTCCCTCAAAGTTCGTGCACACTGGAACCCCCCGGAACATAATTAGATAAGAGTCCCAAGTCCTAGCCTTCCTGTGAGCGACGTCTTTACAGGGAGAGGAGAGGACAGCACAGCACAGAGGTGAGGGGAGTGGGTGCATGTGAAAACAGGAGGTGAGCATCTCACCAGCAGTCAGGGGGTTCTGGGAGGCGCCAGAGGCTTGAAGAAGCAAAGAAAGATTCTTCCCCCCAGAGTCTTCCAAAGAACTTGGCTCGGGGTTGAACTGTTTCTCAGCCCTGGTTCAGAAGCTTCTAAGAGCGTCTGCTGAGCTCACTGTTTCATTTCTGCGCTAGGATTCAGCGCTAGCAAGAGGAGAGGCAGTCTTATGACCAAACACTACATGGAAATAATCCCAAAGAATTACCATAATGTTCTTTCTGTTTTATAATTCTATGGGCTGACGTAAGCAGCTGCTCCGTCACAAAGGCTTTACGAATGGCACGGAAATAAGGTCCACGGCCAGCAACTATTAACAAGATGAACACCCTGGGCACGCAATCTCACAAAGCCCGCTGACATGCAGGGTATAATTAGGACTGAATTTTTCATGAGCATCAACGTTATTTCCTTTGTCCACTAGACTCGGCTTTGTGCTTGCTTCTCCCCAGCACTCTGCCCACGGAAACAGGAATGAAGAGAAGGTGGACTCAAAACCACCGTGGCGTTTGCTCGGAGAAGTAACTACACCCCAAGGAGCACTCTCAGGTTTTGTAAACAAAAGGGTGACACAGAGGTCTTCCGTGTTGTTAGAAATAAACATACTAGATCCACACATTTTAAGCCACTTAACAATGAAATGGGAAGTTGCATGGTTGGAATTGCTCTTCCTGGGCTGATTTGGTTGGGTGGTGTCTGGGTTGAACCTCAGCTGTGTTTGAAATGCTTTTCCAAACCGGGCGGTGGTGGCGCACGCCTTTAATCCCAGCACTCGGGAGGCAGAGGCAGGCGGATCTCTGTGAGTTCGAGACCAGCCTGGTCTACAGAGCTAGTTCCAGGACAGGCTCCAAAGCCACAGAGAAACCCTGTCTCGAAAAACCAAAAAAAAAAAAAAAAAAAGAAATGCTTTTCCAGTGACATTCATCAGCCATTGCCTCAGAATTGTAATAACGTATAATTCAATCCCTCCGCCTGAACCCTTCCTGTGGCTTCTCCTCTGATCTCCCCGGTGAGGGATTTGTGATCCACCTTCCAGTGAGTCTGCTCCTGCCTCTCGTAGCAGATGATGGCCCTTTCACACAATTTCCCCCAAGTTCCCATCTGGATGGGATGTGGTGGTGGACATCTGTAACCCCAGCACTCAGGAGCCTGGAGCAGGCAGATCGTGAGTTCAAGACTAGCCTGGCTACAGTGAGTTTCATGTCACAGCCGTGAGCCTATGCTGGATGGGGTCTGACCAGTTTCCTGTTGCCTCTATAGGAAGTGCTATGTTTCTTTTTAATGGCACCAGTCTCTGTGATGACCACACTCACTCAATGTCTGTAACTTTTAACTCGTTTCTTCAGTAGCCAGACTGGTGTTTTTCCAAATCCTGCTCTGCTCTTTACTCCCAGTTGTCACTGTAAACCCAGATAAAAGCAGCCAGCAACAACCACACCACAAAACTGCTGTGAAATTGTTCTGCAAAATTAACTAACCCATTATATTTTTTTAAAACTCTGCTTCAGGGCTGGAGAGATGGCTCAGTGGTTAAGAGCATTGTCTTGCTCTTCCTAAGGTCCTGAGTTCAATTCCCAGCAACCACATGGTGGCTCACAACCATCTGCAATGAGGTGCCCTCTTCAAGCCTGCAGGCATACACGCGGACAAAATATTATATACATAATAAATAAACAAATAAATAAATATTTAAAAAAAAACTCTGCTTCATTCAAATTTTCAGGACACAGGCCAAAATATAGACAAGGTCTTTGACAACATGCAACATAAATGCCGTCTAGTTCTGCTTCCGGTACAGTCCTGGCTCCCATCTTCATCTGTGTGAATGCAGTCTTTAGTATTCTCATTCTCTCCCGTCTGTCTTCAGTTGTCAATTTGATACAGTCTAGGAATTGCTCTAGAGGTGAGCCTTAGTTGTAGAATTCCCTAGATAAAAATTAGCCTGTGGACTTGCCTATAGAGAATTGTCATGGCTGTTAACTGATGTGGAAGAACTCAGCCCATTACGGGCAGCACCATTCCCGGGGCAGGTGGTCCTAGAACGTATAACTGGGTGTGAGCTTCCTTGAGCCAGTTAGCAAGAAGCATCCTCTATGCTTCCTGCCATCGTTCTTTGGCTGTAAGTGAGTTTCCTGGTCAGAAGAATAGCATACAGGTCTTCCTTCAGCTTTCTCAGGTTTAGTCACAACCATGCCTCTGCTTCTCCCTCAGTTTCAGTAACACCGTGACACCGAGTAAGAAGAGACAAGGCTGCCCACACTTTGTTTCCTGGAATGCTGTTCTGGTTAGGGTTTCTATTGCTGCGATGAAACACCAGGACCAAAGAGAAGGTTGGGGAGAAGAGGGTTTATTAGTCTCACACTTCCACACTGCTGTTCATCACTGAAGGAAGTCAGGACAGGAACTCAAACAGGGCAGGATCCTGGAGACGGGAGCTGATGCAGAGGCCATGGAGGGGTTCTGCTGGCTTGCTTCCCATGGCTTTCTTAGCCCACTTTCTTATAGAACCAGGAATGGAACCACCCACCATGGGCTGGGCCCTCCCCCATACCTTACAGCCGGATCTCATGGAGGCATTTCCTCAATTTAGGCTCCTCTCCTTCCTCTGATGACTCAAGTTGACACACAAAGCCAGGAGTACAGATGCCAAGCGCCAGCACCCACATAAAATGCTGCTAACCCTTTGGCATCATGATTCACATCTCAATTTCTCTTTCACGTTTAATCTCCCAGTCATTTTTGCCCTTTATGACGGTGGATTCCCTCTGCCTAATTTCTCTCCTCAGTGATCTGCTTCTTCAGCCTTGTTTCTCCTCTGCTCAGCATTAGAATATACCATTACCTTTGCAGTATGTGTGAAATTAGCTCTTATTTTTAGTAACTTGTTTGGGCTTCATCTTAGCTACTGCTCTATTGCTATATAGAGATACCACAACCAAGACAACTTATAGAAGAAAGCATTAGCTTGCTTACAGTTACAGAGAATTATTCCATGATCATCATGGTGAAGAATGTGGCTGCGGACAGACAGTCATAGCACTGGAGCAGTAACTGAGAGCCCACATCTGATCCATAAGTTGCAGGCCAAGAGAGAGTCTGGGCCTGGTGTAAGCTTTTGAGACCTCAAAGCCTACTTCTGGTGACACACCTCCTCCAATGAGGCCACATTGGCCTCCTCCAATGAGAGGACCCCCTAGTCCTTCTCAAACAGTTCCAGTGACTGTAGACCAAGCATGTGAATAAAGGAGCCCATGGGGGCCATTTTCATTCAAACCACCACATTCCACTCCCTGACCACCATAGGCTCCTGGCCGCCATAGGCTCCTGGCCATATCATAATGCAAAAATGCATTCAGTCCAACTTAGACAAGTCCCCATAGACTTTCACAGTCTCAACACTGCTTAAAAGTCTAAATTTAAAAGTCTTTTCTGACATCAAGGCAATATTTTAGCTGCAACCCCCCTGTAAAATTACAAAGCAAATTACATACTTCCAATATACAATGGTAAGGCTATACATCACTATTCAAAAATGGTGGAAAGGGGAATAATGAGGAGATATTGAACCAAAACAAGACCTAAAACTAGCAGGGCAAACTCTACACTCTGCATATCCATGTCTGATGTCAAAGCACTCTTCAGATCTCCAACTCCTTTCAACTTTGTTGACTGCAACACACTTCTCTCTCTTGGGCTGGTTCCACACAGGGTCTACAGCTCTCCTTGGCGGGTATCCCATGACTCTGGCATCTCTAACGTCTCGGGGTCTCCAGCACCATCTACGCTTTACCTTCACAATTCTGCAAAATGGCCTCTCCACGCTTCCATGCAAAGACTTACCTGCCACATACTTAGCTATCCTCATGGCTTTCCTTAACCTTGGAGGAAGATCCCACACCTCATTTCCTGTATCTTCCTTGACTCTAAATCCAGACCATGGATTCTGAAGTTGTCAAGTTCTTCTGCCTGATTGGACTGAAACCTGGTCCCCTCTTGAATTGTATGTGTGTACTTTTTCTATTGTTATCTGAGCCTAGGAAATCCTTCAACCTCTTGCAGGATTATCTGAGTGGGCCCGTGGCTTTATTCTATTTAGTATCAATATTTTCCTAAACTTCTCCTTTCCTTGAGCACAAGACTTGGCTCCAATACTACATTCCCTGGTTCCCCTCTTCTCCTCAAACTATACATTTGTGCTTCTTTTTGCCCCACTTCTCCTTTTTATTGTAAACCTGCATAAGTCATCACCACTAAGCACGTGACACAGTCAATACTAGACTCTCTTGAAACCTCCTCTGCCAATGATATTAGTCTAAAATATGTCAAGTTAGCCTCAGGAAGATTTTTAGGACAAGAGCAAAAACAGACACATTCTTTGCTAAACTATCACAAGAATGGTCTGTATTCCAGCTACTAATATTGATATTATGCCTGTCTAAAAACTCTTGAGCTGGGTCTGAATAGTCCTCATTACCCTCACCATTACTGCCTTCCAGGCTCCTAATAAGATGGCCCATTAAGCCCCACATACAGCATTCAACCACCTTCTAAATCCAAAGTCCCCAAACCCACATTCCAACACCAAATAGCATGGTCAGGCCTGTCACATAGATAACCCACTCCTGGTACCAACTTCTGTCTTAGTTGCCTATTTATTGCTGCAATGAAACATCATGACCAAGGCAACGTACAGAATAAAGCATTTAATTGGGGGTTTGTTTACAGTTACAGAGGATTAGTTCATTTTCATCATGGCAAGGAGCGTGGCAGAGGGAGGCATAGTGCTGGAGAAAAAGCAGAGAGCTCACACCTAACCTTAAAGGTGTAGGCTGAGAGGCACACTGAACCTGGTGTGGGCTTTTGAACCCTCAAATACCATCCCTAGTGACACACCTACTCCAACAAGGCAGCTCTTGTTAATCCTTGCCAAAATGTTCCACTAACTGGGGACCAAGCATTCAGACATATAAGCCTACGGGGGCCATTCTCATTCAAATCACCACAGGCTTGGTGTGAAATTCTCCAATCTCGATGTGAAGCATATTTGATTGGCTGGTCTCCTTGGTGTTTTCTCTTCTCTTTGTCAGTATCATTCTTAGAACCTTGATTTTTTTCAGATGTATTATAGATTGTGATTTTGTGTTCATGTTTTCACTGGAGTTTTCCTAAAAGCCTGTTGGTGTTATCACAGCCCATCACCATTGATGAGGCACATGTAGCTATGTGAGGAACGTCCAGGTTTCTGGATGTACGGTCTCTAAACAGAGGTTTCTCTGTCCCACCCTGCCACAGCCACTTCTAAGTAGTCACTCAGAGATTAATATTAATTACAAAACACTTGGCCAAACAGCTCAGGCTTATTAATAACTAGCTCTCACCATTAAATCAACCTATTTCTACTACTTGATGCTTTGCCACACGTCTCGTGGCTTTACCTGTGCTCTAATACATCTGGCTCCTCCGCGGCTGGCTGGCATCTCCCCCAACTCCTGCCTCTCCTTCCCTGAGTTCTTATTGCTAACCAATGAGAGGAATACATATTCCCAGCATACAGAAAGATCAGCCCACAGCATGGGTCACACACAATTTGTTACTGAATCAACAGTCACAAAGAGTGCTCATATCTCTGACTGAATCATCCACACCCCTGCACCATCACCTTCCTAGGCATAAGAAGAAGGGCTGTTCCTCTTGCCGTGTCCCACCCAGAACCTCTCTGTAATCTTCAGCTTCCTCTTCAAACTTGCAGCTCCTCAAACTGTGCACCATCCCTTCGGGGAGAGTCCTCTTCTACATGATTTAGGCTTTAGCATTCCCAGCCTGGTCCTATTTGGTCTCTGGCTTTTAGGAATCCCCTAAAACTTCAATTAAAAATGTTTCTTGCCTGCTTTGCAAAGGTAGCTGTGGATTCTCGGAAGATGCATTTTCTCACTTTCCAGAGCTTTTGCGGGGACAAGAAAGTTATATGATCCTCCTAATCACAGACAGGCATTTTATACACAGCTTCTGTGGGCAACCAGAGTGCCAATGAAGCTGTTCTTGAGTTCCAAGAGGAGAAATAAAGACACTATAAAGTTAGGGTTTAAACTATTTTCCATTAACAGTGCTGAGGCTGGAAGGAAAGGGTACAGGGATCAAGATCTTCTTGAGCCCTCTTGAGCCCATTCTTATCAAGACTCCATATGTCATCCGTCATAGCAATAAGTACTTGGTCACACTTGGTAATGCAACCGTTGTCATGGGAACACTCAGAGTCACAGTGCTCAGTGGTGAGATCAATCCCATTGTTTATAAGGTGAAAAATGATCTTGAGTCACAAGCCACATGCCTAATAATTGCCACTTTATCCAAGATGCCTTTAACAGGTTTTCATTAGAACACCACACGCTGCATGAAAAAGCCTGAAGACTGCAAATGGAAAACTGTTATTGCTTTGGGAAGAGGGCGGGTTAACTTGTACTCAGTAAGGAGCTGACACAGTGCAGTAGCAACTGCGCATGGAAACGGCTGGAGACAACAAGGAGGCTCATCGCTCTGCCTGCCGTGTTTCTCTGAGAAGGGCCTATGCGAGAGACTGCACCAGAACTCTGAACCGTGCTTGGCTCTTAGTGAGCCTGAGAATCGGCCCTTGCAAAGGTGAGCTGAGGTTTCCCTCGGAAGGAAGGAAATGACAGGAGACTGGCGGCCTCTTTTCATTGCTTGATTTGCTTTTTATTGCTGTTAGCTTTTTTGTTTGTTTGGTTTTTGGTTTGGTTTTGTTTGAAACAGGTGCTCCAGCAGGCCCAGATGGCCTTTGACTCACTGTGTAAGGTCCCAAAGAAACCCCCCAAGTCTCACTCAGTACCTGTGATTCCTCATTCCCTCCCACCCCATACTCTAAACCTCTCCAGAACAGGGGCTGGACTTTCACTCCCCAAACCTTGCTCCTATAAACCTGCCACTTCAGCCATGAATCTCTTGGTTCTTGGCTGGCTCACTGTTGACCTCTTTGAACTCTTGGCTCTCTTCTCTTCTCTTGATCTGCCCCTCCCAGATACCACTGGCTGAACTCTAATACACACACACACACACACACACACACACACACACACAATAAAAACCTCTCCCCAACCATACCTGGGAGAGGTCTTGTCCTCATTTTCATTCACTGTGCAGCTAGTGACTTTGAACTTTTGATCCTCCTGCCTCTACTTCCTGAGTACTGAGAGCACAGGTGTAAGCTACCTCATTCAGTTTTATTTGGTGTTGGGGTTAAACTCAGACAGGGCTTCATGCACATTAGGGACTCTCACTGCCAACTAAGCTCCTTCTTCAACTCTGTAGCTCTGGCTGACCTCACACTCTTGACAGATCTGCTTTTCTGGTGGTGATGGTGGCAGAAGGTGGGGGTGGTGGCAGTGGCGGTGGTGGCAGGGGGTGGCACAGAACACACATTGCAGGGTCTAGGCAGCTTCAGAATAAAAGACTTTCTCCTCTAAACCACTCTCATAAAACTTTGGCTGTAAAATGTTAAGAGCAGAATCTAAAAGGAGCAAAGAACTGGCCTTTCCAGGCGTTGCTCTGGGCAGTTCTGACCTAGTCTAAGGAAAATGGAAGGTGTGATGTGGAGGTGTGTCGCAGAGAAGGGGTCCACACCTAGCGAGCTTGCTCATCTTTAGACTACTCCTGTTTCTATGAGCCTCTCAATCACTGGCTGAGGCCACCAGGTGATCATAAATCAATCTTGGAATCAATCAAATTCTCATTGGATGCTGAGCTAAATTCTTGACCCTTTCTAGTAAGACCACTTTGGACCACAGACACAGATCAGGCCTTTAGCCCTGAAGCCCACAGGAGAAGGTTGGAAGCTGGAGATTTCCAACCCCAGAGCTAGGCTGTCTTCGGAGACTTTGGGTCTCTTCCCTGGTTTTCATTAGCCCCTCATCAAGCCATTCCACGTGATCTGTTAGAGTCTCTCCATAAGCGTCCCGGTCCTCTCTGTTCTGGGGAGAACAGACTGATGCCCTCCCTGACCCACGTGATGAAATTTCGAAACCAACTAACAGAATGAGCCACAGCCGCCAGCCAGCTGAGATAGTCTAATGGGTATTTTATTGTTCCTTTTAACGTTCCACTGTGGAAAATTTCAAGCATTTATAAAAGTAGAGAAAGCGATATTAGACTGTCTTCCTCACTGTCACCCACATCTGTTCCTTATTTTACAGCAAATTCGGGGACACTTACGACTCCACTAGTCAGTCACACTGTGTGTACCATCTCAGTATAGCCAAAATGCCATGACTGTACCCCAGATTTCTCAGTATTGATCTAACACCATGAACTAGTGTGTGTGGCTATCTTGTTCCCAAGGACTGCATTTCCCGCTATTCTCCCCTGCCCCCTCCCCGCCCCCACCCCTAGTCCAGTCCTCTCCCCCTGCTCAGATTCAGCTACTAGCTGCTGAAGACACAGCACCCCCTTCTAGTTAGGGGTGATGTCCCTGTTTTCACCTTTCTCTCCATTGACTCGGGTCCTTCCCTCTTCTATTGGAGGCTGCTTACTATGTGTAAGCGAATTCTGAGCTGTTCCCTAGCTCCCCGGCTGGGAGGAAAACAGTTATAATACATTTGAGATCCCAGCCCTGACTCCCTGATCCCTCCAGGGTATTTGCTGTTTATTTTCACTGTGGACTGGAAACACTGGGTCTTTTCCTTAAAAAGGCAGCATTGGGTTTTGTTTGAGTCAAGAGCCCAAAAGCAGTTCTGAGTATTGAGATGCAAAACCTGCAGGATTCAGAACAAAAGCCTCTTGCTACCCAGCTGGGAAGCAGCAGAGGCCAAATGACCTGAAGGCCTCATTCCTGGAAGGAAGCAGACACTGCCACGAAGACAGGTGTAGACACTGCTGTACCAAAGCAACCAGGGGAGTGTTTCCAGGGACTTTAGCTTGACGAACAGAGAAGGCGCTAACCAACGAGGTTGCTACCTCTCACTCATACCCTAGGAACTGAGAATGTTCCCCAGGGTGCAGGTAGACCCCTGAGGTCCCCGAGAACTGTGTGCATTCACGGGTCCAAAGTTCAATGTCCAGTGTTTCTGTCAGGCTCTCTTCACCTGTTTTGAGGCAGTGTCTCTGTTTTCATCTTTAGCTCACTCAACAGGCAAGCCAGGCTGGCCAGTGAGCCCCAGGGATCTACTTGGATCACGCCTTTTTTGTTTGTTTTGTTTTTTGCAGGTGCTGGGATAGAACTCAGTTCCTCTTGCTTGCACAATAAGCACCTTACCAACTGAGCCATCTCCCCAGCCCCAGATGTCAGCTCACCTGGTTGTTTCTGGAAGTGCCCGGTTCGATGCTGTTGTCTACCTGCTGCTTGCTCTTTGTTCTTTTGTGTGCTCCCTGCTTAATAAAACCATTCATTTGAAACTAGAAGCATGCCTTTCATAAATCACTCTCCAGACAAAACAGGGGCACATTTCAGATAACAACCACAGCACCTCCTAACCAGAGGCCTCCTGACTAGAGACAGTGGCAAGGCCACAGCCCACATCAGGAACTCCATCCCCAACCCTGCACTCACACCAGGCAGTGGCAGCCATAGTTCAGTCAGCAGACTCCCATGGGAGGGTCAGGGAGCAGTTCTGGGGAGGCAGGCAGGGCCTAAGCCTTCCTCATTGCTACATCATAAAAATATAATTTGTGCTTTCTCCAGCACTGACAGGAGGGACGGAAAGGAGGGGGTGCGAGTCTCCTTATCTCTCCAGACAGAAAGAAGAACTTGGAATTAATTGATAACATATATAAAAAAGATTCAAATGAGGACAGGTATAATTACCTTAGGTTGGTAAACGTGTTTTCTGCCCTTGGATAGACATGACTTTAAAGAAAGATGTCCAATCTGTGCTATGTGTGAGTGCATGCGTGCAAGCGTCTGTGTGTGTGTGTACAGAGAGGTCTGGAGATCAACCTCAAGTGCCATGCACCTTGGCTTTTGAGACAGGTGTCTTCATCGGCCAGCTTGACGAGACCAGCTGGCCAGAAAGCCCCAGAGATCTACCTGTCCCCAGTTCCCTGGTGCTGGAATTGCAGGTGCATACACTACTAAGTCTGATATTTAAACATGGCTCCTGTGGCTAGAACTCACGTGCCCCCAGCTTGCATGACAGCTTTACCAGCTGAGTTGTCTTCCCAGAGGTTTATGTTACAGTCTGAAACGAAAGCAACACGGTATGAAACCCAGAGCTAGCAATGGACAGAGGACTGGAGACAAGGGTCCCCCCATGTCTTGAGCGGTGCGCCCCCATCCTCAGAACCCTTGGGTGTGCACTGTTCCTAGTTGATGTGACGAGATAATTTGATACATTTCTAATCATGACCTGTTTCAGGATACAAACTGCGTAGGAATTAGAACATTCTAGGGCAAGGTCAATGATATGTTCCCTGGGTAGATAATCAGTTCCCAGAGGCCTTTGAGTACGTGCAGTCGATGTTAAGGTCTCTAGCCCTGGGCATTATGGGTGAAGCCTGGCAAAATGCAAATTGTGGGGACTTTGGTTCTTCTGAAGCAAAATCGTTGCTCAGATCAAGTGCTATGTGCCAACAGCTGTTGCCTCTGACTGGAGAGACAGGTTTTTAAATGGTGTGATAAGACACAGGCTTATCTCAGGGCTTCCGGGGCAAGGGTAAAGCTGAGGATGGAAACTCTGCCTTGGTTTATCACTCCAAATGGTTTCTTAGCAAAAGTTAAAACCACTGTTGGAACAGCCAGCACTCCAGAGACCTCGAAGAGACCTGAGGCCCATCTGCCTTTGTCGGGAAGAGGCAAGCCTCAGTGTCATGGCCTTTAGTTAGATTTTTGACACTGTAACCAAAATACCAAGAGACCAGCTGAAAGGAGAGATGGCGGGTGTGTCTTGGCTCACAGTTTTGGAGGGTCCAGGCCCTGGTTATCTAGACCCACGAGCTTGGGCAGGGCATCATTGGTAGTGGGTATAACAGAAGGGAACCATGGCTGACCAGGAAGGAGACAGAAAGTTTCTGAAAGGGTAGTATTAAAAAGGGGGGAGAAACATATCTTTATGGGTCAAAGGTCATAAACGGCAGTCACTAATTTTTCACTCAGGCAGCAGGATGGGAAGGCAGCTTTAGGGTTGTGGGTGGAGGCTAAGGAACAAGGCCAGAAGACATCGCCCAAGAAGCTCTAAGGAGAGGGCATCATACAGGCTATGAGCCCAGAATACCAACAAGCACAATTCATTGAAACTAGAAGCCCACGTGAGGGCAGTTTAGGGCCCACTCAGTGACCCCCAGCCTGGTAGCAGAGCCTTTTTTAACAATGAAGTTACAGATGAAAGCAGAAAATGTTATAGTTGATTCAGGGCAAAAGGCTCCTGAACCCCCTATTTCTGTAGAGGTCCCCAGAGTCTCAAAGAATGCAGAACCCTGCGGGGGGTGGGGGGGTGCAACCTGCAGCCAGGTCAAGAAGGCCGTGTACTGGGCAAGGGCTGGAGCAGAGTAGATTGCCTCAGAGGGCCAAAGAGCCGGCGGCTCGTGTGCAAAGCTACACAGTAGGTCTGAGTCTGAGAGGATTTGGGCACAAGAGGTTTATTTGGAAGAAACACAGGGGCTAAAAGAGAGATCCCTGGGCGTGAGGAGGCAATGGAGAAACACACACAGCTAAGCTTGCTATTGCAGTGGGTCACTGGCGCTTCTCCTCGAGAGAACACTCTGGAAAGTGGCTGGATGAAGTTGGGTTACTCATAGCTGCCCACTGCCAAGTGATTGGAAGTAATCCAGGTAAACTGGGGCTGGGAGAGAGGCGGTCCACACTCAGATGTCTCTCACAGAGCTGGGCCAGCTTTCTGGCTGAGCAGGGAAGTGGTGCCCAGTGTCCCCAGGAAAACAGCTTGTCAGTAGCAAGAGCCTGTAATTACATCAAGCGTGCATGGTGCTCAAAACGATGATTAAGGCATGAATGAAAAAATAAAGTCCTTTGTTTGGCGCTCGTTATGTGCTCTTTCTGATGACTATACCAGAAAGAAACAGCTCTGCCTTTCAGGGAGCTCGCTTAATGAGCAGATTAAATTCATCTCTGTCCCCAAACCACGGGCCCAGCAGCAGATCCAAGCTGGGTGAGTATGTTCTCACCCTGTCCTCCTTCCTCCCCCAACTCTTCGGGTTTCAGACAGGGCGTCCGGCTCGTCTTTGCTGTTGCCTTCTCCAGCAGCCTCTGCCTGGATGAAAATCTGTGGGGCTCAGCACTGAGAGCAGCCCCAGACACTAAGGCAGGTGTTCCTTTGGGCGGTAGGGTGGAGATGAGCAATATTAAATCTAGCTTAATATTCCAGCTTACAATCTGCTTCATCTATTTCTCCAACAGGCCCTTCCCTTTTATCCGCCACAGAACCTCTACCTCTTATCCATCCCACGGTTCCCTCTGAAAATGAGAATTTTTTTTTTTGTCTACTTTAAAGCCTCTTGACTGAGCTTGGCTCATGACCCTCTTCCTTTGTGATTTAATGGCTGTCATTTCAAAGCAATACACAAATATATTCTTGGTATAAAACAGTACTGCAGATGACGACTGAAGATCGGGAGTTTGGGAATTGATTTCCTGCCCCTGGTCCTCTTCCTTCTCCTCTGCCTCCTCCTCCCCTTCATCCTCTATACACTTTAGATGCATCACCAATCTGTTTCCACAACACCATCAAATGCTTCTGTATTCTCCCTTCTACCTTCTTATGACATACATGTAGACAGGTCTGTAAACCCCGAGTACAGTCAGTGACCTGTATCCCCGAGAGTCAACAAAACACAAATTGAAAGTGTTTTGAAAACAATGTCTTACTGAGCACACATGTATGTGAGCATGCAATGTCTTACTGAGCACACAAGCATGCATGTATGTGAGTATGTGTCGCCGCCTCGACGGGTTACTCTGTCTAGGGTTTGTAACCCGCCTGGCTGGCCAGTTATTCCAGGGTCACGGAGAGGCACCACCTGAAAGACACAGGCTGATGAGAGAAAGGAGGCTCTGCTTATGTTGTCAAAGCCTCTGTTTATTAGGGTCATGGTTACAGCTTATATAGCCCCTGGATGGGGAGCTTGGGGGGCTGGGACACGGGGTCTTGCCACGCACGTCACGTAAACCAAGAGGTTACAATGGGTCAGGTCACGATTCCTTGGTCAGGAAGTCACAAGGTGACACACCTAGTTGCCTAGATAGTTTGGAATGTAAGGCAGGTTCCCTTAACAGAGGCTCTCTATTAACAGTTAATTTGGGTGTGAGATAGGGTGTGAGATAGGCTTGCTCAATAAGACTATTCTCAATACAACTGAGAAGTGAAGCCCTCTGCAAAAGCTCCTCGCAGCGGTGCTTCCTGTAAATTTTGGGGGGACACGGCTCCTGACATATCCCCCTTCCTTTTATAAAAGCAGGCATCTATCAAGTGGAGGGCACCAGGTCAGAGTCTAACCCCGGTGTCAGATCTAAATGAGAAGGGACTGGGACAAGGAAGGGACCCTCCTCCCGGATGGTGGAGCAATTTACCTCTCCTGGGAACAGAGGGGTGCCTTATGAGTCTTAGGTCGAGTGGGGACCAGGTCCTTTTTTCCCCCTTACCCGTCCTCGGGTTCCCAGGACCCTGTCTTAGGTTGGGGGATGTCCTGCCATAAGTTGCCCGTCCCTGGAGCTCCTCAAATAAAAGGTATCTAGCAAGACCTAAAGTAAGCAGATCTTTGACCACAGGGCACCCTGTCTTAGGCCATGTGGAGGGCAATCCTCGTGCCTGGCACCATGCCATGTTGAGCCGGTTTTTACAACCTCTGTATGGTGTGCTGTTCAGGCGAGGGTCCACACTAACTCCCGTCATTGGGCCCCTGTATCTATCATTAATGAAAAGACTGTGAGGAGCTCCTCAAATAAAAGATATAATGATATAATTTTGGCACCAATAGCTCCATCTTTCAGACCAGAAGAAAGGGCGTTTTCCAAACCCAGTATTCACCGTTTAGTCCGGCCTAAGGTATCCTCCTTCCTAGATGCCTACTCCACAATAAGATTATGAGTACTGCCTGCCAAAAATTAGGGCAGTGTAAAGGGATCAAAATCTAAAATTTTTAACATATGTATTAAACCTAAACATTTTACAGCATGTGTCAAACCTTTTCCAACATCTATAAGCAGTTACAAATATCATTAGGTCAATTCCAGTAAGAATTCATACATTGACAGACATTGTTGTTATCAAATACCACCAGTTCCAGTCTCTGAACAATAGTCAAAACCCCAATCTTTCCCCTTCTTAAGTAAAGAGGGGTTAGTATTTTAATTAAAATGAGTTTTTTGTGTCCCAAAGTTTAAAACAGTCAAATGGTTAGTCTACACCTCAGCTGCAAAGCAAACAGAATGCAGACTGTAGAAGCAGTTTAACGTTTGTGCTTCAGGGCAGGTGGGCTTCCTGGGTGAGGTGAGCTGTAGTCAGCTATCTGAAGCACATCCTGGCAATTAGCTCAAGTCTCCTTGGACCCTCTAAAGGCAGCATGACGTCCTGCAGAGTGGCATAGCAGGTTTTGTTATCAGGCACTCCTCTCCTTGGGGGCAGGGAAGACTGGATCAAGGATTTCTCTCCAATGTCTCTGGAACTCCTCTGTGGGGTGTCTGCAGCCACGACATCAGGTTTAGCTTTTATATTTTCTTTCTGTGAAAAAAGCATAAACATCTCCTCGACCCCAAATATATATAGGTCGGGTTTTTTTTATAATGCATTGCAAGGGCCTTTTTACCTTGCCTTAGTAAAGGTTAGCTTGGTGTCATCATGCTAGATCCGTTTGCATATAGGATCTGTGTGCAACTGTTATAAGTTGCTGTGTGCAACTGTTATAAGTTGCTTTTAAGGAGCCTTGGTACGCTCCATAATTTTTTTTTTTTATTAATTATTAGCCATATATGCAGTTCTTCCATTGGAAGAGCCATTTGTAAAATTTAGCATAAAATCCTTTAAGGGATTTTTAGCTATAACATTAGCAAAATACAGGTGTGTGAATTGTAGCAATGCTCATCTGGGAAAAGATTATTGTTTTGGCCTTTGAATTGAGCAAAGGCAATTGTCCAGAAATCAATCTTAAAATTATCAATGAGTCTATTGTTTAGTATAAGAATCATTGATCATAGTCAATATTCTGTTAAACCATCTCCCAGATTTTATCCTGCCCTTTTGTATCAGACAGGCTACTGTTCTAAATTAAGAATTTAATATCTTAACTGGCAAAACTGGGAAAGTTTAGCCATAAACAGCATTTTTTTATAAAACTGTTGTAGAACAAGTTTTACATTTAATATACACACTTGCCATAGCTGTATTATAATTAATATACTGTACCTGTTGGTTTATATTTTACCTGTTTGAGTACCTGCTTGACAGCTTTCTAAGCTCTCTATTGGAAACTGTTTTTTGTAAGAATTTTACTTATCGGCTCAAGGTTTTCCATAAGAATATTATAACTAGAGCTTTAACCATTGAATATCTAAAAGCTTATAAGCTATTTTCTTAAGTTGCAAGTCTGTCCCGCAGATAGGAAAATGAAAAAAGGAAGCATTTTAACTAATGAGGTTGGCCTCATTAGACACCACCATGTAGAAGAATAAAAATAGATCCATATCCATCTCAATGTACAAACTTAAGTTTAAATGAGCCAAAGGCCTCAGCATATAAAAATTTTGTTGAGCCTCATAGAGAAAAAATTTTTGAAGTACACTTTACCACATCTTAAACACAGCCTCAGTGGCACAATCATTTGGAGAAACCATAAATTATATCTCCTGAACTGAGAAACTTTTGTATAACAAGACTACAGAGTGGGAAAAGTCCTTACTTATCATAAACCCATTTTAAAAATATATGAAGAACTCAGGAAATTAGTTATTAAAAATTTAATCCAATAAAAATATTTGTTACAAACCTAAACTGAAAACTCTCAACAGACAAACCTAAAAATGACTGAGAGACACTTTAAAAATAATGCTTAAACATAATATCCTTTAGCCATCAGAGAAATGCAAGTTAAAACTCTGAGATTTTATTTTATCCTTGTAAAAATGACCAAAATTAAAAATTATTGCTAACAATTTATGCTTAAGAAAATGTGGGTAAAGAAAAAACTTCTTTGCTGGAAGTGCATACTGGCACTAGAAGTGTAAACTGACAGTCACTTTTGGATCCTACACAGTATTGAAAAACCTGGATAAATCCAGACTTCTCCAGCAGGAAGAGAAGAATCAAAAATCTAGGGCTAGCCTGTTCAGCGACCCTGCCCTAGGAACCAGCTGAAGACAAAACCCTGATAACAATCCCGAAACAGGGAGTTTTTCCCCTGTGATTATCATCACACTGCTCTAGGAACCTGGGAGTGGTCCCGAGAGGCAGGGAGCTGTCCCCCTGCGACCATCACTGGATTTTTGGAATTTTTATGACCCTCCTGGACCACAGGGCTGTGGTCTCTTTTCCAAAAATTTCCTCTCCAGGTCATTAGAGGCCAAAATCTTCCCCCACGTGGGTCACGAGCCTCGGCCCCAGTGCATCGGGCCCCGTACCATCTCATTAACCAAAGCCTCGTGCGATTGCAGCAAGGACAGTCTCCTGCAAGTCACTGGGGGGGCTGTGCCCTCCCGAGACCTAAGTGAGAGTCTCCCCAGCATTGGGAGTCCCTCATTACGGCCATTTTTTTTAAAATTAGGCAAATATTTACCTTAAAACTTATCAATACCCCTGTTGGGCCTAAATACAAAAGTTTTTTTGACCATAAAAACATGTGCTCAGCTATGTTTATAGCAGAACTACTTTATCATAGCCAAAATCTGAAAATAACCCAAGTGTATCTCTTTTACACCTAGGATAAATGAGACATCATCCTTTTAAATATCCATGAATACCACAAAATGTCTTGGAGTAACTCCAAGCAAGCAGGACAGAAGTTTTTGGGTCTTGTTACCTCTGCTTGTGAAGGCGAAAATGTTTTTTATTTTTAACCATTATCACTTGTTAGAGTATAATTCTGGCCCTCGATAAATTTAGTGAGAGGCAACATCTGGCAGCAGTAAAGGACCACAAGCTGAGACAATACGACTCCCACCCAAGAGTGGGCGTACAAATGAAAAAACTTGCATGATAAAAACTTTAACTCTTTTAAGAAAAAATTTAAGACATTAGAAAATAAAGATCTCCTATTTTCTTGTGAAAGTAGAAGAAAACATAGCAAAAATGACAATTTCACTGAAAGCAGTCTACAGATTCAGTGTAAATGTCCATTAAAAATTTATAGCAACATTTCTCACAGAACTTACATATAGATTTAATGCAAATGCACATTAAAATTATAGCAACATTTTTTACAGAACTCGAAAGAACAATCCTCAACTTTATAAGAAAGAAATAAAAATTTAGGATATCCTAAACAATTTTTAAAAATCCTCTGAATGTATCACAGTCTTTGATTTTAAAACTTTTCTACAGAACCACAGTACTGAAATTAATCTACCTTAGATATAAATTTATATGCCTACAAACTAAAGATTTTTGACCAAGAAGCAAAATTTTGGAATGGAAAAGAAGCACATTTATCTCCTTTTATTATCCTGAAGCTGTAACTTTCTGAGTCCAGACCTCCTTACAGCCAACCTGTCTGGCTGCCTCAGCTCCACATGGCAGGAGGCTAAGACACAGGCTCTCTAGCCCTAGGGTGTCTTTTGCTTGTCTAGCTCCGTTTGCCCGTTTGTCTAAAATCCTGTCTTTTTCCATAGTGAATTGTAAGTCCTGAATCTGAGAGGAAAGGTCTGAGAGTTCATGCTACAATGCAAGAACTTGTTTGAGACCTCCTATTTGTGCTTTAAGAGCGGCTTTGTATTGAACAATTTCTGAATCAAAGGCGTGCTATCGGGAGCAGTCAGAGCATAGGGCAGTGGCTGCGGAGTCCTTTTTGGCTGACTAAGGAAGACGCGGAGAATAGGGTGTATTTCTGGGCCTGTTAAAACTAACCAGAGGCATATTTTATCTATAAAACAAAAAAATGCAACTAAATCTCTTTTTTTTACTCTTACTCCTCTCACCCTGAGTGATTGTTTAAATTCCTTTATGAATTTCTCTTCCTTTGAAAGCGAATGGCCCATGTCTTATGGGACGACAGCGAACCTGCGCCTACCTTATCCTGCAGATCTGTCCGAGTTCTACAGCTGCAGAATCTTCTATTTTTCTTGTTGTCCCGGGACTGCGCGTCGTCGTCCGGGAAGTTAACCGTGCTCCGAGTCACTGGTTCGGGCGCCACTGTAGCCGCCTCGACGGGTTACTCTGTCTAGGGTTTGTAACCCGCCTGGCTGGCCAGTTATTCCAGGGTCACGGAGAGGCACCACCTGAAAGACACAGGCTGATGAGAGAAAGGAGGCTCTGCTTATGTTGTCAAAGCCTCTGTTTATTAGGGTCATGGTTACAGCTTATATAGCCCCTGGATGGGGAGCTTGGGGGGCTGGGACACGGGGTCTTGCCACGCACGTCACGTAAACCAAGAGGTTACAATGGGTCAGGTCACGATTCCTTGGTCAGGAAGTCACAAGGTGACACACCTAGTTGCCTAGATAGTTTGGAATGTAAGGCAGGTTCCCTTAACAGAGGCTCTCTATTAACAGTTAATTTGGGTGTGAGATAGGGTGTGAGATAGGCTTGCTCAATAAGACTATTCTCAATACAACTGAGAAGTGAAGCCCTCTGCAAAAGCTCCTCGCAGCGGTGCTTCCTGTAAATTTTGGGGGGACACGGCTCCTGACAAGTATGCAATGTGATGGCTAACTTTTTTCTGCTTCCTGACTGGGACACAATGTGACCAGCCACATCTTACTCCTGCCATCCTTATTACTACAAAATAGATTGTACCTCAAGCCATGAGCCAAATTCAACACATACTTTCTTCGGTGTTACTTTGTTAAGTACCAATGCTGTAACAATGAGAAAAGTAACATACATATTACAATACATGTATACTTTTCCCTTGCCATCACTTCTCAAGCAATACAGTTAAAACCTACTATTTACATCACAGTAGGCATTATAAACTGTCCAGAGATGATGCGTGGAGGAGAACTGGGAGGGTCTATACAAATACTGTATGATTATATAAAAGCATCCATGGATCCTGATATATGGGGTGGGGTCTATACAAATACTGTACGATTATATAAAAGCATCCATGGATCCTGAGGGGTGCTGGAACCAATCCTTCACAATAATGAGGAATGGCTGTTTATATTTTATTTTTTTGTGACTCAGAGTCTCACTATATAGCTCTGGCTGCCCTGGAATTCACTATGTAAACCAGGCTGGCCTTGAATTCACAGAGATCCACCTGCCCCCGCCTCCTGGGATTTACATGAGTAAGTGCCACCATGCCTAGCAATAAATGTGTTGGGGGGGCATCCAGAGCCTGGCACATGCTAGGTTACATCCCTAGCCTAGAACTTCTGTTTTTAGGATCCAAGACTAAAGAGAACGGTATAACAAACATCGGTGAATACAGTTGACAGACGCTGGCTTTTGAACTGTGTAGGCATGTACAGTCCGTACTACTATGTGTACTATGGTCCTGTGGTGCCTATACTATGTGTACTACGCCTGTAGTGGGCAAGGGACCTGGAGATTTAAACATACAAAGACACAGAGACAGAGACAGAGACAGAGACGGGTCATCCATGAAACAAGAATGTCCTCTTTATTGTGTTCCAGGGAAGCTTATATAGGGATCCTTAACTGATAGCCATGCCCCAGCCAAACCCACCAGAAACCACTCCCCTACCATCAGGAACTCCTGAGGGTCTCAAGCTCAGAGCAGCTGCAAACACAGGAAAACAAGTTGTTTTGCTCAGAGCAGCTCCAAGCATAACAAGCTGTTTACAGGAAATTCAGGGTCTGGGGATCCACAGCCCCCAACACAGGCTGAAAAGGGAAAAGAGAAGGGAAATAAGTGTTAGGGAAGGCCAGCTCCTCCTGCTTGGCTGTGGCCCAGCATTTTACTCACAATGAGCATCCCAGCAAGGTGGGGCCACTGAGGCAATAACGGCATGAGGGCAGCTAGGTGCTGCCTGGCTGCGTTTAAGGACAGCTCCAGAGGAAGGGACCCACACTTGGAACTAGCCAGAGCAGAAATTCATGGCTGGAAAATCTCAGGTCTCAGGGGTGGGGGAGCTACTGCTGGTGTGTTGTTAAATGGACGTGCTTTGCCCAGCCAGTCCCCTAGACGTTTGCATTTGTACTTGTTCTCTTACATTACTGCCCCTGTTGCCTTAGTAGAGAGAGACTTTCTGCAGGAGGCAGACACCATAGAGACTCACAACTGAGAAGAAGTAACCTTTCTGCCACACAGCAGCCCTGTGCTTGGAGAAGAAGCATGTGTTCATAGCACCCCCTACTAAGTTCATGGAAAGGGGCGAGAAGGAATGCAGGAGACAGGAAGGGATGGGGCAGGGTGTGGGGGTCTAGCCATCTCCGCTAACTGTACCCATCTGTAGTGTTGCACAGAGGCCATCAGGCTGATGTCACGGCAAGAGAGTAAACGATATAGTAATGGCTATGTATAGGGGATGGGAAGGGTGACAGGCCCCCTCCAGAGATTCCAGCCATGTCCTCCTCCTGCTGCACAGGTTCAGATGCTGGATGGGGACTCTGAAGAGTGTACAGGATGTGGAAAGTGGGCTAAGGGTCATGCGAATGATGCAGGTTTTGAAGATTGTCTCCCAGCAGGGGTGGGCTTTTCAGCAGTACAGGTCCTGTTGTTCCCCACCCCATGCTCCTGCAATGAGTCCAGTCAACTCATTAGCTCACCAAGCTAGTGTCTTTGATCTATCGATTGTAGCACTTTCTTTTGAGCCATCAACCAGCTCCCAATAATGACGCAGAGATTTAATATTAGTTATGAATGCTCGGCCTTATCTTATGCTTGTCCCTTATGCTAGCTCTTATAACTTAACCTGTTTTTCTTCATCTATGTTTTGCCTTGGGGCCTTTTACCTTTCTCTCTGTATGTTCTACTTTTCCTGTTTCTCATGTCTGTCTGTCTGTTGTGTCCTTCTCTTTCTCCTTTGTTTTCTCTCTCATTCTCTCAAGCCTAGATTCTTCCTTCTACTTATTCGCTCTACTTTTCAGCCCTATCTATGCCTGTACTGGGTAGCTATTGGCTGTTTGGCTTTTATATTAGACCAATCAGATGCCTTAGGTGGGCAAGGTAGACCAAATGTAGGACATCTTTGCCTAGTTAAACAAATGCAGCATAAACAAATGTAACACATCTTTACATCATCAAACAAATGTAGTACAAATGTAACACATCTCTACATAGTTAAACAAATGCAGCGTAAACAAATGTAACACATCTTTACATCATTAAACACAGCGTAAACAAATGTAGCACATCTTTACACAGTTAAACAAATGCAGCATAAAAAATGTAACACACCTTCACACAGTTAATATAATATTCCACAACAGTCAATGCCCTTTATGGGTAGACTAAGCCCTCCTTAGTACATCACCCCACAGCTTCCTAGGATGGTCGTCTGTTCACACTCAGGGCTTAAGATAAGGTGAGCTCTGACTTTAAAATAAAATATTTTTACAAAAAAATACTGCCTGTTCATTATGTAACATTTAGAAAATACAAGAAAAAAAAATGTAACTTGCTTACTTACATTCCCTGAGAGCTAACTGAGCCTCCTCAAAGGTGGAGAACACAGAATGTCACAGTTTTCACAAGAATCCCAGGAGACAGGCACATTTCCATTTACAATGTAGGGAAACTGAGGAACCAAAAAGATAGTTTGCATAAGGCCACTTTCAGCAAATGACAAACCTCACATTCCAGCACAGACACTGAGTTCTAGAACCTTTATTCATACCCCAATATTGTTTGGTTTCTGGCTGCAGTGGTCACAGGGAATGTCGCAAGTTCTGTAGGATGCAGTGTAAACTGTCACTATCGATTTATCTGGACCGCTTGTTAATGACGTCAGGTTTACACTTGGTGTGTGGAAAAGGAGGGTGGGCTGGGGACCTCACCAGAGGGGCACTGAGATAGTGATCATGCCCCAAAAGTCCTTAAGCACATGGTGCTCTCTGCGGTATATCTCCCTCCTCTCATTTCACAGAGAAGAGCTGCAGAAGGCCTGCTGCTTCCTAGTCCCTTTCATGACCTTGGGAACACTTCTACCTGTGATGAATGATTTCCCAGGCACAGAAGTGTGGCTCAGTTGGTAGAAAGCCTGCAGCACAAGCATGATGACTGTGTTAAGAACTTGCACACCAATGTAAAGGCCAGGCATCATCCTGCACATCTGTAACCCTAGCCCTGGGTACAGAGACAAGCAAATCCCTTCAGTTCACTGACCAGCCAGTCTAGACCATCTGTGAACTCTGGGTTCAGAGAGAGGAGAGAGAGAGACTCAGCTTCAAAAGATACAGTGATGAGTAACAGTAGAAGACATGTGACCTTGAGCTCTGGCCTCCACAGGTGTGAGTGCTCACATGCACACTCACACAATGTACGAATGCACAGGCACTCACACCACACACATATTATATAAATAAGTAAACTATTTTATTTAGCTAATATCTCACTATGTTTTTTTTTATTCCTTTGTAAATTTCTCTCCTTTTGGCAAAAACTTGACGGACCTCTTTGTAAATGAAGGTACCACATTATTCGACTAAAAGGTACGGATGTGTTTAAAACATTTTAGGCTGGGACAAATTTCTTTCTAGAAAGGCCTTCTGTCTGCCTGTGAGAGCATAAAAAAAACTTCAGCTTCGATGTGTATTTATTTGCTATCCTGTATATTATTTTGAGATGTTTACTGTTTGACACATGAGAAACACCCTCCCTCATGGTTTTAGTGAATCGCCCCAGTAATCTTTTTCTCCTTTTTTATTTCCTTTGTGAATCATCTCCGAGTTCTTCACTTGTTCATCTGTTTCTCATTGATTTGCAAAAGCATCCGTTCAGTTTCTATGAAAAGTTTAAATTCTTGGTGCATCTGTCAGAGCTGCTGAGGGTTGCAATTCTCGGCAGCTCTGATTGCTTTAATAAGTCCTGCTCACGACCAGAGGCTAATGAACGAGCAGCTCTGATAGATGAGGCCCAGAAGAGCTACATAATTAAAAGTTTCCTCTCCTGATCAAAGGAGCCAGCTATATTTGTCTGTTTGACTCCCCGCCTCACTCTTTCCCCCCTATTTTAATAACTGCTCTCAAATATATCCTACTGGTCTTGGCACAACTGCGTCCGGCTGTTATGTAACTCTCCAATTAACGTAGGGTCTTACTTCCCCTGGATTTCATATTTTACTCTTCTAGTGGAAGCTTCAAGTCTTTTCGGTTCCTCGCTGCCTAGGCTGCCTCCAGGATGCAGAGTGAAGCTGTTGCTTAGCAACCGGGGCTCTGCATATAGAAACAGAAGCCTCAGGTCTAGCCAAGAGGAAAATCACTGGTTGGAATAAAAAGTTTTAACTTTGAAGCATGGAGCAGCCAAAAGCACAGTCCCAAATGAGATGCTGGGATCTAAGGTAGCCCATGTGTCCTCCCAGGGGAACCCCAGTTTCTCAGTGGGAGCAGGGTCTGAATACAGAGCCGAGTGGGGGGTGGCTTCTGCGACCTTAGAAGGCCTTGTTCCCTGTACTAACAGGTGATGGGATCTAAGCAGGAATGTGTAAATCCACTCAAGAGGTCCCACAGTGTGAGGTTGGGAAAGGATGTTTATACCTAAAGGAGGCTTCTGTCAATCATGAGAGGCTGTAGGGTCAGGCTGGGAAAGAGCTGGAGCGGCCGAGGGTTCTCATAGAGGGAAACATGCAGATCGCGCCAAACACTGCAGCCCTCCTGGGTTACTGCCCTGTTTGTATAGTTGGTAGCTCCTTTCTTAGAAACCACAGGTTTCTGAGGGATAGACAGACGGACACCTAGTACAGACCTGAATAAAGCCCAGAGCAGAGCAATTCCAGCTAGCATAAAAGCCTGCGGATGAGAAACTGTGTTTGTTGCAAACCTCTGAGTGGTGGGGGCTATTTGTAAAGCAGCTCCCCTGCAGCAGCTCCTGACTGTTAAACTGTTGCTGCTTGCTGTCTCTTTTTCCTTTCTCTAAGTTGTTTGAGTCTTGCTGCCTGTAACACAGAACACTGGCAGGTGAAGCTTCCTGCTCCGTCTCATGAACAACACTCCTCGTCTGAGTCTTTGCTCTCAACAGATTCTTCCAAACCTTCTCCTCCTCTTCTTCATGTAGCTTCGACTATGGCCAGCACAAATGCTTATTCCCACATCTCTCCCTGGAAGAACTATGTGCATTTATCCTTTGCCTGGGGTAACTGCTCCCTGACTCCAGCTGCTAAAGTACTGGGTACCTTCCCAATGCTGCCTCTTCCAAGAAGCCTGGCCTGGTTCTCCCTGGGGCTCTACACGCCCTCTGTGGTACTGGGAGTTGCTGTCCAAAGGTTGGGTGCTGTTTATTTTTTTCTCCAGTGCTGCTGAAGTTCCCCCCAACTGCAGGGAACCCCACAAGGCCAGCTCAGGGGAAGAAGAGAGCCCAAGTCTTCGTTGGTCACCCTCTCCAGTGTTCATCAAGTGACATTTCCTGACAGTAAGGATCCAGGTTCCTGTACTGTGTACTCCGTGGCCGTGACACTGAGCTTGGGGTCTAGACCCAACCTTATCTTTAAAAAGTTCTTAGCTGTTCAATGGACAAATTAGTATCCAGCTCTTCTAGACTGTTGATCCAGAAGAATATGTAATAGAAATATTTGTGACTGATCTTGTGTTTCCTCTATCTGTGACAGGACATGGCCACTATTTTATTTGCTGGGTCTGAGCTCAGCCATGGACCAAAGATCATTAGAAAGATCTTCAAGATAAGCAGCCATGAGTCTTTCTGTGAAGGCGATGGGACCATTTCAGTCCCTGCTCCTGGATTCAGTAACATCCAACCCATGGAGCTGAGCGCTAACACGAGAACACAGAAAGCCGATCCATGAGCTCACAAGAGGGGACGGATGGGGATTAGAAGTCAAGTCTTCAGCTTGCTGGCTTTCTGTTCTTCACAGGGAGCCAGCAGTTTGTGGTTCCATGGATAGCCAGCAGGACAGCCTCCAGGCTGAAAAACTGTGTTACACCTTCCTACACAGCCTGGAGGTGAGGACTGCACCCCATCCCTGCCGCCAGCCTCCACAGTCACACAGACTGCTCGTCCCTGCCCAGGAGGTTTCTTAAAATACTGGTGCTGCTGGCCTCTGTGGGTTGAGCTGGCTGTCGTGGTATACTCACTCCCTGAGGTACAGCATCCCGCCTCTTCTAGCCATGATAGATGTAGCGGTAATTGCCGTTTACTTGTAGTGTTAGGTAGGTGTTTCCTCCAACTTGAAACACTCCCGCCTGGAGAGAGGTGGGAAGACCAGAAGACTCAGAGAGTAGATAAAACTTAAGTCCCAGGAAGGTAACAAACTCAATAAGGAAGCTTCGAAAACTTAGAAGACTTAAGAGGCCTCTACCCAAATGTTATACAAGCCACAACGCCGCAATAGTGGTGGGGACAGGAGCTCCAGCATGTAGCTTTCATAACTCCTGCTGAAGAGGGAGTTTTTACTGATTTGTCTGCCTGTGAGACACCCATTGTTCTTATAGGTAGCCCCAGTACACCCTGTGTCACCAAGCTAGACTTGGGCAAATCAATTTCTTCATTCTGTTGCTGAGAGCTTTCTGAGGTAAATAGAATAGATGCTTGTTCACATTTCCAAGGTGAAGTCACACAGTATGGACCAACTGCTTGGTTCCGTCCTGGTAGCAAAGCTCGATCCGGCAAGGCAGAGACTCAGGGCAGAAGATATCAAGGGTAAATCATATGACCAGACAGACAGAACTTTTGGAGCCCTTCAGATCTTGACTGTCACTTGGTGGCCCCATGGCCTCCAAGAGAGCTGGCAGGAGGCAGGATTGTGGCTGAAGCCCAGGAACCCTGAGTGAACAGTCTCTTACCGGGTGAAAAGGGAGACCGTCTTCGCCTAAGTGCGAGGAGATACCAGTCTACCGTGGAGCTGCAGCAGGAAGGTGGTGATGTGTGGTCAATCCCCCAACCCCACGGATGCCCTGGAAAGCTGAGTGGAACATGCATTGTAGTTAGGTACCCGCCAAGGGCCAGGGAGATGGATTCCTGTCCACCATGGAGCTGGATGAAGCTTCGCTTCCTGGAACAGCTTGTTTCTTGCATCTGTTCAGTGAGCTTAGGTGGGGAAAGAAAGATTTCTTCAGGCATTGGCTCGCCCAGGATTCATGTGCATGGGGAGATGGAAGGTGGGAGTCTTTGATGCCATCAGCATAACCAGACCTAATGCCCCTGGTGTGACTCTGGGCTAGAACTAGGACATAGAACTTCTGAGTCGGGAGCTACACAAGTATCCCTTGGAAGACAGGAAGTGAATCAGGTCCTAGACATTCATTACCAGCTGTCCTGGAGCCCTCAGACCCTGGGTTCCTGGGTTCAAACTATCATATGGGAAGTGAACTTTCTCTCTGTTGGGATGACCTGGATCAACCTGGGGCTGTGAGGGTGAGACCTGCTCACTGTTTTCCAGACACAGGGGCTTCCTTACAGGCCAGGGATAGAACATCAGGCAGGATTCGGGCTGAGCAAGTGTGGACTTCTTGCTGCCGTCGGGTCTGAATGGATCGCTGGTACCCTCCTTAGCTCTGCAGGCAGAGCTACAAAAAGAAAGCACTGGGCATTGCGGCTTCAGGTAATGAGATGTGACACCAGCCTGCCATCATGCTGGCAGAGAATCAGGAGAGGAACTTCTGACGCTCCCATTAGGGCTTTCCTGGGGTTTAGAAATGTGTTAACAGATAATAATAGCTATCATTATTATAATGATAATTCTCATTATTTCTATTTTAACAAGTCCCATTTCTTGAGAGCCACGAAACTGCCACTCATTTTGCTCTTTGTGTTGTTTTGAACTGAAGTCACACCAAGACTCAGGTGTGGTGACAGATGCCCTAAGAGGCTGTTAACCTCAGGACTGTAAAGCAAGGGAAAAAGAGCAGTTCTCCAGGACTCAGGGAATTTTCCAGAAGAGGGGATGGAGAGAACTGAAGAGCCACAGGTGGGGAGGAATCTGTGCAATGCTGCCATCTTGGACACAAAGCAACTGTGGCCCACCTACATGAGGTCTGCATAAAATTGGGTCATTTAACATCCCGCAGTGAATGCAAGAGGGCCCATGATGCCACAACACTAGAGGAGGAGGAGGAGGAGGAGGAGGAGGAGGAGGAGAAGGAGATGTCAGGGCCATAGGAAACTCCATTTCTTTAATTCTAGCAGACAAAAGCCAGCATTCCTCAGGAACTTGTGAAGTTGGTTCCCCTCTACAGAAAAAAAGAATCATTTTCTTATCACTAACAGAAGGCACTAATGGCTGTCTGTGCTGCCTAGTAGCCTACCAAAGCACATGCTGGCTTCCAGGCTCCCTCAGCATCACAAATCCCTGTTACACATTCAAAGCCCATGCTGGCATTCTACACCCCCCCACCCCAAACTTCTCCAGCTCATGGACTTCCCTCCCTGAACAACGCATTCTCCTTATAACCATGCTATTTTGGCCTCTTTCTCTCTCTCTCTCTCTCTCTCTCTCTCTCTCTCTCTCTCTCTCTCTCTCCTCTCTCTTTCTCTCTCTCTCTGTCTCCTCTCTCCTTCTCTCTGTCTCTCAGGTCCAGACTGGCATGTTCAGCCTGCTAATTTCTCTCCCTGCTCTGGATTCTCTCCAATGCCTCTGACTGTTCTCTCCCTCATATCTACAATAAAAACCTGCCCTTTAATCATATCTTGGAGTGGTCAGGTCCTCAGGTTATATATCTGGTAACAGACACCTCTATTTATATAAGAGATGCTCCAGTTAGTGTGTAATATTTACACCAAAAATAATTTGGCTTACAAGGATGGTTCCATGGTTAAGAGAAGAGCACATCCTTCTCTTGTGGAGGACCTGAGTTCAGTTCCCATCACCTGCATCAGGCAGCTCACAACTACCTGAAACTGACTTCAGGGACCTGACACCCTCTTCTGGCCTCTGTGGCACCTGTACTCACATACACACATACACACAGATACACACACACAAAAAAAATTCTTTAAATATTTCATCCAAATCAGGTCAAGTGGTGAATGCCTGGAACCCCAGCACTTGGGAGGCTGAGACAGGAGGATTGCTGTGAGTTTGCGGCTAATCTGAGAAACCTAGTGAACTTTAGGCCAGCCTGGGCTAAAAGTGAGACTATCTTAAACAAAACACAAAACATCATGTGTCACTGGGCAATGGTGGCACGTGCCTTTAATCCCAGCTGGGAGGCAGAAGCAGGCAGATCTCTGTGAGTTCAAGGCCAGCCTGGTCTACAATAACTAGTTCTGAGCAGCCAGAGCTACACAGAGAAAACCTGTCATGAAAAACCAAAACCAAAAAAAAAAAAATCACATGTTTAAGGTTTGTCATTGCAATCTCAAGCAACTTCCTCAGCTTCCTCATCTGCAGAGTTGGTCCAGGCTACCTGGTAAAGAGATTGGTGCTCAAGAGCCACACCAAATGGCTCTTTGCCCTGAACATCAAAGCCCATCTGCCATAGGAGTAATTCATCAAGTTGTGTAATCTGTTGTGATTCTGGGCTTGTTTTCTAGGATTCACAGAGACTCTACAACAGGATTTCATAGAATATGCAACTCTCTCTCTCTCTGTCTCTCTTATGGCTGGAGACTGGAGCATGAGAAGTGGAGATAGAGGGATGGAGACAAGAAACATGAGGGGTCAGTGAGAGGCAAATAGGGTAGTAGGAGCATCACAGTCACCAGACTGTGATTTAATGTGAAAGGTCTTCCACAGTCATGAGGCCATCATTTAACGTGAAGGGTCTTCCACCGTCATGAGGCCATCATTTAACGTGAAGGCTCTTCCACACTCATGAGGCCATCATTTAACGTGAAGGGTCTTCCACACTCATGAGGCCATCATTTAACGTGAAGGGTCTTCCACAATCATGAGGCCATCATTTAACATAAAGGTTCTTCCACAGTCATGAGGCCATCATTTAACATAAAGGCTCTTCCACAGTCATGAGGCCATCATTTAACATAAAGGCTCTTCCACAGTCATGAGGCCATCATTTAACATAAAGGCTCTTCCACAGTCATGAGGCCGACATTTAACAAGAAGGGTCTTCCACAGTCATGAGGCCGACATTTAACATAAAGGCTCTTCCACAATGCCACCTTTGGGAATAGGGGAACAGACTGGGGAATGCTTGCAGGAACAGGCTGTGTTTCTTGATCTCTTCTCCCTCCATCAGTAGCAGCAAAAGTATGAGCGAAGATGTTGAATTCTTTCTGCTATACACTTATTTTATATTTTATTAAGTCAATTCTTGGATAGTTCCACACTTGTACATAATACATTATGGATACTTTCACCTGAGCCTCTCCTCCATCCAGGCTAGGCTGTTGACAGGCCAAATCTGGTATAGACCCAGTATAGGTCAGGATCGCTTTGACATTTCATGGTCCATCTTGCTATCTTCTAGCTTTTACATTCTTTCTGATTCCTCTTCCAAAATGTACCCTGGCCCTTAGAAGGGAGGATATAAGATTCTTGTCCAAGGCTGAGCCCTCACTGTCACTTATTCTCAGCACGTTGTACAGCCATGAGCAGAAAATCTTATTTGGCATTGTTACAAAGACAGAGCAAAAAAGTGTTTTAAAAAACTACATTGATCATATTCTCCACTGAGCCAATGGAGAGACACACAGGTGCTTTCCTCATTGGATTGTTGTAAAGATTTAATGATGTCACAGTGTTAAGGTTGAGTGCAGAACTCAGTCAAGAGTGGATATTGTCATTACAATGTCACAATTCAGCTGTCACCCACAAGCGCCATCTGAGCCAGCCCAGGCCCTCCCTGCGTCCCACCCCAAGTACAGCCACAGTCAAGCTCCTACCCATACAGGGGTGACTAAATGAGCCCCCCAGGAGTATGGGAAGGAACTAAAAATTATTCTAAGATTTAAGCCATGAAATCTACTCATGACAATGCTCAGACCCATGAACAAGCCCTGGACAGGCAAACAGAAGAGGTAGAGGCAGAGGCTGCCTGTGGGAATCATGGGGCCTCTGCCTGTGGGAATCATGGGGCCCTGCCTGTGGGAGACACAGCCCTGTCAAATGCCACACTGCACACTGAGAGTCAGCATCTAAGTTCATGTTTACTGAGATGCTGTGGGGTGCCTCAGGGAGAAAGATGCACTCGTCTGCCTGACTAGAACTGCCAAGATGCTGGAAATGACTACATTTCCTTCTAGCTTGCTCTCAGCTCCCTTGCTGGCTATGTGTAATCAAGCATCCGGTAACTTCTGGGACTTCAAAGACTGATTTCTGAGCTTTCAAAACATACTGATGTTCTCCCGGTGAGATGTTGAAAGGATCCAATGAGTCAAGGAGCCTGCGGTTATGCACAGAATCAATATCCGTTGCTGGAGCCCCTCTGAAAAGCTCGTATATGGACCCTGTTGTGGCTGTGGGCCCTTTGCTTTGTGGCTATGGGCTCTTCTCATGAGCAATTTCAGCAATTTTGTGTAGTGCCATAGGGCTCCAGAGGTGAACGGTTAAATGTCTCCTCACAAGCATGAGGACTTGAGTTCAGTCATCCAGCACTCAAGGGAAAGCTGAGAACAGGGATGCACACCTGTGGCCCCAGAGCTGGGAAAAAGTGTTGGCCGAGGTTTCTGTCCTGCCTGGTTCCTGCAGTCATTAAGTCCTAAAGAAATCACACAGAGGTCTACATTAGTTATAAACTGATTGGCCCATTAGCTCGGGCTTCTTATTAACTAATTCTTAATACTTACATTAGCCCATAATTCTTGTCTATGTTAGCCACGTGGCTTGGTGCCTTTATTGGTGAGGCAGTCACATCTTGCATCTCTGCATCTGGGTGATGACTCCAGACTGTGCTTCCCACTTCCCAGGATCCTTATTGCCCCGCCTCTACTTCCTGTCTGGTCACCCCACCTATACTTCCTGCCTGGCTACTGGCGAATCAGAGTTTCTTTAAAATGTAAGTGACAGGGTACAGACCATTGTCCCACAGCAGAAAAGTGCACAGAACTCTAACCTCATTTGCCTGCCTGGCTGAGACCCTGTATTCCAAGTTCAGTGAGAGACTTTCTCTATAAAATAAGATGGAGAGCAATTGAGGAAGACACCTCAATTGTTAACCTCTGACATTCCCAAAGGCATGCCCTTGAACACACACACACGCACACACACACACACACACATGTGTGTGCACGCGCGCAGCAGGACATGAAACTGCCACAAAAGAGAAGCTGACTTGAAGGTCCATGAAGCATCAGTAAGCTCTCAGTCAGGACTTACTTACCTAATATCATTGGAAAGGAAGGGGGAAAGTTCTTTGCCATATTAGTTTTAAAATCTAATTGAGGAGAATTTTGTTGCCTAGACAATGGCGTATTGAATTGTTCAGTGACAGTAAGGATGTATAAAAAATACCCCCAATCTCCCAAACTATGGAATAGAATAAATCTTGGGCGGTTTTGGCCATGGCTCCCTGTGTATCATGCCTAGCAATTGCGTTAGGAATGTAAATGAGATGATGAAGGGCTGGAGGATCCTGGAGCTGCATGGCCGTCTCCCAGGGCAGGCTGGCCTCCAGTGACAAGTGTGCGGTCCAAGAGGCAGAGGGTAGAATGGAATGGGGTGCACTGAGACATAGCCATAGTATGTCCTTAGGGCAAGTCATTTGCTGGCTTAAAAAAAAAACTATTAGATCTCTTTGTGTGTGTTCATACATGTGCAAGAGCATGCATGTATACCAGTGTGAGATTTTCTACTTTAATATTTGTGTGTGTGTGTCTAAGTTACTATTACCAATACTATGCAGGCTAAAAGAGGGTGTCAGATCCCCTGGAGCTGGAGTTCCACACTGTTGAGAGCTGGTGAACATAGGTGCTGGGAATTGCACCCAGGTTAGCAGCTGCTCTTAACCACTAAGCAGTCTCTCCAGCACTCGTCCTGTTTTTCGATACAGGGCCCCTCCCCTCACTTGTAAGGAGCTCACCAAGTGGGCTAGGCAGGCTGTCCAGCAAGCCCAGGCCCTGTCTGGTCTGCCTCCTCAGGCCTGTGATTACAAGTGTGCACAGCCACACATTTTTCTATGGTTCTGAAAATTGAAACATGTCCTCATGTTTGTTAAGCAAGCATTTTATTGACTGAGCCATCTTCCCAGTCCTATTATATTGGGTTTCTTTGGGAGGCAAATGAAAAAATTCTATCTAGGCCAGTTTGAAGAAAGAAGTGTTTATTAGATAAATTCTGCTGAACCCCACAAGTTCAGCATGGCCAGCTAGAGGGGAGGAGGACCTCATGCTTGCTGGTCCCCCTCTCTGCTGTGCTGACTCAGCCCCAGTTGGCTTTTATGATTGCATTCTCCCTTAGATCTATCAGAGATGAGTAAGGGCCGGGGGGGGGGTATAGAAAAAACCCACCCGTATGAGCTTGTTTACATGGGTGACTGAGCCACTCAAGACTTGGAAGATACTCTGTTGGTGGGGGTGGAGTCCCAGCATCCTGGAAGCTGGTATTGGGATTGGTGCAGAAGCAGCAGTGCCTTGGGCTCCATAAAGCATCAATTCCAGGGGCCATGTGTGTTTGTCATGATAACTCATGCAGAGGCAGCGAAGAACTCTGAAATTTAGCCAAACTCAAATGCCTGATGCCCTGAGGCCCCACCGGCTTAGCACAAGGGCATCTTGCTGAAAAAATATACATAGTCTGCCATCACCACTTGACTTAATAAAAAGATTTAAATAATATTATTTTATGTATATGTATGTTTACCTGCTTTTTTATATGTGTATTACATACATGTAGGTTCCCACAGAGGCTGGACTTTCAGGCAGTTGTGAGCTGCCATGGAATCAAACCTGGGTCCTATACAAGAGCAGCAAGTTTGCTTAATCACCGAGCTATCTCTCAAAGACCCTGTTTTCCCAATGTGTGTGTATGGGATGCATGTGATATACATGTGTGTGGGAGAGAGATGTGTGCATGTGTGGTATACCTGTGGTGGGGAGTGGTGTGTGCGTGTGTGTGTGTGTGTGTATGCGTGAGAGAGAGAGAGAGAGAGAGAGAGAGAGAGAGAGAGAGAGGTGTATGCATGTGTGGTATGCCTGTGGTGTGGTGTGTAATGTGTGTGTGGTATAGGGTGTGTGTGTATGAGAGAGAGACAGAGACAGAGACACAGAGAGAGAGAGTTGTATGCATGTGTGGTATGCCTGTGGTGTGTAATGTGTGTGTGTGTGGTGTAGGGTGTGTGTGCATGAGAGAGAGGAGAGAGAGACAGAGACACAGAGAGAGAGAGTTGTATGTATGTGTGGTATGCCTGTGGTGTGTAATGTGTGTGTATGTGGTGTAGGGTGTGTGTGTATGAGAGAGAGACAGAGACACAGAGAGAGAGTTGTATGCATGTGTGGTATGCCTGTGGTGTGGTGTGTGATGTATGTGTGTGTGGTGTAGTGTGTGTGTGTGTATGTGTAAGAGAGAGAGAGAGTTGTATGCATGTGTGGTATGCCTGTGGTGTGGTGTGTGATGTATGTGTGTGTGGTGGTGGTGTGTGTGTGAATGTGTGATATGCCTGTGGAGTGTGTGGTGTGTGTGTGTTCACATGCATGCCACAGTGTGCCTGTGGAAGTCAAGGGACAACTTTAGGAGTCTGTTTTCTCTTCTTTCTTGCTGTATGGGGACCCAGGGATCAAACTCATCCCTAGGGCAAATGCCTTTACCTGCTGGGTGATTTCACCAGCCCATTTATTTATTATTATTTTTTATTATTGTTTTTATTGAACTACACATTTTTCTCCATTCCCCTGTCTTCCTCCCCACTCCCCTTCTACCCTCTTCCATGGTCCCCATGCTCCCAATTTACTCAGGAGATCTTGTCTTTTCCAACTTCCCATGTAGATTAGATCCATGTATGTCTCTCTTAGGGTCCTCTTTGTTGTCTAGGTTTTATGGGATTGTGAATTGTAGGCTGGTTTTTCTTTGCTTTTTACCTAAAAGCCACTTATGAGTGAGTACACATTATATTTGTCTTTCTGGCTGGGCTACCCCACTCAATATGATGTTTTCTATATTCATCTATTTGCCTGCAAATTTCAAGATATCATTATTTTTTCCATTGTGTAGTACTCTATTGTGTAAATGTACCACATTTTCTTTATCCATTCTTTGGTAGAGGGCATTTAGGTTGTTTCCAGGTTCTGGCTATGACAAACAATGCTGCTATGAACATAGTTGAGTACATGTCCTTGTGGTATGATTGAGCATCTTGTGGGTATATACCCAAGAGTGATATTGCTGAGTCTTGAGGTAGGTTGTTTTCTAATTTTCTGAGAAATTGCCATACTGATTTCTAAAGGAGCTGTACCAGTTTGCACTCCCAACAGCAATGGAGGAGTGTTCATTTTACTCCACATCCTATCCAGCATAAACTGTCATCAGTGTTTTTGATCTTGGCTATTCTGATAGGTGTAAGATGGAATCTCAGAGTTATTTCTATTTTCATTTCTCTGATGGCTAAGAATTTTGAGCATCTTTTTAAGTGTCTTTTGGCCACTTTAGATTCATCTGTTGAGAATTCTCTGTACTCCATTTTTATTGGATTGTTTCTTCTTTGGGTAACTAATTTCTTGAGTTATCTGTATATTTTGTAGATCAGCCATCTGTCCAATGTGAGGTTGGTGAAAAACTTTTCCCATTCTGTAGGCTGCTGTTTTGTCTTGTTGAGCATGTCATTTGCTTTACAGAAGCTTCTTAGTTTCAGGAAGTCTCATTTATTAATTGTTTCTCTCAGTGTCTGTGTTGCTGAGATTTTATTTAGAAGTGGTCTCCTGTGTCACTGCATTCAAGTGTAGTTCCCACTTTCTCTTCTATGAGATTCATTGTGGTTGGTTTTATGTTGAGGTCTTTGATCCATTTGGACTTGAGTTTTGTGCATGGCAACAGATTATAGATCTATTTGCATTCTTCTACATGTTGGTAGTCAGTTATGCTAGGACCATTTGTTGAATATGCTTTCCTGTTTTTCATTTTATATTTTTTTTGATTCTTTGTCAAAACTCAGGTGTTCATAGGTGTGTGGATTGATATCCAGGTCATTTATTCGGTTCCATTGGTCCTCTTGTCTGTTCTTATGCCAACACCAGGCTTTTTCAGTACTGTAGCTCTATAGAAGAGTCAGGGATTGTGATGCCACCAGAAGCTTCTTTATTGTACAGGATTGTTTTTGCTACCTTGGGTTTTTTACTTTCCATATTTAGTTGAATACTGCTCTTTTGAGGTCTGTGAAGAATTTTGCTGGGATTTTGCTGGGCATTGCATTGAATCTGTAGATTGCTTTAGGTAAGATTGCCATTTTTGGTGTGTTAATTCTACCTACCCAAGAGCATGGGAGATCTTTCCACTTTCCAGGGTCTTCTTCAATTTTTTTTCAAAGCTTTAAAGTTCTTGTCATACAGGTCTTCCACTTGTTTGGTTAGAGTTACATTGAGATATTTTATGCTATTTGTGGCTATTGTGAAGGGTGATGTTTCTCTGATTTATTTCTCAGACCAATTATTATCTGTGTAAAGGAGGGCTACTGATTGCTTTGAGTTAACCCTGTATCCTACCTCTTTACTGAAGGTGTTTATGAGTTGTTGGAGTTTCCTGGTAGCGCTCTTCACTTCTTGATTTATTTCTAGTCACATGGTATGTGATGAATTCCAGAAGGTTTCCCTTTCATGCCAGTCAAAAGGATTCACCCCTCCTGCCTTCTGTCCTGTGTTTCTCATTGCAAAATCCTCAACTCTTCAGAGAGAGACCAGTTTGGCCCCCTCAGGATGTGCTATGGATCGAGTCTCTGTGTTCTTCCAGATTCCGCTCTCTAATCTCCATGTGATGGTATTTGGAAAGAGAGTCTCTCTAGGGTTTACTTAGACAATGAAGTGTCAGGAGCCATGTCCCCCCCCCCCAAACTATTATAGGGATCACCGCCGTGAGGAGTTTTGTAGAGGGCTCCACTTCCCAATTGTATTGAGAATAGTTTTATTGACAAAGCCTATCCCACACCCAAATTGTCTGTTAATAGAGAGTTATCTGTTAATGGAACCCGCCTCACATTCCAAACTATCTAGAGAACTAGGTGTATCAACTTGTGACTTCCTGACCAAGGAATCGTGACCTGACTGACCAATCGTAACCTCTTGGCCTACGTGATGGGCATGGACCACGTGGCAAGATCCCGTGCTCCAGCCCCCCAAGCTCCTCATCCAGGGGCTATATAAGCTGCATCCATGACTCTAATAAACGGAGGCTTTGACAAGAACTATGTTTGGCCTTCTTCTTCTTATCAGCCCATGTCTTTCAGGTGGTACCTCTCCGTGACCCTGGAATAACTGACCAGCCAGGCAGGTTACAGACCCTAGACAGAGTAACTTGCCAAGGCGGTCTACAATGAAGGCGAAGCACCTATGATGGGATTAGTTACCATAAGCACAAAAGTGAACTCTGGTTCCCTCTCCTCTCCCTCCCCCTTTGTCTCCCTCAGGTGTACTGTGCTGGGTGAACACACATACCCTGCCATATGAGTTCTCCTCTCTCTCTTCTCTCTCTCTCTCTCTCTCTCTCTCTCTCTCTCTCTCTCTCTCTCTCTCTCTCTCTCTCTCCTAGCTCTGTTTCTCTAGGGTAGATTGCAGTGGATGAGCATACACAGTCTACCATGTGAACTCTCTCTTCTCTCTCCAGTTTCTCCAGACTGTATTGCAGTTGGCGAGCACACACACTGCCATATGAATTCTCTCTCCCTTCTCCACTCCCTGGTTCTCTCGGGTGCACTGTGCTGGGTGAGCACACACAAACCTGCCATGAGAGGACGCAGCAAGAAGAGGATTCTCAGCAAGCCCAGAAGCCTCCAGCAGACACCGGCTTCCCAGTGCCCATCTCCAGAACTGTGAAAAAGAGCATTTGTTGTGCAAGTCTCTCTGTCTGCTGTCTCAGCTCTGTATCCAGCCATGTTGCTGACTCTGGTTGATGGGATATCAGCAGGGGTGGCACAGACAGTGGCTTGAATACACACATGTGAATGGCTGGCCTTCGTTCAATACACACATGTGGTGATTGGCTGACCTGCCTGCCTTTGTTATGGGAAGAACTTTGTTCCTTGTAGCAGACCAGAACCCAACTTCCAGCCAACATCCTGATGACCAACTCCTCCGATCAGGTGGCCCACAGACCCGGGAGGCAGCAACAAATGCCCGTCATTGTGTATCAGCATCTGAAAGGGACATTGAGAAGCCACCTGGGAACCTCAAGACCCTGGGTGGATTTTCTTGGCAGCCCTAAGGTTCACTATGGAGCTGGCTGGCTGGACGGTTTTCTTGCAGATATCACCCACAGCTGCTGTTGCTGATCGCATTCCCCAGAAATGTTCTTGCATTCCCTGCCTGGATACATGGACACGAATGCCCCATTTGGGGAGAACGCTCAGAGTGTGCTCGCTGATAGAATGAGTAGTGCTGGGATCTTCTGATTGACATAGTGCTCCTCGGCCCCTTTCCTTTCATACATCCCCACCCCGAGTGCGGCCCAGGTCTGTCTCTGCCCGATTTCCATCTAATATGAAGCCATGTAAAGAAGCTTTTCTTCATAGGGATTAATTAAGCTTGCAAATCTTTTCAGAATTCCATTTCAACATAATGAAGGGACGAGCCAGGCTCTATTCCTTACCGACTCCGTAGAGTGCTCAAAGCCAATGAAGTTAGAAGAAAAAAAGTCAACATTAAAATGGCGGCAAACCTGAAAGGGGCAAGATTTCACTGATGAGGTAAGTTGGAATGTTCTAGAAGAAAATCTGAAATGGCACAAAGTTGCCAAAAGGTCCTGAGAAGAAAACAGAGCTTTCTATGGGGAAAGTGAGAGTCTATGGGACCACACTGTTTTCTAACAAGCACTTGAAACTGTCCAAGTGTTAAATGCAGCAAAATAGACTGGGCCCATTAGATTCTAGGGGGGAAAAGAAATATCAATACAGACCTAATTAAAAAAAAAAAACAGCAACAGAAAGATGAAGGCGTTCATCCAGACCCAACTCCATCTGAATCATACACATGACTCACATGTAAGTGAGTCACGTCAAGTGTTTGGGTGTGATGCCCAGTGCTGAGTGTCCCAAGACTCCAGTTGACAGTGCTAGGTGGTAATATTTATGGCTGGCTTCTGTGGCTTGGGCTGTGCCATATCCTGCTGTCTCTCTTCCTCTGCTCAACAGTTTTAGAAAGAGATTCCATAATCTACTGTTAAGACATATTATCCCAGCAGTATGGGACTCTCGTGTGTGCATGCACACATACGTGTGTCATTACAGACATAGTATCTTGGTTCAGAGTGGAGATGGCTGTCCACAGATCACCATGTGTGAGGCTTCCATTCTGCCCAAGGTTACTTGTCATACTCCTCTTTAATCAACCTGTCATGAAAAAGGCTTTCATTTTTTAAAAATGTTGTGTGTGTGTGCGTGTTTGGCCTGCATGTATGTCTATGTACTGAATGGAAAAAAGAAATAAAAAAGAAAGAAAACATGACTGAGTCTAGGTATTGTTAGGAGAAAGTTCATTGCAGATATGTGTGAGAGGCAGGGACAGCTGGGAAAGTCCAGAGTGGACAGGAACCTGAGCAGGGCCCATGTGAGGAGCGGAGGAGGGAGAGGGGAGAAACCAGGTGCAGCAACCAGGAGGCCCAAACGTTCAAAGAAAGCAAACAACCAAAACAGCTGGATTATTGGAGAAGTTTAGGGTGGGGGGTGGGGTCTTCCAGCCAGGGAGGCTGTGTAACAGATAGAGACTGAGGGATGCTGGGAGAACCTGGTGGTTGGCAACCACTTTAAAATGTTATATAGCCACCTCAGCCATTCGTCCCAGGTTTGAAACTACACTTGCATGTGGTGTCCACGGAGGCCTGAAGAGGCCTCTGGATTTCATTTCCTGGAACTTTAGTTACAGATGGTTGTGAGCTACCAAGTGGGTGCTGGGATCAAACCTGGAACCTTTGAAAGAGTAGGGTTTTTTTTTAAACCATTGAGCCATAAAGAAACCTTTTTTAATACATAGATGTTTAGGGAAAAGGCGGGGTGATAACCACACAGTGTGCCAGAACTTGGGAAATGACAGCTGTGTGCCAAGCTACCTCTCTGCTTGCTGGTAGCCATCACCCAGATGCAGCCTGAATTACCCCTTGGAGCCTACAGGGGCTCCAGGATGCTAACAGCAATTGTATCTGACAGTGTGGCTGAGAGTTAAATGGCTCAAAGTCTAGACCCAGCCCCCTTTGCCACTCTGTAAAGCCAGACATGTTTGCCTACTTCAGAAGTCCTAGCCAGGCTTCTTTGAACCGGGGGATGCTAGAAATAACTTAGGTCAATGGTGTCGGAGAATTGTCTCTATTCTGTCAATCATGTTTTAAATAAATGCTGATTGGCCAGGCAGGAAGTATAGGCGGGTCAACCAGACAAGAAGTAGAGGTGGGGTAATGAGAACAGGAGTATTCGGTGGGGGGGGGGAGAAGGAAGCTCTCTTTGCAGTCCTGTCTCAACCACCTAAAAAGCAAGATGTGATCTACCCCGCTGAAAAAAGTACCGAGCCATGTAGCTAACATAGATAAGAATAATGGGCTATATGAGTTATAAGAGCTAATACAAACCCTGAGGCAATAAGCCAATCAGTTTATCTCTAATGCAGACTCTCTGCGATTTCTTTGGGACTTGTCGCCTGTGGGAACTAGGAGGGACAGAAACCCCAACACTCAGGCCCTCATACTACAGGACAATGGTACTGTCACTTGGTTGCTTATGTGGCAAAGGAGTTTGAACTCTGGGCTTTGTACGCACCGAGCACGTGCTCTGCCAGTGAGCCACAGTCCCTGTTACCTGTCTCACGGAGTTTTCTCTCATTGTGTAAATTCGTACTGACCTTCTGTTCACTGTCTCTCAGTCTACTAGTGATGTTCTTGTCCCCTGTTCAGTGTCTTTTCCTTGATAGGAAGCAGAACTGATTTACTTAAAAAGAGATTACATAAATCCCGAGAGAGAAGTTTAATTAGGTTGGTTTGTTAAGCATTATTGCAGAAAAAGTAAGTATATTGGTGCAGTTTGTTTCCTTTAATTTTTAATTTGTTTCTATCAAACTATGTGAACTCAAAGAAAAGGGAGCACAGTGGGGTCATAGGCAGGCACCACCATCCCTAAGTGCAAGGAAATCACGTGCCTCATGCCTTTAGTCTCACCAGCTGGGAGGCAGAGGCAAGAGGATCTCTGTAAGCTCAAGGCCATCTTGATGTGGGGCACTCTTCTATGTGCCGTGAGTATGTTTTATTACCATTGGTTAGTAAAGAATCCACTTTGGCCTATGGCAGGTTAGAATTCAGCTAGCAGGGAAATCCAAGCAGAGAGACAGGGAGAAAGAAGGCAGAGTCAGGGAGATGCCAGCAGCAAGATGTGAGCCTCATTCATGATAAAATATAAACTAATAGAGATGGATTAATTTAAGATGTAAAAGCTAGTTAATAATAAGCCTGAGCTAATAGGCCAAACAGATTGCAGCTAATATTAAGCCTTATAATGGTTATTCAGGAACTGGAGGGCAGAAGAGAAACCTCCAGTTATACTATCCTGATTTACAAAGTGAGTTTTAGGACAGCCAGGGCTACATATTTTGAAATACCCTTTCTCAAAAACCAAAAAGAAAACAAAAAATAAATAAATAAACACGAGAGAGCCAGCCCAGAAGGAACAAGACACAAGGTCTGGAAACAGAGGGTGAGGGCATGGGACAGGGCATGGAACAGAGGACATCTCTAGCATGGCAGGTGTGGGCAAGGAAAGGGTACAGCGCAGACCTGAGGGGCAGAGGTACCATGAAGATTTCTCCAAGTAGAAAGTGAAAGAAAACCTGATGTAGACACCCTTAGGGGATGATCTGTCCCCTCTGATGTGGGGACCCTAAGGGATGTTCAGTCCCCTGGAGAGAGACAGGAGGTTCTTCAAGTGACATCTGTTCCCAACTGTTGTAGTTTCTCCTGTCATAGCTGTTACCTGAGCTGTGAAGGGCTGTTCTGGCTCAGGGGCAGGGCAGGGGACTTGTGACATGGGGAACAGGTGGCAGATGCATACACAGGGGTCAAGAAGCAGAGAAAGGGGGCGCGAGTGCTGAGCAAGCTTCCCTCCTCCTTTTACTCCTTTCATGGGATGGCGCCACTCACATCTGGGAAATTCTTTCCTGCTCAGTTAATACTCAGGCCAAGTGGCTGCAGAGTCACTGAGAAACATTCTCATTAAGGACTTTGGTGCTTCTCTTTAGACTATATTTATGTGTATGTGTGGGCATGTATATAAGCACAGGAGCCCAAGGAGGCCAGAAGAAACCATCAGATCCCCTGGAGCTGGAGTTACAGGCAGTTGCGAGTGGCCCAGTGTGAGGCAAGGGGTCTGGTGTGGATGCTGAGAACCAAGCTCAGACCGTCCCTCTGCAAGAGCAGTGTGTGCTCTTAACTCTTGTTAATCCAACCAAGCTGACGGCTGCCGCTGGAAACAAGCTCTGTCTGCAGCTGCAGAAGAGTCGAATGGGGGTGTTGTTTTCCTGAGAGGAGGGAAATGAAGAGGTTCTGATTTCCACAGCTAACCCCATTCTGTTCTTTAGAGTATGAGCTTCTATAACTCAGTGGGGAAAAATGAATAATTAAAGAAAACGAACTGTACTAATTTAAATGTCCCTCACTACAAGTCCTTAACAAATTAACTTAATTAAACTGGTTTCTCCCTGGGTTTGCACAGTTTTGTTTTGTTTTCCTCTTTTCGGGTATATGAATCCTCTTCCTGGCAGGGAAGAGATTTTGATCTTCTCTGGCTCTGCGGGAGGTCTGGGGAAAAGGAATGGGGAGGAGGCATCTAGAGACCTGGGCCTCAATCTCCCCTCACAACCTGCTAGCTGTGTGGACTCTGTTGTCAGAACTCTGAGCCCGTGTCTTCCCAGTTGTTTCATGACGTCATGTTCATCAAGCTGCCACGTCACTATGACAGAATTCCTGACATATGCAATTTAAGGGGGGGGTCATTTAGACTTATGGTTTCGGGGTGTCAACCCATAGCGTGAGACGCCATTGGTTACAGGTTCACAGTGAGGCTGAATACCATGACAGGGGAGCACATGTGACAGGGACCACCCACCTCGTGATGGATAGAGGAAGGGACCCTTTGTAACTTCACAAGAGACCCCCTGAGAGACCTACCTCCCCCCAATTAAGGCCTCCGGTAACATTCCCAACAACTCCCAGAAGAGCACAGCCAGCTGAAGACCAAGTGTGGGGACATTTTCCATTCAAAGCCCTCTGCTTTTGAAGACAGCTCAGCCTGTTTCCTCTGCTCTGAGAGAATGCTTGAGATGTGGTATTTCAACCAAAAGGGATTTATTGGGAGGGAAGCTCAGCCTGCCCAGAGACTTCTCACCGAGAAGGAAGGGGTGCAAGAGGACATGTGTGGAAACGGAGGAGAGCTTGCTTTCATCACACACCCACTTTCAGGGAAACCCCCGTCCATTCATGGCAACAGAGCCTCTTCAAGGCCCCTACAAGGCCCCACCTCTCGCTCTGCTGCTTTGGGAGCTGAGTTCCCAAAGCACACAGATCCTGGGGAGGCCTTGGTACTGTGGAACTATCGTATTGCCAAAGGGTGTATTTGGAGTCTGACCGCAGCAGGTGCCCAAGAAGTCACAATTATGAAGTACTGCGAACAAGCATGGGTGTGCGTGCCTTCTGTTGCTCGGAAAGAAGCCCTCATCAGTGTCAGGAATGAACTATCTTCCATTGGGGGTGAGAATCCAGGAGCCTTGATTCATTGGACTCTCAACCTTTCTGTACACTCTCCCCCTCTTCCAGTCTGTCCAAGAGAGGATCACTCTGATCTCTGCTGCCACAGGCACATGACTCCATCACCCCACCCAGCCGTGGTCCTTCTAGTGTGCCCATGGGATCCCTGTGTTGTCCTGTCTCTGAAGTCTATTTTTCCCTCACTGTGCTAATTTCCCCGTTGCTGTGACCACACACCTGACGGAAACAACTCACAGTTGGAAGGTTTGTTTGGGCTCATGGTTTGACGGTGCGGCCCATGGTGGTGAGGTGGGCATGGCTCTCGCTGATCCCTCACCTCACTTCTTGAGGAACCAGGAAGCAGGGAAGATGGAACATTGTGCTCAGTGCTTCCCCGTCCTGTCTGTTCAGTTCTGGACTGCAGCTCGTGGGATGGTGCAGCCTTCACACAGGACAGTTAACCTCTCTAGAAACACCCTCACAGACATGCCCAGAGCTGTGTTTTCTAGGTGGTTCTAAATCCAGTCAAATTGATGAATCAGAAGTCTCGGGAGCGCTTCTCCCAAATGAGAGGTTGTGACTATGATTCTCATTTACAGACTGAGTGAGACTTAGATTAAATACTCTGCCCCAGGTTGGGAAATGCTGGACTCCAAATAACTGCTTCACACGGAACTGGTGATGAATTTCATGACATAAATTTCATAAACCATCCAGTATGGATCTCATACAAAGAAATGTGTGCATCTCAGCTCAGACTACTCTATAAGCAGGGAAGAGAAATAAAAAGAAATTCTCTGCCTCCACTCGGAGCCTGGCTTCTGTGCAGGGGAAACAGGACTCGGCTGATCTCCAGGGTTGACACCGAGGCTGCCCCCGGGAGCCACGGCTGGGACCACACCAGTCCCTCGATGGCTCCTGACAAGGCTGGAGAGGGGCAGCTTCCTACGAGCCAGCACAAACTGGAGCCATGAGCACTTCCAAACTGCGTGAGCTCTTACTTTCGAGGTGTAGACACATAAATGGGGTGTCTCATAAAAAGTGACAATCTGCTCCATTGACAGTGAAACCTAAAGGTAGAACTGACATCTTCCTTCAAAATGGTGTCGCGATACCATCTGCTCTGACTGGGAATTGAGGTCAAAGTGGCTATCCAGCCTAGCCTACGTGACAAGTTCTAAGTTAGTGAGAAACCCTCTAAAAGAAAAGGATGACCATGCCTCAAGAATAGTACCCAAGGCTGTCTCTAACCGCTACATGCACATCGCATGAGCAGGCACACACATGCACCCTCGTGAACATTCACATGCAGACCTGTGCACTCATATAAACACTCATAGGCACACACCTACACACACACACACAAAGAGAGAGGAGAGAGAGAATTAGCACCGGTAACAGTTGCAGGGTTTGGGGAGAGGGGTATTGGGGCATGAGTTCTTTTTTTTTTTTTTTTTTTTTTTTTTTTTTTTTTTCGAGACAGGGTTTCTCTGTGGCTTTGGAGCCTGTTCTGGAACTAGCTCTGTAGACCAGGCTGGTCTCGAACTCACAGAGATCGGCCTGCCTCTGCCTCCCGAGTGCTGGGATTAAAGGTGTGCGCCACCATCGCCCAGCAGGGGCATGAGTTCTAAGGAGATGGCCAACCCATATCCATCACTACTAGACTAAAGCCAAGTTATCTCGCATCTCCGAGGCTACTTTGCCCCCTGTAAGATGGTTATAATTCATATCTAGCATCTAAGGTTTTGAGAAGTTTGGAGAAGTGGGTGACGGAAGAGTCCCACGCAGTGTGTGAAATTGGGATTGCTCTCATAACAGTTGGTACTAGAAGTCATAATGACAGAACACTGTGACAATGACATTCAGCTTTGATGGTGGTAAGCCGGGGCAGGGAACCTGGCGGAGAACTTGAGGGCACCAAGCCAGGAGCTGATGTTGGGAAACGTCGTTCCCATCAATACCCTAACATTTGCTTTGTCCTTGAGCCTCACACCCTTGTTGACACAGAGGCCATTAGGGAACAGTGGGCAGCCTTGGAAGTAATGGCCTGGAAGGAGGTGGCAGCTGGATTTCCTCTTGAGATGACAGTGTTATGGCCAATCTCAGGCTGTCACGAAGGTCACCGACATCTGCAACAGCGTTCGGTTGGGATCAGGTCCCCTGTCGCTCTTGAGCCCACCCTTGGAAACAGTGCCAGGTCCAAAGCTTAACAGTAAAGTTTCCCACGAGGTCTCAAAGGCTTCTGTGGAACCCAGGAACCAGCTTCACTGACATCAGTTGGCCGCGCGGATCATGCTGTCTGAGGGAAACACAACAGTCTTCTCTCCAGGGACAAGGGGCAGCCGTGTGAAAGCACAGGACCAGGAGGGCCCATCAGTGTTGAGCCTGCCTGGACCAAAGTTCTGACTTGCTGCTGCTTCTCTCAGGAAAACAAGCAGCTGGTTGTCTACAAAAGCCGGGCCGCCGTATGCTGCCTGCCTTTGAGGTGGCCGTGGTCTGCCCAGCCTGCTTACTTAATATGTAGGTTAAATGGATAGCAATAAAGGATTATGCACATTGCCCATCAAATGGAACAGGGGGAGGCCATTAAAAACAGGGCTGAAATTCTGATGTAGACTGGAAATATCACGTTACAAATTGTTAGCCAGAAAATCAAGATATCATACTGAATATTTAATAATGGCCAGTGCTTACAAGTGGAAAAAACATGGGGGCATGTGTGTATGCACCCCCAAAGTCAGGAAAGAGACACCTCCAGGCTCTTTCAACATGGGCTACAGACCAATGTGCAGCAATGAAAAACCTGTTTACTGTGCGTGTGTGGGGGGGAGTATTTTCAATAACCTTTTAATCTATATTCCCAGCTTTCTTCAGCTAACAGGTACCTTTTGTGTCGTTTTTAAACTTGCTAAAGGGGGTGCCCATAACAGGCACAGTCGAACCTGTACTGTTTTAAAGGAGACAAAACCGAGAACTCAAACAGCGGGGGCAGGATAGATGAACCGTGCACATTCACTCAGGCAGCATTCACCAGTCTGAGGATTTCACGCTGAAGCCGATGGCCCCCTCAACCCCACTGCCTCGGGTCTTCCAAGCTCCTGATGGCTTGAATCCCACAGTAGCCTGGCTTTAGTTACGCAGATATCTCTGAGGCTCCAAGCCCAAATCTCCACCAGATGAGCCCAGGATCCCAGAACCCCAGGTCTCACACGCACTGCCTCCTAGAAGAACTCAATAAGCCACCATGCTTCAGAAACAAACCCCTTTCTGCATGAAATTGTTATAAACACGGGGAATCGTGTTTTACTGTGTTTTGTCGTTTGCCCGTTTGAGTCAGGGTCTCACACAGCCCAGGCTGACCTTAAACTCCATTATGTAGCAAAGGCTGACCTTGGCCTCTGACCCTGGTGCCTCTACCTCTGCCACGCTGGGATTCCCATTAGGAGCCACCATGTCTAGTTTTACGCAGTGGTAGGGATTCCACCCAAGGCTCTGTGCAGGCCGAGCCAACACTTTACAAACTGAGCTACAGCCCAGCCAGTTTGTTTCTTGAGGCCAGATCTCTTCAGAGCTCAAGATGGCCTCCAAGTCTTAGCAATCTTTCTCTACGAGCCTTCAGATACCAGGACTATTAGAGGCCACCACACCCATCTGGTTTGCTTTCTTTCTATAAAAGTGAATCACAGAACCCTCTCTATAGCATTGTTGAAAACAGAAAACTCTAATACATACATACATATATACACACACACAATACAACAAAAACCCATGGGAAGGAGGTTGTGGTGACTTGAAAGGGAATGACCTCCATAGGCTCACAGATTTGAAGGGGAATGACCTCCACAGGCTCACAGATTTGAAGGGGAATGACCTCCACAGGCTCACAGATTTGAAGGGGAATGACCTCCATAGGCTTACAGATTTGAAGGGGAATGACCTCCACAGGCTATAGTTTGAAGGGGAATGACCTCCATAGGCTCACAGATTTGAAAGGGAATGACCTCCACAGGCTATAGTTTGAAGGGGAATGACCTCCATAGGCTCACAGATTTGAAAGGGAATGACCTCCACAGGCTATAGTTTGAAGGGGAATGACCTCCACAGGCTATAGTTTGAAGGGGAATGACCTCCATAGGCTCACAGATTTGAAAGGGAATGACCTCCACAGGCTATAGTTTGAAGGGGAATGACCTCCACAGGCTATAGCTTGAAGGGGAATGACCTCCACAGGCTCACAGATTTGAACGTTTGGCCATCAGGGAATAGCACTACTACTCGAGAGGGATGAAGTGTGGCCTTTGTGGAGGAATCGTGTCACTGCGGGTGTGCTTTGCGATTGCAAAAGTGCAAGCCGGTGCTACTGTCTCTCTTCCTGCTGCCGGCAGATCTGGATGTAGAACTCTCAGCTACCGTGTCTGCCTGCGTGGCACCCTGCTTCCTACCACCACGACGATGGGCTAAGCCTCCGAAACCATAAGCCAGCACCAGTGAAATGTTTTCCTTTACCAGAGTTGTCATGGTGGTGTCTCTTCACAGAACACTGACTACGACAAAGACATAGTTAGAGAAGAGAGCGGTAGTGCTGAAATCACGGAAGACCTGACATTGCTATAGCTGTAAATACTTGCCTGCCTATTGCGCGTATTAGCATATGTGCTATTTCTAACCTCTAGAAACTTAACATTAAGAGAAAATGACAGCCATTGGTTATTTCCATACAAATACGAGTGGAAGGGCATGTGTGTCTTGGGCTCTGCTGGCCTGCCACGTAGGTTCTGGAGAGGACTCCCCTTGGGGTTGCAATGGGAAGGTTGTCCATTACTTTATCACGGTGACCTGAGAAGAAGATTTGATTGTATAGTGTCCACCACATGACGGGACCGTGAGGTGGGGGCTCTTCACGCCTCAGTGGACAGGAGAGGGGTTCCCTCCTGTTTTTCCCTTCTTCAGCCTGGGACTCACCATGAATGGTGCCAACACACTCAATGTGGGTCTCCCTTCCTCGGTTAATCCAATCTGGAAACCCCTTGAAGGCCCACGCAGAGCTGTGTCTCCCAAATGATTCTAAGGCCGGCCAAGCTGGCTATAAAAAAGCAGCCCTGTTTTCCCAGCCCCTCACCCCTGCTTCTGTGGCTCCTCTCAGTTTCCACCGTGTCTCTTCCTCCTTTTCCTGCTGAAGATTGACACCCCTGCCTTCACACTCTAAGAATCAGAAACGGTTAAGTCATATAAACGGTAAAAAATGACGGTGGCCGTAGTGCTCAAATGAAACAATGCCAGCAGAGACCTCGGGCCAGGTTGAGCTGGTTTATTCTGCACCTTGCCCCCCTGGATGAAGTGGACGTTTGTCCTTTGCCATCCGGAACTGTCGAGCGGTGAGATAACTGGATGGATCGAAGCAACAAACAGGAAAACATCCGTGGTCATGAGGCATGGCCGGCAAGTGGGGCAAGTCAACCCAGGTGGCTACAGGTCACAGCCGTCCAGCCACCTCTCCAGGGTGTCAGACAACTGGCAGTTCCTGGACCAGACAGGCCTGCAGGCGGACGACCAGAGAGCGGTCAGCGGTGGCTCCTTAGAGCCAGGGCTTGGGGTCCCCAGAGCTACACAGTTCATACCCAGCCCTGGGACATTTGCGTCTGCCTGGTGTGGACACGTTTCCTCAGGCTTTTATGGGTTTTGGTGGTCAACCTGGTGTGGATGCAGGTGCTTACTCCATGGTGTGCCCATACTACCCTTGCTTCACACGGGAACCCCGCCCAGTTGGGGCACCACAGCCTTGTGATGTATTAGGTATTCCTCTGAAAGAGCTTCAGAGAGTTTGACTAGGCCAGGGTCCCGGGTGTGTCCTAACGCTGGGCTCCTTCCACTTGTCTGTGTACCTACTTCATCTAAAATGTCTTCCTCTTCATTTTTCCTGGGCATTTTACTGATTCTTTAACCTTATCTCCTCATATTCCCCAGTGATCCTTCCCCTTGCATTCCAGTCCTGAATGCAAGGCCACATCTGGACCCAAGTCCCCAACCACATCTACTCCTGCTCCTCAGCCTTGCCCACATCTGGATCCAAGTCCCTACCTACATCCACTCCTGCTCCTCAGCCTTGCACACATCTGGATCCAAGTCCCTACATACATCCACTCCTGCTCCTCAGCCTTGCCCACATCTGGACCCGAGTCCCTACCCACAACCTCTCCTGCTCCTCAGCCTTGCCCACATCTGGATCCAAGTCCCTACCTACATCCTCTCCTGCTCCTCAGCCTTGCCCACATCTGGACCCAAGTCCCTACCTACATCCTCTCCTGCTCCTCAGCCTTGCCCACATCTGGACCCGAGTCCCTACCCACATCCTCTCCTGCTCCTCAGCCTTGCCCACATCTGGACCCGAGTCCCTACCCACATCCACTCCTGCTCCTCAGCCTTGCCCACATCTGGACCCGAGTCCCTACCCACATCCACTCCTGCTCCTCAGCCTTGCCCACATCTGTACCCAAGTCCTCAACCACATCCACTCCTGCTCCTCAGCCTTGCCCACATCTGGACCCAAGTCCTCAACCACATCCACTCCTGCTCCTCAGCCTTGCCCACATCTGGACCCGAGTCCCTACCCACATCCACTCCTGCTCCTCAGCCTTGCATGGCTCCACTCATCTTCGGCAGGGGGAACCGTAGTAGGCCATGATCCCTGGCCCCTTGTAGCTAAGAAGCAGCAGAAAACACACACATCAACATTCCCAGAAATCCCATGGCTCTTTACAGCTCAGGGGCAGATGGTGTGGAGGGGGCTCCCCAGGACTTTGGATTGCCTTTCCTCTTGTTCACACGGCACAGCAGGGTGACTCGGTCTGAGCTGTGGTGGATCCTTAGAGCCTGCCTTACCAGGAATCTGGACAATAAGGCATTTCAGCCAGCGCGGCCCAGCTTACTGCTTCACGGTGCCACACAACAAAGATGACTTCAACTCATTAGTGTTAATCCCAGACTCAGCCAAGCTCACCAATTAATCAGAAAGCCCACACCACGTATGAAAGGAGACGCTTATCATTAACAAGGAGATTCCACCATCGGGTGCAGTCTGCTCTGCTAGCAGTGAAATCACATAATCCGATTCATGATGTTGACAACAATAAGCAGGCTTAGCAGAAGTTAAAGCTCCATAGCACCTACCTTGCTTTGATACCAAAATTAATTACAAAGGAATCCAAAATTTAAGCTTAAAAGGATAAAATCATAAAAATTCTATTTTAAAAATACTTAGCCAAAGAATCAAGGGCTTGCTTGGTGTCAGCAATGTTCTGATACTGAGAAAACATGTATGGAGTTCTTGTCAAGCCTCTGCTATAGATCCCTTAGATTCATGCGCACCTGCATTTGCACGAGTGTACAGACGTACATGTGTGTGGGTGTGCACACATGTGTGTATGTATGCACATGGAAATCAGAGGATAAAATTAGGTGCTGTTCCTCAGTCATCGTCCACCTTGTCTGTTGAGACAGGTCTCCCACTGGTCCGGAACTGGCTGGCCAGTGAGTTCCAGAGACCCCACTTGTCTTTACCTCCCAGCGCTGGGATTACGAGTATGTGTCACCATACTTAACATTTTTTGAAACATGGGTTCTCTGGATCAAACTTGGGTCCTTGTTCTCTCAAGGCAAGTACTGTACCATCTGAGCCATCTCCTCAGTTCTTAAAGACATTTCTAAGAAGGGGTTTTACATAGACCCAGAAGCCACAAGAGAGAAGGCAGAGGGATTTGATTCTAAGAAACTGTTAGGTCTCATCTAGGATGAAGATGCCATCAACAAAGTGAGAACACAAATGGCAATCCTAAGAAAACAACCTCCGCAGATGTGATTATGAGCATTTAATAGCCCTGGTTTATAAAGGAAGCATTAAAAATAAGTAAGAAGGGGTTGGAGAGATGGCTTGGCAGTTAAAACATACATTGAACCAGAGTTCATTTCCCTACAACCACAAGAGCTCACAATTACCTCTAACTCCAGCTCCAGGGAGCACAATGGCCTCTTCTAGCATTGCATGCACGCGTGCGCACACACACACACACACACACACACCATAGCCCCATATACCACACACACCACACATATATACCATACATACCACACACACATAACATACACACCACATACGCTACAGACATCACACACCATACATATATACCATAATATTACACACATGCCATACACATGCCACACACACTACACACATGCACATTACACACACCACACATATACCACACAGACACACACACAGGCACCACACACCACACACACACACACCACATACACCACACACACACACAGTTATTAATGTGAGCTGTGGTGTTGACTCGTCCTTGTCACCCTCACTTAAGTACACCGAGAGCACACGCCTCTAAGTGTCTTCAGAATAGTGGTTTCACGGAGCTTCCACTGAGCAGGGACCCTGAGTGTGGGCAGCACCATCCCATGGACTAAAGGTCCTGGGTTAACCAAAAGGAAAATAAAGCTGAGAACCGGAATTCACCTCCTGTTACTTCCTAAGTGTGACTACCACGTGACCGGCCACCTCCCACACTCCCACCACCGCGACTGCCCTGCCACAAGAGACTGAGCTCAAACTGCGAGCCAAATGAATTGTGTTTCTTCCTGCCCTCGGCTGCTTCTGTCGGGAACCTGGTCACAGTCAGAGAAGGACCCCAAACAGCCTTGTTGAGCCTCCAGCACGGGCTGCAGAGGACACGCCACTTACCATGCGCCCATCCCTTCTTTTCCTTTCACGATTTTCTTGGCACATTCGATCGTGTCCTTTAAGTTTGGATTCAGTAACGCTGCAAAGAGATGGAAGCAGAACGAGGCTGTGGCGTCCGGTGACGGTTAGCATGCCTTTCTACCACACAACCTCACTTCCCACTGCTGGTCCACGCAGCTGGCCATTGAAGATACAGGCAGAGGACACAAGGCCTGTGGTTGCCAATCTGGGACTTTAGAGGGCAGCGTGGAGAGGGGACAGAGGCTTCTGGACCTTCTGGTGCAGCCTGGGAGGAGACTGATATGTGGGTTGATGGGTGTAGGCCCCCCAGAAGCTGAAGACCCTGGACCACCGCTATTGACCAGGGTGGGGGAGATGCTCTCTCTTTGATGAAGCCTGGGGGTGCTGGGGCTAACACTTAGACCCTCGGCCTCAGAAACGCCTGATATTAGGGAGACCACGCCTGGCCTCTTGGTGTAATCCTGACTTAGGAACCCCTTCAATTGTGTCTGCCCCAGCTCCACTCACCAGCCATGTGGCCTGGGGAGTGGACTCACTGCTTCTGGGCCCCAGTTTGCCTGTTTATAGAATGGGAAGAGAAGCAGTACCTGCTCCCGAGAGGCCGCTGTGAGCACTGAGTGAACTGATACCTGCAAAGGCTCAGGGAAGTACCCAACGAAGTCCCTAAAAGCTCACAGAGCACAGGAGTAGATCCTGGCCAGCTGCTTCCTCAAGGCCACAGGTTCTTAGGTCCCTTTAAGGGTGGCGGATACACTCCCTATGGGTTGGCCAGTACCTGTCTCCTCCCTACAACTACTTCTGACTGTCATGGTGACAGTATGGGTCCCCTGTGGAGCTAATGCTGCAGCATGGGTGACCAGAAAGACCAATCTTTCCCCACTCTCACGCAGCATGGGTTCTACGGCTTGCTTCTGCTTCCAACATCCCGGCCTTCCCAGCACCTTCTGGGCCTGTCTGGCCTTGGTTCCCGTCATTCTTTCTTCTCAGGCTAGCATGCCCTTTCTCAGCACTCTCCTACCAAGGTCCCTACCTCCTAGGGACAAGCTTTAGACACAGCCCAGGCCAGTTCCCTCCAACACGTAGGCTCTACAGCCTCCAGTGCCCTGAGGGATGGAAAGGAAGGGACCCACCAGAGCAGGACACTCTGCAGAGGTTCTTGCCATGGTCACACCAGTCGCTGTCTCGGATCTGAAAGAGGCCAAAGCCAGTGTAGCCAGCTTTTGAGTTCTCATAGACAGCCGAGGGATTGAACTTGCTCTCAAAATAAGCCAGGCACACCCCTAAGAGGTGAAACAGCAAGAGTTGTGAGAAGATGCCGGGTGCAGGGTGGGGAGCGGAGATCAAGGAGGCAGGGAGAGACTGCAAGGGTGCTACTCACAGTTCTCAAGGCTGTAGCCCTCAAAATAATTCAAGCCTCCGTCACGGAGCCTCTTAGCCACTACGCAGCGCCCCAAGATGGAAGCCCCAATGGGAGTCAGCAAGTAGCTGATGAGCAGAAGCGTCAGGTACACCTGCATCTTCTCCATGCTCTGGTGGCTCAGGGCTATGGATGCCAGCTGCATGGACTGTCCTGGGCAGCTCCTTCCAAGGTCACAGGGACACTGGACTTCCAGGGGAAAAGAGAGGCACTGGAGAAGGCGGGATTCGGGACCTCTAGGGAAAAACAGCATCACCTGCCTACCTGTGATGGAGGGATCTCCCCACCTTGACTCTTTGTTCCTGCAGCATGGGCTCCTGAGGTAATCTCATGCAGACCTCTCATTTCCAGAGGAAACTACACTCCGGAAGTTCTCTGCCTTCCAGAAGGACCTAGTGGCTTCTTGGATTGTAGTCCTGCCATTTTGATCCTTCAGTTGATGTGGATGCTCAAGTCCTTTCCTGCCCCTTGATTCAGTACAGTCTATTGTGAAAGGAAAACTCACTATGGACATTTTTGGAAGAAGGAGGAGGAGATGAGGAGGGAGACAAGAAGGAAGAGAAGGAAGGAAAGGGGGAAGAGAAAGAGAAAGAAGAGGAGGGAGAGGAGGAGGGAGAGAAAGAGGGAGAGGAGGAGGGAGAGGAGGAGGGAGAGAAAGAGGGAGAGAAAGAGGGAGAGAAGGAGAAACAGGAGGAGGGAGAGGAGGGAGAGGAGGAGGGAGATGAGGGGAGGAAGGGGAGAAGGGAGAGGAGGAGGGAGAGGAAGAGAAAGAGGAAGAAGGAGAGGAGGGAGAGGAGGAGGGGGAGGAGGAGGGAGAGAAAGAGGGAGAGGAGGGAGAGGAGGAGGGAGAGAAAGAGAAAGAGGAAGAATGAGAGGAAGGAGAGGAGGAGGGAGAGAAGGGGAGGAAGGGGAAGAGGGAGAGGAGGAGGGAGAGGAGCAGGAAGAGGAGGAGGGAGAGGAGGAGAGAGAGGAGGGGAGGAAGGGGAGGAGGGAGAGGAAGAGGACAACTCGCTGTGTGTGTCATCGAGCACCACCATGCCCCCTTGTTGACTTAGTTTCTTCGCTGCCTTCTAGCCCACAACAGCCCCATCGGCCTCACCCTTTCACAATGGTCTTAGTCCCAGGTTTTCTGCTTACAGCCTCCACTGACCTTGTCCCTGGCTTTCCATGCAAGAGACAGCCCCAGAGGACTAGACACTGGCCCCACAGTGCCTCTATTTCCAAGTCTGTAGTGGTGGGGTGGTCACTTCAATAATTGATTCTTGACCTCACCTTCTCCACTTCCACAGTGACCACTTAACCTTTCACCCACTGGGGTCCATGTTGCCATCTTCAAGCACAACTGAGCAATGGCCCCAAAACATGGGCAAAATGTCACCTTGAGACCCTGCCAGCGTTCTGCTCCTCACCACACTCAGGCCTTGTTGTGCAAGCCCTCTAGGACCCAGCTTTACCCCGCTGAACTTCCATCAAGAGGAAACAACTCAGCCCTTGAGAACTCTCGCAGTTTACGCTGCCCAGACCTGTCTGTAAGAACCACGCTCCTTACACCACGCGCCCACTAGAGTCTCTCCTTGGCCCCCATGTGGTGACGCCGTTTCTGGGGGGTTGAAGAGCCTATACGAGGTGACACCAGCCCCGCTTGCTAGCTCTTCTCTGCTTCCTGACTGCAGTCACCTTGCGGCTTTATAAACGTGACTAGTCACTCCATGTTCTTGTCACCATGTGGCAGTGCCCCCAAACCAGAGCCACAGATGACTCTTCCCGTCTCTATGTGGCCAGGTATTTGTTCCCCTCTGTAACAAGCAAAATGTCCTCTGGAGAATAAAATTGCTGTCTATCATGAACTAGGAGCTCCAGATGAAAGCTTTAATTGGGGCAAAGGTGGCAAACATCTGCCTAATGCAGCTGTGTAGTTAGATGTAAACGCGTCCACTGTCTCAGAAAGACGTAGTATCTGGAACGCCGATTGCAAGCTCAGCCTTGGTACTCAGATAGCCTGGGCCCCAGTCGCTGCTCTGCCACTCGGGAGTTGGGGTGTCAGAGACCCCAGCGGTGACCTTAGCCCAGTCACTTGACTTCTCCGTGCTTGCCTCGTTGCCTGTCGCACAAAGGAAGACACGCCTGGCCTGACTGTGAGAAAATGGCTTCAGTGCAGCAAGCCCTACACGCTCTGGAGATAGCCTCGTTCTGCGGTCTGGTTCCTGCCCTGGGTCCTCATTAATTACTGAATTTCTTCGCATGCGGAGAAAGCCTGTGTTGACATTTTCCAGTTGAGCAAACAGTATTTCAGGAAATGTCAGTCTTTCCCAGGCCAGGCCCTGTCTCGGCTCGTGAAAGACAGGCTCTTATTTCCCTCCCTCCTGCAGCCGATTCGGCAGGAACATGGACGTTGTTTGAAGCCCACCCAGCCCCCACATGCTTGTCTGCAGGTCACCGACAGGTCTAACTAATTACAGGTTTCCGACAGCACCCCCCACACACTGTTCCGTTCCCTGATCTGGTCCCTGAGCACCTCTGCAGTCTGACCCCAAGGCACTCCAGACTCTTCCTTCACCTGCTCTTCCACAGGCTCTGCGCACACTCTCTTGACCACACCACTCCGACATGGCCACACCACTACCGCCATAACCATGTCACTACCACCATGAGCATGCTACTCCGACATGACCATACTACTCTGGTGTGACCACATCACTACCGCCATGGCGATACCACTCCCAACCATGACCACGCCACTCCCAGCCATGACCTCACCATTCCCACCATGGCCATGCTAATCCCACCATGACCACGCCACTCCCAGCCATGACCTCACCACTCCCACCATGGCCATGCTAATCCCACCATGACCACGCCACTCCCAGCTGTGACCTCACCACTCCCACCACGGCCATGCCAATCCCACCATGACCACGCCACTCCCAGCCATGACCTCACCATTCCCACCATGGCCATGCCAACCCCACCATGACCACGCCACTCCCAGCTGTGACCTCACCACTCCCACCACGACCATGCCACTCATACCACATGTCCTTTGCACCAGCTGCTCCTTCCACCTAGAACACGACTCCTCCAACCACCATGGTTTTAACCCTGGTTGCTGACCCATCATGGAAAGCAGCTTTAACTGTCTTTGTAATACACACTAACAGCAATCACTGTGTTAATTTGCTCTCTTATGTATGACTTCGCTCTCAGACCAGAATGCAAGCGCTGGGTGAGCAGAGAGTTTGCCTGATGCTGCGTCCTCAGCAGAGGTTAGTGCCTGGTACACACTAGTTCTCGATGCTCTTGTTTAAAGAACGAGTAAGCCTGCCCTTTTCCCCGGATGATGAAGGGACTTTGCTGACCAGCGTACTCTGCAGCTGGGTGTGCTCTGCCTGTCCTTGGTCCTGCCCACCAAGGCCCACCTACCAGCCCAGCAGGGTGTCCAAGGGCTCAGCAGCAGCTTCCACGTTGCTTGCAGGCTAGGTGCTCTGCCTGCACTGGGTCCCCTGGGCTTTCTCAGATGCCAATTCCTTAGTAACTCATTTGTCTTCACCCAAGAGTTTCTATACCATCGATCCTGCTCCATGAGCAACTCTTCTAGAACCTTCTCTATGACATCTGTGAACCAGAATGTTCTGAAAATGGAAGGGATCCATTGCCACTGAAACAGTACCAGATTTTTGTCAGGGTTACCTAGTGTGGGCCTCAGAAGACTCAGAGCAGGGTACTGGCAAGGCCAGGATGCTTCTGGAGGCAGTGAATGTGGTGTCCTGAAAATATGGTTGTTACCAGGTGAGGGCTGTTGCCTGAAGGCCACCCTAACTGCTGAGGGCTGCCTCCACTCCTCACCCTGTTTGGTCATCAAAGCCATCAAGGGTGAGTCCATATGCCCTCCCTCCATGATGCGATGCTATCTTCAGCCCTCGGGTCATCTCCTGCCTTGTCTTCCACTGTCCTGAGGACTTGTGCCACTGGACTGATCTATTCAGACTCCGGGGACATCCCCTCATCTTGAGACCCTTGGCCTTAATTATGTCTGAAATCCCTTTTGCTAGTAACACATTTTGATGTCCCAAGGCTTATGACAGGGACACATTTTCCAGGACAGTACTCTGCCAACCACAGCATTCCCATAGGTGGAACATATCTGCTCACAAGGCCCAGGATCAAGGAGGCTCTCCCTAGGGACCTAGGCAACCTAACCTGAGACGTTAAAAAGTTCTCAAGCTATCGTTAGGTTTCAAAAGATAAACGACCTTAAGATGAGAGAGGGAAGGTTGGTCTCTTGGAAACATGAAAGTGGTTCTGGCTGGCTCGGTTAAGACTGATAATTGCACAATTGATTTAAAATGAGACAGTGGAGACAGCCCAGCCACAAGCGCTTCTGCTTAGATCCAGAAACACATCAGCCGCTCTCAGCATTGTTCTCTTTTCAGGCACTACCAAGGACAGTGCTGTATGAGTGTACATGTGTGCATGCACATGTGTGAGTACGTATGTGTGTGCACGTATGTACGAGTGAGTGTACTATATACTACACTGCGTCTCACTTGGAGTTGGAGTTTCTATTGCTTTAATTAAAGCGGAGCAGTGACTTAAAGACAGGAAAATCCACGTCTCCTAACCCTCCCCTCTGAGCTGTCAAGATGCTTCAAACTTATTCTACATCTGCTCCTCCGGCAAAATACTTTTTTTGAATGTAAGATTTATTATTCTATATATATGGATGCTTTGCCCGCATGTGCATCCATCTGCATACCAGAAGAGGGCATCTGATCCCATCTACAGCTACAGATGGTCTCCATGTGGGTGCTGGCATCGAACTCAGGACATCTGAAAGCGCAGTCAGTGCTCTTAACTGCTGAGCCATCTCTCCAGCCCCACAAAACACTCCTTGATAAGCTGCATTTTTCAGGTTTCTCAAAGCACTTGACTTGCTTTCAGTGTTACCTTAAGCTAGAGAGACCAACCTGTGTCTGGTGTGGGTAGTCACCTGCCTGTCTTACCCTCACCTTGGCCGTCATGCCAGCACTGAGGGCATGTCTGGTGCCATTAACCCCACAGCCAAGGTGAAGGAGCATCCATTGCTACCCACACCAGAGAGCAGCATGCAACTTGCAGTGCTTCTAAACAGCTAGGAGTCAGCACCCCTAGAGCCTCCAGTCAGGAGGCCATAGCTCTTCCGGAGAGAGCAGAGTCTTCTAGTTGGCTTGACTTCCAGAACCTCTGCCTCCTCCACAGCCCATTGCTGTCTGTGCAGACTTCCTCACCTACTTGGGTGAGGACAGAGAGGCCACTGGGGCATCCTGGGAAGCATGCCCATGCTACCATTATTGGTCCTGGCTAAGGGCAAGGACTGGCAGACCCAGCCCGGGAGCTGCATACAGCCTGCTGTTCCTGCAACGGTTCTGGAGCGAAGCCATGTCCAATCATTTACATATTGTCTAATGGCTGCTTTGGGCTGTCGTGGCAGAACAGGGGCTGAGCTAAAAAGGTCTTTGAAATCTGAAGTGCTTATTACTCAGAATAATATTTTACAACCCCCCCCCCCCAGCATGGATTTGACTGGGCCAACTTGGTTTTGCGTTTGCCCCTAACTGCCTGTGTAGCCTCAGGACAGCTAGCTCTCCCCTGCGTGCGTCAGTTTCTCCATAGAGACTGTGTGCACAAGTCTCTGAGTCTGCACCAGGAATGGATGGGCACAGCAAGTCTCAGAAGATGGGCAAAACCATCACCAGCAAGATAGGGACAGTCAACCTGACACCCACCTCCGTCCCCTGCCCGCCAGTACGATGGTGTCCAGGTGTCATTGGGGGGGACTTGATGGCTCCACGGCCTCTGAAGGAGCAAGCAGCACACACACCCTGGTCCTGGGTCCTAGGTTCCTCACCAGCAGGTGTCTGTGCCAAGACTCTGCTTCGATACAGGCCTTTTAAGGTAGTCCTTTCTTGTAAGCAGAGTTCAAGGAAGATGGAGGGAGGAGGCCACATGCGAACACTCCAGCTTCAAGAGGGCCTTGACATTCTGCAGCAGAAGGAAACAGTGGGGTCCTCCCTGGGCCTTGGACGCAAAAGCGTCCTTCAAGATGAGTGTTCCCGTTGGGGTGCAATTGACTCTGAGGTCAGTGAGCCTTCAGCTAAAACAGTTTCTGGTGAATAAATCCTGCAGAAGGGGACATAGCAAAGGGTCGAGGAAATGGGGAGGGCGTAGGGTTCTTCCAGGCACGCGTGAGATAGGAGAATCAGTCGTTTGAGATCATCTTGACTTTGAGAAACAAGCTACCAAACCTGTATGTGATGACATGATATCCAACCTGAACATTGGCAAATTAAATCTAGAAAAGAATCACTTGCTGGCTACGTGAGACAATAAATCCCAGTATGTGTGGGGGCTATTCTGATTTAGTCTGGTTTCCTTGGAATCAGAGAAAGTGCTGGTGTGGTTTCCTTCTCTGTAGATCTGCGCTCTGTGACAGAGGAAAACCGTCCTCACCACAGTACAAACTGGCATTCACAGTGCTGGGATACAGCCTAACACTGTACAACCCTAAGGAGCACACAGCATCCCTGGGGGGCATTCTTAGACTCCCCAGGGTTATTTAACCTAAGTGGTCACAAAGACACACTCACCGAATATAAATGTCCTAAAAACAGAAGATTTGGAACCAGGAAGAGTGGAGGGGGCTGGACAGCACAGGACACTGGGGAAGATGAAAGGTATCTAATAGCCAGAGGCAATCTGCAGCCCTGACTGGGTTCTGGGATCCAAAACAAATAAAAATAGCTGTAGGAACTGGGGAGATGGGTGAGTTGGTGAAGTACCTGCCGTGTGAGCATGAAGACCTGAGTTCAATCCCCAGCACCGTTGTGAGTGCCAGGCACCATCTATAGCCCCAGCACTGAACACAGGGCACGGCCGTCTCAAGCAGGTGGATCTCTAGAGTTTATCAGCTGGCCAGCCTATCTCTGTATTCAGTGAGAGATCCCAGACCAAAAAACAAAAACAAAATAGAGAGAAATTGAGGAAGACAACCATTGTCAATCACTAGCTTCCACATGTGTGCACGTACAAGCACACACACGTTCACATGAACAAAAGAAAACAGAAGTTCTATACAGGATATGTGTGGGACCTCGGCTCGGGGCCTGGGGGGCATTGGTTGGGAAGGTTCTGTTCTTGCTCTTGAGAGCCCAGTCCAAGTGTTTAGGAGCAAAATGTCACAACATCTGTGGTCAACTTTCAGAGGGTCTGTCTAGTGGTGCTGACAGTGAGGGACTCAAAGCAGGAATGCTAAGTAAGCCCCAAGGCCTTTCCAGAAGTCAAGGACATAGAAACTAGACCTGGTTGTTGACCAAGCTGGGGATGAGGACCCAGCTCCAACCCCCCACACACACACCAGAGACAGTTGCTGTTGCAGAGTAGAGGCCCCTCAGTGTGTCCCAGCACTGGGCACTCTCCAGATATCTTCAGAACCTTCACTGGCAGATGGCCTGTATTGCTGAACCGATATTCTCAAGAACGACGAACTGTAATTTTATGGCTGTATCTGGGCTGATATCTGCATCCATATCTGTACAGTATCAACACGAGCCTGGAAAATGTCCAGGAAGCTGGCCAATCCCACTCTGAGACAGAAGCGCACAGACAAAAAGAAAGCAGAACATTCTGCTTTACCTGTTTGCAAAGACATTTACTTCTGTGGCACCTTCCGTCAGAGCCACACTGTGTGACACCCTTCACGGGAAGCTCACACCACTGCTTTTCCCATGACCCACGACAAATGTGTATCACACATGTAAAAAGATGGTGACAGGCCCTAAGTTAGAACTCATAGTTCCCAATCCTAAAGAAAGAAGGTTGGGCGTGCAGCTGAAACCATCTTAAATGAGCCCCGACGTTCAGTGTAGGACAGAGATCATGTCAAAGAAGGTGGGACCTGCCCTTAAGCTGGTGTCCAGACCTTCTCTGACAGGAGAAGGGAGAAGAAGAGAAGAAGAGCAGTCTTATGGGGCCTCCTCATGAGAGAGACAAAGAGGGGCCCCGTGCTAAGCCACCTTACTTCTTCCTTAAGCCCTGCTGTGTAAAGCACAGTGTTTGTGGTGCTGACTGGAGAAGGAGGGAAGAGAGCAAAGGACAGCCACAGCCACATCAGAGTCTGACATCGCTGGCCCCAGAGTCAATGCAGTAGCCACCACTTCCACACTAAACCCCTTTTAGCTGAAGGCTCCCAACAGCTCTGAGAGACTCATGTGGCTGCCACAGGTTCCTCTTCAAATCGAAACGTTCTTAACCGTGGTGCTGCTTCTGAGCTGAGACTATCGAGCCGGCACCAGAACATTCCCGCTTCTGAGCACTCATTAAGGGTTGTCTGCAGGAAAGCGTGTTTGCAGCCTGAAGAAAGGCAGAGGGAGGTGGACATGCTCTCTTTTATCACTCTTCTTGCTACCCATGTGGGGGGACAAAGCTTCCCTTAGCTACCCACAATGCAGTGTGAGGATGGAGAAAGACCTCAGGCTGTGCCAAGAGAAATGCTGCCAAGGGAAGAGGCAGGAGACCTGTCACGATTTGGCATGGTGGGAGGTCGAAGTGCCATTCTGATCCCTTAAGCCTTGTGAGCCCACATCACAAAGGGGACGAGAAAAAAAAAAAACAGGGCCACCTCATCCGGAGAGCCCTCCAAAGTGCATTGATTGGTACATTGGAAGGCTTGAGACGTCGGGAAACAGAAAGACAGGACGTGTCTTGGTTGTGGTGTCTCTGAAAAGGAGTCCTGTATCCATGTGAGATGGACTGGTGGGGCCCCAACTCCTCAACTCTTACACCCCTCTCATGGAAGAAACAAGCAGTGGGCAGGGAGCTTTCAGTTTCCCATATGCCCTAAAACAGATGATGTATAAATGCATAAACGAATGAATTAGCTCTCGGTGAGCAATGGCTTGACTCTTGTTGGTTTGGTTTTTGGTTTTTGTTTACTTTATTGCCTCTTTGCTCTTGCGGGGGGGGGGGCTATCATCCAGCTCAGAAATAAATCATACACAAAAGCTTTTTATTACTTATAAATGCCTGTCCTTAGCTTGGCTTGTTTCTTGCCAGCTTTTCTTAACTTACCTTTTGCCTCTGGGCTTTTACGTTTCTTTATTACTTTTTCCCTCTTTTGTATTGTTTTCATTGAGCTATACATTTCCCCACTCCCCCTCTCTCCTCCCCTCTCCCCTCCCATCATCTCCCCTGCTCCCCATGCCCCAAGTTTACTCAGGAGATCTTGTCTTTTTCTCCTTCCTAGGTGGATCCGTGTATGTCTCTCTTAGGGTCCTCTTTGTTGTCTAGGTTGTCTGGGTTGTAGACTGTGTGCTGGTTCTCCTTTGCTCTAAGTCTCATTCATTTGAGTGAGTACATACTATATTTGTCTTTCTGGGTCTGGATTACCTCACTCAGTATGGTTTTTTCTAGTTCCGTCCAATTTGCATCCCTTTTATCTTATTTTGCTGTCTTATTGCTCTAGCTAGAATGTCAAGTACTATCTATATTGAAGCCTTGTCTTGTTCCTCCTAGTTTCAGTGAGATTGCTTTGAGTTTCTCTTGATGTGGAATGTCCTTCTGTATCTGTGTTGCTTTTATTGGTTAATGAATAAAGCTGCTTTGGCCTATGGCAGGGCAGAATACAGCCAGGCTGGAAGAGTTAGAGACAGAGAATAGGCCGAGTCAGGAGACACCATGTAGCTGCTGAAGCAGATAGATGCTGGACCCTTACCAGTAAGCCACAGCCTCATGTCAATACACAAATTAATAGAAATGGGTTAATTCAAGATGTAAGAGCTAGCTAGAAATACACCTGAGTCATTGGCCAAGTAGTGTTGTAATTAATATAGTTTCTGTGTGATTATTTGTATCTGGGTGGCCATTTTTCTCTCCATTTAGTTTGATGTTGGCTGTTGGCTTGTTGTATATTATCTTTATTATGTTTGGGTATGTCCCTTGTATCCCTGCTCTCCCCAAGACCTTTATCACAAAGGGGTGTTGAATTTTGTCAAAGACTTTTTCAGCATCTAATGAGATGATCATGTGGATTTTTTCTGTCAGTTGTTTATATGGTAGATTACATTGACAGATTTCCATATGTTGAACCATGCCTGCATGTCTGGGTTGAAACCTACTTGGTCATGATGGATAATTTTTCTGACCTATTCTTGGATTCTGTTTGCCAGCATTTTATTGAGTATTTTTGTATTAATGTTCAGAGTGAGATTGGTTTGTAATTCTCTTTCCTAGTAGGGTCTTTGTGTAGTTTGGGTATCAGAGTAACTATGGTCTCATAAAAAGAGTTTGACAATGTTCCTTCTGTTTCTATTGTGTGGAACAATTTGAGGGGTATTGGTATTAGTTATTTTTTGAAATTCTGGTAACATTCTGCACTGAAACCATCTGACCCTGGACTTTTTTTGGTTGGGAGATGTTCGGTGACCATTTCTATTTCCTTGGCGGTTATAGGTCTATTTAATTTGCTTATCTGGTCTTGATTTAATTTTGGTATTGGTACTTATCCTGAAAATTGTCCATTTTCTTTAAGTTTTTCATTTTGTGGAGTACAGGTTTTTACTTTTTTCTATTTCTATACATCTTTTATTTCCTTCTTATTCTGTGTCTGGCTATGTGGCTGGGTGGTTAATTCTTTTCTCACTCTTTGATCTCCTTTTCTCTTTTTTTCCTCTTAGTCATTTCCCTGCCGATCCTTTATCCTTTCTTACTATTGGCTGTTCAGCTTTTTATTAGACCAATCAAGTGTTTTCGACAGGTAAAATAACACAGCTTCACAGAGATCAACAAATGCAACATAAAAGAATGCAGCACATTTTTGCATCATTAGCAAATGTTCCACAGCGTAAACAAATGCAACACATCTTAGAATAATATTCCACAACACTTTACATGATGGCTCTATTATAACACAGTCTTTCAATGGCTAAAGTGTAAATTCAGTTAATTGACCAACACATGAATCCACTACCTCCCATGGTGACAGACACCCCACATGAATCCACCACCTCCCATGGTGACACCCCACAAGAGGAAAAAAACAGCTGGCTACAAGGTCATGAGTCAAAAAAAATCACATTTAGGACTGAGGAGATGGCTCAGTAAGTCCAGCACTTACCTTACAAACATGAGGAAGGGAGTGTGAGGACAAAGAAAGCCAGGGCACACCTCGCCTTCCAGTTCTCCCAAGGTGGGAGACACAGCTCTCTGGAAGCTCGTGGGCCAACAAGACTGGCTTACGTGGCAAAGTCCAAGCCCATGAGAGACCTGTCTCAAGCAAGGGGTGGAAGGGCTTGGAGACCAAGACTGAGATTGTCTTCTGATATCTGTGTGTGCCATACGTGTAAGCACCCACACCACTCAAATATAAAATAATTTTAGGAGTCACATTTACAAAGTTTCATGCTTGCATCTTTGTATCTGGAAAGCTGATGTCTCGGGGCATGCTGCACGGCACTGGGATGGTGACCATCTTTCCTGAGGGTCCTCCCGCTACCCCATTTTATAGAGAACATAATACTTGCAGGATCCAGTTACCCACCCAGGTCACCCAGACCATAAGCGGTAGGCCTTCCTCCTGATCCCAGAGGGTATCCCCTTAAATACACACCTACTGCTCCTTTGTGCTCACTCAGTAAAATGCTCATCTTGCATACATTGCATACATGAGAACATGATTTGGGATCTCCAGTACCATGTGATAGCTGGGCATGGTACCACCTATCCAAAACCCCGTGCTGGAGATGAAGACAGGCAGTCCTAGAGCTCTCTGACCAAGCTGATGAGCTCCAGGATCAGAGAGGGACCTTGTCTCAAGAAATAGTTAATCTCTCTCTCTCTCTCTCTCTCTCTCTCTCTCTCTCTCTCTCTCTCTCTTTCTCTCTTTCACACACACACACACACACACACACACATGAGTGATCAGAGTGATTTATGTGCACACAGAATTCTAAGCAACCCTGGATGAACCTTTGATCCCTATAGATGAGGAGAAGAAGCAAAATGCCAAGCAGGTTTTGGACCCTATTAAAATGCACAGTGCAGGCAGAAGAGGAAATGAGGGGTGGCTGATTACTGCCATGGATCAGGCATCACCTCATCTCCCAGCACATGCAAAGGGCAAGGGCATAGGTCTCCTCATGTTTCAACTTCCGTGCATCTCTGATTGTGGATGCTCAGGAAGTCAGTGGTTCAACCACCTGTGTTTACTCACCGGTCACCGCGTCAGCCAGACTGACATTATCTGGTATCAACAGTGCCCACACTGAACCCTGGCTGGGGATCAGCAAGAAGATATCAGCCTGTACGAGGCCTCGAGTCACTGTGAGGAAGCAGCTCCCAAACGGCCTTGCCTTGCTTACGGCGTGGACAAACTAGGGTTGCCGGATAGGTGAGAGCTGAGCCGGGAGGCAGCCGGACATGCAGCCCTTTGTGGTCAAATCAAGAAGCTGTGAGACACAGGGGGTGCTGATTCCACACTGTGTGGAGTTCTGGAGACCCTTGAGAATCAACACAAATACAGCCCTAGTGTGGTGGTACATGTCTATCCATAAGCCCAGCACCGAGCAGGTAGGGGCGGTCGCAGGGGTCATTTAAACAGCAAATCCTACATTCCATATGGAAAACACCAAGAATGATAATGGGAATACAAGATTTCAGCTTGAGAAAAGCAATTTAGTTTGGTCTCTCTGCCGTTATCTCAGAACAAGCAGTTCCTTGGGTCGTGGATCTGGATCTGTTCAAAGACATGGATCTTCTTTGGAGATGGATATAAACATGAGAACCTGTGTCTTCATCCCTTCCTTGATGAGACTGAGGTGGAATTTTGTTGGCCTGGCTTCTCATGGGCCCCTCATTCTTCCCCTGGTGACATAGCCCTCATTTCTTCCACAATCTGCCTTCTTTTTGTCTCTGTGCTCAAAGTTGGAGCATGTGACCTCGAGCTGAGCCAATCAGCACACGGCATTACCTTAGTTACAGGGGCTGGTTTTCAGACAGGGACACATCTACCTGGGACCAATAAGCCTCAATGAAAATTCTATGAAAGGTCTCTGATCCGTTCTGCTCCTGCCAGTCTGTAATGCTATAGCTGTGGGATTAAGAAGTGGTGCTTGCCATCTTGGGATGAGTCTGTGAGATTGTATTTAACACAAAATATAGGCAGAGACTGCTCTTTTGTTTCCTGGATGTCCAGACCCAAATACTAACACTGAAACTATATTAATTACAACACTGTTTGGCCAATAGCTTTAGCATATTCCTGGATAACTCTTATATCTTAAAATTAACCAATTTCTATCAATCTGTGTATTGCCATGAGACTGTGGCCTACTGATAAGGTTCCTAAAGTTCCAGCATGTCCTTCTCTTTTGGCAGCTACATGGCATCTCTTTGACTCTGCCTACTTTCTCTCTCTCTCTCTCTCTCTCTCTCTCTCTATATATATATATATATATATATATATATATATATATATATATATATATATGTTTGGATTTCCCACCTGACTTTACTCTACCAGTCATCGGCCAAAACAGCTTCTTTAATAGCCAATGGTAATAAAACACACTCATATCATGCAGAGGGGAATCCCACAGCATCTTAACAAAATAAGCAGAGCCCAGAAGTGGGAGGACCCAGGTCTGAGAGGCTGGGAATGACCTAGCTGCTGCTTCCAAGGATAATGGCAGCTCCTTTGGTGTCTCCCCTGTGCCCTTGATCTGTAGCTTTAACTCTTCGGGTCCCACCATGCTGGGCTCAGCGGACAGTATTCAGCGCTTTTTCTGTTGCTGTGAGGAAATAGCCTGCAAAGGCATCGGAAGGAAGGAAGGAAGGGTCATGTGGCTCACAGTTTGAGGCAACTGCACTTAGAAAGTGGAGACCTGAGACGGTCATACTCATACCTTTCCTCATCCTTCCCCTCCCCTGTAATCCAGAACCCAGCACAGAGAACAGTACTGCTCACTTTTAAGGTGAATGTTTCCACTTCAATTAACCCAGTTGGGATAACCCTTCACATGCAAGCCCAGAAGCTTGTCTTTTCTGTGACTCTAGAGACTGTCAAGTTGGCGTTAACCATCTCAAGAACACTATTTCCTGGTGCAATGGCTGGGCTTCACTGTCCATGTGAAGCCATTAAGAAGCATCTGTGGTGTTGCAGATGAACACCTTTAGATGTCCAGAGAGGGTTAACTGGGATGGACTGGAGGCTCCCAGGCTATGGGATGGGGGGAATCCTACAAAGTAAAGGGAATAAGGAAGAGTGGAAGACACTGAGCTGAATCCCGGTTCCCCCTCTCATCTGCTTTGTCTAACTAAGCTGCACCACACAGTTCAGTTAAAAAGCCTCCAACACTTCCAGAATAATTGGGAGTCAGGTCTGTGAGAATGAATCACCAAAGAGTGGGGATTTGATGATGTGGATGGAAGTCTTCTCCTTGTGGACGCTAGCTGCCCCCAACAGGTTGGTGGCAATAGTGATGTCACATGCCAGCTGGGGCTTTGATAAATGTATCACGAAATGCCCAGCAGAAGCCCAGCCCCTTTAGAGCTTAGGGCAACTGTGATCACAGCTGGAACCATGCTGAAGGTTCTGTTTTTAGGAACATCAATCACCTCAGAGATTGTGTGTGTGCATGTGTGTATATGTTGTATTGTGTATGTGTGAAAACACATGTGTATGTGCATGTGTGTCATATGTTTGTGCATGCTTGTATTTTGCACACATGTGTACGTATATGTGAAAACACATGTGTATGTATGTGTGCATGTGTGTATGTGTTTGTGCACACATGTCTATGCATGTGTGTGCATGTGTTTGTACATGCATGTTGGAGGAGGGCCGCTTGTTAGTTCCCAGCTGCTTAGCCCCGAAATAATCACACAGAAACTATATTATTTAAGTCACTGCTTGGCCCATTAGCTTTAGCTTCTTATTGGCTAACTCTTACATATTAATTTAACCCATCTTCACTAATCTGTGTATCGCCACGTGACAGTGGCTTACTGGCAAAATTTTGGCAAGTCTGACTCTGGCATCGGTTCCATGGCATCTCTCTGACTCTGCCCTCCTTCTCCCAACATACAGCCTAGCTTTCCCTGCTTAGTTCTCTTCTGCCCTTGCCATAGGCTCAAAGCAGTTCTTTATTCATTAACCAATAAAAGCAACACATAGACAGAAGGACCTCCCACACCACATGCAAGTGTATGTACATGTTTGTGTGCAGGCACTGTATGTTTGTGCATGTGTATAGTATGTATGCATGTGTGTGTGCACTGTTTGTGCGTGTGTATGTATGTATTTTTGCATTATGTATGCATACTCGTGTGTATGTGCACGTGTATACCTGACAGGTATAAAGAGTCATAAACTCTTTACAAAGTAGACTTTTTAGAAATAGGCCTTCCTAGGGACTGTGAATTAGTAAACGTTCCTTTTAAATCCTGCTTGTTTTTCCTCCCTACAGGCCCTGGGCATGTTAGACAAGACAACCAGACCCATCTTCGTGGATCTGCAGGCTACTAGTCAGGTTGCTGGACAGACCTGTAATCCCAGACTCCTGGGTACAGGAAGACAGAAAGTCCAGGGGCAACTTGGAAAATTGTGACTCTGTTTCAAAAATTTAAAAATAAAATGAAAAGATGGCTGGGGCTATAGCTCAGTGACGACCACCAGCCGGGCACGCACAAGGTCTTGGTTCAATTCCCAGGAATGCTAAATAGACACACACATGCAGACAGATAACAGGTAAGGGAGAGAGAGAGAAAGAGAGGGAGAGAGGGAAGAGGGGTAGCTTGCAGTCCAGGCTGACACCAGGTGTGGGTAACAGAGAAACCAGATCTCAGTTCTGTGAGTTTCGACCCCAAAGGCAGATGAGACATGGCTTCCCTCTGCCAGCCTCTAACTCTGTGGGCACTCCTCAAACACAGAAAGCATCTTTGATAACAAGTTGAAGGACCGGGAAGCCAGAAGTCACTGAGGACAGTCAGAGTCTAGACAGTCTGCCCCCTACTGTGCACGACTGTGGTGACTAACATGTTTGTGAGTCCAAGGCAGAGATGTGGCAGAAAGAGGAAAGTCCAGATCTTAGGACAGATGTTCAGATGCAGGTCCCAGCTGTTAGGATAGATGCTCAGATGCAAGTCCTAGCTATTAGGATAGATTCTCAGATGCAGGTCCCAGCTGTTAGGATAGATGCTCAGATGCAGGTCCCAGCTGTTAGGACGGATGTTCAGATGCAGATCCCAGCTATTAGAATAGATGCTCAGATGCAGGTCCCAGCTACTAGAATAGATGCTCAGATGCAGGTCCCAGCTGTTAGCATAGATGCTCAGATGCACGTCCCAGCTGTTAGGATGGATGTTCAGATGCAGGTCCCAGCTATTAGGAAAGATGTTCTGATGCAGGTCCCAGCTGTTAGGATAGATGCTCAGATGCAGGTCCTAGCTGTTTTAGGATAGATGCTCAGATGCAGGTCCCAGCTGTTAGGACAGATGTTCAGATGCAGGTCCCAGCTATTAGGATAGATGCTCAGATGCAGGTCCCAGTTGTTAGGATAGATGCTCAGATGCAGGTCCTAGCTGTTAGGACAGATGTTCAGATGCAGGTCCCAGCTGTTAGGATGGATGTTCAGATGCAGGTCCCAGCTGTTAGGATAGATGCTCAGATGCAGGTCCTAGCTGTTAGGATAGATGCTCAGATGCAGGTCCTAGCTGTTAGGACGGATGTTCAGATGCAGGTCCCAGCTATTAGGATAGATGCTCAGATGCAGGTCCCAGCTGTTAGGCTAGATGCTCAGATGCAGGTCCCAGCTGTTAGGATAGATGCTCAGATGCAGGTCCCAGCTGTTAGGATAGATGCTCAGATGCAGGTCCCAGCTGTTAGGAAAGATGTTCAGATGCAGGTCCCAGCTGTTAGGATAGATGCTCAGATGCAGGTTCCAGCTGTTAGGATAGATGCTCAGATGCAGGTCCTAGCTGTTAGGATAGATGTTCAGATGCAGGCCCTAGCTGTTAGGATAAATGTTCAGATGCAGGTCCCAGCTGTTAGGATAGATGTTCAGAGGCTTCTGAGTAGGATTGACAGGCACGCTCACCTTCTGCAACCTTCCTTGGTCATAGCTTTCATGAACAGCAAGCCCTCACCAGCACCACTCCTGACATCTGGGAATTGCAGCCATGTGGCACAGATCACGTGTTCACTAAGACAGCTTCTTTCAGGGATGCAGGACACTAGCTTCCTTTGGGAATCTCTAAGAGTATATACCAGAGGGTTGGGGAGATGGGTCAATGGATTACAAGCTTGCTCCAAATGTGTGAGGACCTGAATCCAGGTTCCTAAAACTCACCTAAAGCCAGACATGGTCACACACACACACACACACACACACACACACACACACCTGTAACCACAACATTCTTAGAGGAAGATGGGAAACAGAGAGTCAGACCAACTTGCCTGGTTCACACAGCAGCATCAACAAGATGGACGATGAGGACCCAAATCTCAGACTGTGCTCTGACCACACATGCATACCATGACACATGTGTACCCACAGTCTACACACAAAGATGCACACACAGAGACACACACGTACAGATACATCTTTTGCTGTTGTTTAAAGAGCAGGCATCCTTTGAAGCTTCTTCCTTCAGCCCCTGTGACGCTGGCCGAGGTGACGTTCACAAAGCTCTGAGCTTAAGGATGTAGAACCAGGAGTTCCTGGCTGCACCCTGCATCCTCTCCCTCCCCGAGCCTAACACCTAACCAAACACTGTTTCCACAGCCAGTGTACACCAAAGGCCAAGGCACCTGACTGTACTCAGACCAGGGGGAACGGCAGCGAGGGTCCATCAAGTCCGGAGAAGAACTGCACGCGGGCAAACACGGCAGGGCTCAGGCAGCCACAGACTCCGGAGCAAAGCTCTGACGTGCTGCTCACTTGGCTTTTAAGTAAGATTTGCTTTGCTCTCACAGCCCTCAAGGCTCCCAACACACCTCCAAACCCACTCTGGTCCCCAGACTGTGAGCTCCATGTTGGGGTGAACGCGGCAGCTGGAGCGTCATTGTTCTTTCCCAGCTCAACCTTGTTGACTCAACTTTAAACTAGCCCCTTCCCCTGCCCCACGCTCGCACCGCCTCCAGCGAAATCCATCTTCCCAGAAAAATGCATTCCATCTAGTTGAGATTTATGCTAATGGGCCTCGAGTCTCTCTGATTCAGTTCGGATCTTTTTAAACGCCTTAATTAAATTTGGATTTTCCAAAAATGTCAGTGACTTTGAATCAGGAAGTGCAAACTCATCGCGAGTTTGCCAAGTGTGGGACGCTCCTCTCCATCACTCCTTCACTTTCTTTCGTGACTAAGGCCCGTGTTTTAGACAAATTGGTACATTTTTAGCCTGGTGGCTGAGGAAAAGCACTTGCCTCACAGGCTCGAGGTACCTTGGAGGTGATGGCGTCCTTGGGTCTCTGCAGTCCTCTGACCATGTCTGCACAGACCAGGCTATGAGTGACAAGTTAACTCAGCTGCTCCGTTACGAAGATGCAGGAACATTGCAGCACAATTTACCAGAAGTGAGCAGGCTGGAGCAAAGCAAGCTTCCCAGCTCCAGCATCTCAGCCACATCTCAGTTCTGATTGCAAGCATTTGGAGGACAAACTGGGATTCTCCAACGCCCACACTTGGCATGGACAGGTGGAGCTGACAGAATGACAGGCTCCCTTCTGGGAAGCAGAGTTTCTGGCAGATGATGGGGAGGGAGCCGTGAGTGGTCCAGGTTCCCCTGTCCTTTGCAATCTGACAGCGGTGACAAGCAATGCCCCAGTGGCCATGGAAGCATAAAGCTGAGACAGGAAGGACAAGTGTTGGCGATGTCACCGTGCCATAGGCAGCTGGGGAACATGCTGGGGACATGTTTGGGACATTTCCTCTCCTATCTGAGTTCTCCCTCAGCTCCAACAGTTGGGAACCCTGGGGAGAATCTGAGCAAGACCAGGAGCCAAAGCCTGAGCTGGCTTTTGACTAATTTTAAATAAAATAATCTTAAATTATTTTATTCTGCCAGTATTTCACGGAGCCCAGGCTGGCCTCAAACTTGCTGTGTAGCCAGGGATGACCTTAAATTTCTCATCCTCCCTAGTCTATCTCCCAAGCACTGAGATCAGAGATTTGTATCAGCACGCCCAGTTTTACTTGGTACTGGGGATCAAACCCAGGTGCTCCGTGTGTGCTAGGCAATCACTGAATCTATACTCAGAATCCCCAACCTATACTTGCGGGATGTGACTGTAAGCAATAGAAAACCCCAGTTAGTAGCTGAGACAGATGAATGTTTTGATTTCGAGGCAAGCCAGCCAGGGTTGATGCGACAGCTCCAGCCTCATCAATGCACAGCAAGCTTCTTCTGGGTTCACGGAAGCAATCCTTCCACTGGGCTTTTCATGGGTAGAACCAGCAAAGGAATATGCGTGACTTCTCAAGGATTCCTCAAAAAGCCAACACGGGGACCGGGGATGTGGCCCAACTGGCAGAGCGCTTGCCTAAAGTACACAGAGCACCTGGGTTTGATCCCTAGTTTGAAGTAAAATCAGGTGTGATGGCCCAAGTCTGTCATCCTGGAATCTAAACACTGAAGCTGCAGATTGGGGTTCAAGGTTTCAAGGTCATCTCTGGCTAATGTAGAAAGTTCGAAGGCCATCCTGGGCTCCATGAGACTCTGTCTGAAATTCTCTGTGGCTCCGCCTCCCCATCAGGAATATTGGGATGCTCACAAGAGCTGTTCACAGGGCTTTCTGAATTCAGTGTAAAGATTTTGGAGCAATTTTTTTAAAAAAAAATGTGTATATGTGCATATGCACGGGCACATATGTGTGTATAGTTGCTCATGTATGTGTAGGTGCACCCATGTGGAGGTCAGAGGTCATGCTCAGGTCCTTGTGGAAAGCAGAGGAAGCCCGGTGTTCTGTGGTATTGTATAGGGGGTGCTGTGTACTGAGGTCCGAGTATTCTGTGGTGTTCTGTAGTGGGTGCTGTGCACTGAGATCCTGGGTGTGCTGTGGTATTCTGTAGTGGGTGCTGTGCACTGAGGTCCCGGTGTTCTGTGGTATTGTATAGGGGGTGCTGTGCACTGAGGTCCCGGTGTTCTGTGGTATTGTATAGGGGGTGCTGTGTACTGAGGTCCCAGTGTTCTGTGGTGTTCTGTAGTATTCTGTAGTGGGTGCTGTGCACTGAGATCGTGGGTGTGCTGTGGTATTCTGTAGTGGGTGCTGTGCACTGAGGTCCTGGGTGTTCTGTAATATTCTGTATATGGGTGCTGTGCACTGAGGTCCTGGGTGTTCTGTGGTATTCTGTAGGGGGTGCTGTGCACTGAGGTCCCAAGTGTTCTGTAGTGGGTGCTGTGCACTGAGGTCCTGGGTGTTCTGTGGTATTCTGTAGGGGGTGCTGTGCGCTGAGGTCCCAGATGTTCTGTAGTGGGTGCTGTGCACTGAGGTCCCGGGTGTTCTGTAGTGGGTGCTGTACATTGAGGTCCCGGGTGTTCTGTAGTGGGTGCTGTGCACTGAGGTCCCGGTGTTCTGTGGTGTTCTGTAGTGGGTGCTGCTCCATCAGGACAGGTACGGCTCACTGATCCTTGCTTCTCTGCACACATCTGTGCGTCTGTCCTTTCTTCAGTTACTCATTACCCCTGGCAAGTTTCCAGGGCCAGGCTGTGCAGGACAAGGCAGGTGCTGTTCCCCAGGAGCCACCTCCTTGTTTTATGAGACAGTCTCTCCCCGACCTGCCTGGCCCCTGCCCTGGGACTGTAAGTGTGCACCATCACACCAGATTCTAATGTGGCTTCTGGGGGTCAAACTCAGGTCTTCATTGTTGGGTCTGAAAGAAGCCCGGGGCAAATGGATAACTGTGGTGCCTATTAGCACACCAAAGAGCACGCGGGCCTCCGGGCTCACTCAGTACCCTGCCATTTTGACCATGCATTCTGTTTTTGCTATCTTTGCTCTCATGATCCTCCACTCTTGATCCTCTCTCTCTGGGTCCACTTGCCCTCCTCTCTCTTGTCCCTCTCTTTTGGTCCTTTGCTCCCCCCCCCCATGTCATGGCCCAGTTCAGTCTACTGGCCATGTTTTTTAGTCTACTGCTTTCTCTCCCTGCTCTGGACTCTTTCAAATGCCTCTGGCTGTGCACTTCCTCAACCATACCCTGGAGAGATCATGTCCTCATTCAGTCATAGCAGTTAACTGGCTGAGCTGTCTTCCGAGTCCTTAGCACAAGCCTAGGCAGGCTGGACAGATGACTCAGTGGTTAATAACCCACATCGTCCTTGCAGAGGACCCCAGTTCAGTTCCCAGCATCCACACTGCGTGGCTCACAACCACCCGTAACCCCTGTTCTGAGCTATCCAACACTCTCTTCTGGACTCCTAGGTCATGGCTGCCACATGCACAAACCCCCACACACATACACACAATTTAAAAATCTTTGGTATAAATCTAAACCATAACAAGCCCTCAATAAAGTGTGAACCTGAATATGCAATTTATACATATCTATATATAAATATAACATGCACATAATGTGTGTATCTATGTGAGCAAATGTGCACAGGGGTGTAGATAATGTAAAGAGAAATACTAGGTGCTGAAAGCCTGGCTGCAGGTGATGGGTACTTAGTCATGGAACAGGATAGGAGCTAATGGCTTCCTAGTTTTGACTCTGCACTGGAATTTTCATTTTCTGGCTGTGGATAAGTGCATAAGAACAGAATTGGTAGCGGACATGTGAAATACGACATGAGGCTCCATACCTCCAGCACGGCTACTCTAACTTCAGAGGAAGTGGTTGACATATATAAAGTTTGGACCTGGCTAATCTTGCTGTGTGACATTTTCAGGTTCTTAATAAAGTCTTAATTTAAAAGAAATGTAAAGAAAAACACAGTATGACCCCCAAGGTATAGTGGTAACCCAGTTAGTTTTGTATTTGGAGAGCCACCAGAGACACAGCTCCATTGTATAGGACGAAATCCACAAACCCGGTGTTTGCCCCAGGCCCAGAATCACCGAGTGACCAAACGGTCAATGACACTTTCTGGTGGCTGCCAGCTTGGCTTTTCAGTGTTCAGATGAACCAGTGGAGTGGCGTCCTGGGGACTTAAGCAGTGTGCCACTGCCACCTGGTGGGGGCTTTGTCACACAGCCCAGGGCTTCCGCTGGGGACAGCCTCTCAGAACCCAGTCCTCTCTGGAAACCCAGGGAGCCCAGAATGATGGTGTCTCCCTCAAAAAGAGAGAATGGTGTCCCCCCTTGAGAGCAACGTTTACAAAGGGTTGTACATGTCGCTGGTCCATCAGTGTGTAGCTGTTCATCAAGAGCTCCTGTGTAGGAGATGGGGATGAGACGGGCGAGTGTGGAGAAAATGGCCAGAGAGACTTGAGATACAGCGCCTGTACTCATCACTTTGCCCACGGTTATGACAGAATGCCTGGCAAAAACTGAAGGAAAGGTGGGTTTGTTTGGCTCACGGCTTGGGTGTAAAGTTTGTCTTGTTGGGGAAGCCACGGAGGCAGGCCTGTGAGGCAACGGTCATACGGTCTCCCGCCAGCTTCTGCTTTTTACCCAGGCCCTAACCCAGGGTTGTGCCACCCACATATGGGATGAGTCGTCTTCCTCAGCCGCATCTTCATAGGACGCATCTCCTAGGTGAGCCCAAATCCAGCCCAGTTGGTGATGAAGAGCAGCTGTCTCAGGGCACTGACGTGACAGCCCCTGTCATGCTGTCACCTCTGGCTCTTCTGTGCCAACTCTCCGACCCGTGATAAAGTGGTAGAGAGCGTGTAAGGGGTGACGTGACCCTCTGGATCCCGCCACAGACTGACTCCTATCTCCCATGCCCACCTCATATTTAGGGCAGTGCCACACTGGGGTACTTGGTTTTCATCTCACGACCCTTTACCCTCTTCTTGTCCCTGTGGTACCCGCTACAAACAAGCTTCTAGTCCAGCCCTTGTACAAATGGCATCCCTGGGGCACAGCCTTCAGATAGCTGCTTGGATAGCCTCTGAGGGGCTGTACAACTTGGCAAAACACCTACTTTTTCATCTGTCACCCACATAATTGGCAGATGAGCCTGGCCTCCAGGCCAAAGTTGACAAGACTGATATAGATTTAAAGTTGCACACAGCTAATCAGTTTCCACCCTCCAGAGATGAAGCTGAATTAAACAATTTTAAGCCAGATGAGAAGGCTGAACATGTGCAAGGTTGAGGATCGGGGTCATATATATCTTGGGGTGCCCTGGTCTTGCAGGGTGGGTGCGTCAACTCGCCAGACTCTATGCTACTACGCCCAGGCTGCCCCTTCCCTGGAAAATCTACAGCACAGAGTCCCTTCCGGTCAACCCAGCTCTCACATGTCCTGTCCACTGTCACTGAGGGACCTAAAACCCATCCTCAAGACAGCTCAGAAGCAATTCACACTCCACAGCCCTCCGCCAGCCCAAGGAAGGGCTGATGACAGTTAATGTTGGCCAGCAACAGCTGGGAGACAGTCTTCTGGGCATGACCATGTTGGATTATCTACACAAAGCTAGCTTCTGTGTATGCCTGTGGGAACCATCATGATTAGGTTAAATGAGTTGGAAAGATTCAAAGTAACAGCGAGTAGTCCTATTCCCCCGGGTTGGGACCCTGGGCTGCCGAGAAGGGGAATGCCTAGAGCAGTGGACATCAGTCTCTCCTCTCCGAGTGTGGGCACAACGTGACCGCCCAGCCACCTCCCAGTCCCGCCACCAGGCCTCCCCCACATGCAGGGCTGTGCTTTGAACTGTGTTGTAATTGGTTTTTGTTGCCTTGACACAAACCTAGACACACCTTAAAAGAGGGACTCTCAATTGCGAAACTGCCTCCGTCAGGTTGGCCTGCAGGCATGTCTACGGGGCATTTTCTTAACTGCTAATTGAGAGGGTCCCACTATGTCCCCCTAGGAAAGTCACACAATAAACATGTGTAAGCTGTTGCTCTGAATAGGACCGAGGTAAAATGTGCAAAGCCGAGCCTACCCACCAGGACAGCGGGGAGCACAGTGTTGATTTTCCTGTCTCGGGTTGGACGGATGACTGAGAATGCTCAAGGAAGCACCGTGGCGTTGCGAAACTGGCCGTCAGTGAAGGCTGGTGGGTTCTTTGTGAGCTGTCCGAGAGGACCTGAGACCTCCACTGTGGTCTCCACCCTGCCTAAGGAGGTCACCTCCCCCATACTACTCACAATGACGTGGCCGTGCTGCGCTCTCCGTGGAACCAGAAAAACCACCAGGACCGCTAGGTGTAATCAATGCATATGATAAATAAGAGTGGAGTGTATCTAATTGTCCTGGTTGTGTGTGTGTGTGTGTGTGTGTGTGTGTGTGGTGTTTGTCAACCTGACACAAGGAACCTCGGTTGAGAAAGTGCCTTCATCAGATTACCTGTAGACAAATCTGTAGGATGTTTTTTTGAGTAATGATTGGTGTGGGAGGGGCCCAGCCAACTTTGGGCAGTGTCTCCTCCAGGCAGGTGGTCCTGGGGATAAAAAAATCAAGTTGAACAAGCCATGGGTAGATAGCAAGCCAGTAACCATGGCCTGTTTCAGTTCCTGCCTTGAATTCCTGCCTGACTTCTCTGGATGATAAATATAGGTATCTGTAACTGTATCAGGAAATATATGTATATGTATATGATAAATATATGTATATGTAACTGACCAAACCAAACCCTTTTCACCCCAGGTTGCCTTTGGTTATGGTGCTTCATCACAGCAACAGAAGCCTTCACTAAGACAACGGAACATGTATGCACTGTACATGTATGCACTGTACATGTCAGCCAGGTCCAGGGCCGCAGCTCCTCTCCCAGGTACTGAAGACATCTTGGGATAACAGCTAAGTAGACGCATGGCGGCACCAGATCGGACAGCAAAGGCGGGCAAACTCACAAGGTAAAGTGGCACCCACTTCCTTGTTGAGTGCGTTTGTGGTGCTGTTTCTCCACCCAAGGCTGCTGTGTGCTTCATTGTGTTTGACAGCGAGCTGGGCACAAACTGCATCAGGTGTGACTCGAGCTTGCCCTGGTGTGTACACAAACAAACAACACAGAGATGTTATAGACGCCGGGAAAATGCCTTAGTCTGTGATTCTATGACTGTGTTAAACACCGTGACCCTAGCCACTGGGGAGGAAAGGGTTTTATATCACCACAGTTTGTAGTCAATCCAGGGAAGTCAGGACAGGAACTCAGGCACTGAGGGAACCTGGAAGCAGGAGCTGATTACCTACTGATCTGTGCCTCATAGCTTGCTCAGCCTGCTTTCTTACAGCACCCAGGACCACTAGCTCATGGATGGCCCCGCCCACAGAAAGCCCTCCCCTGTCAACCATCAATCAAGACAATCTACAAAAGCCTTGCCCACAAGCCAGTCTGGTGGAGGTGTTTTGCTCTGTTGAGCTTCCCTGTTCCTAAACAGCTCCAGCTTATGTCAAGCTGAACAGCATTGCCAAGCAAGGGTCAGCCTTGCCCAAAGAGGGAGCTGGGCCTCTGCCTCCGTCTTCTGGAAGGTTCCCTTGGAGACTTTGAAAGGTCCTGCCTGAGTGTCTTTGTTCATCCTGGGATCTTTCGATTGCCATGTTGTCTGGCTCCCTAAGTGACTGATTCGGGGAGCCTTGGGTCACACAGTATCTGCTGGTTGAGTGGCTGAAACTTAAGTGGGTGACCAATGCTAGAGGCCACGCCGTGGCGAGGCGGGTGGTTGGATGGCTTCTTGTGCGTTATCGCGGGTGGTTGTCAGAAGCGAGCACTGCCCACAAGGCTTGCCTGGAAGAGAGCAGCGAGAGCCCCCAGTCCCCACTCCCACCTGGCTTTCCCCAGACTTAGCTCTGTGTGTACATCTCTTCCTATGCCTGGTTGTAACCTGCATCTCTTCACAAAGCCCAGCCATGCATAGGACAGCTCTGTGGATCCTCTCACCCAATGATTGAGCCTGGGAATGGCCGTGTAGCTTGATCATGTCCACCTGTAACTCCCCCACCCACATCCCCCCCAGAAACCCCAGCCTGCCCCCTCCTGCTGTCCTCTTTGTTTATTGCTCCTATTCATTCATTCGTTCATTCATTCATTTATTTTGGTAACCCACTGAGTCCACTCAGTGCTGCCTGTCGGAATGCTCGCTGGTCTTGCTGGCTTGCTCGTGTGCAGTTAACCACAGCTGCTGGTGAGTTCACGCGTGTGATAGCCATGCCAGGTCCAGAACACAGCAGTCCACAGGCCTGCTCCCCATCCTCCAGCTTTTATGTTCTTTCTGCCCCACCTTCCACGGTGTGAGCTGAGCCTTGGAGGGGGTTCACCATCCTTTCTCACCGGTTCTGAGTCCTTGCATTGAGGAGCTTCTCTTGCCGAGGATGAGAAAGCTGCTTCATTGGCAAACAGCTGCACAGCTTTCTAGTTCCACCTGCTGGAGGCGTCATCGCCTCTCCAGGCTTTTTATGTATTTAATTATATTCATGTGCATTAGTGTTTTGCCTGCGTGTTCGTCTGTGTACCACATGCATACATGTATCCATGGAAGCCAGAAGAAGGAACTGGAGTTAGAGACAACCGTGGACCACCTTATGGATGCTGGGATCGAACCCAGGGTCCCTGGAAAAGCAGCCAGTGCTCTTAACTGCTGAGCCATCTCTCCAGCCCTGTAGTCTTCTCTTTAATGACAGAAAACCTGAACAGAATGCAAGACTAAGAAGACCCCCAAAAGGTGAACTTGAGGAACACACCCCCACAGTAAGTCTGCTGGTGCCTCTCATTGCCTCTTAGATCTCCTGGGCAGAGAACTACAGAAATTTCCAACCAAAGCTGCTAACAGGAACAGGCAGACAATTCTAAGAAAAGCCTGTTCCCTGTGGCCTCAGGAGCAGGGGGCAAATGGCCTAACAATAGAAAACATTAGCAACTTTCTCCTTACTCCAGCCAAACACAGCCTGCCCTTGGCGGTTTCTGCAGAACCAGTTAGGGTTGAGAGGAGGGCTCTACCCACGCTCTCCTTTCAGGGAAGTCAGGCTCAGTCCGGTCACCATGGTAGGTGAGATTGGTAAGACAGAGCAGGCAGCTAACAGTCCCCTCTCTGCCTGGCAGAAGCAGGCAGCATGCCAACTTCCCTAAAAGGTAGCAGCAAGGAGCAGGAACCTGAACCTCAGCTGCCACACAGCCACAGCTTATGAGACGGCGCGAAGTGAGACTCGACACCAGAGAGTTCCACTTCCTCTTCTGATGTCAGCTGTGTGCAGAGGGGCACTGAGCCTCCAGTCCCAGCCAGCATCACTGAAACCCAAAAAGGCATTGCAAGACAGGGGTAGTCACCATTCGGTTTCTCTTCCATCTCTGGTGACAGTGAGGCCTCACTGAGAAAAGAATGTCTGCTTGTGCCCAGCAGCAATGAGACCGACTGAGACTGTGAGGAGAGCAAGAGAAGTACCTTGTCACTGTTGGCGTCATTGAGTGAAGCACCTTGTCACTGTTGGCGTCGAGTGAAGCACCTTGTCACTGTTGGCGTCATCAAGTGAAGCACCTTGTCACTGTTGGCGCCATCGAGTGAAGCACCTTGTCACTGCTGGCGTCATCGAGCCCAGTGAAGATTAAGCTTCACCCCTAATATTACCAGTGGGCCAGGGTGGAGTGCAGTGTTAGTATGCCTGTTTCACACTACAAGGTCCTGGGTTCAGTTGGGCTCTTCATACTCTTCATTATATTTTTTATAATACTAAATGATCATACACATGCACATGCACGTGCACACACACATATTAATGAAGTATGAAGAGAGACAAGGGGAAGAGAGAGAAAATCGGTCTGTTCTGCTATCAGTGGGGAATTGAGCTCAAACTCTCGCTCTGAGCAACACAGTGTGCGCTGGTACCTGTACTGATTACTTAACTATTGCTGAGGTAAAACACCATGACCAAGGCAACTTATAAAAGGTGTTTGTTTCAGCTTATGGCCCTGGGGGATAAGGAGACATGACGGCCAGGTGAGGTGGCAGAGACATAGCTGCTGGAGCAAGATACTGAGAGCTCACATCCTGGAGGCAGAGGGAAAGCCATTGCGAATGGCGGGAATCTTTTAGCTCAGAAATCCTTTTCCCAATGACATGCTTCCTCCAGCAAGGCCACACCCAAACATCCCCCCCCAAGGAGACTGGGCCTGGCATAGGCTTTCAAACTCTTAAAGCCCACTTCCAGTAACACACCTCCTCCAACAAGGCCACACCTCCTAATCCTTCCCAGAAATTTCACTAACTGGGGACCATGTGTGCAAACATATGAGCCTATGGGAGCCATTATCCTCCTGGTCACCCCAAGTGCCAGTAACTGGGGACCACGTGGTTAGATGCATGCGCCTCTGGAGGACAACACTCACTCAAATCACAACACCAAACCTTCTCTTGGCTAGGGGCCAGTGGGCTAAAGGTTCTCCCGTCCTTGGCTAGTGTGGGGATGTGGCTTGCCTGTGTTTCCCCCAAAGATTTGTGTAACTTTCCATATGACAATACTGAGAAGCAGAGGGCTTAAAGAAGTAGGGCACAGGGGAGGGTGACGGGATTGAGAAAGTCCTCTCAGGCCTGGGTTAGCTCTCACAAGACTGAGTTTATACAAAGGGAGGCCACTCACAGGCACTGACCCTCCTCCACATGGCTGTTTCCTCCCCACCGCCCTCCATGTTACACCAGATGCCAGTCCCAGGCTGTTTGGCTACTCCAGCCAACAAAATTAGGAGCTAACTGAACTTCTTCTTTCATTGTTATGGCAAAACAAAATCAACTACAACTCCATCTCTATATAAAAAGTCAGTGCTCTCCTGTTCATGGGGCGGGGGGGGGGGGGGGTGGAAGGGTGGAGTGTACACTGAGACCCAGCAGGAAACTAAACAGACAAATTCATGCTGCTCTCTCTCTCTCTCTCTCTCACACACACACCACACACACACACAGAGAGAGAGAGAGAGAGAGAGAGAGAGAGAGAGAGAGAGGATGTGTGTATCCAGAATCTCAGGGCCAGAAAGATCTGAGTTCATCAGGGGAGCCAGAGAGATGGCTCAGCAGTCACGGCACTGGCTGCTCTAGCAGTGAGCCTGTTTTTGGTTTCCGGCATCCACACAGCAGTCCAGTTTGTTCTGAAACCTGGGGATGCACTCTAGGGCTGCCCAACATGACAGGCACAGTTCAGCACAGAATGGATTGCAGTAGCTTCTATATCACAGCACAAAAGTTGTAAATCAAGCCATTTTAACAAATATGTCGGTGGGGACATGAAGTAGGTGATCCACAGCACAGTGGGAAACAGTTCAGGTTTCAGATGAGGTCAGGTGGTGGCGTTCTAAGCTTTGGGGTTGGTGACAGCTAGCTGCCAGCTAATATATTCCAAAGGTTTTACATGGTAGTCAAGGGGATGTCAGGGTCCCACTGTTTTGTCTGCTGGGCTCTGGCCTGCAAAGTTAAAGTCTGGATGCTGGAAGGCAGGTGCTCCCTGCTGTAGATTACCAAAACCATACACTCCCCAACACTTAACGGAGCTCTAGACTGACTCCATCTGGTTCCAAAGCCTTGCTGACACTGGCAATGACTTTGGGCTCTATATAATCTCTTTTTTATAATATTATAACCTCTCTCTCACACACACACACACACACATACACACACACGCATGCACGCACACATGGCGAAATTGTCCTAGCTGAAGCAAAGATAATCTAAGGAGAGGTATGTGTGCCCCTGCCTGTGGTTACCAGACCTTTGAAACAATGAACCCCAAGAAATTAATCTTCCCAAGAATCTCTTGCTGGGGGTAGAGTAGGCCTGGGAACTGGGTGACGGCCAGAGAAGGGTGTGTCTCCCAGGAGAGACCTCACACAGTTCTGACATCTGGCAAACTCACCGAGATGAATCCGTGAGTGATGGGAACACACTCTGGCCTGGTCTGAATTGTGTTCGCCTTCTACTTAAACAGAGACCTCCTATCAGGACCCCAAAGATGGACTGTGGGGGACCATCCACTGGCCCTCCACGTGTTCCTCTTCTCAGCATGTCCACACACATCTCCTCTGCTTTCACAGTTATCTGTCTAACTGGCCTGTTGAGGAGGTGGCTGAGCCTGGCATGTTCGGACTACCAGGGTCATGCTCTGATTTAGACATCTATGCTAACATCAGTGGTGTCATGATAGACACAACTGTGGAAATCGGGGAAGGGGAGGCAGCCCCTGGAGATGCCTGCAATAACATACACAGCACAATTGCCCACTATCCAGTCCCAGTGAAAACCGGGCCCCAGGCCTGCTGGGTAGAGGGTGTCCTTCGACCGGGAGCTCCGGTTCTCTCCTGCACTCCTTGAATGAAACTTCCACCTGCTTCTGGATCTGGCTGGTTGTTGGGAACTGTGCTGCAAACTCTGAGCTGCCTCAGACTTAAGAGTTCAACACTCCTGGGAATCTGGTCCATTAACTTGCACCCCAACTCTCAGAACAGGGCTCAACCCTCTCTGCCCTTAGACAAACCACTGTCATCTTATTTCTACGAGGAACCTGTTACAGGCGTCCGGGGCAGCCACTCCTGCCAGGCGTCATCCTCTCCCCCATTGTGGAATACAAAGAGACTGTTGACTCCTCCCTGGCAGTGAGGAGCAGTCTGACCTTGGGAGCATTCTGCTCCTGGAGGGTAGGTCTACCTCTCCCTCCTCCCAGACAGGTCTTTGGCAGCAGGGCACAGTCCCTCATCCCATGACACACCTGAATCATACCAGCCAGCTCCCTCGGGCTCCAGGGAAAGTCCGTTATGCAACGCCAAGCATTGTGTTCTTGGGCAGGTGACAAGCTGGGACACTGCTCAGCAAGGCCATTGTCCCCAACCCAAGAGGTTAGGATCTGCGTCTGCCCCAACATGTCATCCAGATGCCTCATTGTGGGATCCCAGGTGCCATGGGGACCCTCACCATCTCACAGAAAGTCCAGCCCTCCTCCTGGGCCACAGGGTGGTGTGGGATTTAAGTCTAGCTGTAACTTAAGCAATAGTCTCTGTTAACGAGACATTGGCTACCAAGAAGACCCTCTGGCTTCTGCAGGGAGCACCTTCTCAGGAAGACAGGGCTTGTGGGTTTGGCCTGAATCCCTGCACTTCTGGAGAGACCATCAGAAGTAGAGAAGGACCCCACATGCCAGCCTAGTCACGCTCAAGTATTGTCTGGCTCTGGAATCTCCTCAAGATTTGAAGATCTACAGAGGAGGGTTCCTCTTCCCAGTGTGGCTACATAGAAAAAATCTCTTTCAGCTTTTAACTAGTACTTTAACCTGCCTTTGGAGGACAAAAGGCTGGGCCTAGCTTAATAAGGCTCCCAGAGCCCGGGCTCTGACCCTAACCTATCACAGGGACTAACTGTCTCTTGTTTTTAACTAGAATGTCACCTGGTAGCTCCCACACATCACCCCACTGCATCATCCACATCCACCTCCGCTAGGTACCTAAAGTCCCAACCTGCCCCGAAGCATAGACACCTAGCAACTCCAGAAGGCGACTGAACTAAGGCCTCCCCCACCCCAGCTCCTTCAGCTTCACCTCATTTCCCAAGGATGATGTAAAACCAGAATCATACATTGCAGAGCCTTAAGATGGCGATGCAGCAGCACGAGAGAGGCAGACTCTGAGGTCTACCCCGATTTACTATGTGACTTCCACCAGCTCCCCTTGCTCTTCCAGACATGATTCCCTCTTCAATATGATGAGCACACGAGTGAGCCCAGCAAAATCCAGACCTAACACCCGCTTGGGTCTGTCCCCTGCCTGCACATCATTCTTCTGCCTTTTTGCACTTACTGTCACACTGCAAGGAAGTCCCAGCCTACTTCCCCTCCCTTCCTTCAGGGAATCGTTCTGTCTCATGTTAGATCTGTCTGTCTAGTCATCCCACTTCAGGCCCAGATGCAGCCTAGCCAGCCGAGGCCCAGCCCAAGAGAACAGGATGCCTCCCTCTGGACCAAAAGGGAAGTGGGGCTGAGCAGCTGCAGATGGCAATTCCAGACTCTGAGTGGGAAAATAAAACCCTGCTGTCAATGGTTGCTCCTTGCGCCCAGAAAAAGCCATCCTATCACAGAGAGAAGCAGAGCCTCATCACTTGGATTCACTGTGGCTTCTAAAGACCTGCGCCTGCTTCTGGAAACAAATTGATCGTTCCTAACTGATGAACCTAAACAAACAAAACAAAACAAAATAAAAACCGTCCAGTTTGGACCCAGCAGGTAGTCAGAGTTCTGCTCCCAAGCCTAGACTCAAAGCAAGTGCTGACCTTGACCCAGAATTACCTGGTGCTGTGGAGGCTGGGATCCCATTGAGACAGAAGTGTTTATATTATACAAACAGTGCTTTTCTGTTTGACAACAGAACGAGGTGTCGTGTTATACGGATGAACTAAAGCTCTTTGGAGGCGTTGACTCGGCCGACAGGACTGTGCTGTGCATCTTAGTTGCCCCAGAGCCCAACACAAGACTGGGGTGCAGCAAGCTCCAGAAACATGAGGGGGGCCATGCACAGTGAAACCTGAATGCTAAGCATGTAATCCCAGGACTGGGGAGGCTCGGGAGGATGGTCAAGCCCAGGCGACATAGTAAGACAGTGTTTCCAAAACACAAAAAGAACAAAGGAAGAGGATGAGGGCGGTGAGAAGCGAGATGGAGATGGAAGAAGGGAGAGGAAAAGGAGGAGGATGAAGAAAGAGAAGGAGGAAGGGGGGAAATCTTGGAGCACAGAGGGCCTCCCAGGTGGAAATAGAGAGCTAGGGCAGTCACCCACCAGCCCCGCTACCTAGTATCGCTACTTCGTGTGGCCCAACTCAGTGTGAGCTGAGCCCTCATTTGGTCCATCCTCCTGAGCTTGGCAGTGTCTGCCCCTTGCTTCTGACGAACAGAATACAGGAATAGCAGGTAAATGAGCATGTGCAAATGTGACTCTGTGCTCGTTGTGTAAGACTGGGTCCTCTTGCTAGTGATTCCCGCTCTCCCTGGGTGTAAGGAAGCATGCAGCCATATTGGAGAACCCCACATAGCAAGGAGCTCAGGAGTCTACAGATGGCACCAAAATGAGGCCCCAAGCCCTTAGCCACACAGAACTTAACTGTCTGCAGCCGTGGGAGCCCTGAGCCTACCCTTCCCCAGGGGAGCTTCAGGCTGAGCTTGCTGGACACCTTAACTCTCTGCCAAGGAGTAGAAAAAGCCTGTTGGCGTGGTGACGGGCTGGAGATGTAGGAACTGGTTCAGAATAGACAATTGTTTCAGGCAGCAAACCTCAAGGTCGTTCGATTTGTTACCTGATAGTGGACAGACAACACAGGGTTGTGCTGAATTTTGATGGAACTTCGGGACAGTGGAATTAGTTAAGGGTGTCTGTTAGATGGCAGAGGCAGGGTGCAGACAGGGGAATGTCAAACAGACGCCACTGTGTGTTGCTGAGCAATTACTAGGAGAGTGGATCGGTCTCCCAGTCTTTCCTGACCAATCTCTGACAGGTAAAGAAACACCATGCTAAGCACCCAATCACTGTGCTAAACACTCTCCACATCTATCTCATTTAACCTTCGGTCACGAGGATTCAGAGGCTATCATTGCACTCTCTCCCCCTCACCATCCTGATCCCCCTCCCTTTCCCCCTCCTCCTCCCATCCTGATCCCCCTTTTCCTCCCCATCCTGATTCCTCTCCTCCTCCTACGCCTCAGAGACAGGGTCTCATGTAGCACAGGCTGGCCTTAAATTCACTAAGTAGCCTAGGCTGACTTTGAGCTCTAGATTTTTTTTTCTCTAACTCCCAAATGCTGAGATTGCCAATGTGAGCCCCCACACCCAGATTTACCCCTATTTTATAGACAGGAAAACTGAGTGCAGAGAAGTTAGGCCCCTCATCCAAGGTCAGTAGGCCAACAAGTGACAGAGCTGGCACTGGGGCCACGCGTCTTCTCAGGCTGTTCTGCCTCTAAGAGGCTTTGTGGTGATTTTCCGGGAGGGGTGGAGCTGGAGGAGCCGTGGTCATCAGCCGTGGTGGGGGACAAGAGAGTGGCACATGCTACCATGAGTGTGGGAAAGCCCTCTCTGATGAGGCAGTCAGAGAGGGTTGGAAGCTGGGCAGAGGGTGGCTCAGAGGCTGTGGGAGCCTGTGTGGTGCAGGGATCAGGAGAGACGGGGCTGGACCTGGAGTGGACCAGAGAGAGTGGAGGACCAAGCAAGAGTAAAGATGACAGCAGAAAGATACCTGGGAGGCTGAGGAGAGGGCTCTATCAGCTAAGTGTGCTCCGTGTGCAGGCGTGAGGAACGGGCCTAACTGAAGCAGCACACACCTATAATCCCAGCCCTGGGGAAGCTGCCAGACAACCCCTGAAGCTTGCTGGCTAGTCAGCCCCCCAAATCAGTGAGTTCTAGGTCAGCGGGAGGACAAAAACATGTACTATACATACAAATACAACACACACACATTCCACATGTGAGTGCACACACCACACACATACATATACACACACACCACACACATACACACACCAAACACACACATACACACACTACACACATGCACATATACACACACAACATACACACCACATGCACACACACCACACACACATGCACATGTACTATACACACAAATACACCACACACACATACCACATGCACACACACTATACACATACACACATACCACACACACATACACACTATACACACACCACATACATACACACACATGCACACACACCGCACCACACACACATACACACTATATATACACCACACACACACATACACACTATATATATATATCACACACACATGCACACTCACCACACATACACACTACACACATACAACAACACACATACATACACATGTACACACACCACATGCACACACTACAGACATGCACCACATATGCACACACACACACAGCAACCCACATGTGCACCCATACGTGTGCACACAACACTGACATGAATAATCAGTTCATAAGCTAGAGCTACATTAAAATGGTCTGGTGTCTCCTTTCTGTTTCTGCACTGTAGCCCAGGGGTCTGCTCCTTCTCCTCCTCCACCTCCTCCACCACCACCTCCACCTCCTCCACCACCTCCTCCTCCTCCTCCTCCTCCTCCTCCTCCTCCTCCTCCTCCTCCTCCTCCTCCTCCAAGACACACTAGGGGCAATGGAGACCAAGCAGCCAGTCCATGGGCCCCAGCCAGTCCCTTAGCAGTTGGCTTTGCCCTCAGATGTTATTCTGTCCTCCAAACCCTGGAAGTGCATTCAGTAGTGAATGTGATTGGTTGTCTAACACACAGGGACCAGGTGGGCACCACCATGGTGAGAATCAGATCTCCGAGCTCTCGGAGCTCTCAGGGCAAAACACGCCCCCAACACAACCTTGAGGCTCAGGCTCGCCAGGGTCCCGCTAAGCCTGTCCGTAGCTTCCATACTCTCCAGCAGAATTAAACAAAGCTGGGCATCGAGTAGGATGAGCCAGGCTCAGGAAAAATGCTGTAATTAGGGTTTTTGGTGGTGGTGGTGATGGGGGTGGTGATGGCGGTGATGGTAGTGATGGTGGTGATGGTGGTGACGGCGGTGATGGTGGTGATGGGGGGATGATGGTGATGGTAGTGATGGTGGTGATGGTGATGGTGGTGATGGTAGTGATGATGGTGGTGATGGTAGTGATGAAGGTGGTGATGGTGATGGTGGTGATGGCAATGATGGTGGTGATGGTAGTGATGGAGGTGATGATGATGATGATGGTGACGGTGGTGATGGTGATGGCGATGATGGTGGTGATGGTAGTGATGGTGGTGATGGTAGTGATGGTGGTGATGGTGATGGTGGTGATAGCAGTGATGGTGGTGATGGTAGTGATGATGGTGGTGATGGTAGTGATGAAGGTGGTGATGGTGATGGTGGTGATGGCAATGATGGTGGTGATGGTAGTGATGGTGGTGATGATGATGATGGTGATGGTGGTGATGGTGATGGCGATGATGGTGGTGATGGTAATGGCGATGATGGTAGTGATGGTGGTGGCAATGGTGGCAGTGGTGGTGGTGGTGATGGTGATGGCAGTGATGATGGTGATGGTGGTGATGGTGATGGTGGTAATAGCGGTGATAGTGGTGATGGTGATGGTGGTGATGGTGGTGGTGGTGGTGGTGGTGATGGTGGTGATGGTGATGGTGGTGGTGGTGATGGTGATGGTGGTGATGGTGATGGTGATAATAGCGGTGATGATGGTAATGGTGGTGATGGTGGTGGTGGTGATGGTGGTGGTGGTGGTGCTTTTTGTTTGTTTTTTGGTCTGGGGTGGTTTTTTCTTGGTTTTGATTTTTCGAGACAGGGTTTCTCTGTAGCTTTGGTGCCCGTCCTGGAACTAGCTCTTGTAGACCAGGCTGGCCTCCAACTCCCAGAGATCCGCCTGCCTCTGCCTCCCAAGTGCTGGGATTAAAGGCGTGTGCCACCACCACCAGGCTTACAGTTAGGTTTTTATATCTGATGACTTTCAAACCGCGACTCTGAGCCTCAGAGCAGCCAATCCCGCTTGAATAAGTGAAGGCAATGGCTTCTTGTTTGGGTGCCTGGCGGCTGGCGCACTTCTCACTAAGATGCCCCAGAGCCAAGACTGCTGGCTGGACTGGCTCTCCCGGTGGCCTCCACAGGAGGAAAGGCCTCAGGCTTCAGTGGAGCAGAGCTGGGGCCTAGCCAGCCTGCCCGAGCTTATGCCTCTGCTCTTGTCTCCGTGTCCTCCCTGACTGTGACCTCCTCTGCGTTGTGTCCTACCTGGCTTGTCCAGCCACAGGGCCTCCCTCTTCCTGTGCCACCCACGGGACATCCTCGCTGACCTCCCTCGTGCCCATCAGCCGTGCATGTTACCTTAGTCCTGTCAGAGGCCGGTTCCCTTCTCTCCTGCTCTCCAGCACCTACAGAAGCTGCTCATAGCAGCTTGTCTCCGTTTCCTTTCTTCATTGACTGAACCACCTGTGTTCAGGGCCAAGTCCTGTACCTTGACCTCCCCACAAAGATGAACTTGTGGACCCTTCAAAAAGCACAGGCATAGGAACACAGGAAGGGATTGCTGGCAGGTAATGAGGCTGTGCCCCCACCCTGAGTGCCTATGCACTCACCACGCCTATCAAGACAGCCCTGTAACTTTTTACTGCAAGCACCTTCACTTCTGTCCGAGGACTTTCTTGGCCCCGAGACTAGCAAACACCACACACAGATCAGACCACGGAACTGGGGAGGTTCCCCGTGGAATCAGCCTTCAGGAAGCCCGCGAATAGAAAACCCAGTCTCCTCAACCTGTACACGAGACAACACAACCATGCTCTGGGCCGTCTTCCAAAGGGAGTTCTCATGCCTAGAACGGGGAGTCCAAGGCATGGTGCTAAAACTTACCAGACCAGAGTTGATCTAAACACTTTAATAAAGCGTTGAAACTGCAGGCATCTGAGGAAGGGGCTCAGTGGATGAGGCGCTTGCCACACACACACGAGGACCCGAGTCTACAGCCCCAGATCCCACATAGAGCCTGATGAGGCTGCACGCATCCATGGTCTCAGGAATCCCACAGAGAACTGGAAAGTGGAGACAAGAGAATTCCTAGGAGTCTGTGGGTCAGCTAGACTAGCGTGCCCAGCTGTCAACAAGAGACCCTGCCTCAAAGTGCAAGGTGACGAACATCAGAGTGTCATTGACCTCTATCTGTGTGCCATGGCAGGCACTGTTGTGGCTCTCTGTGGCGCCTATTAGCATGTGAAAGTGCATACCAGCCCCCAGACCCCTTTAGTGCCACAAGTACCTACTGAATATTTCAAAGCGCATGCTGGCATCCTGGCCCTCCCCTACCGTGAACTTCTCCCTTGACCTTGGAATTCTCCTCATAGCCCCACTATTTTGGCTATTATCTGTCTATCCATCCATCCATCCATCCATCCATCCATCCATCCATTCATCCATCCATCCATCCACCTATCTATCTATCCATCCATCCATCTATATCTATCTATCTATCTATCTATCTATCTATCTATCTATCTATCTATCTATCTCTATTCCCCACTCTCCTCCTCTTTCTCCCTCTCTCTCCCTCCCAGCTCCGCTCCTGCCTTTCTCATGGCCGGGTCCAGTCTGCTGGCCAGATCCAGTCTACCACTTTTTCCCTCTGCTCTGGACTCTTCCAGATGCCTCTGACTGTTCTCTCTCATAGAGCGGACAGGTCATCATCGGTTTGTACAGGTGTGAGCTGCCACGTGGGTGCTAGACACTGAATCCAGGTCCTCTGCAAGAGCAGCAAATGAGCTATTATCTCATATCAGCCTCTGCTTATTTGGTTTTATAGGCAGAGTTTCATGTAGCCCAGGCTGGCCTTGAACTCAAGATGCATCCAAGGATAATCCTTAATCCCTGACCTTCGTGCCCCCACCTATCCAGAGTTGGAATTACAAGCATGCACTTTGTTCCCAGTTTATGCAGTGCCAAGGATCAAACCCAGGGATCCAAGCAGGCTGGGCAGGCACTCTGCCCACTGAGCCTCACCCCTAGTCCCCAAGGGGTTGTTAATAGTTATAGCCATATGGGGTTCCTATGTGTAGTCCCTAAAGCTCTGACTTTCAAATAGCAATACTGCATTATTCCTGAAGATCGGAGTTCAGGACACCCTCCACGCCTGGCATCAGCCCTCAGAGATGTGATCCAGTCCACCACTGGCAGCAGGCCCAGGAAACCACCAGGATTTCATACTCTGCAGTGGGCAAAGGCCCAGAACCAGCAGTGAAAGGTTCTGGAAGTCGTGTCCGATGAAGCTGAGCGTAAGGGCCGGTCTTAGCAACTGAATAAACATCTCCTTTCCTCTTTCAAGTCATTGCCAGGCTGCCTAGGACTGAGGCAGCAGGATAGGGCAGAGATCCAGAGGCTTCCCATGGGTGGCCTTGTGAGTTAGCCTACCAGGAAAGCAAGTTGACAAAGAGAAAGGGGGAGCACCCCTGCCCCCTCTGAGAACAGTGTGGGAGTAGAGGCTGGGCTTCCGCTGCAGCTACCTCTGGAGGGCTCTGAAAACCTGGACATTCTTAGCTCCCATGCCCTACCTGGGTGACCCCACCTTCAGTCAGTACAACCCCTTCCGTTCTCTTCTCCACTTGGGGTGCAGGGCTTCCGCCAACCATTCTCAAGGCATCCAGGGCAAGGCCACCAGAAAGAGGCCACAGCTCTCCATCTTTCAGGGTAAGCGCCCTGCTGAAGGCAGAGTTAGAAATCTCCCAGTCTCTGCATAGGAGACAGTTCCTCCCACCTCCACCCAGCCTTTCCCCTGAAGCCACGGTGCTCATGTGTTAAGGCTGGAGCCCTGAGTTTTTCTCCAAGGTCTCAGCACAGAATACATGTAGACCAACTCCATGTGCTGGCAGGTCCTCAACCCTCTTGGTTCCACAGCGATCAGCCCTGGCAGGAGAAGGATCTGTCACCAGGACCATGAAATCTGAGAAGGCAGAACCACTCTAGGGTCAGAGTCCCGCAGATAAGATCTTAGGCCTGCTGGGTCCACCAACTTCGTGAAACACCCAAATAAGATGTAAGGGGTTCCTATATTTGAGTGAGTTCCAATTTATTTAGCATTTCCTCCTACATGAGAGGAGATGACAGAGCAGAGTCATCAGCCAGAGCTGCGACTTTGTCACCAATGGAGATCTCCAAAAGCTTTACCTTGTCATCATTGGAGAAGGCATCTGAGTCATTTTCTGTCTCCAATAAACACATAAATACATCAATTTCATTGGCGGAAGCTGACTGAGTCGTCCAGATTTCCCTCGATGGCTGGCCACTGGCAATCACATTTTCTTTTGCCCCTGTCTTCGTTGCTAATGCTAGCTCTCAAATCATACCTTGACACAGCAGTGTGCGTACAGACTGAAAAATAACCGCAGACAGGTTAAAGAGGCCTGTGGAGGCGGGACTGCAGGCTGCGGCAGCCAGACGAGACTGAGGAACCCAGTGGGAGGGCTGAGAACAGCCAAGCTGTGGGGTTGAGCTGAGCAACAAAGCCGCAGGGGTAGTGGGAGTTCTCTGGCTGTTGATCCTTGACATGTGCACTGTGAGGTCAGATGGCAGGCCACGGGGCCATTCCCATCACAGAGGAGAGGCACTGCAGTCCTGATGATCTGGTGTGCTGGGTGAACCCTCAGGCTGCTTTCCTGGTACGGATTTAAGCCGTCTCTGTGCTCACGACGTCCACTTTGATGGATTTATGTGTCACCTCTTCCTTGTTAGGGATAAGTTATCAGCCTGAGCCTCCTGGGTGCTGCTGCCCAGGTGGTGGTGTCAGCACGCACAGCAGGGTGCAGAATCGCCTGCCTCCCCCGTGACACTCAACACCTGGTCCAGTGGAGTCACTGGAAACCAGCACGTCACACAACATGGAATGACTTAGAGCCAGGCACAGCCTGATTCCCTCACACATCGGTGGTAGAGTTTAATCTGTAAATTAAGCACAGTAAGATATCAACCATGCTAATAGAATGATGAGGTGCAGTAAAAATTATCTGACTCTGTCTATCGCCTGTCTATCATCTGTCTGTCATCTGTCTGTTGTCTGTCTATCTCCTGTCTATCATCGTCTATCACCTGTCTATTGTCTGTCTATCATCTGTCTATTGCCTGTCTATCGCCTGTCTATCATCTGTCTATTGTCTGTCTATCATCTGTCTATCGCCTGTCTATCAACTGTCTATCGCCTGTCTATCATCTGTCTATCATCTGTCTATCGCCTGTCTATCATCTGTCTATCGCCTGTCTATCATCTGTTTATCACCTGTCTATTGTCTATCATCTGTCTATCGCCTGTCTATCATCTGTCTATCGCCTGTCTATCATCTGTCTATCGCCTGTCTATCATCTGTCTATCGTCTGTCTATCATCTGTCTATCGCTTGTCTATCATCTGTCTATTGTCTGTCTATCGCCTGTCTATCGTCTGTCTATCTCATTACTCCCTACTCTGGCTTTTCTTCTCAGGTGGTGTGAGATAGCAACCTGCCTACCAAAAGGTAAAACCAGGTGACCAACCAGGACAATATAGCATAGCCCTGAGCTGCTGCTGGCCTGGGGCTAAGTCAGAACAAGGGTCGCTGAACCCAAGAGCATGTAAAGCTGATGGGTGACTGAAAGTAAAAGGAAGGGGGCCACCCTGTTGGGAATCATGAGTGCTTAGCCTGCTGTGGATCCTGCTATGTGTCACATGGAAAAGAAATGTGTGTGTGCAAGTGTGTGTGTCTGTGTGGTATGTGTCTGTGTGTGTTTTCAGTTTTCTGGTTTTTTTTAAGCCCACTGAGTCAACTTAGAGCTGCCTAAATGTGTACCAGGCTTTTACTCTTTTGGGGGGGGGCACCACCAGCTCCCAAATCATGACACGGAGACTTATTACTAGTTATAAACTCTCAACCTAGCTTAGGCTCATTTCTGGCTAGCCCTTTTGACTTAAACTAACCTGTTTCTCTTTATCTACCATCACCTGGGGCTTATCTTTCTTTCTGTGTGTCCTACTCCGTCTGGTAGCTGGCCCAGGCATCTCCCTCTTTCTCTCCTCTCTCGTCTCTCTCGTTCTTCTTGAGCCTAAATTCCTCCTCCCACTTATTCTTTCTGCCGGCCAGCCCTGCATATCCTTTCTCTGCCGAGCTATTGGCCACTCAGCTCTTTATGAGACCCATCAGGTACCTTAGTCAAGCAAGATGAAATAGCAACACATCTTTTCATACTTAAATAAGTGCAGCAGAAACAAATGTGGCCCATCTTTGCCTAGCTAAGGTGATATTCCACAACTTATATGTGCGGGGGTGTAGGATTATAATCCTCTGAGTTCTACTATGTGGCCAGTTTTGGAGAAAGTGCTATGGGCTGTCAGACTAATGTGTATTCTTTAGTATTGGGGTGGAATGTTATGTAGTGACTGAATGAAAATGGCCCCCATAGGCTCATGTATTTGAATACTTGGTCCCTAGTTGGTGGACCTGTTTGGAAAGGATTAGGTGTGACCTTGCTGGGGGTACTTGTGTCACTGGGTTTCCAAAGACTCCTGAGATTTCCAGTTCTCTCTCTCTGTCTCTTGGCCGAGGATAAAGATGTGAGCTCTCAGCTGTTAATTTTCTCTGGCATCATGAACTCTCTCTCTCTCGGATCACAACTGTAAACCATGTTAAATGCTTTCTTTTATACATTTCCTTGGTTGTAGTGTTGTGTCACAGCAATGGAAAAGTAACTAAGAGAGACGCCTGTTAGGTCCATTTGATTTATGATGTCATTTAACTCCAGTGTTTCTATGCTTACATTTTGTCCTAATGACCTGTCTACCGGTGAGATTGGGGTATTGAACCCATCCACTATCACTGTGTTGGGGGCAGTCTGGTGCGTGGTTTTATTTTGACAGTGTCCCGTTTTGAAATTGGGTGTTTGATTATTCCGTTTGCCTGGAATGCTGATTCCCATTCTTTCACTCTGAGGTGCTGTCCAGTCAGGCATGAGGTTGTGTTTCTCAGAGCCAGCAAAGAGATGCATCTTGTTTTCTAATCCAACCTGCTAGTCTGTGTCTCTCTACTGGGGAATTGAGACTATTGACATTAAGAGTTATTGTTGAAAGAGTCCTACTAATTCCCATTGTTTCCTGATGCTTTTCTTAGATCTCTTTTGATCAGCTGTTCTGGGCTTGTTCTTTATTCCCCATGACTTCTTTGATGTGTTTACTCTTGTCTTCAGACTGAAGAAATTCCCATCAGTATACTCTGGGCTAGACCAGTGGTTGTAAATTTCTTTAACCTATTTTTATCACAGAGAGTTTTAATTTCTCCTTCAATTTTAATGAATAGTTTTGCTGGGTATAATAGTTGATAGTTATGGTCTTCTAGAGCTTGAAACACATCTTTCCAGGCCCTTCTGGTTTTAAAAGTTTATGTCAAATAACCAAGTGTCAGTCTGATAAGACTGCCTTTATAAGTTACTTGACGTTTCTCTCTTGAAATGCTTAAATTTGTATATATTTATTTCATTTTATATGTGTTAATGTTGCCTGCATGTAAGTGCACTACACACACGCAATACCTGCAGAGGCCAGAAGAGGGTGTGGAATCCCCCTGGAATTGGTGTTACAGACAGTTGTGTGTGCCGTGCGGGTGCTGGGCATTATTCTGGTCTTCTTCGAGAGCAGCCAATGCTGTGACCTGCTGAGCCGTTTCTCCAGCCCCTCCTCCTGTGACTTAAATACCCTTTCTTTATTCTGTGTTTTAATGTTTCGACTATGTTGTGGAGGGTTTCGCTTCTGTCTTTTCTAGCTGGCATCGTCATAGGCCTCTTATGCCTAGGCACACACCTTTCTCTCTGGATTTGGGATCTTCTTCTACAGTCTTGTTGAAGATAGTCTCGGTGCCCTTGCTGCGGTTTTCTTCTGTTGCCCTACGTCCACAACCACAGCTTTCCCTGTGTCATAGGAAGCTGTTCTCCCAGTTTCTGTTCATATTTCTGTAAATGTATGTTTTATTTATATTTAAGATTGGTCATTCATCTTTACTGAGCGATCCAACTCCATTCCTGGTTCTCTGTTTTCTGTGTGTTCCATTCTGTTGGTGAGGCTTTCCACCAAGGCTGATATTTGTATCACTGAATTTTTCACTTTCAGTTTGGGTTTTCTTAAGCAAGCCTATATCTTTGTTGAATTCTACTTTCATATCTTGGATTATTATTTCATTACTCTTTATTCATTACTCATTTCATTACTCTTTTCTGTCTCATTCTCTTGAAGTATATTTATATCTCCTTTCAGTTGCTTGCCCATGCTTATCATCAGTCTTTGAATTCTTTATCTGATAGTTTTCCAGGTCATTTTCACTAGGTGTGGTTATTAGCTGTGATAGTTTTCCAGGTCATTTTCACTAGGTGTGGTTATTAGCTGTCTTACTTGGGGTTTCTATTGTTGTAAAGAGACACCATGACCACTGCAACTCTTAAAAAAAGAAAACATTTTATTGCAACTGGCTTCCAGTGTCAGAGGTGCAGTCCATTATCACCATAGCAGGGGGTATGGTGATATGATATGCAGGCAGGCATGGTGCTGGAGGTGTAGTTGAGTGTTCTATATCTGATTTAAGGCACCAGAAAGTGAACTGTGTCCCACTCTGGGCATAGCTTGAGCATAGAAGACCTCAAAGCCTTCCCCCATAGAGACACTCTTCCTCCAACAAGGCCACACTTACTCCAACAAGGTCATGCCTCTTAACAGCGCCACTTCCTAGGGGCCAAGCATTCAGACACAAGTCTATCAGAGCCATTCCTGTTCAAACCATCACACTAGGGGGTTGTTGTTTGTGGGGGACATAGGTCTTAGCTTTTCACGTTGTTTAGATTTCTGTGCTGAGACTTGTACATCCGAAGTTAGTTGGTTGAGTTTTTCTTTATACTTTGCATTTTAAAATTTCAAGCCTCAAAAAAAAAAAAATTTTTCAAGCCTCCCTTTCCTTTCCGTAGTGGTTTTTACAATCTTCAGTGTAAGGCTGAGGAGTCATTGCCTCCCACGGACAGGTATTTTGGGCCTGAGATTCTATCTCAAGTCTTCCTTTGTGGTCCAAATACTGTCTTTTGTCCGTGAGGGCCTCCTTCCCAGGTTTGCAGCTTTCTCTGTGGGTTGCAGAACTGTCCCCCAGTCTCCACCCTGTTTCTGCAGCATCTGCTGAAGCTGTGCAGGAAGTGAAACCTGCACACACTGTTGCCCTGCCCAGGCTCAGGGCAGTTCCACCTATGAAATGACTGTAAAGTGGAAGATGCCCCCTCTGCTCATGGGCTTAACCCAGACTCGAATTCAGTCCCCACCTTGGGTCCACAGCTTCTAAGAAGCCATTTTGGGGTACAGGACTCCCCAAGCACCCACTATGACCAAATTTTAATTAATTTTCTATTTTATGTATGAGTGTTTTGCCAGCATGCATGTCTGCACATCACTTTGTTTCGCATGCCCATGGAGGCCAGAAGAGGGCATCAGATCCCCTGGATCTAGAGTTCCAGCTGCACCACCATCTGGTTACTGGGAACCAAACCGGGTCCTCTACAAGAACAGCCAGTACTCTTACCTGCTGGGCTGACTCTGCAGCCCATTTTCAATGTTTTCAGTAGCTGTGTTTCAACTCATTTTGATAGGCATCTTTCACGTCATTGCTATCCTTTGTGTCTGGTTTGTTGTGCGTTTAAAATATGCTTGGCAGGAAAGGCAGCTCAGCCATGGAGCACTTGCGATGTGCGTGAAGCCCTCAGCTTGATTCCAGACAGCAGAGATAATAAATAGATTCTAACATGAATCCATAGGCTTCAGAAGAGCCATGGCTGCAAGCAGGTCAAACTTCCCCATGGACAGACAACCCCCCTTCCTGGAAAGGGAAAGAGACGCATCCTCACTCAGAGGTGGCTAGGGTTTGGGGCTAGCCTGGGTGGGCAATCTAGAAAAGGACTGTATTTTATTTTATATTCTCACTCATTTTTTAAAGCCTGTATATATGACCTCATGTTTCCTCTGTGCCCAGCATTCAGGTGAGCAGGAGAAGGGCTGCTGGCATGGGGTAGTAGGAAGGAGAGCTCGGTGGGTACCAACTGTCCCTCTCTCTAGATTGGGTCTGGTGGGGACCCCACAGCAGCTCTCAGTCTCCCAGGGGCCCTCAGAAGTGACAAATCTGGAGAGCCGCCATGTTGGCTGCCCTTCAAGCTGGCAAACAGGGTGCAGGATTGGCCTTTGGCATCCACTAAAATAAATTTATGGCACCTGCTCCAGAAAGGCAGGAGCTGACACATCTGGATCCCCATGCAGGTGGAGCAAAACTGGTTGGCTCTATGTCAGAGGTGCCAGGTGGCAGCCAGTCTGACCCCTGCTCTTTCAGGGGCACAGCAGGTGCTTTGGGGTCCTCCTGCTGCGACAGCCACGGGCTGTGGAACATTTGTACATTTTGGGGGGTCCTGTTGCAAGAGCACACCTCCCGTAGTCATCTGGCAGGGGTTGGCTGTGACTGGAAGATGCCGGGAGGACGCTCTAGGGAGGATGCCTCTAGCTAGGAGTATGAACCTGAGGCTTGGAGCCCTTGCTGAACCTCCACCAGGCAGGACACACTCTCCACACCTCCATCCTCCAGTCCTCCCACACCCATTGCCAAATAAAGCACTCTAGTCCCTTGTCTCAGCTTCTGCCCTCAGAGAAACCCAAGCAGGAGTGTAGACAACTCACCAGCGGCTACCCAGCTATGAACAGCATCGTTCCCAGCCACCACTGATTCCTCTAACTCCTCAGGGAGGAGCAGGGCCTTAAGAGTCCCGTCTTGATCCACGAGGGAATGCTAACAGGCCCAGTCTTGTTTAAATAGTCACAACCTTATGACTTCAAAAGTACAGGAGCACTGGGTAGTAGTGGCGGTGGTGCACACCTTTAATCCCAGCACTCAGGGGCCAGAGGCAGGCAGATCTCTGTGAGTTTGAGACCAGCCTGGTCTAAAGTGTGAGTTCCAGGACAGCCATGGCTGCTACAACACAGAGAAACCCTGTCTCAAAAACAAACAAACAAACAACAACAAATGTGTGCAACAGTCGTGCCACGCGCAGAAGACTGTCCCACAAAACTCCACCCCTCTCCAGCTCTTTCATTTCTTTCCACCTGCCTTGAAGGGTGGTAAACACGGCTATCCCATTCATGGCTGAGCAGTCACTAGTTACTAATTCTCAGCGGTTTGACCAGTTATGTGACCCTTTAGGAACTGCTGTCCATGAAACCAAGCTTCTCTGACCAAAGCTGACATCTCACCAACCCACGGGTGTGAGCACAGGTGGTGACTGGAACACCAACTCATGGGTGTGAGCGCAGGTGATTGGAACACCAACCCACGGGTGTCAGCGCAGGTGATTGGATCACCAACCCACGGGTGTGAGCGCAGGTGATTGGATCACCAACCCACGGGTGTGAGCGCAGGTGGTGATTGGAACACCAACTCACGGGTGTGAGCGCAGGTGATTGGAACTCCAACTTACAGGTGTGAGTGCGGGTGATTGGATCACCAACCCACGGGTGTGAACGCAAGTGATTGGATCACCAACCCACGGGTGTGAACGCAAGTGATTGGAACACCAACCCACGGGTGTGAGCGCAGGTGATTGGATCACCAACCCACGGGTGTGAGCGCAGGTGATTGGAACACCAACCTACGGGTGTGAGTGCGGGTGACTGGATCACCAACCCACGGGTGTGAGTGCGGGTGACTGGAACACCAACCCACGGGTGTGAGCGCGGGTGACTGGAAGGCAATCTGACAGGAAATTGCATGTATTTACTGAAACAGTCGGGCTCGGCTTCCTCAAGCAAGAAATTTTCAGTCCCTTTCAAAGGCTGTTTCCTCGCTGTGATTTCAGCCACACACAGCCATTTGAGTCCTCGCAGCAAGTGAGACACGGAAAGAGGCCACTGTGAACGTCCAAGCCATCTTATTCCTAGGAAAAGGCATGTCCTCTTCTTTTCCTTGACCTCTTCCTCCTGACTGGAAAGCAGAAGCTTTGGAGGCCAACTCGGGCCAGGGGGCAAGAGTCTCCTGGCATTCACATCCTGCGGTGAGTCCTCCCACACTGTGGTGAGGGACCTGAGGCCCTCACTCTGCAGCCACGTGAGTCACCTTCGCCATGGCTGCTCCACCCAGTCACGGCCGCAGAGGCAGACAACAATCATCTGTTAAAACGATTCAATCTTAGGGCCAATTGCTTAGTCAGACAATTATTGTGGGTTAGAATATATTCTCCCAAAATTCATATATTGAAGTCTTGCCTGGCCCCTCCCCCAGGACCTCAGAATGTGGTGGCCTTTGGAAACAGTCTTTTGTGAGGTAATCAAGATTAAATGAGATTATAGGGAGGGCCCCAATCCTATATAACCTCATAAAGAGCACTGGATGAGGGAGACAGCTCCATCAGTAAAGAGCTTGTCGGACAAAAATAAAGAGCTTAGTCGGAGCCCTAGGACCCAGAGAAAAAAGCCAAGTGTGATACCAAGTGCTGGGGACCCTAGTGATGGAGGACAGACATAGGTCGCTCCTTGGGGCTTGCTACCCAGCCAGCCTGGATAAATCAGTAGTGACAGAGCCTGTCAGAAAAAAAAAAATGTAGACAGCTCCTGAAGATTGACACTGTGGTTGAACTCTGACCTCCATGTGTGTGTACACAGGACGAGGTTGGCCACAGCTACGAGCTGCTAGGGAAACCCCACATAACCATGAAAGAGGAGATTGAGGTGCCGCTTCTAGAAGCCGAGGTATAACGACAAGGATAGCCCGCCTGTCACCCAAAGTCGGTTAAGAAGCACAGGGGTCAGGCTGCGGAGGTGACTCAACAGTTAGAGTGCCTGCTTTGCAAGCAAAAAGACCTGAGTTCAGATCCCCAGAACCCATGTACATCCCTAGTGGGCAGAGCAGCCTGCCTGTAATCCTAGCCTTAGGAGGCTGACGTGTGTCTCCTGAGCAAGGCAGTGAGCACGATCAGGGCTTGTATGAGAATAAGGTAAAAGAACTTTTACGACATCCGACTAGGACCTCCACACGTACCCACACCCATGTGCATTCACACACAAACACAGAAGAAGACAATGAGAAACCTTAAGCCTAGCAGAGGATGTTAGTGTCCACGTGAGCACTGTGAAGAAGTCAGCCTCAAAACTGCAATGCAGCCTCTGTCTGTTTGCCTGGGGACTCAGGTCCCTGGGGACACACAGGGCACTTTAGATCATGCATTTGTCGGAATGCGGCTTCAGCCACATGTCCGAATGTGGTAGAGACCCAGTAAGCACCTTATGTAAAGGCAGAACTTTGTTTCTTATTCCTGAGCCAGCAGGGGACTGCTGCTGGGGTGCTGAGGGTCCAGGGTGCTCCTGTCTCCGTGCTCCTGTCTCAGAGTGCTCCTAACCCAGTGCTCCTGTCTCGAGGTGCTCCTGTCTCAGGGTGCTCCTGTCTCGGGGTGCTCCTGTCTCAGAGTTCTCCTATCCCAGTGCTCCTGTCTCGGGGTGCTCCTGTCTCAGGGTGCTCATGTCTCGGAGTGCTCCTGTCTCAGAGTGCTCCTATCCCAATGCTCCTGTCTCAGGGTGCTCCTGTCCCAGGGTGTTCCTGTCTTGAGGTGCTTCTGTTTCAGGGTGCTCCTGTCTCAGGGTGCTCCTGTCTCAGAGTGCTCCTATCCCAGTGCTCCTGTCTCAGAGTTCTCCTGTCTCAGGGTGCTCCTGTCTCAGAGTGCTCCTGTCTAGAGGTGCTCCTGTCTCAGAGTGCTTCTGCCTCGGGGTGCTCCTATCTCAGAGTACTCCTGTCTTGGAGTGCTCCTGTCTAGAGGTGCTCTTTTCTCAGGGTGCTCCTGCCTCAGGTTGCTCTACCCCTTGGATGTCACCTGAATCAGTCATCACCATGAGTTTCTAGGGTTAGCATAATGAAGACCCAAAAAGAAAGAGTTGAAACAACAGGAATTAATTTTCTGAGAACTAGACCCCCGAGATCAAGGTCTTGGTAGAGTGGTTCTGATCAGCTCTGAGAAAGGCCACTGCCCTGTCCCTCTGGGCCCTGTCCGGTTCCAGGTAAAAACAAGCTTCAGGGCAGGAACAGCTGGCAAGTGTCTTGGGCCTGGGGCACCATCCAGGTCAGGGAGGAAATGACAGAGGTGTGCGTAGACTGGGCTATTTTTACCAAGACCTGTGCAAACAGAGGTGTGGGCTGGTCCGGCTAGTTTCTCCCTCTCCTGGCATCTGGCCGACAGGGCCATTACCAGGTAGGCAGAGCTCGCTTGGTTGGAGCCACAGAGGCAGAACAGATAGCTGGAGAAAAGGCAGTAAGAATTGCCCCTAGGTGCCCCGGGGACTTTCTTTCTGGAGGTGTTAGTACCCTCTAGGCAAGGTGGGCTCAGGCTCAGTTACTGCCTGCCAGGAGCCAGCTGAAGTCCCGGATCCCGTACCAGGCATGTGGGCTGGGCTGCAGTCATGGTACGGGGGTCAGAAGTTAGGGTGGGTAGAAGGATCACAGGCAGGTGTGGTTCTGGGATCATGGGTCAATGGGAACTGAAAAGCTCTCTCTTAGGATCAGGGGTCCATCTGAATTGGAGCCTGAAATCAGGTCAAGGGTCAGGCTGGGGTCAGAAGTGAACTTAGAGTAGTGGGGTGGAGGCCTGGATTGGACCTGGGGATTAGCTGGCAATCATGAGAAAGGCTTGGTCGTGGGCCAGCCAGAGAGAGAGCGAAGCTGAGGAAAACTCCCAAGCAACTTTTGCATGCTTCTTCAAGCTTACTGACAGACAGTCCCTCTGGGCTGTCATCTCCAGTGGAAAGCTCTCAGTCTTCCTCAAGGTACAGCATGGATCCCCTTCAGAACCTCACAGGGCAGGTGTCCTCCCGGACGGACCTGTCAGAGCCGAGTTAGGGTGAGACTGTGAGCTGCCCCCCCCGGGGGGTCCTGGTAAAAAGAGCACTGAAGACCAGAAGGAAGGGCTAGACAGGAGGGGTCCCCTGAGCTGGGGCAACATTAGAAACCTCAGAAAAAGGGAGGTCTTGGAAACAAAAAACAATGAAAGAAGTATGTTAAACAACACCAGAGAGAGAGGCAGTCAGCCAACTTCCGACCGCTGGCGATTGATGCGTGAGATGAAGAGGCGCCGTCAGAGAGAGGCAGGGCTCTGCCTAATGCGTGGAGCTAATTTAAACAAACAATCTATGGGAAGGAGAAATAAAAATTAAATACTGACTACAGATGGAAAGTCGTGAAGCAATCGCAGCATTTGGCCTGGGGCGGCTTGGTGCCAACCGCTCACCAGCTCTCTGCAGAGCCGAGCTCCTGAGACGGTGAGTCGCAGCCCCACACAGGTCACAGAGCGGGCTGTGGTGGGTCGAAAGTTATGTGTCAAACATTGCAGAGACCAAACACGATTTCAAAATCAAATGTGCCATGAATCCGAGGTGTGTCTGGCTCACACGTTACTTGAAGTGATTTCAGTGCAGCCTTGATTCTGAACACACATACACACACATACATGAATCAATAGGAATACTCAATCCAGTATTGGGATTGCAAACTGGAGCACCAGGAAGAAGCCTGAGGTTCTTAGAATGTAGAGGCACAGATAAGGGAGATAAAGGAAAACTGGGCAGGACACAGAGCAGAAAGAAGGCATCAGAGAGTCAGCCCCTTGCTCCCTTGCTTCAGCATCCAGCTTCCTCCTCCCTCCCTGATGCCTGTTCCTTCTTTTCCCTCCCAAGTTTTCATCCTCTGCTCAGCCTCTTCCTTCCCAGTGCTACTTCTCATCTTCCTTCCTCTGCTGTTGTAATATGAGTGGCAGGGCTGAGTCCCCGGCACCCAGCCGCCCACATGGCTAGCTTATGCCCCGAAATAATTACTGTATTTTTTTAATCACTGCCTGGCCCATTAGTTTCAGCCTCTTATTGGCTAGCTCTTACATATTGATCTAACCCATTTCTAATATTTTGTGTAGCACCACGAGCTGGCTTACCAGGAAAGAGCTTAACCTGCATCTGTCTGGAGTGGGAGAATCATGGCGACTCCTGACTCAGCTTCTTTCTCCCAGCATTTTCTTCTGTTTACTCCACCCACCTAAGGGTTGGCCTATCAAATGGGCTAAGGCAGTTTTCTTTATTAGTTAACCAATGAAAGAAACAGATAAGATACAAGAACCACCTCCATCATTTCCCCTTTTTCTGTTTAAACAAAAAAGAAAGGCTTTCACTTTAACATAGTAAGATTACAGTTATCAAGCAAGAATTACAGTTATAATATTTATATCTATTTTATCTTTTATCATAACTAAGGAAAACTATAACTATAACTAACCATTCTTTAACTCCATCAAAGACTCCAGAAGGATATAATATTACCTAAGCAAACAAGAGATCCAAAACTCTAGAAATGACAGAGACATCTCACTGCCTAGACAGTCACCCAAAGTTTTTTTGTACTGTTGGGGCATTTATCTTTAGCCTTCAGGCCCATAGTATCCAGCAGACATTTTCATCAAGCAGGAAATTCCAAAGACAGTTCAGTCACTTTTTGCTGTGTCCTGCAGAATTTCTAGCAGACTCTTTTATGAGTCAGGAACCCCGAAAAACCATCTCACCTTTAGGCAAGTTTAGCAGTTCTCTTTTTGCGGGTTCTCTGTGTCCAGTTTATGAAACAGTCCAGGCAAGAGCAGTTTCTTGCCCAAATGGCTATCAAACTCCTTAAGGAGCCTCTTCGGTGCCCATCTTCCTCTTGAAGTAGATTGGTGCTGCCAGGAGCAGACGTGTCTCATTATCATGAAAAACCCTAAGTTATTAAAACATTAAATGCCATATTCTGCAGTCTTTGAAAGATATGAAGAATGCCTATCTAGCTGAAATATATCTATGCACATCTAGAAAATCTAACTAACATGACTAAAAGCTTGACTATTATTGATGATTATCCATTAACAACCTATATACATTACATTTTTAAATGAACTATACAATCACAATACCTTAATCAAGATTAGAAATATGCATATACATATAACAAAATTGACCTTCAAATCCACACCAATGCAAATTATTCATATCTATATCACTCTGCCTCCTGCCATCTTCCAGGCCTGACTCCCAGTCCCTGGCAGGTAACCCCACCCAACAGCGTTGTTGCCAGGCAGTTGTGGTGTGAGACCTCTGACGCCCACCACTCCAGGCCCCCTGGACCTTCTCTCTCCTTGCTGTAGGTAGTACCCCTTCAGAGCAGCCTAAGGAGAGTCGGGGATGTGAAATAGCTCGTAGGGCCCAGCTTTGCAGCAGCAGGTGATGGTCCTGTCTTAGATAGACGATTGGCTACCGCAGGGGAAGACCACAGCTGGAGAGAGGCAGAAGCGCCTCACGACATTTCCTGCCCAGGCATCTGTTTTGGAGTGCCAAACCTAGGAGTGGTGGGCAGCTTCTCTGCGATTCCCAGGTTTTCTCCCTTGGGCCGCACTGGACCTGCTTCATGTCCCCACCTCAGAAAGTCAGCAGCAGGAGGACACTAGCCCTCAACTCCCCATGGTTCTCAGGCCGAGTGCCCATCTCTTCCTGCTAGGACCTTACTGCTGGGCTAACACAGGTCTTGACACCAGCCATGGAAAGGACAGACAGAAGGTTTCCCTTCCCCAGTGCAAACCACCCAGGGACCAAGAAAGGCTGAAGTTGGGTTTTGGTAATGTAATGAGTGGGTGAGGCTAAAATGAACTCGAATTCTGAAAACAAAGACAAGCCCTGTTCTGGCACTCACTCTGTGGGACAGCACACTCCCCTGTCCCCGTGAAGGAAAGTCAGGTGGGAGACTGAGGGCTTTGGCTATGCCAAAGTCTGGTTCCTACAGACCACGTCATCCTGAGAACTGACCAGCCTACCTCAGTACCCGGGGGGGCTAGCCAGCACAATGTCACTCTCCAGAGGACCTTGGGACCCAATAGTCTTGCCTCCAGCAAGGGTGGCCCCATGCTCCCAGGGCAGAGTACTGAGATCAGCGGGAAGTCAGATCATGAGACAGAAAGAATATTTCACTGTGCCCAGTCAGGGGCACAGGACCCGAGAGGCCATTAGGAAGTTTCCCCGTAGCTAGGGTAGAGGACAAAGGGTCAGGAGGTGGGCTCTGTTATATTCCAGGGCTTTGCTGACTGTCAATCTTCAAACGACAGGCCTGGTCCATCTCCCACCTCAGTACTGGGAGAACATGGGGTCACTTACTTAGTACGAGTCTGAACCCTTTCTATGGCCCATTTTGTGAATCCTTGTTCCACAACTGGTGATGTGTGTGTTTATGTGTGCATGTATGTGTGAGTGAGTGTACATACACATATCGGCATGAGCATAGAGGGTAGAACCCAAGGTGGATTGGTATCTTCCTCAATTTTGTATTGGTGTGTGTGTGCGCATATGTGTGTGTGCATGCATGTATGTGTTCATGTGTGTATGCATGCATGCATGTATATTCAAGATGGGATGGGGTGAAGGCCAGTACATGCCAGGGTTCATGTGTAGAGGTCAGAGAAAAATTTTTGGGAGTCAGTTCTCTCCTCTACTGCAGGTTTTACAGGAATTAAACACAGGCTAGAAGGTGTGTGAATGGGACCACACTTTTTCCTTCTATCTGAGACAGTCTTGCTGTATAGCCTAGACTAACTTTAAGCTGACCACCTTCCTGCCACAGCCTCCAAAGCACTGGACTGGAGGCCTGCCAACATACCTGGCTTCTTGCTTTGATGTAAGCATTATAGCACCTTGCAGAGTATGCCAGGAAATGCTGCTGGCTCATAGCATCTCTGGAGTTTGGTTTGATAAGAATTACCTGTGCAGCTGCTTGTGGCACCTGCCTTTAATATCAGCACCCGGGAAGCAGAGGCAGGAGGATCTCTGTGAGTTCATAGCTACACAGAGAAACCCTGTCTTTAAAAACAGAGAGAGAGAGAGAGAGAGAGAGAGAGAGAGAGAGAGAGAGAGAGAGAGAGAGAGAATCTGTGCCGGGTTATAAGATTCTCTATAAAGCGACCTGAGCCCAGTATCTTTTTTAGAAGTAACCTTAATTATTCACATTTCTCTGTAAGTGTGCGCTTCACCTAGACTTGGGGTGACAGTGGCGTTAACACACTCTCTCTTTCTGGAACTGCGTCCCGTGCTTGTTGGCTTTGGTTCTTGCTGTCGTCCGACTCTAACAATCTCTAATCAAGAAGAAAGAGCGTTCATTTGATATTGTCCCTGCTTCTCCTCATTTTCTGTTTGATCTTCACTGATTCCTTCCCTCTGTCTTTGTGTTTAATTTGTTGTTTCTTATCTAGTGGTTTTAGTTGTGAATTAATCTATTCTTGCTGTGGCTGGCAGAGTTCTCAGGTAGCACCAAGATTCCTGCCACAATTCCCTGCCCTTGTTATCTTCTTCCCTTGGGCATGGGTGTCCTGACTTCATCAGGTGAGGCAAGGGCTGGAGAGATGGTTCGGTGAGTAAGAGCATAGAATGCTCTTACAGAGGGTGGATTGTGGTTTGCAGCACCCACATCAGGCTACCGACACCTGCCTGCAGCTCCAGCCGCAGGGGAATCTGACCCTTCTGGCCTCCATGGGCACCTGAACTCACATCACATACCCACACACAGATACATATGCAACCACACATAACCAATAATGACACAGATCTTTTTAAAAGAGAGTCGCACAGAAGCAGATAATGGAGCTCTGCCAACAGCGTGGATGAACTTGGGAGAAGACCCCAGTCCTGTAAACAGCTCTGGATGACAACACCTTGGCTGATCCAGCTAAGCCGCAGGTGGACCTCTCTGACTATAGACAATGTAGGAGAATCGGTGGATATTGTTGCAACTGCTACATTGCTACATTCCTGTCACGTCTCACCAACCAATTAAACCTAACGAACCCATTCTTTACATGACTTGAGTGTTTACTATTCTGGGGTGTAGTCGGAATTTTCTTTGGGCCACCGATCAGCTCCCAGATAAAGACATGGAGACTTATTATTAATTAAGAATGCTCAGCCTTGGCCTAGGCTTGTCCCACCAGCTCTTTTAACTTAATTTAACCTGTTTCTATGCATCTAGGTTCTGCCTCAGGGCTTACTTTCTCTCATTCTGTGTGTCCTACTTTCCCAGTTCTTCTGTGTCTGCCTGTTCTTCCCCTGAACCTAAATTCCTCTTCCTACTTGTCCTCCCTGCCCAGAAGTCCCGCCTATACCCTCATCCCTCGCTACTGGCCATTCAGCTTTTTATTAGACCAATCAGGTGCCTTAGGCAGGTAATGTGAATAGCAACATATCTTCACATAGTTAAACAAAAGTCCCACAATACCGGGACACTTTTTATACCTTGCTACACATATTTATGTGTCTGTAAGAGTTGGGTTTATGCTGATTCTGTTGTCTGTTGAGGTTTAAATTTTGCCTCAGGAACTGATTATATATATACATATGTAATATGTATATATATATATATATATATATATACCCAGCACCCATAATTCAGGCCCTTCCCATAAGCACCCATAATCCCAGCATGTCCAAAATCCCAGCACTCATAATCCCAGCACTCAGGATGTGGAAGGAGAAGGATCAGAAGTCAAAGGCATCCTCAGCTACATAGCAAGTTCAAGGCCAGCATGGGCTTCATGAGACCCTGTCGAGGGTGAGGAGCAGAGAGGAAGCCTTTGAGCTTCATCTCTCTGGCAGGGCCTGAGGATCTCACCCTGCCTTCCTCGAGCCCTGCATTCAGTGAACTTCCACTCTCCAACCTCCACCTCAGTGTGGCTCCCTCAACCACCTAAGATGGCACACATGATGGAGCCAGCTTGCCCCAGAGCTCTGCACCACGGTCTTCAGGATCGAGGGTGACTATTTGAGGCTGGGCCCCAGGCTTCATTGCTACACCCACCAGTGATTACCAGGATTCCCCTACCCTGGGTTTCATTAGCTTTGCTCCTAGGTGGGGCTTCAGGGCCTCTTCAAGATCCCTTGTCCTCTGCTGAAGCAATGCTAGGCTCCTCAGAAGGCACAATGCTTGTTTTCATCAGTGACAAGCCTCACCCCAGAGCCAGGCATGGTGCTGCATGAGAGGTGAGTGAATGAATGAATGAATGAACGAATGAATGAATGAACATCCATGCTGTCACAGACTGAGCACAAGGAATGCCCTTTAAACATCTGCTCATAGGTGTCTCTCTGCTCTACTCCGAGCTAAACATGGAGTTGAAATACTTTGGCATTCAGAAAGGTCCACCTCCCCAAAGAAAGGGGTGCACTGATGAGGTGGGAGCAGCTGTCAGCACCCTCCACTGATACAGACCTAAAGCCATTGTCCCTTTCAGGGAAGGTAAAGCGGTCTCCATCCAGACAACAATGTGGGTGAATCTGCTGGAGAACCCAGGAGCAGCCGCTACCCAGGCTGTGTTTGTCGCTGGCCTTGACTTAGCCCCCGTCAAGCGGGTCAAGGATGCTCCACATTTCACGGCTGCCCTCACCGTTCGCCAGAACCTCCTTCCCACTGACTCACCAGCCACGGCACAAAGCACTGACTAAGGCATCCTGAGAGGTGGCTGCCGGCCCGGAGGAGGCGAGGGTGGCACACGCCACAGGGATGCATCGGGCTGCAAGCCAGACAGGCTCTGATGAGTAACTGTACATTCTTTCTGCTGGGCTTGTTGTCACGGGGAATGGCAAGTGACTGTCTCCCTTCTCCCACTCCCCGAATCTGCTGTACCCCTGTGATTCTGGCAACTAGAAGTGGGGTAAGGGGCTGAGCCAAAATCTGGGAACAAGTTGCAGGGATCCAGAACGGATCTGCCTAGCAAGAGCTTCAGGAATGGGAACAGACCATGGTTCAGGCACTCTTGTGCAACTGTTCCAACCTAGATTCGTGGAGCAAAGGCAGACAACACATACAGGGACTCCTCAGGCCATGGTGGGGAAGGCGATTACATCCACCACCACAGGTGCCTACTCCCTCCGCCTCAGGAGGTTCATCTGCCTCCACCCCTGCTTCTGAAGTCCCCTTCCCTCCTGAAACCTTTCTATTGCCGAGGTAAACAACAGGTGTCCTCCTCAGATTCCACAAGGCCCCCACGAGAGTCTCCCCATGGTTGACCTCCCAATGTCTCAGGACACAGGTTGACAGCCAGAGGTTGGCACGTGGTTTCGTAGCCCACGAGGAGTTTTAGTTAGGAGTGCAGGGGTTAGTAGCCTGAATTGAGGTTTTAAGGCCCTCTGTTTGGCTCCTTTTATTTCTGAATGTGTCTTGTGTCCTTCAGTGGTAAGTAAGGATGAATTCCCCCCAGGGAACAATCCAGAAAGAACCAAGAGTGGCTTTCCTGACAGAGAACTGGAAGGAAAACTATTCTCCCTGAGCCACTTTCCTCTCCTGGGGTTGGGCTGGGGTGACACCAGGAGATCCTGCCTGAACTCTCAGCTGCGGCCTGGCATCAGCCCTTCAACCCCAACCCTAAGAGGGATCAGTGTGGGCAGAGCAGTCATTACCACTGGGGCCCTCCCCTTCCACCCACTTGCCTCACTTATCCCGTGAGGGTCACAGGGCAGAGCTCACAGTGTTTCCCCGAAGTCCTGACGCTGAAGCTTTGGAACTACTTACTGAACAGCTCCGTCCTCTGACATCCCCACATCTGGAGAAGAACGGCCTGTGTCCAGGTAGCCCATTCTCTATCAGTAATCAGAAACTGCAGGCAACGCCCCCTGCTTCCTCTTATCTCTATGTGTAAAAGAGGCCTGGCTCAGAATCAGGGACTCATAAAGTAGCGGGAGAGAGCAAGGGAGGCGCTGTGGACAGATGAAGGGGAGGAGGGGAAGGAGGGAGGATAAAGCACCACCCAGTCAGCAGAAATTGGGGGAGGCCAGGGGTCGCTGCCAGACTTTTCTGTAACCAACCCCAAGACCACGCCCACAGCCGTAGTTTCCCACGTTATAGGTTGGGAAGGCCAGAGAGTCCTCGGGAAATTCCCGCGCCCCTGCTGGCCAGAAAGCGCCAGGAGACGGACCTCCTTCAAGCGGAGCGCACACTCCTCTTCGAGCTCAGGGACACGCGGCTCTCTCCATCTCGGCATCGAGTTTCACCCCTCCTCCCTCCTTCTATCCCACCGCGCCATCAATCCCCGTCCACACACACACCACCACCACCATCACCTTCTCACTGTCACCACTCGAGCTCTCGGAAAGGAGACCAGCCGTCTGCACTGGTTCCCTAATAAGTCGCGCGCAGAGAGCTCCGAGCCCTATGCATCCGAGCTCGAAAGACAAGCGTAGGAGGGAGTGCAGTCTCAGATCACCCAGCCAGCGCGATCTTGGAGACGCAGCGTGGGGCATTAACACCCTGGTCCTAGTTCCTGGGGACCTCAGACTCCGGGAGGAAGGGTCCGTGGGCAGTCTGGGCCCGCAAACAGGTACAAATTTCGGTTCTGGAACCTCGACTCCGCGTTCCTCGCGAGCAGCGCGGGCCGAAACGAATCCACCCTTGAGTGCACCCTGTGAAGGGCCACGACGCCCTGCCTGGCCCTAGAGGGCATGGATGAAACCCCGAGTCAGGACTCCCCGACTCCGGCTGAGCTGCCCCCCCCCCCGCTTCTCCCTTGTCACAGATGGCTCCAGCAGCGTGATCCGCCGGACCCCACTGGAACCCAGTGTGTAGCCCCGGAAAGCTGCGGCCCTTATCGTCCAGGAATCTGGGCTGCGCGCGGGCGTGGGAACCAGGGAGGCGGCCGCTCCCTTCCACCCCCACCCTTTGGAGCAGACGACCGGAGGAGCACGCTGCCGGTGGCGGGGGGGGGGGGAGTAAGTAGGGGGGCCGAGGGTGCGGCCTGTGTTGGGAGAGAAGGTGCAGGCGCGGGGAACGCTGGGCGGTGTCGAGCCCAGAGTCCCCGCAACGGAGCCGCTAGGAATAGGCGAGCTGCAGCTCCCGACGACGCACACCACTAGCGGGACTCCGCGTTCACGCCCCGGTGCGCCCAGGCTCCGCCCCTACCTGGGCCGAGCCCCCGCCTCTGCCGCGCCATTGGGTAACCCTGCCGCCCGTCAGACGAGCCCCCGCCGCCCTCCCCGGGCCCGGAGTTGCTCCTCTTAGCGCTGGGGCCGGCGGCCCGCGCCACTCTACCGTGCTGGACCGGCCCCAGACCCCGCAGCCGCTCGGGCCGCCTGCGGCGGGCTCAGGGCAAACCATGCGCCCTTTGAGCGCACCGCCTGCCCGCTGGCTCTGCGTGCTGGCAGGAGCCCTCGCCTGCGTCCTCGGACCCGTGGTGAGTGTGCACCCCTCCACTGGGAGCCCCGGGAATAAGGGAGCTGCCGGGACGGAGGATCTGGGGCCATCTGGCCATCGGGGGGCAGCAAGAGCGCGGTTCTCATCTTCTCTCTCCACCGGGGACCGGATCTAGCCCAGAGGCGTGGGAGATCGATGGCACCGGGTCCCTCCCAGAGCAGCCTAGAGCGCTCACCTCGAGGCCATCCCAGGCAGCGGTGGAGAGGTTGAGGACGAGAGGGAACCCCGGACTTGGTTTGTGAGGAGTGCCTGTGCGGGTGCGTGGGGGAGGAGAGCTGTGGGCGTCGGGATCGGGTGAGATGGGAGATCCGGTAAACTGTGAGGTGGGAAGGAGGCTGTGAGGGTCTGGAAGCGTCTCTGGGCATTTTGTGAACTTGTGGGATATGAAGACAGAACAGCAAATGCACCACTGTCCGTGCCTATGGCCTCAGAAGGGGTCGTTGCGATCTTATTGGTGACAGGACTCTCCTTCCGCTCTATCTCCTCTGACTATAGGAAGGTGGGAGTTGGTGGCAGGGAGAGGCATGTGCTGGGGAAAGCAGAGGGCCTTGCTCTGCCTCTGACCTCCTCTTCCACACAGATATGTGAGTGGGTGTGATCCCGTGGCTGTGAATGGCTCACCAGGGCCACCGGGCAGATGCTGGGTTACCTTCTCTGAGAGTAGGGAAGACCTCAAGACTCAGTCTGCCCATTTTACAGCAGGACAAAATGAGGCCACAGGAGCCATACCAGCCCTTGCCAGTCATACTTGGTTAGAGGTGATTGCCTTCCTCCCTTTGCTCCCGGCCTGTGGACAGTCTTTTCCCAGGTGGATTCTGGTCTGGAAACAGCAGGCAGCTTGGAGGAGGGTGGGGAATCTTGGTCACCTAGTGGGTTCTATCCCACGGTTACCTCCTTTATCGTCGCCTCCAGATTCAGGATGAGTCTGTTTCCACGCCGCCAGTGTCTGGCACACCTGGGAAAGTTCATGCCCTGGCTAAGGTGAAGCCCTCTGAGGATTGGCAGGCATTGTCCCCTTCCTCTAGCTCACAGTCCCATTTCCCAGACACCAAGCCCCACATAACTCTGGTCCTCAGTGTCACCAGGCCACACACAGCAGTTCTCCAGCTCTCCCAGCCCTGGCTCCTTGCTTCTCCGCTTCATTTTGGATGAGCGAGGAATCCTTGGGCCACTGTCCAGGCGCCCTCTATCTAGACATGGCTTGAGCCCACTCCTCCAATACCCTCCTTCCCATCTTCCCAGGTCTGATTCACTCAGCACCGTCTCCGGTTCCTCCTCCTGTTTGCTTCTGATGGGGCCCCACACTGACCCCATCCTTTGGGTCCACGAGCCTCTGTCTTCCCTGAGCTGTTCTGCCCCTCAGGTGGCATCAGACTCACTGTCCTCTTAGGCCAGGTCAAGCCATGACCCACAAAAGAAGGGGAAGGAGCTTAGCGTGGTCTGGAGGAGGGTCCCAGTTCCTGCCTTGCTGTCCTTACTTGCTCCCTCCTGGAATGGGCACCCAATGTTCCTGCTCCAGCCGGACTTGGGGGGGATATGTTATCAGAGCCATAAAATGGCAGCTGCAGAGTTCACATTGAAGGCACAGAGCCTTATCACGCTGTTTATGGGGCCCTGCCTTGGCCTGGGAAGGGAAATCTTTGAACGGGGAAGCCAAAAAAAAAAAAAAAAAAAGAAAGAAAGAAAGAAAGAAAACCTCCAGTGTGTCTCCAAAGAGGAAGTGAAGTATGTCCCAAGGCCTTCCATAGCTCCTGCCCCCTTGGGCAGTAGACAGACTCCCAGTGCCAGGCCGGTCGGGACACTCAGACTACAGACAGTCTGAGGTCCTACCTTGCAAGAGTCTCCACTGCAGGAGCATGGCACAACCAGGGACCTGCATGGCACTGCCTCTTAGAACGGAGGGACAGGGCTGCTGTGACAGACAGATGGACAGGGAAACCCCCTAGGAAGAAGCAAGGCAATGCCCTGAAGTTTGGCTCCGTGGCCAGCTTTCTTCAGCTGCAAACTCTGAACACAGGCTTTGCTAGCCCGGCCCCAGAAGGTAGAGAGCACCCAGTCCCCAGTTTCCATTAGAACCTGGACGGCCGGAACGAAGGGCAAGGCTGGCTCCTCTGAACGTTCCGCGGACAGGTGGAAGCCACCTGCTTCCGAAGGTCACACCTACCAGTCCTATTGGCGGAAAGAATTCCCACAGCACTGAGCCCTTCTTGGCCACTACTACCAGCCTTTCCAGGGTCTCCCCACTACTGCCCAGGCCTCTGGCCTCAGCAGATCGTACTGTGAACTTCAGGAAATATGGTGGCTACTGGGCCAGGCTACCTTGAGGAATAGAGAGACAACCTCAATTATGCCTGCTCAGGACTCCCAGGGCCTCAATGAAAGACAGAACTTGCTAGAGGTTTATGCCTCTGCATCCTGGAGTCTGGAAACCTAGCCTCCTCTGAGGCTTCTGTAGCTTGCATGGGGGTCACAGCTACAGAGCCTTAGACTCTGCCCTGCCCCCACTGCCATGGTTGGCTTGGGAAACATCTTTAATCTCCACAGAAGGATATGGTTTCCTCATCTCTGAAGAGAAAAGAGAACCCTTGGCCTAGTGTGGAGGAGAATTGGAAAGGCCAGACTGGGCTGGAGCTAGCCCCACTCCCTAGCTGGGACCTGATCTTCTCTGAGCCACAGGTCTCAGGTGAGAGAGGGCTGGGTGTCCAGACAGCCCTGTGTGAACTCTGAAGGAAAAAAGGTAGTCAAGATGTTGTGTGGCCCATGTGACAGATAGGTCATCCCTGCTCCTTGATCTCTGAGCTTGGACTTTTATCCAACCAAGGCAGTCAAGATCTGTGGAGAGGGTGACGTGTCCTCATGAGGTGTCTTCAGGAGGTGACAAGGCCTCTCAGAGGAGGTGGGACATCTCACAGTGAGGGCAGCCTTGATGGCAATCCGAGTTGTATTACCCCACCAGCACAAGGCCTCTCCTCGGCCACCCTCCCGCCATCAGCGACCCCTTCACTGTGGCTGCTTGGGTCACGGGTGAGGGTTGGAGGCTGGGGACTGAAATGAGCCTTTGCCTTTCTCAGCCTCTCAGACTTTGCCCTTCCCTTTGCAGTCCCAGCATGGTACGTGGGAGCCGTGATGCCTAGAAACTCTCTCCTGATTCTCAGCAGGACCTGCAGAGAAGAGTTTTATATGTCCACTACATGGACAGGTTTTTGGTTTTTCTTTTTTTTTTTTTGTACTTTTACTGTAAAATGATTCAAACATAAAGAGGTAGAAAGACTATTATGATAAAGTCATAAGTGGTGGCTCATGCTGTAAACACATGTGTTTACATTCCAGCACTCAGACTGAGGCAGAAGGGCTGAGTTAAAGAGCAGCCTAGGTGAGAACTAGCCTCAGACAAATAAATAAACAAATAAATGCATGAACGCACAAATGAATGAATATAAGATTAGCATAATAAGGGACTGGAGAGGTGGCTCCGTTGTCGCGTGTAACGCAGCGCGCTGTGTGGGTTCGTGCAGGTCTGTAAAATGAAGACTCACAGACACATTGAGAATGAACTTAGCCTTTGTGGCTGCAGGGACTCAGTCTCCGTGGACTGTGGCGCTTTCCTTTTGCCTCCTGGCTTTTTATTTTTCCTTGTGTTTACACCTTAGCTAGTTGATTTCTGAAATATCTCTAAAGGAACTGAACGAAGCTTCCAAAACTACAGTGCCAAGTGCGAATACCTGGTGCATGAGGTACCACGGTTTTAGGTACCACAGTTTTAGGGTTTCCTCTAACCAAGTTTCAGACAAGGTTCACATAGGACAACAAAAGGTGTCTGTAGCACAAAGGATGGATTAGGAACTGGGTGCTGACTCCAGAACTAGGCCAGGTATGGCCCAGCAGGGGTTCATGGCTAGCGAGGGTTCCTTGCTAACCCTCCGGTGCCCGGCTCAGCAGGATTTTCTCTGTTACACTCAGTGGCCAAGAGCAGCACACTGGTTTGTGCAGAGGACCCATATTGGTACACTCACAACCACCCATAGCTCCAGTTCCAGAGCATCCAACACCCTCGTGTGCCCTCCTTGGGCGCCTACAGATTTGTAATGCCATACAGATGCTAAGATACACACACATACACATAAAAAATTTTAATCTTTGTAAAAGGACAGTATAATGAACATACAAATATTCCTCAGGTTTGCACTGGGTCACTTCAATGTTTAATTTTTACATCACTTGTTTATTTTGGCTAAAGTATATTTAAGTCAATTAGAAGAATACTGACCTTCAAGCCTGGTTCCAAATGCATCTCTAAAATCAAAGACCACTTGACTATATAACTATGAAGTTCTGGTCACACCTAACACGATATGTATGCTAGTCTCCCTCAAATCCAATATGTAAATGCTCTCCAACCACACTTAGGCACAATCAGGTGAACAGTGACGTTCTTGGAGGGTTGTCCTATTGCAGTGGCTCCTCTGCCTGACTGATGGGGTCAGACAGTCAGCTGGCAGGCATTTGGGGTAAGAGTGAGGTGCCTTGGCAGTGAGCACGGGTAGGACCGCCCTCTATACAGTCTGCCTTATGTGGTTGAAGGTACTAAGATCCGCATCTCTCAGGAAGCGCCTCCTCCTAGCCACCTTCAAAACAAGTTCTTCCTGCAAAACTGGGCACTGGAGGAGGGGAAGATTCCACGGGCTGCCATCTCTAAGTTGAAGACTTGCAGCCTCGGGCTCCTTGAGTAGCTGGTGTTCAGCATTCTGCAGGGAGTATTGATACCAGCAGCACCCACAGACCCGGGGGGTCCTCTTCACCAGCCGTGTCCAGGACAACAGGGGGTTAAATTGAATATGTACAAACAAGAGACAGCCTCTGTGTATGTGTGTGTGTGTGTGTGTGTGTGTGTGAGAGAGAGAGAGAGAGAGAGAGAGAGAGAGAGTTTAAAATGAGCTGGGTATAGTGACACATACTTAGAATCTTAGCAGTCAGGGGGCAGAGGCAGGAGGATTGCCAGGAATACGGCTTCCAGTTTGGGACAATTGTAATTAAGTGGCCATATACACTGACAGAAAAGTTTGTGTAGAGCATATATTTTGTTTTCTTGGGTAAATGCCTAGACTATAGCTAGCCAGATGTACACCACTGTACGAGGTGGCTTTTACCTGGGTGCTGAGCATCCAAACTCGGGTCCTCATGCTTCCACTGCAAACACGTCACTGATGGGGGCAAAATGCAACTCTGCACCCTGATAGTTCATTTTTCTCCTCCTCCTCCTCCTCCTCCTCCTCCTCCTCCTCCTCCTCCTCTCTCTCTCTCTCTCTCTCTCTCTCTCTCTCTCTCTCTCTCTCTCTCTCTCTCTCTATCCCTCCCTCCCTCTCTCCTCATTCCCTCCCTCCCTCCCTCCCTCCTTTTTTCACTCTCGAGAGTGCAGCTGTCCTCAAGAGGAGCCATGATTCATAAAATGTGGATTAACCGAGAGGGAAGGTTCATGTTCTTGAGAAAGAGGCATGAAAATACAAGGAAGGGGAAAGAAATCAGACATGCATTATGCCAGGAGTAGGCCCAGCCTGGCATGGGACGGGGCTAGAACTTTTCTAATAACTGCCCTGCTTTCTGCGGTCCCCTACTGTGAGGCTGGTGTCCTTGACCTGTGAAGCCTGACGTGATAGGCTGTGCCGTTGGGAACAAGAGTCTTTTGGGGGACAGGTGGCAGCTGGGGGGACTGTGAGGTAGACTGAGTCAGGAGAAGTGTGAACTTAATGTCTTTGTTATACTCATTGTGCAGATATGCTTGGGTAAATCAACCAGTTACCCACCCAAGTAATGACCAACAGTCTGATCTTGTGGTCTTCACAAGGCTCTACCACCTCCTCACCCCTGCTTCTTCCTCGGGGGCTGTGGCTGTGCCGTGCTCTGCCCCAATACCTGCAAATATTTTTTAATTAGAAAAATGTACAGCTCTGAAGTGACAGTTCAGCAAATTCTCTGTGTGTGTGTGTGTGTGTGTCTCTGTGTGTGTGTCTCTGTGTGTGTCTGTGTCTCTGTGTGTGTGTCTCTCTGTGTGTCTGTGTCTCTGTGTGTGTGTGTCTCTGTGTGTGTCTGTGTCTCTGTAACTCTGTGTCTCTCTGTGTGTGTATGTCTGTGTGTGTGTCTGTGTCTCTTTGTCTGTGTGTGTGTGTTGGTGTAGCAACCACACAGGTCAACTTGCTTCACCTTCCTATTGGGGTTTCTCATGCCATTACCAATGAGATGAGCTCTTTAGTCCTCTGCAGAGAGTCTCCTCTCCCCAGGTCTTCGGTTTCCTTCCATGGCTGCCATCATGGGATCGGGTTCGGGGGTGGGAGAACTTAAACAAATCTTAGTATGTGTGATGGTTTCTGTCTGGGGCTAATGCAATAGAGAAGATATTAAATGGGACCCCTCAGAGTGTCCTACCAACTACTGCCGATTCCTTACCTCTTCTGACGGTCCCAGATTCTGGAACAGGTCACAACAGCACAAGTCATTCATAGTGATTCCTCGTGCTTAGCATTCTGCAGACAGCGCTCTTCCTGACTTGGTCCAACTCCCTCAGCAGCCACCTGTCTCCCAAAACACTCTTGTTCCCCAGTATCCAGCCACCTATAATATGACAGGTCTTTGCAAAGTGTGTGTCCCCTGCCCTCGTCCTCCTGAACCGCATCTTTGAGGGTCTTGTATAGCCTAGGAGTCAAAGCTCACACTTCAGAACTGGCCTTCAAGGCTCTTCCCAAGTCTGTCCCTGACTCCTCACAGTCGCTACCCAAGGCTTCCTGAAACCTCGAACATGGTGGCGCTTTTACTTCTCACAGCCTGTGTGTACCCTGGGATGCTGACTCCACCCCTGATTGTCAACTCTTTCCTCGTTCTATATAAACTCTCTCTGTGACCCACCCTGATACCCACTGTCCACCTAGATCCCACCCTAGAGCTTGTCCAGTGATCCGCAAACTTGGCTATATTTGTCTAGGGAATTTTCCAATGTCCACTATATGTCTGGAGTCCAGAAGGATAAAGAGGATGTTTAGAAAAAGGAAACAAATGAGAGAGGAAGTCCAAGGTCTGCCTGAATTCCTCGGCGATAAGGGCCAAAGGGAACTGCCCTGGCTCTGTCCTCCCAAGGGCCGTGGTTGACCAGATGACCAAAGGCCAATCTCTGGCAAAGAATTGAGGCTACACAGACTAGGGTCAAAGACTTGGGTCCTATCTGAGGATGTGACTTACTGGGTGACCTCAGGTCCCTCTCTGGGTTACTATTTCCTCTACATTCTTCCAGACAAGGGTGTTTTATTCAACTAAACTTTGGCAAAGACAGTTTAGCTACTGGATACATACCTCTTCACGGTTCACAGCTGTCCAGGATTCCAGATCACCCTGGGGGATCCTGGATCCATGCCCTCTCCTCCTTCTGACTCAAAACCATGCTCGGAGGCAGTACTTCTGGAGGGGCAGTTGCATGGTGTCAGCCAGAATTTTATTAAAGAGTAGCAGGCAGAAGTGGCTAAGAACTAGGTGTCCCACAGTGACTCAAAAAGGAATGAATATCTGGAGAGATTATTGTTGGTAACCTGTTTGCCTCGCAATATCTGAAGAGATGGCTATTGGTAACCTGTTTGCCTCGCAATATCTGAAGAGATGGCTATTGGTAACCTGTTTGTCTTGCAAGTACAAATTCTTGAGTTAGATCCCTGGAGCTGATGTTGAAAATAAAGGAAGAAACAGAGGGAATTAAAGAGGGAAGAAAGGGAGGGAAGGAAGGAGGAAGGGAGGGAGGGAGGGAGGGAGGGAGGGAGGGAGGGAGGGAGGGAGGGAGGGAGGGAAGGAGGAAGGAAGGGAGGGAAGGAGGGAAGGAGGGAGGGAGGGAGAAAAAATTGGGTGCCTGGCAGGAACTTGAAATCTTAGTGCTGGGGGGTCTGAGACAGGTAGATTCCTGGGGCTTGCAAGCCAGCCAGTCCAGTTTGTTTGGCACATTCTAGGCCAGTGAGAACCCCTGTTTCAAAAAATAAGGTGGACCGTGTCTGAGGAACAACACCGTGGGTTATCTCTGGCCTCTATGAACACATTTATATATTTGTGCACGTGCATGTGCCCATATGCATGTGTGTGTGTGCGCACACACACAAATATGGAACACCACTTGGAAATCTGTTTGGCCATTACTCTGGTTTAAGAAGACCCCAAGAGTGAGGGCCAGCCATTGTTCTGTCCTCAGACTGCAAGAATGGGCACCTTGGGTTCCTGAGATAGGAAAATTAACTAGCTAAACCATAAACAAAACTATTGGGTCTTGTGAGAAGATCTAGTTTCAAACATAGCCTGCCTCCACTGTCAAGCCGCTCTGGATTTTCTCTGTCTCCATCATGCCACTCCCCTCAGAGGCCTCATCTTCATGTTCTGTTTGTCAACAAGATTACCACAGAAGCCCCAGCCTCTGCTCCTTTGAGGTTTTTCCAATTCAGTGGGGAAAATTAAACCTACTTGCCTCCTAGCTTAATCCAAACTCCCAGGAGTGTGAGCCTTCTGCCTCAGAGAAGTCTGGTTTGGGCCAGGTGCCAGGCACTGAGGCCAGGAATGCTGGCTGCCTTAAATCTTGGTCACTCCAATCCTCGGCAAGAGGGTTTACCAGGAGCAGTGATGGGGACGGAGTTCTCTAATGAGAACCTGGCACCAGAGGAAGGGAAAGTGATGGGGGATTCTCCTCTGTATGATGTGAATACCATTGGTTAATAAAGAAACTGTCTCAGGCCTGCACAGGGAATAGAGGTAGGTGGGGAAAACTAAACTGAATGCTGGGAGGAAGCTGAGTCAGGAGAAGCCATGGAGCCACTTCCAGAGACAGATGTGTTGGAAACTTTGCTGGTAGGCCACAACCTCGTGGTAATGCACAGATTAATGGAGATGGGTTAAACTATGATGTAAGAGTTAGCAAATAAGAAACTAGAGCTGATGGGCCAAACAGTGATTTAAATAATACAGTTTCTGTGTGATTATTTCGGGACTGGGTGACTGGGAAACAAACAAGCAGCCTCATTACGCAAATTGGCACCCAACATGGAGCCCAAACCCATGATCCTGAGATTAGAGTTTCATGCTCTACCGACTGAGCTAGCTGGACACCAACAAGCAGCCTCCTTCAACAACAAAGCTTGTGAGTAGGCTTGTGCACAGACACAGCAGGCAGCCACATGTCCCATCTTGCCTTCATGTCACAGCTCAGTGTGACAGAAGGCAAAAATGTGAGGAAAACCCTGAGAGTCGTGTGGATGAGGCCAAAACTCCAAAGGCATCCAGCCATTGGCAGACAGGACCTGGGAGGCCAAAACTCCAAAGGCATCCAGCCGTTGGCAGACTGGGCCTAGGAGGGTACCAAGGAGAAGCTGTGTGATCCTATGCAAGCAAGGTGAAACAGTTGGCTGGCCCACCCCAACTTCCTGACTACCCCACTCCCCACACCTGAGGATGAGCCAGTCATGGATCTCTAAGCCTAACCACTACAAGCATTCTGGCTGAAAGAGGTGATGCTTACGATCCCTAAGAGGACACATAGGTGCTGGGTCTCCCTGAAGCTGCCTTTTCTTTCAATGGTTCTGCCAAACAATGTTCTGTGCCAGCCCCGTGCTCCTTGTCAAGTTGAAAAGGACTCAGCAGCCTGTGTCTGGACTCCAGCTGACTGGGTACCTTTGTTCGGTATATGAGGTCTTGGTGGCAGGGACATGCGGAGGAGGCGGTCTTCCCATAGACCTGGACTAGGACAAACACAATGCTAGCTGGACCATTGGTGACCTGGGAAATGATGATGCTCACAGGAATGAGAAACCTATTGGGGTGGGAGGGACACAGTGGCCAAGCCTCAGCTTAGACCTCTCTCTTGATGGTAGTGGAGAGAGCCCAGCTGTATTTAGACCACTGTTCGAGTTCTGTGTAGGTCAGTGTTGCAGGGTAGGGGTTCCTCTTGGAGGGTTGAAGTAAATGAAGGCCCCATGTCTATGTTGTTTTGCTAGGCTTCCGTCAACAGGGCTGAGTCAGGGGTGGAGTGGGGACTGACTGATGTCGGTTCTCCATGCAGAGACTGAGTACAGGGTAAGAGCAAGGAAAAGGAGACCCAGCAACCAACGGTGAGGTCTCCCCTCCGGAGCTGTGCCCGGGCCCTCATGGAGACTGGGATGAGGAGACCCACGGAAGAGGATTGCTAGGCGTGGTAGCCGCTTCCTGAAGTCAGAGGCAGACCCGAGCTGTCCCCACAGAGGCCTTCGCCTTCTACATGCTCACAAACCCTCAAGGCCTGCCGCTTTCCCCTTGACCCCAGGCAGCTGCCACTCAAACCCAGTACCATGAATTGCCATGCTACCTCACCTTACCCTGATCCTGAGCCAGGACATGCTGGCATCCAGGAGAAACGCAAGGGCTTCTCCAACCCCTCTCTGACTTTCTAGAGGTTCAGGGGGCTGGTGGGGGCCTTGGGACTTCTTGTGGAGCCTCACTTACTTACTTTCTTACTTAAACTTCCATGGTCCTCATGGAATCTGCCTTAGCTTTTTCTGTGGTGAAGGAGATAGTGAGGTCTGGGCGAGAAGGGTTGGTATCCCTGTCCCAACTTCATGAGCAGGAGTGAACAGAGGGTCCACAGACGGAGGAGATGATGCAGCCAGACTCCTTCGTTCTGCCCGGGCTTGGCCCCAGGAGCTTGAGGCTGGTGTCTAGCATCCTCTTACAGGGAATCTCTAGTGTGGGTGACGGAGGCAGGGACAGAGTAGCTTAGTGACCAGCAGAGTCTAGGGGAAGGCTCTTTGACCTCTGCCTGGGGCTGTGCCTCCCCCAGAGTCTGGGTCCTTAGAGCAGCAGCAGCATGGCTCAGGAGCAGAGACCTGAGAGGGTCCTCAAGGCAGAACCTGGGGGTCGGTGAGAAAATTTGAGGCACAGAGGTCAGGATCAGGTACTGTCATGTGGGACTGTTGTGAGGTGCAAACTGGAACTGGGATAAGGGCTTGTCTGGACCTAGGATGGGTTAGAGACTGAGGTTGGGGTGGGGGTTCAGTCTGGGGCTACGGTGAACATCCAGTGTAGAGCTCAGATCCCTGGGAGGAGAGCCGCCTCAGCCTTGGCTGGCCCCGGTCTGGCCCCTGCTCCTCAAGTCTGCGGATGAGGCTGACATCTCTGTCTGCTTTGTCCTCAGGGCATCTGGGCAGCCAGCCCGCAGCAGGAGTGTGAGTACCTGCAGATGATTGAGATGGAGCGCAGGCAGTGCCTGGAGGAGGCCCAGCTGGAGAACGAAACCACAGGTGAGTCGTGTTGTGGCAGCAGAGGAGTCCTGTGGAGTCCCGGGTTCCCTCGCGAGCCCAGTCCAAAGCGTGAGCCTTTCACAGCCGTCAGTCAGGTCAGGATCTGGGCCCGAGAAGTCAGGGAACACACAGCAGAAGGGCCACAAGGCCTCAGTGCTTTTCTGACCTCACCCAGGTCTGGGAAGTTCCCAGATCTTATCTGGGAACAACATGGTAAACCACGACTTTGAAAGTACAGACAGGTCTGCCCTTAAGGGCCCAGCCACAGCTGCTGGGCCACTTAAGGTGGGAGATCTAGGGTACTCGATGGTAGAGTCTTTCCGAGATGAGTCCTGCCACGGGAGCACTCCCCAAATAACTTCTTTGACCCCTAACTTACCTAGAGTGTAGATGAGACCAACTGGTCAGACCCTGCAGAGGCCATCAGGACAAACGAGGGCTCTGTCTACTTGGCGTGGTCGCCCAGGGTTGGGCAAACGTGGAAAGGTGGGCAGGGTCTAAGGAAGCAGAGGGGCTGAGAGTTGGGAGAGAGCCAGCATGGTAGAGCAGAGGCAGAAAGTCAGCTGGGCCACCATGCTGGGTCATCTCCCCAGGCTGCGCTTACTGTTACATAAAGGGAGCAGGGAGCACCTGTCCGGCTTGCTGGCTCCTGGCTCCCGGCACCGTCCTGAGGCTGTTTTGTAATCTTTTCAGGTTCCTCCTTAACGCTGGTGCAAAGGCCTCCTGTGCTCATGAGTGTATGTGGTTATGTCGTCTCACAGATGGGCCTGGCCTGGGCCACACTTTATGGCAGGATGGCCCCTGACTCTTGTGGCCTGGGTCAGCGGGTGACTTGACCTACCTACTGTCTATATGCCCCACCCTATGCTGCCAACTGCAGGCTGGTCTTGGCAGGCTTCAAGATGGCATAGGAAACCTGGGAAGCCCAGACTCCAGAGCCCACCTCACTGCAGCTCAGACCTGTCCCCAGAATGGGAAATGGCCACCCTCATGAATTCAATGAGGTCACCACTGGCACAGGGTGCCTGTGCAGTGCCAACGCCCTGTACATGGCAATCAGCCTGGGATCTGGAAGAAGGCAGGCATAGGTTACAGATTTCACGTCTGCCCTGGCAGCTACTGAGGCTCTGTACACATTGGCGTGGGCACAGGTGGGCACCTCTGGCCCATGGCTGTCTGAGGCTGCTCCTGCCCCTCCAGTCTGCCACTCTGCCTGCTTCTAAGTGCGTCAGTGTGTGTTCGGTCTGTACACTGTGTCTCCGTGTCTGGTCACGTGGTGGTCTTCCCATGCCCATTCCTGTATGTTTGCATGTGTGTCTGGGGTCAGTATGTCTGGAAGTACATGTAAGTATGTGTCATTATGGATGGAAAATTATATAAAATTGACTCACTGGGGGCTTTGTGCCTGTCTGCCTCTCTATCCATCTTCTCAGCCTCTTAGTTGGCTTTCCTATTGGGGTCTTAGCCCTGAATGGGCACACATTTCCCAGACACAAAGTCATTTCTAGAAACCAGCAATTTCATGGCTATCACTCCTCCATGCTTCCCAGCCCAGCCACCCCAGCAGACCAGCGCTGAGCTGCCCCCTGCAAGGAGCTTCCTAACCGGCACCCTTACGAGTCTCACTTCCTCGGGTCCCTTGTCTGCTCGATGACCTGGGCCCGGTACCAGTTCACAGTTCACTCTGCCAAATGCAGAGTGCCCACAAGGCATAGCCCAGTGCCCTTCTGTTCTGTCTCACCTCTGGTGAAGCTGAGCACAGGACCCAGCACCCCCGCCCCCACCCCCGCCCCCAGCTCAGGCTGGCAACTCTGAAAGCTTGAGGTCTGGCAGGGACCCAGACACAATAGCTGGCCTGCAAAACAGGGTGTGCCCAGCACTGTCAGCCTGGGTACAGAAAGTCCAGCAGCGGCCAGTTTCCCAGAGAAATGCTACCAAGCCCTGAAAACCGGGAGAGGAAGGTGTGAATAGGCGGGCGGCACGGCCACACCTCATCCTGCTGCCTTGCCTCCGTTTCCTCATCTGTGAAATGGACCGGTTATATAAGCTATTTGTGTAGAGACTGAAACAGTGTTCAGACATTCCAGACCTAGAGCTTGCTGATGTTAACTGAAACAGGTCCTAAATCATGAGCAGGTTTTCCCAGCCTGGGGTGCTGCTGTACGTCCTCCTAGGAGCCCAAGATGGACCATCAGCCAAAGCAGCAAACCATGGGGCTCAGGATAGATGGGGGACATGTTAAAGTGGCCGGCCCACAGGAAGAGAGGCTCACTCTGGACGGCTTCCTTAGTCTTCACTGCAGATACTGCTGCAGCACCGGGAGCACCTCCACCCCCCACTCCCCTCCTTGACTGCCACATGATCACAGCCCTGAAAGTCCAGAGGCTCTTCTCCCAGGTGGGTGCATCCCTGCACCTCCTCTTCCCAGGCCCCCTTCTTGGGAACTTGTGAACCTTCGGACCTGGGCTGGTCTGGGCTTGGCCCGGTTGGCATTGACTTTGACTCTGGGGTTGGGTTTCCTGAGCAAATCATTGGGGCTGGCAGCATTGCAAAAGACAGCCTCCTTCAGGAGAGGTGTCCAGAGGAGTTGTAGACCCCCTGGGAGACGCCCCCTGGCATGCTCACCTGCCGGATCACAGTACTTTGCATGCAAACTCTGTGAAGAGCCCGTGCACTCCACTGTACCCCGCGTCTCACGGGAACATCTCCGCTTCTGCCTTTACTAGTATAGAACACAATTCAGAAGACACATACTTGTGTTTTTAAACAATGATGGTCTCTAACAGAGCCTCTTGGGATGGAGCTTGCTCTTTGAATGTGGATGAATAGCCTTGTTTGTGTTGAGGAGGCAGGCTCGAACTGTGGGGTTGAATTGCTTGAAACAGCTGCCGGTAATTTGGTAATAGAAGATTTTGAAATCTAAATGTCTGTTTTCTCACAAACCATAAGAATGAAGGCCGCTCATTGTGCTGCCAGAAATATACGGCGCTCTATAAAAGAGAAAAACAGAAAGGAGGGTGACGTATCAAGTGCCGTGTGCGTGTGCAGGCGTGATGGCTGTAAACCATAGAGGAGACAGTCTGAAGGTTGTGCCTATAAATATAAGCTCTGGGAACGAGAGAGCTGTAAATGTGGATTGGAGTAGACAGCTGTGCTTGACACTAACTCAGATAGCCCGGCGGTAGGTGACACGACCATCTCACACTTTGACCAACTCTCGGTTAAGTTCAGAACACAGTGCAAACAGGCTTTGCTCCCTTTTCCCAGGGATGGCTTTCCCGGAATGCTCCACAGAGTCAAAGCCACGGCTCTGGAACACTTGGATGCCAAAGCCTCAGCTCTCGCCACTCAAAAGGATTGACACCTATACAAGTGCCCAGTAGCTCATCCAGGATGAGAGACAGTGTGCCATGGAGCAGAGCCAGCTAGGCTACCTGCCTGGCATCTCTGGTGCTTGTCTCTCAAATGTGGATGTAGCTCGGTTGGCAGTTAGCAGGCACAACAAGCCCTGGGCTTGATCCCTAGCATTGTATAAATGGGGCTGAGTAGCCACGCCTGTAACTCCAACACCACTCAGGAGCTAGAGACAGGAGGACCAGAAACCCAAGGTCTTCCACAGGGCCAACCGGGGCTACCCAAGGCCCTGTCTAAAATAAGTAAATAAGTAAGTGATGCCATGTAGGGAAACTCCAGTCCTTATGGGGAGAGGACCCTTTTTCCCTTAGGACCTCTGCAGCCTGGACAGACATGACTCCACTCGACAGAAGACCCTCTAGGAGAAGGAGGAGGAAGAGTGTGGTCACGGTGCCCATTTGTTGACAGTGTGTCCTCTGCTTTCACCCCACAGGCTGCAGCAAGATGTGGGACAACCTCACCTGTTGGCCAACTACTCCTCGGGGCCAGGTGGTGGTCCTGAGCTGCCCCCTCATCTTCCAGCTCTTCTCCTCGATTCACGGTGAGAGCCCTGAGCTGGAGGCCAGAAGCCGGGCCGTGCATTATGAGTGGGGCCAGCGAGGGGGCTTTGCCAGTTAAGGAACCGGGGGGGGGGGGGGCTTCACGGCTAGGAATGGCATCGAGAGGACTCGTGGGATTTGATTAGCTCTTCACATGGAGATAAGCGTGTGGGAAGGGCTCGCTAAATATTTGCCCAGCAATTGATAACTTATTGACTGGCAGGTCAGATTGAGTTATGCCTCCCATGTTCTGTTGTCTTGGTTATGACTCAGTCTGTCACAGCCTGGGACAGATGACCTTTAGTGCCCTAGGAAACCGCCACACGGCTTTGTTTACGTACCTTGTCGTGCTCTATTTGATCAAGCATTCACATGTAAGACAGAAAGGGAAAGGAGGCCCCCTTAGGACCCCCAGCCCACGATCAGTCCGCAGATGAGGTACCTCCCATCACTCTGTGCCCCGTGCTACACGATGGGAAGGAACTTTGGAAACTGCTACCTGCCTGGCCTCTGGGAGTTACCGTGCTACGGTCACACCTTTAAATGAGACCGTAAACAGATGTGTAGTAAATGGACAGAGGTTCTGAGTAGAAGAAAGAGGGGGGCCCTAGTGTTGAGGATCTGAGGGGATGTGAATGAGCTACCATTCCTTAGGCACAGCCCTCACCTCAGAGCGCACCTGATATAAAGATTTCAGCTCCCAGGACCCAACAGCCAAATGACCTTATGAGGTGAACAGCCTATGCAGCAAAACTTTTTATTATTTATTAAAAATAATAAAACTATTATTATTGTTAATCGGTGTTAATAATACTCTAGTTCTGAAGCTGATGGAGAGAATTGGGAGACTCTGGCCAGTGACCAGATATACCAGAGAGTGTGGATGAAAGGGTATAAGCCATCACCTTTGGTCCCAAGGGGGCATTTGCAGGAGTGGGTGAAGGGTGATGCCAACGCCCACTCCTGACCTTTGGGGTGACAGGTCTGAGGAAAGCATGCCCCCTACAAGGAGTGTCGGTTCTTACAGAAACTAAAAATAAGAGGGGTTAGAAGGAAGTCTTCTGCTTTGACTGGATAAAATACTTGCAGGAGGGCTGGGGGGATAAGTCTGAAGGAAGACTCTCGCTGTGCAAGCATGAAGACTTGAGTTCAGTTCCCCAGCACCCTTGTAAGTACAGACATGTGGAGGGCGTCTGCAATCCCAGCATTCTCAAGACAGAGACTCCTTAAAGGCAGAGCTGGCAGAGCTGGCAGAAAACATCAGGTGGTTGGACAAGTCAGTAAGGTCCCAGGTGGCAGGCTACAGACACAGTGCCCAGTCTGGCGAAGGTACAGAACCACTGAGGCAAGACCTGGGGTCAGGTACAGGTGGATGGACAGACAGACAAGGAGATGAACGGACCGGTGGACAGAATTCAAGTGGGCCATGCCAAGCAGTGGGAAACACGCTGAGCTGCAGCCTCGGGGACAGTGAGGCATTTTCTATGCCTTGGCACACACACACTGGGTGTTCAGATAACAGGTCGGTGGAGCCACCCTCGTGTTAAGTGTCCTGCTCCTAATGGGGTCCAGGTGAGGGAGGTTTTGAACTCTTCCTTGGTCTGGGTGTGTTTGAGCATTTATTGCCTGGTTCTTCTGACATGCCTTGCTCTTTCCATGGACCCACATGCTCTTAATGTGCTCTGATAAGTAGAGAGCGTGATACCTTTCTGTTTGCATGACTAAGTCACTCATCAGTCTGCGCCTTCGGGTTGGTGCTGCACAGGTGGCTGTCACTGTGCACACAAACCATAGTCTTCCTGCCTCTGTGTTTGCACTAAAAAAGAAGGATCTAAATTCCGTTTTGTAAAATGGAGTCATGGTAATGTCTGCACTGAGCCTGTCATGGGGGCCCCCAGATGCCCTGCGGGGAACTTCTCACCTCAGGGGAACCCCAAGAGCCTCGGTCTGGGAGCTGGAACCCAGCAGCGCCAGGGCACGGTGTGAGCAAGACTAAGTTCTGTGCCCTGCGTCCTGTGCCCTGCGCCCTGCCTCCTGGCTCTAAATGCCACCGTATCTTTCCTCTTTCTGTCACCTGCTTTCAGGACGCAACGTCAGCCGCAGCTGCTCTGAAGAAGGCTGGTCACAGCTGGAGCCCAGCTCCTACTACATTGCCTGTGGGATGGAAGACGGTGCATCTAGTGTGGATGAGGTGAGGGAGCCTTGGGCCTCTGTCCACCCTGCGGTCCACCTTCCTCAGGCTCGCACTTGGCCCCTGGCCCCCCCAACAGGGGACACACAGGACTTTCATAGGATCACATGGCGGGGGGGCGCTACACTCAGAGCAGCCAAAATTGCAATAGAAACCCCCATGCTGGTTTGCCTCTCTATATCTGTAATCCCAGCACTTGAGAGGCTGGGGCGAAAAGATCACGAGTTTGAGGCTATCCTGGGTTATACAGGGAGATTTCCAAAATTCTATTATTTTAAAAAATAAATGAGTGATTGGCAAGCGGGAGGGAGTTCTGCTCGTTCCCATGCTGACGTCCAGCGTGCACAGCAGAAAGAAGGATTCACTGTGGACACTCTGGGCACAGGGTCCATGAGTCTATGAAAACCGGGACTTAGCTGCTCTTGGGAGTCCTGAGGACATCTTCCTTGTGTGAGGCAGGGGCACCAGGAGAGTCTATAGCCAGCCTATCCTCCACCAACAATCCCCCAACTCCTACCCAAAATCCTTGCCTGCCTCCCCCCAGCAACAACAGACGGAGTTCTACAGCGCAGTGAAGACTGGCTACACCATCGGCTACGGCCTGTCCCTTGCCAGCCTCCTGGTTGCCATGACAATCCTGAGCCTGTTCAGGTGAGGTAGAGCCCCAGTGTGCCCCTCCATTGTCTTACCCTCAGACAGCTCCCAGTCCCCGCCCTTGCCTCTGCCAGGCTAACCAACCCAGCCTCAATAGCAGGTGGCCAAGATGTGGCCTCCAGAGTGGTCTTGTTCCCTTTCCTCTATACCAGACACCTGAGGGAGAGCCTGCCAAAACACTCTTGATGCCCGGGAGGTTGGGGACTGTGGGTTGTCACCTTGGAGGAAGGGCCTGTAATACGGAGTTTGGGGCCACATATCTTCCCACCACCTACCTGATCTACCAGTATGGCACCAATCAGGGTGGGGTGGTCCAAGGTCCCTGCTCATCCCAGCCGGATCTGCCCCTTGCAGGAAGCTACACTGTACCCGAAACTACATCCATATGCATCTCTTTATGTCCTTCATCCTGAGGGCCACCGCTGTCTTCATCAAGGACATGGCTCTCTTCAACAGCGGAGAGACGGACCACTGCTCCCAGGGCTCGGTGAGGAGCCGGCTAAACCCCCCCACCCCGCCCCTGCTCCTCATCCTCCTGTGCTTCTGTTCCTCAGCCTGCTCCTCCTTCTCTTTCTCCTCTCTGTCTCTGCCCCTCCTCTCTCCTCAAGGACGGAACCACCCCTCAAATCCACTCCTTTCTCAGCAGCAGCAGCAGCAGGTTGCTGAGCCATCTGGGAAGTTCACAACTCTGCCTCTGTTAGTAAGAAGTGCATGTGGGCACCTCATGGTGAGGGCCCAGATCCCCACACCTCAGTCAGGGCCCAGATCCCCCCACCTCACAGTCAGGGCCCCTACACCTCACAGTCAGGGTCCAGATCCCCACACCTCACAGTCAGGGCCCAGAGCTCCATCCTACCTCATCGCTGGTTTCTGATCTGACCTCAGGCAACTCCCGGCCTCAGTTTCCCCATCTATGCAACTGCTCCCCCACATCCCTCCCAGCTCAACCCTCTGCTCTCTACACCAAGGTGCTGGTCCCACACCACTGTCCTTCTGTCCCGGATCTTGCTGACTGCCTCCCTCAGCCCAGTCCTGGGTGTTCCTGGGGTCAGGAGGCTCAGGGAACCCCTGAGGAATCCATGTCTGGGCTCTGGAGAGTCTGTCTCTGTAGTTGTTACTCTTTTTTCATTGCTATGACAAAAAACTCAATGTGAGGAAAGAAAGGTATGTTTGGTGGGGGTGTAGTCCAACATGGCCGGAAGGCATGGAGGCAGGTGTGCAGGGCAGCTGGTCACATGACCCACCGTAAGGAAACAGAGAGATGAATGCCAATGCTCGCTTTCTCCTGCTCATTCCGTCTGGGACCTCAGCTCCTAGAATGGTGCTGCCTGCCTCAATTAACTAAATCTTTAAAACTCCCTCTCTTGTCGGGCGGTGGTGGCGCATGCCTTTATAATACCAGCACTAGAGAGGAGGCAGAGACAGGTTAGAGGCCAGCCTGGTTATAATAGCTAGTTCCAGGACAGGCCCCAAAGCTACAGAGAAACCCTGTCTGGAAAAAAACAAAACGAAAACTCCCCCCCCCCAGACATGCCTAAGGCGTGTCTCCAGAGTGTTCTAGCTTCTGTCAAGTTGATGCTATTAACCATCATAGCCCTCAAGTGACTCAGAGGACCCCACCCCAGGACAGAACTTGAAGCAGCCGGGACTTCTTTCTGTGCTGTGTTCTCAGGAACTGTAGCTCCCCGAGTGAGGCCAGAGAGGCAGCACACTTAATCCGGATCAGCAATGCCAGCTTCCACTGGTGGTGAGCTCCCAAGAGGGTGGAAAACCCTAGGGTAACTCCACAGGCTAGGGCCAAGCACAGCATGGCTGGATCTGGCTTCCTAACCCATGTCATGAGCGGCTCTGCAGAGTGTCCTCCTAAGGTTGGTGAGGCACGCCTGTGGCTTGAGAAACAAGAGTGTGACCCAGGAAAGAACTTCCCAGTTATAGGGAGGGGAGGGGAGGCTGCTCCATGGAGGTGCCTCACAGCCAGAGGCCTGAGAGGGAGGGGAGATAACCCCGCTTCTGTGTGTAGGGGATGGAAGATAAACGGCTCCCCTGGGAGGGCGGCTTGAGGCTGTGAAATGAGTGAGTGGATCTGAGAGAAGCCGGAGGCCCAGGAGTCCTTCAGCCAGGCTGCCCAGAGTCCTTCAACACCCTGCTCCATGTCTCCCCACCACCTGGTGTCCTTTCCTGCCCACCAGTTCCTGTGGCTTCCTGGAGGAAGATCTGCCCCTCGCCTTCTCCTTTTCCTCACTCTGCCTCCCTTCCTCTCTTAGTTTTCTATGGCTGTGGTAAACACCATGACCAAATGCAACTTGGGAGGAGAGAGTTTATCTCGTGTTACAGCTTCTAGTCTTTCACGAAGGCTCTCAAGGCAGGAACCTGGAGGCAGGAACTGAAGAAGAGGCCATGGAGGGTGCTGCTTACTGGTTTGTTCCTCACGCCTTGCTCAGCCTCTTTCTTGTTGCCCCCTTGACCATCTGCCCATCATGGCCAAGCTCTCCCACATCATCAATTAATCAAGAAAACGCCCCATGGCCCTACTCACAGGCCACACTGGTGGGGAAACTCAGCTGAGGTTCCCTCTTCCAAACAGACACCAGATTGTGTCAGGTTGACAGAAAACTAGCCGGTACCCCTGTTCTACCCTCCTGTCAGCCCGCACTACATTGTCTCTGAGCCCCTCCAAAGCCTCAGCTACACTCTATGGTCAGGGAACTCCTGAAATCTTTAGCAAGGATTCACCCTCAGGGTCCCATTTCCCACAATCCTCACTGGAGGGAGCAGGGAGCAGTGGGCTGGCTGTGAGGAGAATAAAGAAGTAGGGGGCGGGGGAGTGGGGCTGGGGGTGCTGGGCTGGGCAGGCAGAGAGCAAAGCGGAGAGAGGAAGGAAGACAGGGCCATTAGAGGGAGCAGGGCTGCATGAGTCCTGGGCCGGCTCAAAGAAATGGGGGTGCTATATGGGTGGAGTGGTTAACAGGTGGAGAGAGAGCTGGGTGGGTGGAGGGACAGCTAGGTGGGTGGGTGCATTGAGGGATGCGCAGATAAACAGTTGATGAATGGATGTCTGGATGGTGGATAGATGGCTGAGTTCTCATGAGTCAGGAGGTCAATAAATGGACAAATGGCCAGGCATGGTGGCTCGCACCTATAATCACAGCATGCAGAAGGCTGTGAGTTGGAAGACAGCCAGGGATACATAGTGAGTTCTAGACTGGCCTGGTTACAGTATGAGATTGACTGAAAACACACTCAAGCATGCATAATGTGCACACATAGACAAATTTCTGGCGGATGGGTAAATGGGTGACACACTTCCTGTATGTCTTCCTGTCCATCTATTATCCAATTTTTGGACATTGTGACACCATGTTGTTACCAATCAAGCTCAGACTGGAGAACCTTAAGATCGAGTTACCAAAAATATGACCAGAAAAAAAAAATCTCCTAACATTTTAAGCTGTTTTACCGTTTTGTGTTGGACCTCATCCATGGCTATTCTCGGCCACATGCAGCCAGCCACAGGCTGAGAACTGGGCATGCCCAGAGACACGGGATCTGTAGCAAGAGGATGTACAGAAGACACATTGATAGTCGGATTTAAATTACCAGCTTAGCCCAGAGTGCCCAAGAATATAAAGTCGAGATCATAGGAGGACCCACTGTGTACATCTCAAGAGCCTGACTGGGAACTGACAATAATGAAGTTGGCTGGGCCACAACCGTGTCTGTCCCCACAACTAGAGGCTCGGCGGCCAAGGACCTGCCATCCCTGAACCTCCCTCCCTTCGCTCCTCCCCACAGGTAGGCTGCAAGGCAGCCGTGGTTTTCTTCCAGTATTGCATCATGGCCAACTTCTTCTGGCTGCTGGTAGAGGGTCTCTACCTACACACCCTGCTGGCCGTCTCCTTCTTCTCCGAGCGGAAGTACTTCTGGGGGTACATACTCATCGGCTGGGGTATGGTACCAGGGAGGGGGCAAGACTGGGAAAGCTCACTGGGAGGTGGGAGGGTGCAACTCGAGCCTGCTCATGACAGCGGCGAATGTCCTCAGAATGTGTGACCTTGAGGGCATCCCGCATCCCAGACTCCCACAGCTACGCAATGGCACAGGGCCTGAACAGAAACATCCATTTCCCCATTCTGATCCTGACACGCAGGACCACTGCTAATATAGAAGGGTTTAAAATCAGAAAAGGAAAGAAAAACACCTGCCTAAGTGGTCACAGACCCTCAGGCTACCACTCTTGGAGGGTTTTCACCCAGCAAACAGCCTGTATGACTGTGGGTAGCAGCCCTAAGCATCCACCCTCTTCTCTCCCTCCTCTCTGGTTCCTTCTCCCTGTGTTCTCTGCCCGCATTTCCTTCCTTTCCATTCTTCTTTGGCCCTCACAGGGGTGCCCAGTGTATTCACCATGGTATGGACCATTGTCAGGATCCATTTTGAGGATTTTGGGTGAGCTCTTGTTCCATCCCCTCCCTCTGGCTACGGTCATTTGGGGGCAGAGTCCCCGGGAATGATGATACTGCCCAGGCTTGGCAGGTAGAGAGACCACAGAACCGAGTCCAAAGCAAGAGGCTGGAGGGAGATGTGGGGAGTATCAGACTCTGGGCATGGGGACAGAGCCGCAGACACTTGGGGGATGGCTGATTCTCAGGCTGAGGACTTCTCCCCCCAAACCACTGTGGTCTGTCTGTTCAGGTGCTGGGACACCATCAACTCCTCACTGTGGTGGATCATAAAGGCCCCAATCCTCACCTCCATCTTGGTAAGCCCTCCTCTCCCCACTGAGCCAAGGGTAGACAGCCAAACACAGAACACCCAGAAAATATGTCAGAAGGGAACCCCAGGTTTCCATCCCCCTCCCAGGCCTTCAGCGGTCCTCAGGGGAGTCCCCAGATGAAAGCCCCCCTCCAAAGGGAGGGGCTGCTGAGAGGTACTATAGAGGGGTGTCCAAGCACTGGGGGAGACAGCCCAGCATCCTCTAAGTGACCAACACTGGTGGTCCCTCATTCAACAGGTGAACTTCATCCTGTTTATCTGCATCATCCGTATCCTAGTTCAGAAACTACGGCCACCCGACATCGGGAAGAATGACAGCAGCCCATACTCGTAAGTGTGGGCCCTGCACCCCAGCTCCAGTCTTCCACCCTGGACCCTCTGATCGCCCCTACACCTCACCCCACTCCTCTAGAACTACCCAAAGCCAGACATTACTCTTACTCAGGCTCAGCAGCCACTGCCTGTCGTGCCACCCCGCCTCTGAACCCCACGTCCCCTATTCTCATACTCACCCAGTGTCCTCGACGCCCAAACCTGCTGCCCCCCAGGGAGCTTGAGGGGAATGAAAACCCTGTGTCTTCTTCACATACTGTGCCCAGTCCCTGACCTGTACCTGGTAGAGAAAAGCAATGCAATAGATGCCTATAGGGCAGGTGATGCTCCCAAGAGCTCCCACCATGAGGAGGGCGCATTCCTCAATGATAACAGTCGTACTTGTGGATTTCATGCCTGGCACCAGCCAGGAGGTCTCCGTGCATCAGCCATGTCACACTCAGAGTCCCCTATAAAACGTTCCCCACTTTGAACAAAAGGCAGACGCACACTTCCTCACCCTCCGAGGTTTGGGGTCTACCACTATGGGCAGGAAAGAGTAGTGTTTACTTTCCTTATGGCTGCAACAAAGGACCCGACCAGCAGTTTCTGGAAGGAAAGGTCTGTTTTTGCTCCTAGTTCAAGGGTGCAGTCCGTCATGGCAGAGACATGGCTGCTGAGCGTGACGCCGCTGGTCACATGGCGTCCACAGTCTTGAAGCGGAGAGAGGTGAATGCTGGTGCTCAGCTCACTTTCTCCTTCTAATTCTGTTTGGAACCCCATCCCGTGGGATGGTACCACCAGTAGTCAGGGCGGGTCTCCCCGCCTCAACCCCATCTAGAAATCCCCTCGCAGACACACTCAGGGGGGTGTCTCTTCTGCGATGCTGAACCCTGTCAAGTTGTCAGTAACGGTCACAGAGGGCCATAGTGTCCGTGGGACAGTGATTGAGCTCATTGCTTAGAAAGACGAGGGCCATTCCCTATGCTAGGCACTAGGAAGACTGGCAAGTTCCTATAGGAATCGGCACTTATGGGCAAGGGAAAGAAACACAAAATGTGGCCAGGGCACCTGTGCAAAGGCCCATAGGACCTTCACATTCACCGTGGCCATGGAGAACGGAGGCCCACCATGCAGCCCAGATCAGCCTGGCCGTCCCACAAGGGCCCTCCAGTCCAGAAACCTAGGTGTCCTTAAACTGGCCTCTGTTAGGGGAAATCTCGGTGGTGGTTGGAAGACTGTCTGCTGGAGAGTCACGAGCTGCTGGATTTGGGATTCTATTCTGGAATCCAATGGCTGTCAGGCCTGAGCCGAGGCTTTCTCCCATTCCCGGTGTGACAGCATTCTGTACCCAGCAGACTGTGTGGGCAGAACGCCGCTCTCCTTTCCAGAAGGAAACTTGTGTGCCCACTGCCGTTCTGCACACGCTGGTGTCCTTTGCCCAAGCAGCCTCGTTTCCCAAAAGTCCAGCTGCAGTGGGCTAGAATATGGGGGGCAGGACCCAAACTGGCCATGGCCAGGTCTGTGTGGGTGAGACAGAAAGGGACAGCTGTCACTGGCAGAAGGGGGAGCTGGAGCTGGCAGTTCCTGAGGAGGGGCTGTCAGTTCCCTCTTCAATTTAAAGAAAGCCTCCATCTGTCAGCCTCCGAGTGTGGGATGGGTTCATGGCCAAAGAGGTGTGGCTGGGAGCCAGGCCCAAGAAGGAGGGGAAGAACGAGGGTGCATCTGTGTAGAGCTTGGAGTGAGAATCTCAGCACAAGGCAGGAGAGGCGGGGGGAACATGTGTCCCCATCGCACCCACATCTCCCGGGAATCAGGAAAGCATAGCCCTCACTTCCTGGACCAGCTATCAGGTCAGCTGAGTGTACACACGGAGGGATAGCTGAGTGCCTGCAGAGAATGCTGACCCTGCTGGCACTAAGGTGGCAGAAAGACAAGCTGGTCCCTTGGAGCAGGACTCTGGAGGAGGGGTACAGGCTCAGGGATAGTGGCAACTGCCAGAGATAGTGCCACAGCGGAAGAAAGGGGGCCACAAGCCTGTGTTCATCCCCTCCTGCGCTTTGGGCGCATGTGGGCAGCCTTTCAGCAGGGGAGACCTCATTCCTCAGGGCTCTCATTCCCCAACGAGGCTAGTGTCCATGGCTATATCCAAAGTTCTCGAGGAGACAGCATCTCCGATATGGCTGTGTTGGGCATGCATTACCCCACTCTTCAGGTAGGGGAGACTGACCAGGAGGAGGGAGACTGGGAAGTCTCACCTCTTACTGTTATATCCTCAGCGGTCTTCCTCCAGAAGACAGGAACGGAGGGAGTTTAATTCTCTCGTGTGTTCCCCCAGGCAAGGAGGTAGGGGACAAGGGAGCGGGAACACTGACAGACAGGGGCCAGGAATGACGTGGGTGTGACATGGGGATGGTGGAGCCACTGTTCATCCTCACACGATCTGGTCATCTACCCGTGTGAATGCACACACCCACAGCCTGCCTCTCCCTGTCTCCAGGAGGCTGGCCAAGTCCACGCTTCTGCTGATTCCCCTGTTTGGAGTTCACTATGTCATGTTCGCCTTCTTCCCTGACAATTTTAAGGCTGAGGTGAAAATGGTCTTCGAACTTGTCGTGGGGTCTTTCCAGGTACGGATTCCAGTCTTTTCCTTGTCATAAGTGCCTGCTCCGGTCTCATTGTCTTCCTTAACCAGGGGGATAAGGGGCTGTGGGGAGCCAGGGATGGGTGGGGTGGGACGGGGAGAGCCTGGGGTCTCTTTGCCTCACCTCTCTTTTCCCCTTCTTCCTCAGGGTTTTGTGGTGGCGGTCCTCTATTGTTTCCTCAATGGCGAGGTAAGTGCCTCCCAGATCTCTGCGGCCCTGGACCAGAACTCCCAGGCTCTCCCAGGCCTGCTGGGATCATTGAGAGCAAGGGCAAGTTAAAGCTTGCCTCTCTCTCTGGAGTGGTTCTCTTGAGCCCCTAGCGCCCTAGTTGCCTAGAATCTCACTTTAAAATACACTGGAGGACACAGCCTGCACTAACAACCCTGGGTGGGGTTAGGAATAGGGCTCCTGTGCATCAGAGGTGGAGACTATTTCCAGTAGGCCAGTGCAGGCTGACACAGGGGTAAGACATTGAGGAAAGATGCAGCTGCAGCCACAAAAATGCGCTCAAGTGGGTTCCTGAAGAATTGAGGTACATTCTCCAAGCAGTACCCCTCGGCCTCCTTGCACTGCGTCTTGTACCCTTCCTCATCCCACCTTCCCTCTCTCCAACTCTCCTGAGTTTACTCACTGACTCCCAAACCCTGTCCCAACTCTGCTCCTTTCCCAAGATAACTACACCTCTCAATTTAATCTAGGGATTTATCTATGGCTAGTTTATCAAGGCTGTTCTGGAACTCCTGCACCTAACCACCACCCTTTCCGCCTTAGGTGCAGGCGGAGCTGCGGCGGAAGTGGCGACGTTGGCATCTACAGGGCGTCCTGGGCTGGAGCTCCAAATCCCAGCACCCGTGGGGAGGCAGCAACGGCGCCACGTGCAGCACACAGGTGTCCATGCTGACCCGTGTCAGCCCCAGCGCGCGCCGCTCCTCCAGCTTCCAAGCCGAGGTCTCCCTAGTCTGACCGCCAGAGGCCGCCAGGCCCCTCTGCACCCTCCCCTCGCCGGCCCCTGGAGAGGTCTGCAGCGGGCGCCACTAGCTCCAACCTTGGGTCTAGAAGTATTCCTTTGCTGCAACGGGTGACCAAGTCCATTCAAGTTGGAGATCAAAGAGGTCCAACCCTGGATGAAGCGGGGAGGGACCAGCATTAGACTCCGCCTCCAAAGGTCCTTCTGCCAATCATGCCGACAAAATCTGCATATGCCTCCTGGGAAGCAGCCGCCTGTCCTTAAAGCTTCGGGACTCTTGAGGGCAAAAACATTCTGCCCTGTTCGTGCCTAGAATTTCACTGTGGCCCTCAAGTCGCTTTGGGTTAAGTGTTGCCAATGAGACTCCTCTCCGAGGATGCAATGCAGTCCCCTCCCCGAGTGTCCTGCTTTTATCTGCCAGCTCCTCCGGGTGGGTGAGTTCCTCTACCTCAGACAGATACGGTTGTGATCTGGAGTTTCTGTTTGGGGACCACAGCTGTGCTGTGATCCTCGCTCAGGATGGAATTGTCCCAGCGTCGTCGGTATACTCTCGGACCTGGGAACTCAGGGACCTACCTTTGGGAAGGGAGAAGACAGCCCCAGCCAATGCTCACCAAGTGGCTTTGCCCATCAGATAGGATCTGTCACACCAGCCTTATGCACAACCAAAGCAATAGCGATCTGCCCACTCTGGGTGCTCGCCTACCAACTACACCAACTCCTGCAGCAAGGGCCAGAGACGTGAGCCCGCAGGTAGGGAAACAATCTTAGAGAGAGCAGGTATCTCTTCCTGTCACTAATGCCAACATAAAGACTTCCTTTTTACATATTGTGACCTGCTGGATTCTGTTGGGGTTGTATTACCAGCGATGTTATTACCCTCATCCCCTAGTTCCCGTGCCTCCTCAGAGAGAGGCTGGGCGTGGCACTGACATCGGGGGTCAGGACATCTTATGTTCCCTCCACGCTTATAGTCACACAGCTTCTAACCCAAGCTGGTGTCAGCAGGTCCCCTCAGAGCTGCACCAGGCTTGTATGGCAATAAATAAATATCGGCTCTAGCAGGCTTAGTTCCCCTGGCCACAGTGGGTCTCCTGCTTCCTCTAAGCAAGTATGTTATCCCTGCTCCAGTGAGAGATGGTTCATTGAAGCTACTGCCCTTCTGGCTTTGGACAGGAGCCACCCATTTCCATGTGAGTACCTATCCCCAGAGTCTTTGACTCACACTTGAGTGTGAAGAGGTTATAACTGGCCCCGTTGTGACCCTCACCCCCTAAATCCAGCTGGAAGGAGACAGATTCTGCCTTGAACCAAATCAGAGCAGCCAATGGAACAATCAGAAACAGCAAGGTTTCACGGTCATTCCTGAAAACACAGCAAACAGAGAACATGAGGCCCGGGTCGCTGTTGCCTAGGAGCCAACCGAGAGGGTTAGATCAGTGCAGATGGCCCAGTTCAAGTCAGTAAGGAGAGGCTGTGTGACTAACGGAAAGGTTTAGTGTGGCGAAGCAGGTGACGTCAGCAGGTCAGCGAGATGTAGCTTCCAAGCGTCTGGTTCCACTTTGTAAGCATGTGGAGTTGTCTTGCTTGGCGAGCCAGACATGAGTGCCAGGCTGGTACAAAGAGGCCAGGCTGGCTAACAGAGGCTCGAATCTGCCTACAAGGCCTCTTCAAAGGCTGCTGCCACTTGGTCCATCCCAGGACAGATCAGAAATATCTTCTGGAGTATGTGTAGGTCAGAAAGGACCCCCTGCCTAAAGAATAGGCCTGAAATCTCCAACAGTACTGTGCTGTGATGTGGGATAAGTCACGGAGTCCTGGAGCAGAGCAGTTCCTAGTCAAGAGGGCAGAGTGAGTAGAAGCAAGACCTAGCATGTGTTCGAGAAAGGAAGGGCAGAGTTAGGGATAAAAAGACTGGAAGCCTTGATTGGGGAGCTAAGGAAACTTGTGCCAATATCCTAGGTTAGGGACAGCTGTGGGGTAGGAGTGACCCCAGGCAGGACTATCCCAGTCTCTTCCCATCCACGCACCTGTCAAACCAGACCAAGTCATCTCTAGTGCCATCTGGTGGACACTTTGAAGACTTCACCAACTTTGACGATCTTTCTCTGGGAGGCAACCTACACAGACACAGGCCTCCCTTCTGTGCTCCCAAGAGTGAGACAGAAGGTGTGGGGAGGATTGTGCCCAGGTCAGCCCACACACACCCTCACATCAAACTACTGGCCTCACATTAGTCCTGCCTTGACCCAAAAGAACTTAACGGAACCCAGACTCTGGTGGTTCATTAAAATTAAACCCTACCTACAGTCTCTAAGGGCAAAGGCCAGTTAATTCAGGCACCATCTGAACCCAGGGAGGTTCTGTCCGCTCTGTAGGAAAGACCTGTTTGCAGGTAGTCTTCTCACTCCGGAGCAGTCTGTCCAAGGAGGCTTATCCACCTGCTAGCAGAACATCACTGAGGTGTTGGGGGGTTAGGAGAGGTCTTAGGATCCCAAGGGAACATGTTTAGGTGTCACAGATACGTGAATCCAGCCTAGTAGGTGTTGGGGTGCTTACCAGTCTATAAGATGAGGTCGAGAGATGGCTGGGGTTGATGCAGAAAAGGACCCAGGGTGTATGTCTGGAAAGGATGCTAGACCACCAATAGGAAAGGGAGGAGGTCATCTGGGAAGACAATGGCCTGGTTTGAGACATGTTGAATGTAATATGTGCAGGGTGTCTGAGGAGAGACCCTCTGAGGCTACTGGAAATGTGACCTAAAGGGACAGAAGGTGGGAAGAGCAGGGCAGCCCCTTGGAAGAAACAGTGAGTATAAGGGCAAGACCCCAGGCACCACCCCCCCCCGGGGGCGTGCTGGGCACAGTGGGGTGAGGACTCTGACTCAGCCCCTCCATCGTAGCTGCCACGCAAGGTCTTGTTTTAATGAGCAGTGGCGAGCTTCTCCCCGCCCCCATGTGGGAACAGGAACAGCTCTTATCTCTCTGGGGGAAGGGGAAGGGGTGGAGCTCCAGCCAGGGATGGTCAAGATATTAATAGCCCCGGAGGCTATGACTCTGAAGACACAGACTCCCAGGAAAAGGGATGCGTCAGGAGGCCATCTTGGCAATGCCCCAGCCTCCACAAAAGACAGATGGGATAACCAAAATCCAAAGAAGGAAAGTCATTGTAGAGGTTGGTGTTGAGCCCAGCTCTCCAAATCCCATAGCCGTGCCTCAGATACTCTAGATATTGTCAAAGATGGGATCATTCGGATGTGCCCTATCTGGGGACGTGAGAAGGTCAGGCCAGTTAGTAATCCTGATTCTGTCTTGATATATTGTTCATCCTGTATTTTTGCATTAACTTTGATATTTTAAAATACTGTATTAAAATATTATTTACCTTGATTCCTGGGCTGCTGTCTTTGTTTGCCTGCTTTGATCCCACACTCTCAGCAACTGCCTCTTTGGGTCACCCCAGTTCTCGTCTCAACCCCAGGAGTCCCAGCACCCCTGAGTTTCAGGATGCCACCGTGGGAGAAACATTGAGGGACTCCAGGCTGTCCTGTGTGGTTTCCGCAGGGGACGTCGCCAGGCTCACCCTGCAGCTCTCACCAGTGTAGACCCCGGTGTTTGTGCTGATCTCAGTTATTGTCTCTAGACTGTAAGATGCCCGTCCATGTCCCAAGGGCCCTGTTCTCAGAAGCCCATCCACGGGAATGAAGGATATGCCTGATCAGGAAATATAACCCATCTAGGACTTACCTTCTGCAGATCACAAGGATGAGGAGGAGAGGTCATGAGGCCATCTTGTCAATGCCCCAGCCTCCACATGGGACAGGAGGGACAGTGAATATCAAGAGAAGGGATTCAACTTGACACAAACTAGAGACACCTGGGAGAAGAGAGAACCTCAGTTGAGGAATGGCCTCCATCAGGCTGGCCTACAGGCATGTGTGTCTGTGGGGTGTTTCCTTGCTTGTTAACTGATGGAGGAGGGTCTAGCCCAGTGTGGGCAGTGCCACCCTGGGCAGGTGGGTTCGGGTTATATACAGAGTCGCTGAGCAGACACAGGGAACAAGCCAGTAAGCATCATTCCTCCATAGTCTCTGTTTCAGTTCCTGCCTCCAAGTTCCTGCTTGAGTTCCTGCCTTGGCTTCCCTTCCCTTCTCTCAAATCCTCTTCTAGCTACAGGGGCAATCTGTAGCTTCACTTGCCCCTGAAGACTGCCTAGGAGTTGGGGGAGGGGCTCCTGTTTCAGTGGCGAGTGGGGGAGGGGCTCCTGTTTCAGTGGCGAGTGGGGGCCACATTCCTTTTTTGTCAGTTTTCGTTCCTCCCCCCAAGATGTTCCAGCAGTGAGACATGGCCTCCTGTGTCAGCGTTCCCTTCCCTGCCTGGCAGTTCTGCAGTATCTCTTCCCCGCCTACTCTGGAAATGGAAGACTTTCCCCCACCTTTTCCAGGGTCAGAAAAGACCAGCGGCTCCCAGGAGTGGGGCTTTGGAATCCCTGCTCTTTGTTGCTTTCATGCTGCTATTCATTTAGCAGAGCTTCTTGTCAACTGTGTTTCTCATTGCTGTGCCAAAATAGCAAAAGCAACTTGAGAGAGGTCGTTTGTCTCCTGGCACTGGAGATACAGTTCATCACAGCAGGGAGGTCCTGGAAGGAAGCGTGCAATGCTGCAGAGACAAAGCTGGTGCCCACAGTCAGGAAACAAGAGACAAATGCTGGTGTTCAACTTGCTTTCCCCTTTTTTACCCAGCCGGAGACCCCAACCCCTGGGATGGAGACACCCACATTCAGGGTGGACTCCCCTATCTCAGTCAAACCTTTCTGGAACGAAGAACAACCGTTACATTTGCACACCACTTGCCCTGTGCAAATCTAAGATACTGAGGACGGGCGAGGCTAAGACCATCCCAGGATTGATACTCGTGGGAATAAGTGAGAATGGTCCACAGAGGAAAGAAACAGGTGGTGGGGCAGAGTCAGGTCTCTGTGGCCAGGTAGGGTACTCCCAAGGCTTCCCCTGTGTTGGGACCATTTGGAGTCCTGGCTCTTCCCTGCTAGAGTCTTTACTTTCCTTCTGATTTGAGTTACTAAAAGCTGTGTCAAAGTTGTTTACCAGCTCTGCTTCACGAGCACGTGTTGCCTTGGCCTTGAGGATCAGAGGATAAGGTTTTCACCTGTTGACCCACTTGACTGTTGGGTAAATAAGCCTTTATGGTGCTACTGAATAAAGGGCTCTTACCAGTGACTAGAGGTCCCTGTCTCTGTGTGTCTTTGTGTGTGTTTCAACCTCCAGCCCCTTGCCCGAAGCTCGCAAACTGTATGGTAGCGCATGGAGTGCAGACAGGCGCTGTGCACTGCACCCCTAGGCACTGACAGCAAGATCGGGCCAGGCTATTCCTGATAAACCATGTGTTTCACGGTCACATAAATCAGAACTGGGGCCCAGAAACCTCAAGGTCAAGTCAAATCAGACTTTCCAGTCCCCTTCTTCGGTAGAAGCATGCTGAACAGTGTCTGGAGAAAGAGGGCTGGGGTCTCAGAGTGATCTCCTCACAGGCACTCAGATACAGCTCCTGGGGAAAGGACGAGCTTTTTCTGAGGCCCTCCTTTGTGCAACCCGAGGGCCACAGGCTCCGCTAATGTACGTACACCAAGAGGTCCCCCACCCCAAGTTCAACATCCTCTGTGCCAAGTGGCAGAGGACGGGCAGCTCTCGAGAAGACTAATATTTACTCCTCAAACGGGAGCTGCATGGGCCGTTTCCTGTGGCTGGCGTCTGGTTCGCCCAAGGATGGACACAACAGGAGGTGCTCTGGGAGACAAGCAGATGTCCCCTCAGATACCAGCAATGAGACCAGACAATGCCTGGGAGATGGGAACAGCCTGTGCTGAGGTCCCCTTGCACCCGGCCCCTTGGCTTGCACACCTCCAGCTCCCGGCCTTGGTGAGGCCTGCTGGACGGTACCGTGAGAAAGTTCACTCTGACTGGCCCCACGTTCCTTGCCTCTGGCCCTTGTGCTGATCCCTGGGGCCTTGGAAAAGCGCCTGGAACGAGCCCCCAGGGCCATGGTGGTCCTGGTCCCCCATCAGCCTGGCTTCACTGCCCCAGGCGCACACTCTGGGCTCAGGCTATTTCTGGGGTAGGAGGGAAGGCTGGCTTTGGGGCACCTCTGTCCCCCTGCAGCTGTCCCTTGTCCTCATGAGAGCCTTTCAGCAAAGGCCTGCTGTGGGAAAGCCTCAGTCAGGAAACTACCTCAGACTCCCAGAGAAAACAGCCCCTGGGGGGTCAGACGAGTGCGCACTGCTTCCCCCTTTGAGAGCTCATCCTTTCTGCCCCCCACGTTCCCCATCCCTCGTGGGCCCCCAGAAACACACCCTTGCTACTTCAGGCCCTAGCCTCTGCTTTGGCTCCCCCTGGTCCCAGAAGCAGCTATAGACATTCCTTTCATTGTTTTGACACAGGGTCTGACTCTGCCGGGACTGGCCTTGAACCCTCCTGTACCAACGATGACCTTGAACTTCTGACCCTCCTGCCTTTTCTTCCTGAATGCTGGGACTGCAGTCTCTCCTGGCTTATGTGGTGCTGGGGACTGAACCTGGGGCTTCACAAGTTCTCATCATTCTCTCTACCGACTCAGCTACACCCCAGCCCTACCCTGTCTTGCAAAGTTCATGGCATAAGGTGGTGTCTCCTGTCGTTTTATTCCATGCCCATGGTCCTAACGGTCATTTCTTCTATTGATTACTCACAAACATTGCAGACTTTGTCTTTTTTTTTTTTTTTTTTTTTTGGTTTTTCGAGACAGGGTTTCTCAGTAGCTTTGGTGCCCATTCCGGAACTAGCTCTTGTAGACCAGGCTGGCCTCGAACTCCCAGAGATCCGCCTGCCTCTGCCTCCCGAGTGCTGGGATTAAAGGCGTGCGCCACCACCGCCCAGCAGTCATTTTTTAAAATTGGGATTGCCATTTCTTGCCAATCCTCACAGACTGCTCCTATGCTACCCTTACCACTTCCTGCTCTGCGGCCAAACCCTCCCGTTCTTTTCACTGTTCCCGGGATCTCCTATCATTAAACTCGTCAATCTTTTAATTTTTTTTTACTTATCTATTTTTATATCTGTGGGGGTTTTCTAAGCATGTATGTCTGTACACCACATGCATACCTGGTGCCTGCAGAGGCCAGGAGGCACCAGACCCCTGGAACTGGAGTTACAGGCAGCTATAAGCTGCCAAGTGAATGCAGGTCCTCTGGAAGAGCAGCCAGTGCCCCGAACTGCTAAGCTGTCTCTCCAGCCCCAAGCCCGCCAATCTGTTTGTTTAGGGGTTGTGCCTATAACTTTAAGTATCTTCCCCGTCAGATCAGAGGGTCTTCTCTTTGGCACTCAGCAAACTCCACAGACTTTGCCTCGTCCATCCACTTGACTGTCCATCTGAGGCCTGGTCCACAGAATCTCTGCCAGGTTCCTCTCCTTAGTCTACCATCCTCTGATGTCGTGTATGCATGCCTGGCCCAGTGCTCTGCAAGCATGCCTGGCCTGGTGCTGTGTATGCATGCCTGACCCGGTGCTATGCATGCATGCCTGGCCTGGTGCTGTGTATGCATGCCTGACCTGGTGCTGTGTATGCATGCCTGACCCGGTGCTATGTATGCATGCCTGGCCCGGTGTTGCTGTGTATGCATGCCTGGCCCGGTGCTCTGCAAGCATGCCTGGCCTGGTGCTCTGCAAGCATGCCTGGCCCGGTGCTGTGTATGCACGCCTGGCCTGGTGTTGCTGTGCAAGCATGCCTAGCCTGATGCTCTGCAAGCATGTCTGACCCAGTGTTCTGCAATCAAGCATGCCCGGCCTGGTGCTCTGCAATCAAGCATGCCTGGCCCGGTGTTCTGCAAGCATGCTTGGCAGCTGTCATCAAGGCCCCTGCATGGGTAAGACTGAAGTAAAAAGCAGAGACTCATTAGCCCAAACTCTCCCCAAGTCCTCCTGGAGCAGAAGAAGCATCTTCATGGCCCAAACTGCTATTTATTATTTGTGGGTGCTACCAGAAGGGGACGGCCCTCCCTTCCAGGCCAGGAGACAGATCTTACACCTGAGCAAAAGGACTTGTCTACCTTATCCCAACAACTCAAATGAGTATCTTAGAAAGTGGCTTTGGCCTCTTCCTACGACTGAGGCTCAGGACCGACAGAGGAAACATGCTGAGAACACATGCTCCCAGTTTAGGAGGCTGGTCCAAAGTAGTTGCATCAAACCCCTTCCTGGGAATTTTGTCAGCTGTTCCAAAGCAGCTAAGGATAGCGTCCCTGGGCTGGGACGAGGTGGTGTGGCTGACTGCTGCGCCCCCTGGTGGCCACTCGCCTTGTCCACAAAAGCCCAGAACTCTGAGGCACAAAGCAAGGTAGCAGCTATAGAGCCTGCAGGCAGCCCAGCCCAGAACATTTCCACCCCTGCTGCTTTGGTTAGGTACCTACACTAAAGCCTGCATCCTCAGTCCTGTTCAGACCAGATGTCACTTCTCCCACGGACCACCTCAGACCAACAATAGGCCCTGATGCAGAACTACTCACACATATAGACACACGCGCATTAGTAAACACTTCAGTTTATTCTCCACACACTTCTGAAGCCACCTCATGTCATTTTACACGGTATACAAACAGCTGTACAAGATCAGTATGTCATCACAGGTTTCAGTTTATGAGTATGTGAAAGTTAAAATGTGCCCATCGGGTACCCAAAATAGATCTTTGTTATCAACTGAGAAGTAGCTTACAATATGGGCAGCAGACCTTGGGGGTGAGTGTGTGGAATAAATGGTTTGGCCTAAATTAGCAAATTCTTTTATGTTCTTAGAAAAACCCACTAAGCCAAATCAAATCCTAGGGGCTGTGTCGTACAAAGTTTTCATTAGGTAATGTTTCTGAAGCAATCTAAGAATCATATCAATATAAGGGTTAAAGGTCACACATAATGCAGCAGACATGGATCAAAGAGAAAGAAGAATGAGGTTAATTTAAGGCAATTGTGGGCCACAGCCCTGCCCATCACATCCCATGGGTGAGCATTTCCCTCGCCCACTATTACCAGCCCCCTCCACAGCTGCCCTGCTGACGTCTCCCCAGCAACACGAGAGTGGGGGAGAGATTGCGGGGGGCCCTCCTTGTTGACTGGGGATGAACACTGAACTCTGACCCAATCTACGACTAGATTCCTGGGATCCTAGAGCAGGTCTAGAGATAATGGCTGTCCGTGCCCAGGACGAAGAGGCGGGTCCAGGGGAAGAGAGGAGCCAGTTAGACGGCAGCAGCATGAAATGCCACCTGAGCACAGGTGAGGTCTGTGGCCTGTTGCACACTCCCAGCGACCTTGCGGCCCTCTCCCCGTGGCCACCTGCAATCCTCACAGGACCATACAGGGACTGCGAGCTGGTGCTCCTGTCCTCTCGCAGGGAGATGCTGAGGACGGCAGGCAGGGACTTCCACTGAGTCAAAGAACAAAGCTGACCCCCAGGCCACTGGGTTGGCTGACCCTGCCTCGTCTCTCGAGGGCACACCCGGTTTCTTCCACCCCATTCTTGGCTCTCACAGCACACAGGCAGGATGACCCCAGACCCAAAGAAGACATCCAGGCATGAGGAGTAGCTCAGCAAGGGTTTGCTGGACATGGCTAACAGCAGTGTGCACTCCTGACCATGCCGTGTCTCTCTCATGTGTACACACCTGGACATGCCCCGCCTCGCTCATGTGTACACACCTGGACATGCCCCGCCTCTCTCATGTGCACATGCCTGGACATGCCCCGCCTCTCTCATGTGTACACGCCTGGACATGCCCCGCCTCTCTCATGTATGCACTCCTGGACATGCCCCGCCTCTCTCATGTATGCACTCCTGGACATGCCCCGCCTCTCTCATGTGTACACGCCTGGATATGCCCCGCCTCTCTCATGTGCACATGCCTGGACATGCCCCACCTCTCTCATGTGCACATGCCTGGACATGCCCCGCCTCTCTCATGTATGCATTCCTGGACATGCCCCGCCTCTTTCACATGTTATTCATTGTCAAGCATACAGAAGAGACTGGAAGGTGGCTGTGATGGTGTCACAGTGGGCAGGCATTTCCTTCAAGGAGCAACCCAGGTGTGAACGCAAGTTCCGCCCTGATGCCGTTTCCTAGGCTCTGGTCACCTCCCTGGGTCTGCCGGCTACTGCTCTAGCTCCCAGCGGAGATGACAGGAGATGACCATCAAAGTGCTCGTTCTCCTGAGCGCTGAGCCGAGGTGGGGCAGAGGGTCAGGCTTCAAAGTCGGTTCCCTCTCCATCATGGTGCCTGTCTCTCTAGACTCTAGCCTACATCTCTCTCTGGAGGCAGGGATGTAGGAGGCAGAGTGGAAACAGGCAGAGGAGAGGGATACACAGTGGCCAGGGAAGAAAGGGGCTCGAAGAAAAAGCCCACAATGCATGTCAACAGGGTTCACGGTCAGCAAGAACCACAGCCATGGGGTCAGTGAGGTGTCCGTGACTGAGATAGTCCAGCTCTTTCCACCCAGAAAAAGGGAAGTCAGGTACAGTTCCCGCCAAGATAAGGCTCACTGAGGGGCAAGTCACCAGAATCATATGCTTTCTGCCTGAGTGCCGGGTCACTCCCACCCGGTACCAGCAGACAACGGCACCTGCAGAAGTCCGTCCGCAGTCTGTGAGCATCTGGACAGAAAAGCACCTGGAGGCCGTCTCAACGCCGTGTTATGTGAGCCAGCTGGGCAGCAGTACCTAGCTACTCATCTAAAGATGCTAGAGGAGCACTCCTGCCTTGGAACCAGGTTCTGGGCATCAAAGATCCCACGGGGGATACCAACATCCAGGCCTGAACCAAGTTACCCCAAAACCCAGGGTTTCCTGGAAATTTATTTCCCGTCACCACCCTCTTCTAAGGAGGTGAGCCTGCTTGGCTGTATTCCGGATAAAGGTTCTCTGTTTTCTGTTTCCCTTGAAGCACCTTTTCCTTCCATTTATGACAGTCTGGAACCCTGTCAACCAAGTGTGGACAACACCCTCGCTAGCATCTAAGGGTTATGAAGTGTCTCTGGCAAGGGCTCACCCTCAGGACCGCTCACTCACAAGTCACTGCTCGTTGACTGATGACCACAGGCTCAACCCCTAGAGTGTGTGGGGTCTCCAGACAGGGGCAACACAGAGGCTTACAAGGAAAAAGTGTATTTTTAGGCTGATTTTTTTTAACTTAAAAAATGTTTTGAGTGTATGCTTCGAATTAAAAGAATTTTCTCTTCCCTCTGGCCTCCTCTATGGCCACTTCTCTCTCAGGAAGAATGAACATTTGCTTATGCAAAATATACAGAATTACACAGTGTGAGATCAACAAAGACACAAGGCTCACGTTCACATCCAAGGATGTTGCCAATATGACATTTATACCCAGACATTGTAGATTTGATTAAAAATAGAAAATTCTCCTCTAAGGAAACAAAGTCAGACGGCAATGCTTTCCCAACCCAGTTCTGGGTCACAGACACCTGGTGGCTGGCCAAAGTGCAGTACCAGCGACAGCCAAGCAAGAGAACTCTTTACCCCACACACCTGTCTTCCCCGCTACTCAGTAACTTTGGGGATGGCTTTCTCCTTCAGAAACGATCAAAATAGGACTGATCACTTACGGAGCCATATGGCTCAACCCACACAGTTGTGGGGGCACTACTCCAAGAACGAGCCAGAGGGGTGAACCCCAACATGGCTTCTTGAGTGCCACCAGATACCCACACTGGAGATGCAGGGGGCTCTTATTCAGAAGCACACCTTAGCAGCTTTGCACCACGAGTGTCAGTCACACGAAGCTTTGCAACGCTAACACCCACTCAATGCCTGCCCACAAAACAACAGGGCCCTCGGTCTAACCGAGACACTCAAGCGCAGCCTCTCCAGGAGGCACGCAGGACCACGCCTCCAGCAATGCTACCTTAACAGGCACTGGGCTGCCACCCAAAGATGACTGAAGCCTCTCCCCAATTCTGCCAAGCACCGCTGAACCCCAGCATTTCCACTCCTCTCTGCCCCATGGAAAGGACCCGGGGGCTCTCACATCTACTCATGTCCATGTGCTTATGACCCAGTAATATTGGTTATTAATTTAACGATCTTCAGATAGACCCTGCAAAGAGATATAGACAACATTCGTATCCACAGAGTCCCACCACCATAAACGGTCTCTGTAAATTAAATAAACTCGGATTTACTTAGCATTTCTTTAGCCTAAGTTTGCCTTCATTCTAAATGAGCTTCAATTTATATCCAAAATATATTTAAATATTCCAAAAGTATATCGAACCCAAGTTATCAAAAATGTAAACAAAATTTATCTAGCTTACATTTATGAGCCGTATTTTCAAGCTTTTAATTTACCCTGACACTCTAGGGAAAACTGACCGAGGTTTCACTGGAACCACAAACTGGTTTCAACTTTAAAGAGTCTCCTTGCAGACCGTTTCCTGGCAGGCCAACGACCAAAGCTACCATCACGGAATCTAGCGGTGTGCAGCATCGCTTTAGGTACGAGACCAACACATGATCACTCTGACCAGCAGAGATGCTCTCCCGGCAAGCTCTGGCTTCGGCTGCCTGTCCTGCGCCCTCCATGACACCTGCCAGAACCTGTGATCTCGGGAGCTTCATGGATGGAGATCTGAGGTGAAGTTGAGAAGCAGGAGCAGAAACAGACTGGCCTTCCGGGGATGGGGAGGGGAAGTCAAAGGCTCCATTCACTGCATGATGCTGTCCTCACACTCCGTAGTCAGACTGCCTCTCCTGCAGCTGTCTGGTTAGGGTCTGATATGAAGACAGAAGAGCCACTCCTATGTGGAAGAGGATTTGCCAGGTGTTCCTCAACCCGTGCAGGTACACGTTGCCCAGGCAGATGAAGGCCAGCATCAGCACCACCTTCAGAGTCCTGGCTGAACTATAGAACAGGTACAGGTAACACTGAAATGAGACCACAATACAACCAGTTAGAGAGAAGCAGACAGCCTCAAGTCAGATGCAGCCACAAACAGCTGCATGCATGCACCTATTCACTGATGCCTGCATGCATGAGCCTGTTCACTGATGCATGCATGCATGCATGCGCCTATCCGCTGATGCCTGCATGCATGAGCCTATTCTCTGAATTCACTACAGCAAAGCTGGGACCCGTGGCTGCTAACCACCGAGTGAACAGGAGGAGATTCGAAAAGAACAAAACAGTGTCACAGGAGGAAAGATACTAGCGACACACAGGCACATGCCCAGCCTGTGGATGCAGGGAGACATAGCTGCAGCATAGGGGACAGACCAGACCACAAGGCCCTCCCAAGACTGCGTGGCCTCCCTGTGAAGTCCCCCTCGGGGACCTGATGGTTGGATAAGCTATGAGGGAAAGCCATGCATTCACACTGCAGTTTCTCCTGAGTCACAGCCACCCCGGGGGGCACTGCTCCCCCAGTCACGGACTGCACCCACCTGGACAATGCAGGCCACAGAAGGGACAAAGAAGGCCAGGATGTTCCCAACTTCCTCCTGGGCGATCTGAAACAGATCCGGGGCACAGAGAAGAAAGGTTTGGCTGAAAGGAACCACCATGGCACGAAGCTCGTTATTCCCATTTCCCGGGTGTGACTGACAGTTCAAAGATGCCTCGCCAGACTCAGGCGAGGCACGTGACCTTTTTCAATGTTAGACAGACCACACACTCCTGTCTTGGGCCGTCATGCTACATCCTATACATGCAACGAGCTCCCGCCCCCTCAGCCCTCCCAACCCTTCCATTCTGCTAGTGCTAAGCTTCTTCTAGGACCTCCTGCCCCAGGCACTGTCAGCTCCTGGATGCTGTCCCTGCATGATGCCAAGAGACCCTCAAGGCAACCAACCAGGCACCAATTCTACTGCACACAGCTGTCAGGGCCTTATCCACACCACACAGTGGTCAGGTAACTAACCAGTCTGAGGGTTTTCACAGCTACGGCTCTAACACAGGCCCAGTGCCGCTCTTCAAAGGGCCCAGTCCACATCAGCCTTCTGGGCTCAACACCCACGAACCACCATCCCTTACTCTACAGTCAACACCTAACACTGCCATGAGTACTATGGCTTTATCTTTTGTTTTGTTTTTGTAATTGAAAATTCATACGATATATTCTGATCCCGGTTTCCTCTCCCTAACCCCTCTCAGGACCTCCCTACCCCCTTCCATCCAACCAACTCCATGCTTTCTTTCTCTCTTAAAAAAAAAAAACAAAAAAAAACAGGCAAAAATAATAAAATAAAATGAAAAAATACAGTAAACACACACACCTCCAAATCCATAAAAACACAAAATCAGAAACTATAACATACAATCAAAAGGCCAGTAAGAATAAAAAAATGCCCAAACAAAAAAATAGGAGACAAAAATCTATAAAAACACTTCGGTTCTATCTTTAAAAATAGCAGTTCTATTCCTTTGACAAGCGTTCGAAAACTTCCAAAAATATTTTTTTCCTTTTATTGGCCACCAGCAGTGGTCAACAAAAGGAATGCTCACTTAGTCCCAGGGATGTGGGTCTCTGACAAGAGAAGAGAAGAGGCTCCTGTGGGCCACACACCACAGGGTGGGACATCTCTTTCTAGAGCCTGTCAGTGCAAGACTCTACCCTGCATCCTGCTGACAACGGAACCTGGTTCCCAAGGACCGGGAGGCAGCCCAAAGTCCCCGCGGGCAGGCTGTCCACTTCACAGCAGCATCCCAGAACACCCAAGGTCAGTCGCAAAGGGGTCCTTCCAAATTTGTTCAACTTACTACAAAGAGCAATTTTTTGTTTCGAATTCTTTTATTTTATACTCTACCCTAAGCTGAAGATTGGGTGTGGGTTTCTGATCTTCCTGCCTCGGCCTCTCCAGTGCTGGGATTAGGGGTGCATAGCCATATCCAGTTTATGGATTAAAAGTTCTAAAATGTTTTATTTGAACTTTTGATATTCGTAAAACCTAACTGTGCCAGGTGGTGGTGGCCCACACCTTTGATCCCAGCACTGGGAAGGCAGAGGCAGGAAGATCTCTGTGAGTTTGAGGCCAGCCTGAACTGGGACAGACCCACAGCTACACAGAGAAACCCTGTCTCAAAAAACCAAAACAGCAAAAACAACCACAAACAAACAAAAATCCTAACTGCACAGCAAGCTGATCAATAGACTGCCTCCCATGGTCAGCTTCTGTCACTTGTCTTCCCACTGGACCATGAAGCAGGGCTGGGGATGCAGCTCCGGGTAAACAGCGCATGCCGAGGCAGTCAGAATCCTGGGTTCGATCCCCAAGGCCACCTGTAAGGAGTGTTCTGCGAGGTGAACTCCGCGGATGAGGTTCAGGGCAGCGCACATGATGTTGAGCACGAGGGAGAGAACGCCCAGCGCCGTCACCGGTTCCATCCGCAGATTCAGGGCTTCACAATGGAAAGAGAGGAGCGTCCAGTGAGAACTGTATCTCTGCGACACGAGGGGATGGGATACCAACTAGCCAACTAGACCTCTGCTAACAGACCCACGATGCTAAACACAGAACCACAAGCATGCATCTAAAAAGCAACAGAAGTTAGCGGGGCAAGTCAGAAATGATCGCCAGAATGGATCTCAAAAATGGAGGTGAACTTCTTCCAGGGGGAAAAAAAAAGCTCTTTTTCATGTCAGACGCAAATCTGTAAGCACTCAGTTGCCTTTTTATTTTAAGCAGGAGTGCCTTGCCCCCAGAGGGGTGTCCAGAGACACCTGTAATTGTCACCAGGACAGGCAAATACCAGTGGCACTGCTAAGCATCCTGCAGGACATGGGATACCTCAACACAGAGTGACCCAAAACAGCACGCCCAAAGGTCAGGCTGAGATGCTGGGGCACGAGTGTCCAGACTCGAGAAGCATTTCCTCCACCACCTCAGTCTCCAGTTTATAAACTGTTCCACTCTATTCCCAATAAGGACGATGTTCAGGGTCATGTGGGCATCCAGAGAAATCCACAGCAGACATCTCAGTAATTCTAAGATACCCAGGAAGAGGAGGTGTTCCATCTCGAACAGTTTGACTGTCTGGGCTATCACTGTAGCCAGGATGATAACGGGAACATGGACTTGCTCTCTCCCGATGCTCATCATTCAAACAGACCTGGTTCACAGCTGCTGCCCAGTCCCTTCTCCTGCTGTGCTCCTTCCTAAGTATCCTTTCTGGTCCTGACAGTTCCCCCGCAAGTAATGCACAACACATGCCCTGGAAGCCACAGTCCAGCTAAGACCAGCGTTAGTGTGTTAGCTGCCACTAGAACAGAAATGCTACCTGTGAGGACTCTAGCCTTGGGACAACTAGGTGAGGCAGGAAAAGGTCCTGACAGGTGGGTAACTTGGCGCTTTGGGGATTTGCTCCTCTTTTCTAAGTGCTTAAAAAAAACAAAACGTACATTACAAAGGGGTCGCTGTGGTCACTCGTGGCAAGGGGAGAGCTTGGGCTTGATTACCCGGCCTCCTTCTTCAAATTCTCCCAACACTAAACAGGAGCAGCCTGCTGACTGGCAGGCGAGCCAACCTGGGAATCTATTGGTTTAAACACATTCAGCCCAAACCAAATATACTTAATATGCCACTTAAACTTCAAGCCAGGAGCTCAGTATGGAAATTTTTAAAATTAGATTGTTACAATGCAGACAGCTCTTCCAGGGGACACACCATGGCATGTGTGCAGAGGTCAGAGGACAAAGGTCAGAGGACAATGAAGGGAGTCTCCTCCTACCATGTGGTCTTCAGACATCACACTCAGGTGCCCAGGGTGGAGGCAAGCCTTTACCCCAGAGCCACCCACTGGCCCCCACTGTAGAATTTTTAGATGGCACATAGATACTGGCCCTACACCCCTTCTCCGACAAGAGGGTTGTGGTTTCCCAACACAGGCTTCCAGTGCCTTAGTAATGCGGTAAACCACAGAGTCCCACGAGGGGCTTCCAGCACAGTAATTCTCACAGCATGAAAACCTGTGAACTTCACCGTGATGAACAGCCTGCCAAAACGGCCTGGACCCTCCAGAATGTCATCAGACTGCTTCCTTGACACAGGCCACTCTCACAACAGTTTATTCAAGTATATCCCAAGATACTGAACATGCTACCACCAAACCAGACCATTTTTGAGTGGGGGGAATTGTACCTGACATGCGTCCTTTCGCACCAGAGAACAGCAGGCACTTACCAGACTCAGCGTGCACCGGGGTGTGGCCATTCAGCACGCCCCCATTGGCCACGTCTGTGCCCTCCAGGGACAGAAGTGCTGGAGGTTGGAGCTCAAGCTCCTCCTGAATCTTTTCGAAGCCACTCTTCATCTGGGAGGAGCTCATGTGGTTAAAATGCCACTTTGTTTTCTGAATGACACTGTCTGCAGAGAGAGAGAGGTCCAAGGTGAGCATCGTCAGGATGGGCGCTCCAAGACAGCATGCAGGGAGCGAAGCGCCCGTTGCTAAGCAACTGGCAAGTCAGCCAGATTCCAAACTGAGTCGGTTACGGGAGGTCAGGTGACGGCTGCGCATTAACACTAATCTGATCCATTTCTTCAAAGCATAATAATTAAGTGTGGCTGCAGAAATCTACCAACCTCAGCGACCCCATGGGGGGGGGCAGGAGGCACTGGACTGAACTTGGAGTTGGGGATGAGAATCCCTGACAGCCTCATGTCAAGAGCTTTCTGAAGATAAACATGGCTCTACAGTACAAGCTGGGAGGCCACGTTGGGAGCTGTGCGCGTTGTGTTGGCCTACTCGGCACAAGCTGGGGCCATCTGGGAAGAGGAACTTTCCAGATGAGAAACCGCCTGCAAGAGTTTGGCCTATGATGGCAAACCTGTGATGGGGGAGGGCAGGAGCCCGCTGCGGGTAGTGCGACCCCTGGGAAGGTGGGCCTGGGCTGTACAAAAATGCAGACTGAACATGTTGGCCATGGGTGGGGCGCAAGCCTGTAAGCAGCATCTCTCCATGGCCTCTGCTTCAGTTCCTACTCCAGGTCCCCTCCTTGAGTTCCTGCCCTGACTTTCCTTCATAAGATATGTATATAAGACATATATGTGTGTGTATGTGTGTGTGTGCGTAATATATATGCATATATATATATCATGAAGTATATATGTATACATGTACATATATAAGTATACACATATACACACCCTGTAAGCCAAACAACCCTTTTCTTCTCAAGGTGCTTTGGGTTGGTCATAGTGTTTATCACAGCAATAGAAAACAAACTAGGAAAGAAATACTGGTTTTGAATCTTTCAGTCATATTACTATTAACTCATTTCAACAAATGACATGGCTTTATCTGTTTTGTTTTGTTTCTTTAAGCCAAGGGTTCATACAGTCCAGGCTGGCCTCAAATTTGCTAGATAGCCAAGGATGGCCTTAAACTCCTGATGGGGCCAACTGCTAGGGTTACAGGTATGTGCCACCATGCCTGGCTGACATGTTTTTGAAGTTTTCCTTGCATGCATCAGGAAGCCCCAATCACACACACACATGATTCCAGCACCACTATTCTCTGACTCATGCTCCCATACACTAAGGAGTCTTGACAGTGCTATGATGTGGGAAATCCTTTTGTATATGTGTTGCTTTTATTGGTTAATGAAAAGAAGAAGCTGCTTGGGCCTACGGTGGGGCAGAATAGATCTAGGTAGGAAAACTAAACTGAATGCTGGAAGAAATTAGGCAGTCAGAGAGATGCCATGTAGAACCCGGCAAGCCACAGCCTCGTGGTGATACACAGAAATAATAGAAATGGGTTAATTTAAGATGTAAGAGTTAGTTAATAAGGAGTTTGAGCTAATAGGCCAAACTGTTTTAATTAATACAGTTTCTGTGCGCCCAGACGTGGATGACTGAATCCACAGAAAGCCTGAGAAGGCTTGGGAAAGAATAGAGTAAAGCATGTTTTCTTGGTAGCAGCAATTTCTTGGGTCTGCTCTGCTTGCTAGAGGCAAGCAAGCACTCTCATCTAAGAGAGGCTTCCTGACTCAGCTTTAGCTGCAAAACCCTGCAGCTCTTTTAAGAGGTCCTGCCATGAAACACTTAAACGGTGTCGATGAAAAGCTGAACGCATGCTTTTTGGTTTTCAGCTGTAGCAGGAAAAAAGCTGTCAGGGCAAACTCTGACTCTTTCAGGCAGGCAGTCTGACTGAGTGTGGTCTGTGAGCAGAATGTTGCAGCTTGCTTGCTGGCAGGGACCCTGAAATGCCACAGAGTTGTGGCAATAAAAATGGCTACAGCCGGCACCTCCGTCATGAGGCTGGAAAGCTAAGGAATGGGCTGGATCCAGTCTTCAAAGGCACGGCTTTAACCCTCTCCTTAAAGACTCATGTAGTCAGAAAGAGAGAGATATACAGTAAAAAGAGATTCAAAGAGAAAAAAAAATCTCTAAATGGTTTACTGTGTGTTAAAAATATATGCTGGTTTGGGAGAGAAAAGAAAAAAGTTAAAGTTCTTAAAAAAGAAAAAAAAAAGAGAGAGTAGTTGGGTGTGGTGGTACACACCTTTAATCCCAACACTTGGGAGGCAAGGGTAAATTGACCTCTGTGACTTCAAGGTGTGGCCAGATACACCTTTAATCCCAATGCCTGGGAGGCAGAGACAGGCGGATCTCTGTGAGTTCAAGGACAGCTTGGTCTACAGAGTTATTCCAGGACAAAGATATACAGAGAACCTGTCTCAAAAAATAAAAGTAAAAATAAATGAAATAGAGATTAAAATAAAGCCACACAAAGATGGAAAATACACAGAGAATCTTGATACTGTATGCTATTATGCTCTCTTTGAATTGTTTGAATGCTGAGGAAGGAGCAACAGCTGTTAAAAGATATTTGTTTATAAATGCTGCTGAACTAATCCAACATAGATATTTTGAAAATACCTTGACTTCAAAATTCGGATCTAAGGTCATGATGCTTTGAAAAAGTCCTTCTTTTGTTTTCACAGAGGGTGAGACCCTGTGGATTGCTTCTATCCCAATATGGTATGACAGACCACACCCTCCTGAAAGGTTGCCATGAACACCCTCAAAAACTTAACTTCACTCAATTGCCGACTGAGATGACCCTGGCACATAGGTTACATCATGAAAGATCCGATTAACAGTGCCCCCATTTAGCAGAAAGCAGTTTGGAGAAAAATAACTGTGCCCATATTCCCAAATATTGTTTATAAATGTTCTTTTACATTTAAAGGGGGATATGATATAGATATGAATAATTTGCATTGGTAGGGATTTTAAGATCAATTTTTATAAATGTATATGTACTTTTGATATTGGTTAAGGTACTGTGATTGTGTAGTTCATGTAAAAATTAATGTATATAGGTTGTTAATGGATAATCATCAATAATAGTCAAGCTTGTAGTCATGTTAGTTAGACTTTCTAGATGTGCATAGATATATTTCAGATAGGCATTCTTCATATCTTTCAAAGACTACAGAATATGGCATTTTAAATGTTTTAATAACTTAGGGCTTTTCATGACAATGAGACATGTCTACTCCTAGCAGCACCAATCTACTTCAAAAGGAAGATGGGCATCGAAGAGGCTCCTTATGGAGTTGGTTAGCCATTTGGGCAAGAAACTGCTCTTGTCTGGACTGTTGCATAAACTGGACACAAAGAACCCTCAGAGAGAGGACTGCTAAACTTGCCTAAAGGTGAGATGGTCTCTCAGGGTTCCTGATTCATGAAAGAGTCTGCGAGATATTCTGCAGGACACAGCAGAAAGTGACTAAACTGTCTTTGGAATTTTCTGCTTCATGGAAATGTCTGCTGGATACTATGGGCCTGTAGGCCGAAGATGGATGCCCCAACGGTACAAAAGAACTTTGGGTTAACTGTCCAGGTAGCGAGATGTCTCTGTCATTTCTAGAGTTTGGAAGTTGCTTACTTCTTGTTTACTTAGGTAACATTATATCCTTCTGGAGTCTTTGATGGAGTTGAAGAATAGATAGATAGTTATAGTTATAGTTTTCTATTGTTATGATAAAAGATAAAATAGATGTAAATATTGTAACTGTAATTCTTGCTTGATAACTGTTTTGTTATAAGTAATTTTACTATGTTAAAATGAAAGCCTTGGGCTGGAGAAATGGCTCAGTGGTTAAGAGCACTGACTGCTCTTCCAGAGGTCCTGAGTTCAATTCCCAGCAACCACATGGTGGCTCACAGCCATCTATAATGAGATCCAGCGCCCCCTTCTGGCATTCAGGCACACATGGAAGGAATGTTGTACACATAATAAATAAATAAATCTTTAAAAAAAATAAAATAAAATAAAATGAAAGCCTTCTTTTTTGTTTAAACAGAAAAAGGGGAAATTATTTGTTACTTTCAATGGTTAATAAAGAAACTGCCTTGGCCCTTTGATAGGACAGAAAATTAGGTAGGCGGAGTAAACAGAACAGAATGCTGGGTAGAAGGCAGTGAGGTCAGATGCCATAGAACCAGCCGCCAGGTCAGACATGCTGAATCTTTCCCGGTAAGCCACCACCTCACAGTGCTACACAGATTATTAGAAATGGGTTAATCAAGATGTGAGAATTAGCCAATAAAAGGCTGAAACTAATGGGCCAGGCAGTGTTTAAATGAATACAATCTGTGTGTTGTTATTTCGGGTGTTAAGCTAGCCGTGTGGGAGCCGGGCGGAGTGAAAAGCAGGCCTCTCGCCTCCTCACTACACGGATGGTTACGGCCAAACCTAGACTTCAGTTTCTACAAACATAACATCATATGAGAAAGAAAAGGACAAAGACAGTTACAAACCAAACTCAAGAAAAGTGTAGGGCCGGGAGGCCAAGCCAATGCATGTGGCATCATAGGAAGCTATGAAGTCCCACCACAGAGTCTCCAGGAAGCAGAAGGCCATGGCTGCCGGGCACTGGCGTGAGCAGATGGCCATACAGGCCACGTCCCCCGATGATGAGAAACTGAAAGAAAAGGTGACGTCTGAGCTGCCAGGAGACAGAATAAATACCCACCTCATCTTGGGTTAATGTTTTACTTTGCTTTTCTTTAAAGATAAGATCTCTCTGTCGCTCAGGCTGGCTTCAAATTATGTAGCCGAGGCTGGGTCAAATTATGTAGCCAAGGTTAGCCTTTAACTGATGAGCCTCCTGCCTCAGCCTCCTGAATACTAGGATTACAGGTACAGACTCAGTACACACATACACATTCAGGCAAAACAGTCATACGCATAAAATTAAACAAATAAATCTAAATTTTAGAAAAATTTAAGAAAAGACTAAGGCTGACAAGATGGGTCAGCAAATAATGGTGCATGCCTCTGAGACTGATGGCGGAGTTAAATCCCCAGAATCCACATTTAAAAGCTGGACGTGGAGGCATGCATCTGTGACCCGAGCACTCCCAGGACAAAATGGGAACTAGTGACAGAATTGCTTAGAAGCTTGCAGGCTAGCTAGCCTAGAACAAGGGAGGCCTGACCTTAACAAGGTGGGGGATGGACCTCCCTATGAATGCTATGGCATCTGAATAACCACATTTCTGTGTACACATATGTGTGCACACAGACATATACACAACATAATAAGTCAAATTTAAAAAAGAAATGATTGCCAAGCGGTGGAGGTGCACACATGTAATCCCAGCACTCGGGAGGTAGAGGCTGGCAATCTCTAGTTTGAAGCCAGTCTGGTCTACAGAGTAAGTTCTAGGACAGCCGGGGATCCACAGAGATAAACAGTCTTGAGAGATTAAAAAAAAGAAGAAATAAGAAAAACCTGTAAGCTGCCTCCATGACAATGAGGGTGGATATTTAATGTAAACTATGAAGAAACAGGTGAGTTGGGGTGACTGACTTAATGTGCACAGGTGTTGGGGTCAACCCCAGCACCATAAAAACAAGCAAAACGAGAAAAAATCAAGAGCAGAACATTTTATAGTCCTATTTTTTTTAGAAGTTACCAAGGCAGCCCGAATTTAATTATGAAGTCATGGACTTCTTTAGGAAAAGGGAGTCCTGACTGATGCACAGCTTCCTGAGTGCATGCAGATGGCGCAGGGAGGAGGCAGCAGAGTCAGCAACTCCAGGAGTGGGCTCCACAAGGGGGCAGCTCAGGCCTCCAGTCACCGTCCTCTCTGCCTGATACTATCGTTCCGCCTGCCCTCAGGCCAGGCTGGCACTTGCCTTCTACTTTTATGATTCTGAGGCCAAACAGACCTAAAAGGATGCCAACGTCTCTGGTCAGTTTTAAGTATCATGAAAGGGGAAGAAAAGGGACTTGGCAAGCAAAGACCTAGCTGGTAAAACTGCAGGCAGGTGTACAGTTTGTAACAAGCCACTTGACTGTTTCCAAGCCTGCCTTGCTCCTCAACACAAGAAAGGACCGAACACACAAGTGGCAAACATGGGGCCTAACTGGCTGCTTTCAAATCCTGGCTCCACCACTCACTAGCTGAAGCTTCCTTAAGTCGCTTGACCTCAATTCCTCCTTGGCCAAGCATGTGACCTGTCTGGCCTGCCTGACCCTGCCAAGTGCCTCATAAGCCCCTGAAACCGCAGGAACGTCATGAGGATACAAAGCATCCACAGCCTCTGCCGTCATCATCGTCACTGGTACCCACCATGGGCTTTCCCTATTGTACTAACTCCCGTATCTGTTTCTCTTCTTCCCTCATGAGACTTTAAGTTCTTTGAAAGGAGAGGCCCACCCTCACTCACTTTCATTCCCCTGTTCCCGTCATGGAACAGCCACAGGAAAATCCGGGCTGGGATGAGGCTTGGTTGGCAGAGTGCTTGCACACCCCAAATGTGGTAGTGCAAGCTGTGGTCCCACCAACAGGGAAGTGGAAGCAGGAGGATCAGAAGGTCAAGGCCATCCTCCGCTGCCCTCTAAGGACAGGGCTTGGGGAACTCTTGTGTCTGGGCTCCTCCACTTTTCCCTCCCCGGCATTTTAACATAGCTTCTAGTCTTCTTCCTTCTGTGGTAGCTAAGTAAAAAACAGAATGATGAAAGGGGTGCCCCCTGGGGAGGAGCCAGGTCTCCCCACATCCAAGGATGCTCTACGGACAGCAGATGATCAACGGCACTGAATGGCGGTGCTGAGGATGGACATCCACTCCTTCCCTGACTCTGTTGCAAGCATACACCACCTGACTGCTGAGACCATACCTTTAACCTTCAACCCACACTGCTTTCAGCAGTGTTACCTCAGCCTGTGGGTAAAATGACCCCAACTTTGCTGACGTCCTGGAGAAGTGAGTGTGTTCACTTACTAGATATGGAAGTCACGGCTTTCTGCAGAACCTCGGCCTGGATGCTGAGCCAGCCTCTGGGCTAAGGCCTTGAGCTGCCTCCTGCATTCCAGAAACTCCTGGGCGTAGTAGAAGTCAGTGGAGGCTGAGAGGGGCAGCCCATCCCTCACCCGTACTATGCTGGCAAAAACGATCATGGGCATGGTCCGCCAGAGAAGTCATGAGGACACCTGAGGGAAGAAAGGTCACCTGTTAGTGAGGCAGGAGATGGCGCCAGGGACCCCAACACTGGAATAGCAAATTATTTCCCCTGTGCCACTCCCGGTTCTCCCCACTTCGCTTTCTTCCCTCCTCCTCCTCTTTATTGAAGCCTCCCCTTCCCAGAACTAAGCCTACTGGGATGAAGCACACTGGGATGGAGGAAGAGGTGGGGCCAGCAGGACTGGGGCAACAGCAGCAACAGCAGGAAGTAGGCTGCAGAATTCAAGGTCCTAAAGGGACAGGAAGCGCATGTCCCAAGCGGCACTTGTCAGGCCACCCAGGGAAGGAGGTCCTAAGCAGTTCAACTGCCACACAAGAAATGGGGGGACGTGGAGGCGTCTGGACACAGCAGCGGCAGTGCCGGGGAGGGGCAGAAGCAGCTGGGAGCTGAGAGCACAGCCTCCGGAATTTCTGCTGTATGACACAGAGTGAACTGCATCATGGGAAGATATTAAATATTTGGTCATGCTTTCTGAACACATTGGGAAACAAAAGGAAAGAGATCTGGGCCTTGTGGTGCCTTTGGCAAATGAGGAAAAAGTACCTCTGAGGCTGGAAGGAAACCGGTGTTAGCACAGCCACGCGGCCCAGCAGGGGTTGGTCTACTGGCTGACCCCCCTGAACATCTGCATGGGACACGGTCAGCACACACACACACAGAGAGAGAGAGAGAGAGAGAGAGAGAGAGAGAGAGAGAGAGAGAGAGAGAGAGAGACTGACAGACAGACCGACCCACCGACCAAGGGAGATCTCAACCCCATTATATCCCCAAACCTTTCAGGCTTGCCAGGCTGGACAGACTTTTCTCATTTCCCTGGTTTAGCATGTCCCCTAGGGTAGGTTGTTAAAAACAAAAGCTGTACTTCAAATTTCCTGCAACCACCAGGGGGCACTGTAGGCCTTGTAGCCTTACAAGGTGGATGCTGATCCAGGGAAGAGCACCGGGTGAGCATGGAGGTCAACACTGAGTGCGCAGGAGGTCAACAGTACTACCTACCACGCTTTAGCATTTGCAAGACTGACTTCTAAAAACATCCTGGCAAAGTCCTAGCTGAGACAGAGGAAGAACAAAAGATCAGTTTGAGAGAACAGGCCTGGGGTTCAAAACACTAACTCCAAACAAGGGCCTCGTATGGTCAGTATGGCCTTATCTGACGTGAAGAGAAAAATAAAATGAAAAAAGACAATAAATTAAAAATGTGGGGCTGGAGAGATGGCTCAGTGGTTAAGAGCATTGCCTGCTCTTCCAAAGGTCCTGAGTTCAATTCCCAGCAACCACATGGTGGTTCACAACCATCTGTAATGAAGTCTGGTGCCCTCTTCTGGCCTGCAGACATACACACAGATAGAATATTGTATGCATAACAAATAAATAAATAAATAAATATTTTTAAAAAATATGCCAGGAGAGTTAAGACAATCCCCAAGCACCCCAAGGTAATACATCTACCAGCTGGGCAGTGGGGGCACACACCTTTAATCCCAGTACTCGGGAGGCAGATGCAGGCAGATCTCTGTGAGTTCTAGGCTACAGAGCAAGTTCCAGAGCAACCAGGGCTACAGAGAAACTGTCTTGAAAAATGAGAAAAATACAAAAAACAAAAACTACAATATGTGAGTTACCTGTTAAGGCTGCAAGGAGGAAACAGGTATCATTTCCAGGGGACAGTAATCATGAGAACCAGTTTGGCCGCTCCCAGAAAGATCCAGAAGATCTCACCATCACCAGAAGACTTTTACTGACCAAACCTGCTTCTCCTCCATAAGGTAAATAAAAGTTATAACTGACTTCAGCTCTGTCCAGTTCTGTGAGAGCTGCCAGGAACTGAACCTTTAAATCCTTCAAAATATCTGGTGCTTAAACAGAGGTGGTGTTAGGAATATGTCACCTTAGCCGGGCGGAGGTGGCACACGCCTTTAATCCCTTTAAAGTTTGGGAGGCAGAGGCAGGTGAATCTCTGTGAGTTCGAGACTAGCCTGGTCTACAAGAGCTAGTTCCAGGACAGGCTCCAAAACCACAGAGAAACCCTGTCTCAAAAACCAAAAACCAAAAAAAAAAAAAAAAAAAAAGGAATATGTCACTTTTGCCTGCTTGACTGCGGTGACAGACGCCTGGGGGGAGGGGCTGAGGAAGAATTTAAAAAATGGAGACAGCACTTTCAACACTGCTTTCCTTTAGTAACCCGCACCTTGGGGTGGGAAGACGTAGCTCAGCAGTAGAACATTCATCTCGTAAGCATAAAGCCCCAGCGGCACGGCGAACAACTAAATGCTTCAGAAGACAGAAAGAGTCCTGAAATACAGGGAGGGCTGACCTCTGCGGCCATTCACTCTTGTGAACTTGGAGCCATGAGCTATCACGAGGCAGTCTATACCTGAATAAGAGGGCATGCCGGGAATTGTCCCTGCACTCCTGAGTTCAAATCCCACTTGGGCTACAAAGTGAGACCCTGCCTCCCAAACTCAGAATAAAAAAGAAGAGATCAAGGGGAGACGTGGCTGGACTGCTCCTGGAAGTGCAAGGTAGGGCTTTCCCAGGCCCTACTAAGTGCAAATAAAACCCCGGGCCTCGGCTGTAGGACAGTCATAAAGAGGTTAAAAAGGAGGCAAGGAAGCCAAGGGCAGGGTCATGGGACCATCATCTTAGACCTGGTGGTGGAGGTAACATGATCCCATCACCACTACAACAAAACCTGCTTCCTTAACTTAATCAGGATCAGCGAGGAGAGGTGTAGCCTCGAAAGTCAGGAGAGCCTTGCACTAAAAGCTAGTCTGGAGGCCGGAGAGATGTCTTGTGGTTAGAGCACTGGCTGCTCCAACAGAGGACCCAGGTTCAATCCCCAGAGCCAGGGCAAAGTTTCTACACTTAACTTGAAATAATAAAAGACTTTTATCAGGCAACTGTGACAATTTCTCTCTCTCTAAATACACAGACATGTGCACACACATTGGTAAATGCCTGTTCATAGCTCAACTAGAGGGAAAAAGCCATAAAGGATAAACACAGAAATAGCATAGATTAAAAATCATACGGGCATGGCAGCTTACACTTTTAATTTCATCACTCCGGGGCGAGGGTATCTCTGTGAGTTCAAGGCCATCCTGGTTTACAAAGCAAGTTTCAAGATATCCATGGATAGATACACAGTTGAACACTGCCTTAAAAAATTAAAATTAAAAATAAATTTTTAAAAGCACAGGCAGGCCGGGTGGTGGTGGCGCACACCTTTAATCCCAGTACTCAGGAGGCAGAGGCAGGCGGATCTCTGTGAGTTCAAGGACAACCTGGTCTACAAGAGTGAGTTCCAGGATAGGATCTCTGGAACTACAGAGAAACCCTGTCTCAAAAACAAACAAACAAACAAACAAAAAAGTTTAGGCAGAAGGAAGAACAGAATAAAATAGGAACCAATGTAATTAAGTTAAAAAAGAAATGACAAATTACTACAGTGCCACTCCTAGAACTTAACCCAGAGAAGGAGAACTACACAGCACTGGGTAAACCTTTGTTTGCCCTGGCCGAGAAGTAGAACTGAAGAAGGCCTGCAGATGGTAACAGCTAAACAAGCCACAGGGCACTCACTCCACAACACACTGTTAGATAAAAAAGGGAACAATTAACCGGGTGTGGTGGCGCACGCCTTTAATCCCTCAGGAGGTAGAGGCGGGTGGATCTGAGTTCCAGGACAGCCAGGGCTACACAGAGAAACCCTGTTTGGGGGAGGGGGATAGTTGGTTTCAAAAGGTCTCACACACTGGGCTGGAGTTCAGTGGAAGAGCTGAACAGCGCGGCTGAGGCCTTAAGTTTGGGCTTCAGAACTGCCAACATCATCAGAAAGAAAGAAAAAAGGGGGCTCTGTACTGTGAATGCCTCTGCATAACGTGCTCAAGGCCAGCTTGAGCTATACAGTGCGACCTTGTCTCAAAAATAAAAGAGCTGGGGATGCAGGTCAGAATTAGAGCTTTTGCCTAGCATGCACACGGCCTCAGTTCAATCTCTACTACCTCTAAATAAATAAATAATAAATTGATTAATTAATTAATCAAATGAACCAGGTGAAGGGTCCATGGTATCTCTCTGTGTATTATCTTTGCAACTTCCTGTGACTGTAAGAAAAAATACTGAAAGAAAAAAAGGAATTAACATCAGGTTTTCATGGAGGACTTCTTTCTTACAAGAGTCATATTTAAATATGGCCGCCAACACGAGCGCCCCTTCTGCTCCCTGTGAGAGCTGAGAGAAGCCTCTCCCCGCAGTGGCTCCACATTTTTAAATTGAAGATACGATGAAGATGATCAGGGCTCAATAGACAAAGCTGCTCCGAGCCAGATAGCATTCCATTTAAAACAGGGGGGGTAAACCTGGGCTAGAAGACACTGGAGGCTGAGGCGGGAGGACAAATTCAAGGTTGGTCTGGGTTCTGAAACAAAGTCTTCACATCACCCTGGCTACCAGGGGTCAATCCCTGGGACCTACGTGGTAGAGGGTGAGACCTGACTCCTGCAAAGTATCCTGGTTTCCACAAATGTGTCATGGAGCATGCATATACACACACACATGCATATACACACACACACACATGTATACACACACGTACACACACATGCACTGCCCAAACATGCACATACACACACAATTAAAAATATTTTATCTGGGCCGGGCGGTGGTGGCGCACGCCTTTGATCCCAGCACTCAGGAGGCAGAGGCAGGTGGATCTTTGTGAGTTCGAGGCCAGCCTGGTCTACAAGAGCTAGTTCCAGGACGGGCACCAAAGCTACAGAGAAACCCTGTCTCAAAAAACAAAAAAAAAAAAAAAAAAATTTTATCTGGGTGGTGGTACATGGACAACAGTGAGTTCCAGGATAGCCAGGGCTACACAGAGCAAAACTCTTTCAAAAACACCAATAAATCAATATAAATATTTTTAAAAGAACATCTGAGAAGATGAAGAACCAGTTGTCTATTTATGTTCACGAAATGAGAATGTAGGTTTGCAGTGTCTCTCCATACCTCTGGACCACATTTGAACACTCTTGCACAATAATCCTCTCGCAGAGAGAACCAGGAAGGTTTCTATGGACGACATTCTGTGTAAAGCAGAAGCATGGGTGATGGTCAAAAGGTCCATGCTCATGTTTTCTAGAACACATTGTTTTTTTCAAGATAGGGTAGCCCTGGCTGTTCTAGAACTCACTCTGTAAACCAGGCTGACTTCGAACTCACAGAGATCCACCTGCCTCTGCCTCCAGAATGCTGGGATTAAAGGCGTGCGCCATCACTGCCCAACTTAAATAACACATCTTAATCCACTTTCTCAAAACTCTCTTTACCATTGTTGGCAACTGCCAAGCATCAGGTTCTCCCTGCTCTACCCACAGACTCTGCCTACACCGGAAGCCATCTTCACTGTCACTTCCTCTCTGGTTTACTCTTTACCGTCCCCCAAATCCCCTAACATGCTGGCACAGGGGGTGCAAAATACAAACTTCAACTAGCAAAACAAGCCAAGTTTAGCACGCAAACACTTAGTCAAGCCTAAGCACCCACCATAGGCACACTTCTGAGGGAGGCATGCTAAGGGAACCATGAACCCGTGATGGATCTAAGACCTGATTACCTAACGTGGGATCCTCTAGGCTCCACGTTGCTTGGGGATGGGGTAAGAGGGACAAAGAGGTCAACTAAGTCATCTTTAAGGGAACTGAAAATGTTTGTTTTGGGTTTTGGAGACAGGGTTTCTCTGTGTAACCCTGGCTGTCGTGGAACTCGCCTCTAGAGACCAGGCTGGCCCCAAACTCACAGAGATCCACCTGCCTCTGTCTTCCAACTGCTGGGATTAAAGGTGTGTGCCACCACCGCCCTGCTTGATCTGAATTTCTTTACGGGACTTCAAGATGTCCTCTCTGTTGCCCGTAAAACATTAAGTAGCATTTACATTAAGTGGTACAACTGTCTTTCTGAGGAAGCTGCGGTGCAACGGAACCTGCTTATCAGAGTCAGACCACTTAAAGCCGTCTCCATCTTCATTTCCCTAAAGTGTTCTTCACCTGGAGAAACTTTCTGCAGACTTTTACAGGCATTCGCCCTGCCCATTGGGTCTGTTCTGCATGCTGCTTTTGTTTTCCTGATCTTATCACCAATTTCACCAACCGAGTTGGGCATGGGAGTCACACACCTCTGACCCCAGAACTTGGGAGCAGGAGGCAGAAGGATCTCACGCTCAAGGCCAAACTCGGGTTACAGGGAACCCTGTCTCACAAAGCCACAAACTGGACCAACTCCTTTCATCAGTGGCAACTCTCTTCCTTCCGCGGCTTTGGCTTTGTGCAAGCTTGACGCCCGCCCTGCTCTGTAGGTTCTTTGTCCTGGGGATAGCATCCAAGTCCAGGAAAGTTAGTGCAGGGGTGACCAGGCCTCGAAGAAACCAAGTCCTGCAAGACCAGCCCGCTAAGGAAACTTTGCTATCAAAAGCCAGGGCCAGAGCTCAGCTTACCAAAGGAGACCCGCCGCCCCGCCCCTCCCGAGGCACGCCCCGGCCCCGCCCCGGGCAGCAGGCACAGCGGGCTGCGCATCCCAGCAGGTACGCGCGGTGCAGGGGCCCGGCCTCGGCGGATCCCACGGCCCCGAGCTGCAGCCTGGTGGCCTGAGCCCCGGCCCCGCCTCTCCACGCCCTCTTGTCCCGCCAGCCTCACCTCGCCCCGCGGCCGATCTCCGCCTCGGCCACCACAGCCCACCCGGCCGGGTGCAGGTCACCGGAGGCCGGGCTGCAGGAGGTAGGATGCGGTACGCGTGCGCACGACTTGAATTCTCATTCGCTGCTGCTAAGCGACGCTCACACCCAAACAGACCAATCGTGGCGCGTCTCCTCAGTCCGGTTGTTGAGACTTCGGAATTGCGTGAATCTTAAAGGGCTGGCACCTGCTTGCTCCCCCACGGCCCATGCACGTCTCGCCTGCTGGGCTAGAGGTCCACGCGCGAATCTCACCTCGAGCCGTGTGAAGAGACTCCGATGTCCCCTCGATTCCTGGCCCGGAGCGGACAGGACTGTTCTCCAGAGACGTCCAGGCCCCGCCGACTGGAGTGACACTCCCTGGGCGTGGGTTCTTGCAGGGGCGCGGCTGGGCAAGAGGCCCGAGATAGGAGATCCGAAGAGCACGGCCTCCTGCCAGCCTGGAGGAGGTGCCAAAGTCCGATCCCCGAGCGACACACCCTCGCTGTGAGGCTGGAGGGGGGATAGGGTAGCAGAGTTAGACCCCACCTGTTTTGACACGTGCTGAGCACCGCCGTGTACGCCAGTCAGGGTGAACACAGCAAGGCACTCCTGGCTCTTGAGACCATGTCGAGAGGGAAGGGGAGGGGAGGGGGAGGGAAGAGGAGGGGAGGGGGTCGAGCACCAGGCAGGAAAGCGGGGTCTAAACACTAGTCGTGCTTCTCAAGATAATTTACAGGAGCGTTTGGCTTGGACTTGGGGGCTCAAGGAAAGCTTCCCCGAGTAGCAGAAACCATAACAGCAGCCCGATGAGCAAAGGAGAGCTGGTGTGTTTCAGAGACATTCGCTTGTGCACAGTATTCCGTATGGCTGACGGTGTAACTCTGTTGATTGAATGCTTGAACTACAAATCCCTGGATCAGCTCTGCCTTCTCTCTTGTCCTTGGCATCAGAACTCCAAGCTCTCCTACGTTTTGGTGTTAGACCTTGCATCAGTGACTCCTCAGTTCCTGGTTCCCAGTACCTCAGCTTCTTGCTGTTTTACCATCGGCTTCACTGATACTTAAGTTTTATTTTATGAGACAGAGTTTGACGTATCCCAAGATGCCCTTGAACTCACCAAGCTGACCTTGAACTCAGTATGTGTCCTATGGTGACTCTGAACTTGAACCTCCTGCATCCATTTTCTGTGTCCTGGGACTACAGATGCGTGCCTCCACAACCGGTCTGTGTGCCACTGGAGCTCAAACGCAGGGTTTCCTGCCTGCTAGACAAGAGTTCTATTCACTGGGCCACATCCCCAGTCCCAGCTTTCCTGATTCCGAGGCCAGGTGCAAGACAGTGAACCCCCGAAGTGGCTCCCCTGGTTCTCAGACTCCATCACCACAAGAGCACATTCTCCTGATAAATCCTCATATAGACAGAAACAGCCTTAATAGTTCTGCCTTTGCGGAGAAGCCTAATGCAGGTACAAACTCAGCAAGCAGCTGGATAGACAGGTTGCAGTTCTGTGGAGAGAGCCGCGCTGAGTGAAGACTTCTAGAAGGCATTTTTCTTGTGGGTGGAAATGGAAACTGGGCTTACGTAACCCCAGACAAATTACAAAATGAACACAAGGCTTGCGGTAGTCTAAGATAGCCTCTGGGCATTCCTGGTATTCGAGTCCTGCCGTAGTCCCTCCCACACTGAGTCAGAGCTGGTCTGTAAGGAGCACCAGCAAGCCTAGGTCCACGCAGTCTCGGAGGAAAACGGTTAGAGAAAGGAGGCCGGCACCCTGTCCGCTGTGAGCTTTGTCTAGATGGAGAAATTTTGATGCTCAGCCTCTAAGATTCTGGATTTAGCCAGTGTAGCGGCTCACACCTGTGTTGTCTGTATTCGGGGGCTGGCACAGAAGCACTGTCATGAGTTTGAGTCTAGCCATGGTGAAATAGTGAATTCTAGGCCAGCTCGACTACAATCTGAGACCCTAGCTTTAAAAAAAAATCCAACAGTGGGGTTGAAGAGTTGGCTCCGGAGTTTAGAGTACGTATTACCCCTGAGGAGGACCTGGGCTTGACTCCCAGCTACCCACGGTAGCAAACTTTCTTTTGGGCTACCAACCAGTTCCTAAATCATGACACAGACAATTTTTTTCTTCTTTTTGGTTTTTCAAGACGGGGTTTCTCTGTGTAACAGCCCAGGCTGTCCTGGAACTCGCTTTGTAGACCAGGCTGGCCTCAAACCACAGAAATCAACCTGATACAGAGACTTACTAGTTATGAATGCTCAGCCTTATCTTATGCTTGTCCCACCAGCTCTTATGACTTATTTCAACCTGTTTCTTCAGCTACGTTTTGCCTCAGGGCTTTCATTCTGTTTGTCCTACTCTGTGTCTGGGTGGCTGGCCCCGGGTATCTTCCTCTCTGTCTCTTTCCTCTCCCTCTCTTGAGCCTAAATTCCTCCTCTTATTTATTATCTCTGTCCACAGCCCCTCCTACTCCTCTACTGCCTAGCTATTGGCCTGTCAGCTTTTTATTAGACCAATCAGGTGCCTCAGGCAAGCAAGGTAAAGCAGCAACACATCTTTACATAGTGAAACAAATGCAACAGAAACAAATGTTATAGATCTTTGCCTAGTTAAAGTAATATTCCACAATATTTCCCCCTTTTGTCTACACAAAAAGAAGGATTTTAACTTTAACATAGTAAGACTATATACAATAGGAGTAATTATCAAGTAAGAATTACATTTACAATATCCAGTCCATTTTTATTTAGCAAATTCAGAGAAATCACTTTATTATCCAACCTATCTTGATGAGTCCAAAGTTCTGTACCTAATTTAACTTCTATCATAACTAAAGAAAATTATAACTATAACTATCTAGTCTTCAACTCCATCAAAGATCCCAGAAGGCTCCAACATTACCTGAGTAGACAGGAAGTGCAGAGCAAATATCTTCCCAAACTGTACAAAGGTCAGAAACATCTCACTGCCTGGACAGTCACTCAAGCTCCCCTGCAATGCTGGGCCATCCATCGTTGGCCTACAGGCCTAGGATATTGGGCAGACTTTTCTATGAAGCAGGAATTTTGAAGGGCTGTCCCACTTTGTCTTGGCAAAGTTCAGCAGTCACTTTCCTTTGTGTCCTGCTTGTCCAGTCTGGACAGCATATTGTCAGCAGTAAGACAAGGGCAGTTTCTTGCCCAAATGGCTAGCTTTGCCACAATGAAAGCGAACTCCATATGGAGATTCTTCAATGCCCATCGTCCTTTTATGAAGTTGATTGGTGCTGCTGGGAGCAGACGTGTCTCACAGTCATGAGAAGCCTTAGGTTTTTATGCATCTTAAATGTCATGTTCTGTGGGTTTCTAAAGCATTTGGAGCACATGTATCTATCTAAAATACATCTGTTTAACCTAGAAAACACACTAATATGACTGCAAGCTTAATTATTATAGATGACTAACTACTAACCTGCCTTTCTTAGTTATATATTTTATTTTTCAATGAGCTGCATGGATAAGCACAATACCCCATACAAGAGTAGAAACATACACACAATATAAAAAATAAATTTGTATCAATATACCAAAATCCACACCAATGTAAAATATTTAAGGTTAATGGTTGTCTTTTTAACCTATATTTCTATGTGCCCTCCAAATGATGACAAACATCCATAAGCCATCAAATGACCAAAAACTACATACCCTGCCTCTTGGGAATGTGGGCATTGCATTCTCCGGACTGCTTCCTGATGTCTGAGGGCAATGACGTTTGTAGCAAACCTTGAGAAAATTGAGATAATGGTCAAGTCCTGGGAAAACTAACAGTAACATTTGTTGTCAGTCTCAGAACTGTTCCCATAGTAGAGGGGTCAGAATATCCACCACCTGTCTTGTAGTCTTTATTGGTTTATTTCTTCATGTCTGTAGCCAAGATTTTCAGGAGGTTTCCCCCAATCAAACCTGATCTCTGTTAACCTCGAAGGAATCCACAGCCTTTCATTTCCTGTGAAAACAAACGCATAACCTCTCCCCATCACCACACATTCTCCGACTTCCTTTTTAAAGTTAAGACATCCCTAAAGTATCTAGGCTGTCGCTTGTACAATCCGATGTCTCTCAGTGGCTGTCATTCACTCATGAGCATTCAAAAGATCCAAAGTCAACACAACACCATGCGGGATCCACCTCCCTGTGTATTTTCTATCTTTGTGGGCCTTTCCTCTTTATATTACTTTCCTCTCTCTTTAAAGACTTTATATTACGTCGCTCTCTCTTTAAAGACTTTACTGTTTTAAACTATTTTTCCCATTACTGTTTATACTCATTTTTTACTTTCTTAAGCCAATGTACATTTTTAAACACACTGTATCCTTTTGCCCATCTGGATCTGACTTACTGCCTGTCTCTAGCCTTTCCTGACCTTGTGAGCCAAACCTTAAACTGCTAAGCAGCTTTGCCTTAGCGGCTGGCTCCGCCCACTTGGGTCCAGGAAGCCAGGCTTTAGGCCTTGAGGGCCTGGCCAAAAGGTTCCTTCAACTGAGAGCTGCGTCTAACTGGGAGCTGCATTCAACGCAAACCCACTCCCCACCACCCACCCCAATCCCTGAAGTTGGTTTTTTACTTAGCTTTTTGTCTCTACCTAAGTATCTACTCAAGTGCTTCCTGCACAGCAGGCCTCTTAAAGGGGCTTTGGCCATTTTCTTTTCTTTTTTTTCCAACTTTCTCAGACCCTATGTGGAAATTCAGGTCCCACGTTGGAACACCAGATGTATCAAGCTTTCTTCTGGACCACCAACCAGCTCCCAAATCATGACTTATTATTAGTTATGAATGCTCAGCCTTATCTTATGCTTGTCCCAACACACCTTTACATAATTAAAGAAATTTCCCACAACACACAACCATCTGTAACTCCAAAGAATTCAATACTTACTGACATCCGCAGGCATCAGACAGGCATGTGGTACGTGTACACGTATGCAGACAGGCATGTGGTGTGTGTACACGTATGCAGACAGACATGTGGTGTGTGTACATGTATGCAGACAGGCATGTGGTGCACATGCACGTATGCAGACAGGCATGTGGTGTGTGGACACGTATGCAGACAGGCATGTGGTGTGTGGACACGTATGCAGACAGACATGTGTGTGTACACATATGCAGACAGACGTGGTGTGTGTGTACACATATGCAGACAGACATGTGGTGTGTGTACACGTATGCAGACAGGCTTGTGGTGTGTGTACACATATGCAGGCAAAGCATTCATACATAGAAAATAAATCTTTAAAAAACGAGTTGTTTGGTTATTTATTTATTTATTTTGCTTTCAAGACAGGGTTTCTCTGTAATGTTGGAGACTGTCCTGGAACTCACTCTGTAGACCAGGCTGGCCTCACGGGATTCACCTGTTTCTGCCTTCCAAGTGCTGGGATTAAAGGCGTGCACCACCACCACCTGGCTTTTAAAAAAATAAAAGTAGAGAGGGCATGGTGGTGGATGCCTTTAATTCGATCACTTGGAATGTGGAGGCAGGCATATCTGTGAGTTCAAGGCCAGCCTGGTCTGCAGAGTGAGTTAAAGGACAACCAGGGCTCTGTTAGACAGAGAAACCTTGTCTTGAAAAACAAAAACAAATATCAAAGGTAGAAAATTCCAAGCTGGCCGGGTGGTGGTGGCGCACGCCTTTAATCCCAGCACTCGGGAGGCAGAGGCAGGCGGATCTCTGTGAGTTCGAGACCAGCCTGGTCTACAAGAGCTAGTTCCAGGACAGGCTCCAAAACCACATAGAAACCCTGTCTCGAAAAAACCAAAAAAAAAAAAAAAAAAAAAGAAAATTCCAAGCTGGAGTGTGGCTCGTGGGAGAGTGTCTGCCTGGGATGCATGCCTGAAGTCTTGGGCTCTACCCCTAGCACCACGTAAACACCCACAGAGCCAGCCATCTAGGGAATCAAGCTCACGGTCGTCCCTGGTAAGATTGAAGCCGACCTGGGCTACCTGAGACACTGTCTTAAAACCAAAACCAAATAAACAAAATAAGATCTTTTCAAATACGGATGGAGCCTTGGGATATTAGTATTCGAGATGCGAGTGATTCCATCTGGTGCACCTGGTGAGTCTCAGGCACTACTGGAGAATGGACTGGGAAGTGGGGAAGGTGAGCTACCTATAATCCCAGCCTCATCTCCTGTCACTGACCACTCATGACCACTTCGTCTTCAGAGGCTTTCCATTCCCAGCCTCTTCGGCTTTTCCACCCCCACAATCTCTACATCTCCACGGACAGCTTCCATGACTAGTTAGTTATAACTTTAGACATTTGATATCTGTCCTCTCCTCCAGCTCTTCTGCCTCCCTCTCCAACTGTTCTGGGGAAAATTCTTGTCCAGTGTCCCTCTCCTTTGTTCTGTTTGTTAATTCCCTTTAACTTCCTTCCACATAAGTTGGGAGTCCCTGGGCGATCACACATATCACACCCTCTCTGAGGCACTGACAGCCGTGCAAGGGCATCCTTCTGCCCCACCTACCACCGATCTCCTGGACCGCAAGTTCTGCTGCACGGAGCTGTGCTACACACATTGCCAACCTCAGCCAGGTCCTTGATGCCACCCAGCAGATGCCGAGTTCAGAACTGAGTCCTATCACCTCTGCAATTTGACCATCTTCACGCTGAGATGTCTCCTCCCCGGGAGGTCTTGTTCTCAATGGCTGGACCAGTGTCCTCTCCTGTACCTGCCCCTCCTCAACACCATCTCCCCCTAAAGTCATTCCTCCACTGTCTTCACAGAACTGTTGAGGGAAGAGTGGCGTTAAGCAAGGTCTCCATCCTGCTATTCATGGCTCTACTTCTGCCCATCCTGTCTTCTACAGGATCTCTGGGAGATTCCTAAGGGGAGAGAACCTGATGAGGGAACTTGAGAAGCAAGGAGACCAGAGTCCTGACCCCACTCAGGCAGGTCACCCCAACTTCTCTCATTGAATCCTCATGCTGATTAGGTTCCCGGTAGCTCGCCGTGATCGTATAGTGGTTAGTACTCTGCGTTGTGTGAATCCTCATGCTGGGAAATGAGGTGGAAGCTGATGCTTTACAAGCCTGAAGGGGGCTGGGGGTGGGAGGGGTGGGGAGTAGGGGCGTGGGGAGGACCTGTTCTAGGGCAGGGAAACGAAGCTCTAGGAAGTCCCTCAATATCTTCACACTAAATGAAGTTTAGAGCCACATTGCCCAGGCTCAGAGTCTGACGGTCATTTGATCAGTAGGATTCGATAAAATGCATCTATTTTTTGATCTGTAAAATGGAGAAAATACTAGTATCTTTTAGGGTTGCAACAAGCAATTAGTACAGTTTCATAACAAAGTTTTACTCATGTGCACATGTGTATCTGCCACACGTGTGTGGGTAGATTTCGTAGAGCTGAAGTTACAGGGGTGCTTGGAATCTTGTCCTCTGTAAGAGCAGATAAGTTTCTTAACACTGGCCCCTGATACGCAATCTCTTCTTCTCCAGAGAGAATCTAGGCTCATTCAAGTATTTTCCAGGCTAAGAGGAAAATTAATATCAGACTTTCTGGTTTGATCTGAACTGTGTTTCTTTCTGAGTTTCTTCAGAAAGGTCCTTGGAGCCAGGCTGCTGGAGAGGCGGGTCAGTCCGTGGCTATCAATCACCAGCTAAGTCCCGCCCTCAGAGTAGCGTCACAGTTCGTGTGTCCAATCATGAACAACGAACGCCCCGCAGCGAATTATTATTTTTCTTGCCCCGCCTCCCTGGGGGCGGGGACGAACCCCGCGGCGTCAGCTTCGCGCCAGTAGCACGCGACGTCAGTAGCTCGCGACTGTGCTGTTCCCGGCTCGGGATTCCGAGCTTACTCGCAGCATGTCGGTCATCTTCGCCCCTGACTGGCTTCGCGGCAAGGCTAAGGTCAACCAGGAGACCATCCAGCGGGTGAGCGTCCCCGAGGAGGGGTCCTGGTGCAGGCGTTTCCTGCAGGGGCCGGACCGCGGTGGGTACAGCCTGGATATGGGGTCGGGATGGGAGCTGGGTCAGATCGGCGCCTGCTCGGGGAGCCCCCACCTGATGGCACCCTACACTTCGCCCGCCTTTCAGCTCCTGGAGGAGAATGACCAGCTGATCCGCTGTATCGTGGAGTATCAGAACAAGGGCCGAGCGAACGAGTGCGTCCAGTAAGTGCCACCGGGGACGTGCGGCAGTGTGGGTGATGGATCGCCTGTGAGAAAAGGGAGGTACGGAAGAGGTTACTTCGCCTCGGTGACGCTGCATGCCTACTGTCGTAGCTCCTGTCAGGCTGCAGCGTGAGGATGGCCACAAGAGTAAGGCGAGCTAAGACTACATAGCCAGACTCTGTGCCCCCTGCCCTCTGTACGTTATTAACTATTTACTTGCTACTCAAGACCACAGAGATAGCTTATGGTAGAACCTGGACTTATTCAGGCTTTCACATAAGCCCTGCCAACTGATGACAGGGAAGCATCTGAAAGCTAGGCTCAGATAAATGCCATGGTCTCTTGATTCATGGAAATAAGTAGGAAGTTAGGCTCAGATAAGTGCCGTGATCTCTTGATTCGTGGATTTCATGTCCATTCCCAATAATAAGTCAGGGAATTTGATTAACTAGAAGTCAGTCTGTGAGAGATACACATGGACAACAAAGGGATTTCCACATTAAACTAAAGGTTAATTCAATCCGGTCGGTGGTGGCGCACACCTTTAATCCCAGCGCCCAGGAGGCAGAGGCAGAAGGATCTCTGTGAGTTCGAGACCAGCCTGGTCTACAAGAGCTAGTTCCAGGACAGGTTCCAAAGCTACAGAGAAACCCTGTCTTGAAAAAACAAAACAAAAGTTAATTCAGGATAGAATTGATGTGCTTTCTATGGTGTATCAGAATGGGACCCTTTTCTAAATTTGGTCCAAGAATTAGCCACCTGCAACCCTCTCTAAATACCTCAGTGGGATAGTAGAATTTCCATTTTGAGGTGTTTGTTTGACTCCAACATTTGATGTTTTGCTGTTTTACAGTTCTACACGTTCTCATGTTTAGAAAATGCCTGCCGGCCGCACATTTTTCTTTACTACGTTGACTCTTATGCAGTGGTAGGAAAGCCCTACAAATCTCCTGTCCTGCTTTTTCACATTGTGGAGGTTGCACTTCCCAAGTCTGATAATTCTTTCTGAATGGCAAGCAGTTGAGAATTGCTACAGTCATGCTCACCTTGATCATGGAAGGGGTCTCTCTCTCTCCAAGGTTTCTTTATGAGGTTGCTCTGTAGGCCAGGCTGACATTGAACTCAGAGATTTACCTGCCTCTGCCACCCGAGTGTTGGGTGTACAACAGACTAGGAATTGTTGTTTGCTGTACCGGGGAATAAAAAGCACAAAAGATTCCAAATCTCTTGTGAAGCTGCCATTCTAGAGTTCAGAGTCCAAAGGGAGGGATGGAAAGTTGGCTCAGAGGTTAAGAGCACTTGTTGCTCTTGCAGAGGACCCAGGTTCAATTCCCAGTAGTAGTGGCTCACAAGCATCTGTAACTATAATGCAGGGGATTTGATGCCCTGGGCACCAGGCATGTACGTAGTGCCCACACATACATGCAGGCAGGCAAAACACACACAGAATCCAGAGGGAAGACATGTAATCATAAGTGCTTTGATGGGATAAAGCAGGGGTCTGATAGAGCACCTTGCCTGTCTGCACAGGAGATTCAGAGTTCAATTTCCAGCAGCACAAAAATCAAACAGGGTAAGTGGGGGGTGGGGTGCAGAGTGTCTCTAATAAGGTAGCATTGGGTGAAAACCTGAGCCCCAGAGATAAGTAAGGGTGGGTAAAGGTACTGAATAACCACAGGGCATGCCTAGGAGACCCTGGGCTCAGAAGTTAGCAAAGGGAAGGCCATAGGAAATGAGCACACAGAAGTAACTGGAGAGCCCCATCACCTAAGACCTCGTAGGAAGGAGATGGCATCTTTAGGGTGGTTTAGAACAGTCATGGAATTGTGCTGTGATCCCTCCAACTCTGGGGAATAAAGCAGGGTTTCGGCCAGGCGGTGGTAGTGCACGCCTTTAATCCCAGCACTTGGGAGGCAGAGGCGGTGCGATCTACAGAGCGAGTTCCAGGACAGGTAGGCCATGGGCTGAGGAAACTGCTGTTGTAGCCCCAACAAAGAAGTCGTGGTAGCTTGAACTAGAGCATCTGTGTGAGTGAAAGGAGAATGGATGAGAGTCCAGGGCAAACGAGAAGGTTGCTGAAATGAAGTGTTGTTGGGGATATTAAGGTGTGTTACTTTTGTTTATGTTGAATTTGTTTAACTCTATGAAGCTGTGGTGTTACTTGTCTAAAACTCCTGACGGTCTAATAAAGATCTGAACAGTCAGTAGCGAGGCAGGAGAGAGAATAGGCGGACTGGCAGGCAGAGAAGATAAATATAGAAGGAGAAATCTTAGAGGAAAGGAAGAAGGAGCAAGATAGAACAAGAAGAGGAGGACGTCAGGGACCAGCCACCCAGCTGCACAGCCAGACAGGGAGTAAGAAGGAAAGAAAAGATATACAGGAATAGAGAAAGATAAAAACCCCAAGGCCAATGATAGATGGGATAATTAGTTAAGAAAAGCTGGCAAGAAACAAGTCAAGCTAAGGCCGGGCATTTGTAACTAAGAATAAGCCTCCATGTATGATTATTTGGGATCTGGGTGGTAGGCCACACCCCAAGAGAGCCCAAAATAGTAAAGAGTAAAAAACAACCAATAACAAGGTGTGTTGTTGCACTTGGGAAGGCAGAGGCAAGTGGGTCAAAAGCAAAATAAATAAATAATAAAAAGAGGGTTTATGACCTGTGTCATTCAGGGGAATACCATTCCAGCACAGTGAGCCACTTCTCTTCTAGTTGGTATGGCGAGTAAGCACGAGCCTCTAATCCTTGTCTTTCACTCCCAGGTACCAGCATGTGTTGCACAGAAATCTCATTTACCTAGCTACCATCGCAGATGCCAACACAAGCAGCCTCACGAAGGCAGTGGAGTAACTCCAGGAGGCTGTTGCCAGGACCGACTGAAGGGGACACATCTCCTGTGAAATAGAGACACAATTGTCAGGGACTGAGCCGCTTAGAACACAGGCAAAAAGGCTGTGATTCGTTTGGACTCTGAAGAAAGTTGCTACTAACTCTACTATATCTTAGTGTAAATATTTTAGTAATAAAACAGATCCCACAGTAGAACGGAACAGAGGTAATGTGGCAACAGTGCCATCGTCACAGTCAACAAAATCAATAGTGCTTCTTAATTCTCTGGTATCAAATGATAACCAGTCTTTCTCTGTCCCACCAGCCAGCTCTCAAATAACGACACGGAGACTTGTTAGTTATGAAAGCTTGGCCTTGCTAGCTCTGTTAACTTAATACATTTCTATTAATCCTTGCTCTGTCACATGCTGCCCACTCTGCTTCTTCCATGTCCTCTGGCATCTCATGTGCACTTCATCCCACTTCCTCCTCTCTGCCGAAAAGTCCTGCCTCTTCCTCCTGCCCAGCTATTAACTGTTCAACTCTTTATTATGCCAATCACAGCAATATACCTTCACACAGTATACAAGTATCCCACAACAGTGACGTTTACTTCTCTTCAGTATCCCAAAATGCCTCTTTGTGATATATCCCACATCAGCTGAGGCTGTCTCACAGCCCTGTTTGTACACTATTTCAAATCTACACTATAAAAAATGCCCAAGTTTCTTTTCAGGGAGAGAGGTTGAAGCAAAAATCCCTGCTTAAGGCTGAATTACACATCAAAGAGAATCGAGCAAAGGGTGCATTCAGATCTGAGAAGCAAATAATAGTAATAATAATAATAATAATTTAATAGCCAGCACTAGGCATATCTGGGAGATAGAGGCAGGAGGTCGAGGTCAGACTAGGCCATATGAGATCCTAAAAAAGGGAAAATGTATTTGTTAGCATATAAAAAATAGCTTTAACAATGACTTTTTTGTTGTTGTTTGTTTTTTTTTAATATTTATTATGTATACAATATTCTGTCTGTGTGTATGTCTGCAGGCCAGAAGAGGGCACCAGACCCCATTACAGATGGTTGTGAACCACCATGTGGTTGCTGGGAATTGAACTCAGGACCTTTGGATGAGCAGGCAATGCTCTTAACCTCTGAGCCATCTCTCCAGCCCTGTTGTTTGGTTTTTAAGACAGGGTTTCTCTCTATTGTCTGCTGTCCTGGAACTCTGTAGACCAGGCTGGCTTCGAACTCACAGAGCAATGGCATTTTCATAGTTACACATAATGTATTTTGATCCTATTCACTTCTATTACTCTTGTTTGACCCCTTCCTATTTGAAAGCTTGATCTATAACATGGATGCAATTGAAAGGTATTTTGCCTTTGTATTGTGAAACAGTCAGCCATGAAGGTCAGACACCAAATGTATCAGTTTGCTCTCTGTTGCAGTGATACAACACCATGACAAAAAGCAGCTTGTGGAGGAAAGAGTTTATTTGGCATAAACGTCCCAGTCCATCACGAAGAGAAGTGAGGGCAGGAACTGAAGCAGAGGCTGTGGAAGACAGGTTTACTGGCTTCCTCTCTTGTTGGAAAGACTGAAATCTGTTAGTTGCTCAGCCCCAGAAGTTGGCTATCTCAGCAGTCCCAATCATACACTGGAGGCCTGGAAGATTCCTGGAGCTGCTGCTCTTGTCTATGTTGGAATCCCAAATAAGTTGGTTTAATATCAACCAGCAAAGGGCAGATGAACTTACCAGAGACAGTGAAAGCAAGCAAAAGTCAAAGTCTCCTAGGTTTTTTTATCTGGAAAAAGAAAAGTATGACTCAGATTTGGGATGAATCTTCTTTTGAATAATCCAATCAAAAATCCCTCAACGGAGTGTCCAGCGGCTTGGATTTTGGTTGGTTCCGGTTGCAATCAAGTTGATAACCAAAGCAGACCATTATAGGATGATTCTACAGACAGGAGGTACTAGCAGTCACCAGACTGACAACATAGAGGTGTCCAGAGTAGGGGTTAAGGGAGGAAGGAGAAGGGAATATGGCTGCACCACTGAACTGTACTTAAAAATGGTAACAATAATATAACACAGGCTTTTACAGTTGTATAAAACAATTTCATAAGAATGGTGGTGTGTCACTTATAATCATATGTCATAAAGCCAAGTACTTACGGTTGAAAAAGCTTTCAACAAATGGCCATGGAACACAGGCCTCCAAGATTTGAGTCCCACTGTACCCGACACACGAAGGCTATTTATTTATTGTGTAATATTTTTATTGATTATTTGGAAATTTCACATAATATACTCTAAGTACATTTCACGTCCAGCCCTCCCAGGTCTATCTCCAAACCTTGTGACTGTCCCCAAAACAGAAGAAAAAAAAAGTTCAATTTTTTGTTGCTCATATACTCGCTAGAGCATGGTCAAAGTCCCAGCGGCCAGCCCCTTAAAGAAGACTACGTCCTTCCCCACCTCCACCAGAAGCCATCAGCTCTGAAGAGCTACACTTCGGCATCTTTACCACCATTTTTAATGGTTCTCCGAAGACTGAATTTAAACATAAAAGGAGAAACTTAAATTCCTAGATGACAACAGGAGAAAGTTTTCATGAATTTGAAGTCAATATATCCATTTTCCTTCTACCCATTTCTCTGTCCTCTCCCTCCTCCTTGCTTCTCTTCTCCCTTCCATGTTGTAAGTGGAACCCAGTCCATCATACACCCTAAGCAAGTCCTGTACCACTGAGCTATATCCCCAGCCTCCAGGAACTCCTGCATGCAGAAGCACAAACTGAAACAAAACCAGGGATCAACTGAGCACTATAATAAACTCTGGCAGAGGCATCCTTCAGGGTCTAGCCCTGATAAAGCAGTCCTTAGCCCTCGCCAAGGAAGCCAAAACTATGGCAGAAAACCACACCCATCAAAATGCAGAGTCCAACCTCAGAATACCTACAAAACAACTCCCACACCTAATGCTCAGGGAACGTTGCCCAAGAGGGGACAGACTAAGAGACAGAGAATTGGGGAGTTTGTTGTGCGATTGTCTCCTAGTAATGTCACAAGCTACACCCATAGATCTCACCAACAAGACTGTTTAGACAGCTGAACAGGGACAACAGCAGAATGCCAAACTGGACAGGGGACAGCCCATGAGTCCTCAGCCCCACACAGAGCTACAGACAACCAAGGAATGCTGCGTGGAAGAAATCGGCTTCCTCGGGGAAGAGTACACTAAACCAAGTGGTCATTCAATGTTAAATGGTCAGCCCTGAAAACATACAAGCAAGTAACATACGGACTGAGCAGGCTGTATGTAAGGATATATATGTACGTTCATATATATACATATATTTAGCAGCAATTAATGAAAAAAGAAGTCATGGATTTGGTGAGAGCAAAGACTATGTGGAAGGGCTTGGAGGGAGGAAAGAGAAGTCGAATGTGGTATAAATTTTAGTCCCCCAAATAAATAATTTTTTAAACTAACAAAAATATTATAAAACTCTTATGAATAACTTACAGCTCTAGGAAATAACATTTTTGCTTTTGTTGATAAAAGAATTAAGAAAAATATCTTTGGCAGAAGACAGTCGAAAGCAAATGAAATGCCAAGGCCAAGATTGTGAGAAAGTATTCGCTATCATAACCAGCAAGAATAACACATATCTATCTTCCTAACAAAGCATTTGTACCCTGAGCTCTTCACATCTCATAGACAAGGAGCTGGATTTAAAAGGTTTGTGACAAGGATTCCAAAATCCTGGAAGTGACAGAAGAGGCAGAATGGCCAGTAAGGACAGAAACAGAGCTGTCCCTCTGCGGCTGGAGCGAAGGTGGGGACGAACCTTCCAAAGCAGAGCAAGGTTTGTATATCTTTATTTCACATTTTGTATGTGTGTACCTGGGAATCTCCTGGAACTGTTACAGTTGTTGTGAGCCCCCTGATGTGGGTGCTGGGAGCTGAACCCAGTTCTTCTACAAGAACGGTAAGCACTCTTTTCTATTTTTATATACTTATTTATCTTTTTTGATTTATTTATCTCTACATAGCCCTGCCTGTCCTGGAACTCACAGAGACCCGCCTGCCTCGGCCTCCCGAATGTGGGATTAAAGGCGTGCGCCACCACCGCCCAGCACTCGAGAGTCTTTTAACTCGAGACACACACTGTACGGGCATTTATTGAAGCCCGTTTTATTTATCCACCGGGAGGGAGAAAACTAGCCAAGTGCCACGTCGGCTCCGGACATGTCCACTTCACTACCGCCCTCGTTTCGCGGCCCGACGACCTGAACTCTCGCGACGCCTGGCGAGCCGCGGTTGACAGCTGGCACACGTCTGCGGGCTTGGGATTGGACCGCTGGCTCGGAGGGGCGGGGCGCGGAGGGACTCTCGCGGGCTTTCCTCCAGTCTCGCGAGCCTTGGCGTGGCACTGGGCGGCTGGCTCTGGCCCTGAGGAGGTGGCGTTCCGTTGGTGACGTTGGGCTCCGGCGGCGCCGGCAGGGCGTTCTCGTGCGCTGACCCGGAGCTGTGCGGCCAGGTGAGGAGTTCAACGGGAGTGCGGGCGGCGCTGCCAGGGCCGGGGCCGGGGCCGGGGAGGGCGGGAGGCCTTCCGTCGGCCGCGCCCCTGTCGGGCGGGCCTGGCTCCGCCCCGCTCGCCCGCCCTCAGCGCCCTCCTCCCTGTCCGCAGCTCCCGCCGCCGCCGCCGAGCTCGCGATGGGCGCCCAGGACCGGCCTCAGTGCCACTTCGACATCGAGATCAACCGGGAACCGGGTGAGCCGGGGCCGGCCGCGGGTGGCGGAGTGCGCTGCGGGGCCGGCCGGGAGTGGGGAGGAGCGGGGAGGAGCGGGAGGGCGGCCTCCCGCAGCCTCGGCGGTGCGTTGTCGCTCCGAGTCCAGCCTGGCTGGTCAGCGCTGCGAAGTTGCCGTGGTCACGAGCCGGGCACCCGCCTCGCAGTTTCCCTCGAGAGTCTTCGCCCAGGATTTCGTGACTTAGGGGACAGAACGGCTCGTGTGTGTCCTGTAGCCCCTGAATTGCATCGTGGACACACTGCAACCGTGTGGTTTTGTCTTAGGAATTCCATAGTGTTCAGCCATTCATTAATACACATGCATACACATAGACACGCACAGACTTACACATACATGCGTGCACGCGTACACACACGCACAAATAAGACATGCATGTGTACCGCGTTAACATACATACACACATATAAACACACACACACCCTCCCCGAAATCTTGTTTCAGGCACAGTGTTCTTTTGTTTTTCGAGACAGGGTTTTTCTGTATCGCCCTGCCTGTCCTGGAACTCACGCTGTAGATCAGACTGGCCTCGAACTCAGATCCACCTCCTGCTGCCTCCGGAGCACTAGGGTTTCAAACGTGTGCCACCACGCCCGGCTATGCTCAAGAGTTCTAAACTGCAGAAATTTTAACTGGAAGTGTGTTGTGTGTGTCACATTTTGTATTGTGGATTTCTTAGAAGAGCTCGTCCTGGGCTTGCCCTTCGGTACAGTAGTGAGTAGAACAGAGCTCCCGTTCTTACGTTTGCATCCTGTTGGAAGAAGACGGGCATAAAAACACGGTTCTTCTAGTGGTGCTGTTCAGTAAGGTGGTGAGAAGATGGCATTTCAGGATGGGAAGCTGAGCCTTGTGGCTGTATTTGAGAACTGCTTCGCAGTGGACAGCAGTTTGCATAGGTTCTGAGACAGTGTTTTTAAGGGAAAGTAAAGTCCTGTGTGGCTGGAGTAGAGGGAAGAGAATAAGGAGACCCCTGACTCCATGACTGAGGAAGAGGATGCGGGGTTCTGAACAAAGAAATGAAGTGATCCTAAAGGCTTTGTTTCTCCCGTTTGACATTCCAACCTTACTGTTTTTGCAATTCATTCAGCATTTACCAGACTTACTATGAAGACTTTTTCCACAGATCTTTGCACACCTAAGGTGTGAGCATACTCAGAAAACAATAGTTACTTAGGAATATAACTTGGAAGTATTTTCCTAGAATGACCAAATACTTGGCTTTGATCCCCAACACCACAGATACCAATCTTGAACACGATCTGTGCTTAGTGTCTATTGTTTCAGAGCTTCTACTTTAGATTTTTTTTTCCAGATAGGTTTTTTGGGGGGGAGGTGCAGTTCTGGCTACCCTGGAATTCACTCTAGTCCAGGTTGGTCTTGACTTCACAGAGATCCGCTTGCCTCTGCTGGGATTAAAGGCATGCACCACCACTGCCCAGCTTGTTTTTAACTCTTAAAAACAAGTAAAACCTGTGTTATCTGGGTCATGGATTAACTACTGAACAAGGATGAAGAATTAAGAATCAGACAGGAATATGATTGAGTGGGAGAGTGCTTGCCTATCATGTGTAAGGCTCCAAGTTCACTTCCATGAATCACCGATACAGTACCTGATTTACTTTGATAACCAGAGGTGATACAGAAATCAAGATATACAACATAGTGTGTATTTTCAATTACTACCAGTACAAATGCAAAACAGATTAGCTTTTGTATTATAAAACTTCTGAATGAATGCAAATACAGATTTAACAGAGGAAAACCTTTACATTGAATAATAGGTTTTCTGTATGAATTCAGTAAGTGGTTCTTTTTGGAATTTTGTAACTGTTCTTTTGTTATTAAGGTTCTTAGTGAAGATTTTAATTTCTGTGATAGGTATAGGAGTATTCATTCACGTCTGTTACTCATTGATGTAGTATTGGTGGTTTGTAGCTTTTAAGAAACTAATGCATTTCTCTAATTTGTTTGGTTTGTGTGCATAGGCACTATCTGCCATGATCTTAGTCATAGCTCCTCTTTTACTCCTGACTAAAAATGTGTTGTTTACTGCTCCACTGGCAGCGTGAACCTGGAGAGTGGGGCCTAAAAATGAGGTGGACTAAAGTCTCATGCAATAGCCAGCTTTATTCAGAGCATAAGACAGTTTATACTCTGAGGGTTAAGAAGAGTCACAGGAGTGAAGTGTGCAGTCACAAGGACAACCCACTCATGACAAAGACATGTTTTTCCATAGAGGCAGATAAACAAACAATAGCCAGTTGTAATCAGTAATCTAAAGTGAGCTCACTCTTGTCTGTCACACCTGGGAGGGTCACGGATGCACATTCCAAGAACAATTCCTGTTTTTGAAGGAACTGAGGTCACAAGACTGTTGTCTTTTTTCCTTAGAGTTTTCTCACAAGCACATTGACCTGCTGAGACCTCTCAGCAGCTCCTCTTTTAGTTTTCTTAAGAATCTGGCCTGGGAGTTTGTAAATTTAAGGCCCTCCTGAGCTACAAATTGAGTTTGAACCTTGAGACCAGCCTGAGCAACTTAACGGAGACTGTATCTCAAAAAGCGTAAAGAGCGCACTGGCAGAGTGGCTAGACTTGAAGGCTAATGAACCAAGGTTTTACTGTTTTTGGTCTTGTGTGTGTTTGTTTATAAAAACTTGAGGGATGAAGTTTACTTTTTATTCCTTGTTTTATCTTTTACTTTTTACTTTTGATACCTAGGGCATCAGGCATGTTGACCAGTGCTCTTCCGCTGAACCACCTACTCCCTCCCTTCCCACCTGCTCTGAGCCCTGTTTTTTTTTCTTTTTGGTTTGTTTCATGACCAGAGCTTATGTTTGTCACTGAAAATAAACTACTGAAGCATATTACTTCCTTCCCATCAGAGACTGTATCTTCAGAATGCCTCCTGTTCCAAGTTCTAAACGCTGGAAGTGTCAAATATTCTGTTTTCTATGAAATAATGCAATTCAATTGAAAGCTACAGTTTGTTTCACAAATGACCTTACTTCAGGTTCATATTCCGTTGTACAGTGGATTTGCTCTGTAGTAAACTAACTCAAATCATACTTCTCTCTCTCTCTTTGTTTGGTTTTTTGAGACAGTTTCTCTGGCTGTCCTGGAACTCGAATTTTCATCAGGTTGGCCTCAAGTGCTGGAATTAAAGGTGTGCACCACCACTGCCTGGCCAAGTTATACCTCTTTATAGCTAGAAATTATGACAGGTTTTTTTTTCTGATACTTTGTCCATGTTTCATTCAAAATGGAAGGCTAGACATCTATTTCAGTGGTAAAACATTTGCTTAATATGTACTGATGCATTAGGAGCCTGATTGGGTTACTGTGTTTATCCGTGCGTGCGTGCGTGTTTGTCTATGTATGTATGGGTTTACATCTGGCATTTTACATGGGTTCCAGGAATTCAACTTTAGGTCGTCATACTTGTGATCCAGGTGTTTTGTCTATTGAGTCATCTCCCCAGCTTGGCTTGTTTTTGTTTTTTGAGACAGGATTTCTCTTTGTAGCCCTAGTTGTTCTGGGATTCACTCGGTAGACCAGGCTAGCCTTGAACACAGAGATACTCCTGCCTCTGCCTTCCAAATGCTGGGATAAGGCATGTGCCTCTACCTCGGAACTGCTTTTTATGGTAATACTAAAGCAGGTTTTGCACTTTTAGGAAGCTCTCCCTTCACTGACCTGAGAACTAATGAAATGTGTGTTGGACGTTGTGTTAAAGAAATGTCTGAGTTTTGGTTTATATGCTAATTAAAAGTGTGACCCATAACCCATAAACAACAGCTTAGGAATTTTAAACAGTTCAAAAGAATATGGAGACCAGAATTTGTGAACTGTTTTCCAAGGCACAGTGTGTTCCTTTTTATTGTTGTTTATTGCAGACAGTATTGGTTCTTCTGAGTAACCTTTTCTCTCCTAGCTCCCAGGGAGTGGAACATGAGCATTGAGTGTTGAGTGTGGGTACAGTTTAGGTGATTGGCTCCAAACAGCTCAGAGAAGAAAGCTCCACAGACAACGTGGAAGAGCTTTCCTTCTAACTGTGCTGAGCAGAATAGACTCTTAAGGAGGGATATGCCCATCACTGACTGGGTCAACTGTTAATTAAGAATACTGGGGGCTGGGAGTGTATGTAGCTTAACAGTGGAGTGCTTGCTGGGCATCTAGCAGGCCATGGGTTTGAGCTTTAGCCTCACAAGACCAAACAAATATTTTTTAAACGGGTTATTAGTTCTGTATTAAAGGGTCTAATGTACAAGAAGGCTCTGTTAAAAAACACTTCAAATTGTATAATATATGTGCTAGAACTCTTAACTGTGTATGGGATTGGTTGCTAAAAAACAAAGAAGAGACTTACTATTATTACGGTACTTCCCAATAGTTCTTTTTTTTTTTTTTTTTTAAATTTATTTATTTATTATGTATACAATATTCTGCCTCCATGTATGCCTGAAGGCCAGAAGAGGGCACCAGACCTCTTTACAGATGGTTGTGAGCCACCATGTGGTTGCTGGGAATTGAACTCAGGACCTTTGGAAGAGCAGGCAATGCTCTTAACCGCTGAGCCATCTCTCCAGCCCCCCCCAATAGTTCTTATATGAAATATTTGTATTAACTTGCTCACTGTTCTTTTTCCCCTCATGTATTTTGTTTCAGTTGGTCGAATTATGTTTCAGCTCTTCTCAGACATATGTCCAAAAACATGCAAAAACTTCCTATGCCTGTGCTCAGGTGAGTGAGGGTTTAGCCTGTTTTCAGTAAGACTCCTGGCTACTTGAGCTGCTTTATGGAAGGGGAACTTTCATAAAAATATAATTGTCTGTGAAGTGAGTTTTATAGCCAAAATGTTATTATTACTTCATATGAAATGAAGGAAACATTTCTTGAGAGGACAGGAGGAAAAAGAAATCATCTTTAAAATGAGAAGATTCTATTTCATGTAATACAATCTTTATGTGTTAATTTGTCAAATAGTACATCTTTAAAATTAATTTATTTTGAAAAAATTTTATTCAAATATCAATTCTTAATACATTTAGCATTTCAAATTATAAAACGTAACACTGCTTTTCATTATGCATCATTGCAATGCCCTAGCCAAGCAGGAAAAATGAGATAATGTTAAACATAAATAGCAAACTTCATTTTTAAAACTTTGATTTGAACACAAAGAGACACAACGTTTGAGCTAATTTATTTCATTCATCTCCATTCTTATGTCTTGTAGCACACAGAATTGTTTCTAGGTCAGTTTAAAACATAGACTGATACTGCTTTGTGTTACTTATTTTGAATTGTACATTATGTATGTTTGCTGTATACATGGTGTCATCTGTCTATGCCTTACATCTCTCATGGTGTCAGCACATGGGAGGGATTTGACCACAGTTTAGCTTGTTGGTTATTCTTATGGAATGATAGGTTTGTAGCTAAACTTATTCTTTTTCCACCCCCAGGAGAGAAAGGCCTTGGGAAAACAACTGGGAAGAAGTTATGTTATAAAGGTTCTACATTCCACCGTGTGGTTAAAAACTTTATGATTCAGGGTGGGGACTTCAGTGAAGGTATAGCTAAAAGTTGTATTCCTAATAAATCCATTTATCAGTTTGTAAAGAATCTCATTATTGCTTTTAGTGAATATCATGTCTCAGAATGATGTGAATATTGTGTCCTCAGTGTATCAGTGTTGGATGAAGAGATGTTACAGATCTAGAATTTGTGAAAAAGTAAAAGACTATGATGTTTTATTTTGTTTATATAATTAATTTTAGTAACATTGTATCTCATAGATTTACCATTCAGTGAATACCATAGTATTGCCCAATTACAGCTATTCTAGAAATTTCTTAGTGTGACTACTGCTTGAAACAAATGGGTCATAGTGATCATTTTCTGATAGTATTTATCATAATATTTTAAAGATTAAATTAATTGGCCGGGCGATGGTGGCGCACGCCTTTAATCCCAGCACTTGGGAGGCAGAGGCAGGCGGATCTCTGTGAGTTCAAGACCAGCCTGGTCTACAGAGCTAGTTCCAGGACAGGCTCCAAAGCCACAGAGAAACCCTGTCTCGAAAAACCAAAAAAAAAAAAAAAAAAATTAATTGCATGTACCTAGAATCATGGGGGTTTTGTTTTTTGAGCAATTAAAAGGCAATTAAAAAGATTTTCTTCAGGATATTGATACCATCAAAAATAATTTATTGGGCTGGGAATGTAGCTGAATGGTAAAGCACTTGCTTGGTGTATGCCAGACCCTGGTTTCTCTCAAGTACTACAGTAATAATAATAGCGGTGGATGTGGTGGCATGTACCTATAATCCCAACACTCGGGAGGTCACCTTGACCTACAATATTGAGACTGTGTCTTAAATCAAAAGCAAGTAGAACTGTCAAGGTAAAGGCACTTGTGACCATGCCTGATGACTCCTATGGTGGAAGGGGAAAACTGACTCCTGCAGCTGTCCTCTGACACACACATTCACACTGTTGCACACATACACTTGTGTGTACACACCTACACTAAGTAGATGTTTAGAAGATACTAATTTTCATGTGTTGAATATTTAAAGTTTTCATTATGGCTCATTGTTTTCAGGTAATGGAAAAGGTGGAGAATCAATTTATGGTGGATACTTTAAAGGTAAGGCCTGGTATTTTGTGTTTTTTGTTTCAGTTCTGATGTAAAGCAAGTTTGGTCGCATACTTTAATGAGAAGAGGTTTACTTGTAGTTCACGTTTTGCATGAAACTAATGCTGCATGAAAATACTTTATTTGCATGAATTTGGGGATAAATTATTGTAATATATAACTTTTAATTGACAAGATTAATTAAGGCTAACTTTAAGGTTAAACATGACTTTCAGCATGGAGGTTAGGCAACTTTATACATGAAAACTCCTATCTTCCTGCCTAAAACTGTCAACATATTCTTTTGTTTATAGAGAATGTGGTCTTTTGCAAAATGAAAAGGTAAGAGAACGAAGCTCAGTAACACAAACTCCACTCTGCTCCCTTGTGCCCTCCTAATAAATCCATGGACAGTCCGGTCAGGTTGTGGCTGGATTTCTGTATTGTTTGAAGACTTGGAAAAATCTGTGGTTTCATATGTGCATCTGTGCCTTTGTTCCTTTACAATTGGTTATTAGTTCTACATCAGGGAAAAAAGAAGCTAGTTGTGGTTTTTCCACACTTAAACCAAGCAATTTCTTTGAATAAAAGTTGGTATTTTTTCCTTTCTCAAAGGTTTGTATGTTTTCTTTTGTGTACTAGAACTTTATGGTTGTATTTTACTGCTATAGTAGTAACATTTCATAAGTCTAACTATTGCACTTCCCCAAAAAGCCTTAGAAAAGTCAGTTGCAGGGATTTACAGTGGGCTCCAGCATTGCTGGGCGTTAGTGATATCAAAGCTTCAGTGTGTAATGGTCTTTTGTATTTCCTTTGGGGGAAATGGATCACTTCTCTTTTTCAGAAGCCTGTCCCCAAGGTAATCCTTTCTTTAAAATTTTGTGTTTCTGTTTGTTCTAAAGAAAGATTTGCTTGTATGAATGTAAAAAGAAATTTGGTTTTAAAGATATTTCTCCCAAATACTTCCAGGCCTGATCCTGCTTAGCTCCTGATATTAGAGGAGATCAGGCGTTTCCAGGATGATATCAAACTATCTAGTTTTAAAGATACTTGTACTGAATTAAAGCCATCTGTAAGTGATGATGATGGCAGAATTTTTTCCCTTTCTAGCTTGTTCTAATGGCACATAGCAACTTACACTTAATGTTGTGGGCCGCTTAATGTGGCTATTCCCTGTGGCAGATGCTTTTGTATCTTAAAATTGTATTTTACCTTTTAAAATGTTAGATTTATACTACTTTCTTCTTTAGGTAATTTTGTGATCCTTCTGATACTTAATTTAATTTGATATTTCCCTAAAACTTTAATATATGTAACATTTTTGTTCTCATAGACCAGCTTGACTTCAGTAGAAAAATAAATTTACCATACAAATGCTAAGCATTTAAGGTTAGGCTTATTAAAACTCAACTATGTATATAGTGCATATGTCAGGCTAATTGGAAACTTGAAGGAAATACATTTTACTATAGATATTTTCCTAAAAACATCCTGACTGATGCTCCCTGAGAGTTAGTAGTTTATGTGTCATTTAGCCAGGCCTGTTCCTGCGGAGGTGACTGTTCTAAGGCTGTTTGTACTGAGTGTTAAACACCTATTCTTTTCCTCAAGGCTTGAAGTAGTATCTTGTCGGCCTTTTTGTGCTTTTGTTACTTGATTAGTTAATTTTTTTTTCTAAATATTGCCACATATCTTACTGACCAGAAGAGGAATTTCATCCTTTGCTTTCAATTTAGTACTTGAGCATTACTTTAAAGGCTGCTTATAATTGGAGACTAACAAATTTGTGTTTTCTTCAAACAGATGAAAACTTTATTCTCAAACATGACAGAGCGTTCCTTTTGTCAATGGCAAATCGAGGGAAACATACCAATGGTTCCCAGTTTTTCATGTGAGTAGGCTTAATGCAGAGATGAGCTTTTCCTACAGAGAAACGCTGTTCATGAGAAAGATGGGATAGCTAACCTCATTGCACTGCTCAGACTGACAGCCTTGGTTTGGCTCTGTGTTTCTGCTGTCGGATAGTAACTGATAATCTCTAATGGCTGCTTCAGCACACATCCTGGGCTTGAAGAGTGGAATCTGAAGGTGCATACTGTTTCCAGGATACACTTGACTGTAACTTCTTCCTCATTTGAAGACTCAGTTTAGAAACCTAGATTGAAATATGAACTCAAGGTGAACAAGCAAAAATTGTCCATGATGTCACCTAGCTGGATGTGGTAGTGCACGCCTTTAATCCTAGTACTTGGGTGGCACAGGCAGGCCGACCTGAGTTTGACGCCAGCCTGGTCTACATAGCAAGTTCCAGGACAGCTAGAGTTATAGAGCTACATAGTGATACCCTGTCTTTTAAAAAAAAAGTCTCTGATGGGTGCTAGGCACAAGGCAAACCATCATGTGAGTTTTTGTTTTTGTTTTCTCTCTTACTATGAGCCTATTTTGAGAGAGGTAACATTTTCTAATTAGGTATAGGAAAATGAGACAACTCAACGTTGTCTGTCATTTTTCCAAAATTTGTAAATGTTACTCAACAAACTTTAAATTACTAAATTTTCTTTTTAAAGAGCCACGTATCTTTTGGGCTGGGTGGGGTGTGTGGTTCAGTGTTGATAAAACGCTTGACACATGAGCCGAAGGACCTGAGTTTGGTCCCCAGAGCCCATTAAAGGTGGAAAGATTAAACCAGCTCTGCAAAGTTGTCCTCTGACCTTCACACGTGTGCCTACACAGCCATACAGACATCAGGCACAATAAGGACATATTTTTTAAAGAACATGTTTTTTGTTTGTATGTGCATGCACAGCCAAAAACTAGATTCTCATGTAAACATTCTAAGTAAAACCTTTGGCATCCTTTTAATTATATTCTTAGCTAAGTGTATTTTTTATTATCCAATTATATAAAATATGAAAAATAATTGTCCAGCATGCAGTTTAATACTTTTGATAATAATCTCTGTTCTATGTATATTGGAAAAATATCTTATTCATGGTTTATCACAAGTTTTCTTTTACATATTTCTGAATGGATAAGTATGAATAGCGCTTCCCTGTCTTTAAAGGAGTCAATTATTCATATAAAAAACTCATATTTTAAGTTTGTTTGAAAGATTTCCAACATGATCTGAAGAAGTTCAGATAAGGGGCATTCTGTTCCTAAGGATGTCGTAAAAATGGAGAGCTAGTAGGGGTGGTGTGCTGGAGTTATGGGGAAGGAAAGCTGAGGCAGTCACTGTGCGCACGGATGGCTAGTTACCCCCTTTTTCACTGGAGCACTTTTCCTGTTGGGGGCAGGGGCATTGCAAAGTAAGAGGTAGAGTTTGAAAAGCTTTGTAGTAGCTCCATGTCAAAGCTGTTTGCTCTAAGGCCTCATCGTTTCCATTTTTAAGCTTATCTGAACTGTGAACATGAAAAACTAATGATTCATTGGTCAGGAACGTGCCATCTGAGGGCTCTAAAGTTTCTTTTTTATGTCATTGTGTTTAAAATGTGTCTTATCGGGTAGTAGCAGTTTCTTGCCTTTATTATATATAGTCTGCTTATTTATCCTCTGTTACCTTGTCATTGAATAGCTACTTGAATCTCTAGGAACATTTAGTAAAGGCATTATGGCCTAATTTTGCATTGGACTGCTGTTTGAAGAGGAATGCCAAAGGAAATTTTTAAATCAATAAATTAGGAATAAAAAATTTAAGCTTGTTTTCAGAACTAACTATAGATAGCACTAAAATCACGGAATGATAAAAAGATTTTCTATCTTTAGTTTGGTGAAAAGTTATAATGAAACTTTCTTGTGGAGAGGAGTTCACAGTCTTAGAGGTAACTGATCATTTTGCACTCACACAAAGTTTGTTCTAGTTTTTTTAAAGTAACTTGTGTGCCTATGTGCTGCTTTATGCTAACTGAAAATTCCAGTTTCCACAAGTTGCAAGATAAAATCAAAGAGATAAATACAAAGAGATGGTGGCCAATAAAGGAGAAATCTTTGAAACTCTGTATTTTGCAAGCCAGTATTTTTTTGGAGCTGGAAATCGTAAAAAGAATAATGTATGTCTTTAGTTGTGTGTATAATCATAGGTGAGACCTACCCAGTAGTTTTCCTGGAACAGTGCTTGGGGGTGTGTTCTCCACCGCACACTTCATGTGGCACCTTGGTAGCAGTTCTGAAGGAGAAAGAAAGGATACTGTCGAAAGAGAGGCCCAGATGTGCCTTATTGTTCCATTGGTCTTGCAAAGGACCCGGTAAACATCTGCACAGAATGGTGCTCAGTTTGTGTCCCACAAATCTATAGGTCCTGAGGAGTGAGTTTGGTGCTGTTATATGGCCCATGGAAGTCCCTCGGGGATTCCTGGGCTCTGTGCACTAACTGTTGTATTGATTCTCACATTAAGCAGCTTCCCTTCCTAAGATGTACATTGTTTTCATCAGTATAATTTGATGTATGATATTTTCAGTGGCTGAAACTTTGTGTGTGGAGAGAATATATCTTAGTAGGTATATATTAACAGATAAATATTTTATGATCATAAATAGTGAAGATGAGGTTTTCTTTACAACCATTTGTAATTTAACTGTTAATTACTTGTGTTGACTGCTGTATAAACTGGTGCTTCTGTTTGGGGAGCTTATATAGAAGAAAAGACATTTTTGGGAGTAGTGCCACTCGAGAAGTGGCAAGGAAATGGTGTGTGGCCCCATCTTCATAAAGTTCTAAGGAAATAAGAGTTCACATGGAAACATTTTGTAAGAAGTTCAGAATCTTGGGACCACACTCACCAAGTCAGCCCTTGTTATTTTGACTCATTTTGTCATTTTCTCTTTATATTTTAGATCAAGTATGAGAAAAACCCAGTCAGTGTTACAGGGCAGAAAGTATAGTTCAGTGATGGAGAGCTGGCCTTGGATGTACAAGGCCATGGGCTCAGTCACCAGAAAACAAGAGAAGCAATGGATGGGTCAGGAAAAAGCTGTGGAGTTAGAGATCGTGTGAAACAAGGTTTTTGTTCTGTCGAGAATGAAATGCTAAATAAATAAGGAAGAAAAGACGTGTGCAGTCCAGGCTGCACCAGAGTCTTTTCTCACACTCTGGAAGAAAATGTCAAGACAGGAAGAAAGCTGCTGACTGCATGCTCCAGGGTCAGAGTGCTGTGTTCTGATCTGTGTGGCTGAGTGTCAGAGGCAGGGACATTCTGAGAAAGAAAGTGACATCTGGGGAAACTGTTTAGCTGTCATTGCTAGTGATAATTCTGTAATCACTATGATGATTTATAGTCATTGAGAGGAAAGCGTTATAAAACAATTAGGCCAATTTATAACTTTGGTTATTACCACTTTCCTGGGATAGAATGCATACCTATGGTGTGGCTCTTGCCTGTGATCCCAGCACTCTGGTGGCTGTGGAAAGGAGAACAGCTGTGGATTTCAGTACAGAGTGAGTTCCAAGTCATCCTAGGACACACAGCAGAAGACCCTGTCTCAGAGAACCACACACACATACACACAACAAAGAAACCTTGGTTTTAGTTCTGTTTTTCTGTACCCCGAGTTACTTTTTAAAATCTCTGTATTTTTATAAAAGCTGGCATTACTTTATGTGTGTGCCTGTATGCATGTGCTCTTGAGAACAGAAGGTAGAAGCTGACATCAGGTATCTTTCTTTGTCAGCCCATCCCCTTATCTTTTTGAGATAGTTTCTCACTGAAGCTGGAGCTCTCCGGATTCTCCTAGGCTGGTTGGCTGGCAAATCCCAGTAACCTTCCTTTCCCTACCCTCTCCAGCCAGTTCCAGCATTATAGGCACATGCTTCTACCAGCTGCTGTGTACTGGGTACTAGCTCTTGGAACTAGGGCCCCCTCATACTTACACAGTAAGCACTCACTGACCCATCTACCAAGCCCCAAATAGCCCTGTTTTTAAGATAAACTATAAACATTTTAGAAGAAAGAGCTTGTCTTACAGAAAGACCCTGTGAATAAGCAGAATTATTTGTGTACAGACATTGTTCTGTAACTGCGTAGTTTTCACTGTCAGAAAAACACCTCAGAAATGCTTGGGGCTTACTTCTCTCAACCAGGAGCTGCAGCAGTCACTCCCTCAGCTGCTGCTAAGATATTTTTCAGGCAGGCCTTTAAAAAACAAAAACAAGCTGGGCGGTGGTGGCACACGCCTTTAATCCCAGCACTCGGGAGGCAGAGGCAGGCGGATCTCTGTGAGTTCGAGACCAGCCTGGTCTACAAGAGCTAGTTCCAGGACAGGCTCCAAAACCACCGAGAAACCCTGTCTCAAAAAACCAAAAAAAAAACCAACCAAACAAAAAAAAAAAAACAGTCTTTTGTGCATATGAGTGTTTTGCTTTTATGTCTTGTGTACCATGTGCATGCAGTGCCGTCAGAGACCAGAAGAGGGCACTGGATCCTCTAGGACTGGAATTATAGTTGTGAGCCACCATATGGGTGCTGGGCATTGAGCCTGGGTTCTGTGGAAGAGCAACCAGTGCTCTTACTCCCAGCTGTCTCTCTAGCCCCAAATAGGCCTTTTTATGGCTTCAAAGCTTTGGTCAGTATACTTTCCTGGCCACTATTCTTGGTCGTGATAATTTTTATGAAAACAAGATAATAACTTGACCTTTTAAACAATACAATTTTTTTTTCTTTTTCTTAGGATCTTATAAATTCAGTCCTCTAAACCAAGGTTGGCTGGAACACAGACCCACCTGCCTCTGTCTCTGCCGCCTTGTGCAGTAAAGACATGGACCTCCATACTCGGCCTGCTTATTATATATATGAAGTTCTTTTTTCTTCTCCCTATTTTTATTTTATGTGTATGGGTGTTTTGTCTGCATGTATGTCTGTGTATCATAAGGATACCATGCCTCTGGAGGCAGAAGAGGGTGTCATATCTCCTGAGACTGAATTCCATAGCTAGTTGTGAGCCGCCATGTGGTGCTAGGAAATGAAACTGCGGTCCTGGAAGAGCAACCAGTTCACTTTTGTTGTGCTGCGTTGGCTTTGTTTTCAGGGGAAGCAATAACTTCATACACTATTTTCAGAAATCTTTTGAGAGGAAAAGAGTTTGTGATATCTGAACTCAAAGAGTGCTTATGTGACATACATGCTAGCAGTCATGAAGAAATGTTGTGTCTAGTTATCATTGTGTGTGTTTCCTTTATATTAGAGCTGAGCTTTAGAAGACTCTTCTGTCTGAGTGGCCTTGGGAACATAGTGCATTGTGAGTTTCTCCGCCTTTGTGACAGCTGCAGTTGCAGGCTGTGAAGGAACAAGTTGAATGTCAAAGATGACATTAGCTTAGTTGTTTTTAGTGCCCTCTTCCCTTAGGTCTGCAGTACCTTTCTATTTTATACCCTGAAAACTGTATGATTTAAAACGTTTGTGTGTGTGTGTGACACTAATGCATGTATTACCTATATAAGTGATTCTGATTTACTTTTGCAACATTTTAACTAATCTATCTAAAATTCTATCAAGTTTTTGTTTGTAGTATAGTAGAAGGTTTTTGGTTTATATGGTCATAGGTTTTTTTAAATTTTCATTAGTTAAAACTCATATGTGTGTTTTCTTAAAAATTCTTGTAAGAGGAAAAACCAGATTAGACATAAATCCTGTGGCCAGGATTTGACATCATGCTCCAAGGCTGTCACCTCTGTTGCCATTTGAGTCTCAGAGAAGATCCCTAAGTTCTAATTGTGCCTTTAGGACTGTTTTTATTAATTCTGTTCAGTGACTTAATCGCTTGAGTACATGCAGCAAGCAGTGAGCCCAGTCTAGTCTCTGCTCAAATCATTCTCCAGTGTGTTGTGACGTAGCTAATTTGTCAGCTCTGTTATGTTGTGATAAACAACCAAAAAAAAAATTAAAAAAAAAAAACAATTTAAAAGGCAGAGGCATGAACACAAACTGAATTAGTTAAGTTCTTCAAGTTCTGTTTTGAATGATTTGAACTTGGGTTTTTTTGTTTGTTTGTTTTTTTGGTGGGGATGGGTGATCTTTACTTTCTACCAGGAAGTTCCTACTTCTTAGTATTTGGATTTGTATATCTGTGTTCATACTCAAGATGCATTACCTTTATGAGAAAGATGGCATAGCTAGTCTCTATGATTATAAATGTTTTATTAGCTGTTACCATCCCCTGTGTTAAAGTACCATGGGTCTAAGAAGATCTCCACAAGGCTTTTCTAAAACAAAAATCCATCTCTTCATAAATATCTTGTGAAAGAAAATTTAGAGCTCTCCATTTTAAAAAGCTTTCTTTGCATAAAATTTATAAAATTTTAATTTCAACGTTATATTGATATTAAAACATAGATTCAGTCTTGTCTTAAAAGTGTATTACAATTTATTTCTTGCCATTTTTGTGTAAAATTTACAGAAAGAGTGTTACACCGTGCGCTCCAAAGGTAATGTCTCATTACTCTAAGGCTCTCTCTTTTTCTTTGCCTTTGTTTCTTTAATCCTATTGTTATGTGTATTAAAACATTTTAAGGAAAAAGCTTTCTGCTTGTTTTGTGTAGCAGCAGTGTATGTAAAACAAAGGTGTTTGTTGCTTATGGTTAACCTCAGAAGTACAGTTTATGTCAGTGGCTCTTGAGCTCACTGGGTGGTGTTTTACATTAGGATTTTAGGAACTAGTAAGGTTCAAAAGCTACTCCGATGATGGCCTAAGTGTAGTTTATTATTTGGAACAATAGCAATACTTTTCAGTTTCTAGGGTTTGTGATTTAAATGAACCCTTGCAGTAACTGTTTTGAGTGGATTCAGGGCCTGGAGTGACTGTATCTAAGTGACAGGAGAGAACACAAGTGTGTGAGCACTGAAGCTTTAATTAGTGTGTATAAACTTGCACATCTCTGCTCAGCTTTGCTCTTCTGAGTCTTCATTTACTGTGTGTGAATTGCTGTCATGAGTGACATCATTGAGACCATTGGGTGTGGTAAAGAGTTGGGTAGGGTTCCTCTGTCTGCTTTAATAGACTTGGCTTAGCATATGGTCTCTCCTGCCCTCCTGTTATCCTATGGGCTGTTGACTGTTTACCATGTGTGCTGTAAATACAGTGCCAATGTGCCTGCCCTACAGAGAGCCCTGGAATTTGTAGGCCCAAATCCAGAGAGTTCCTTTTTTGTGAAATATTGTTCATGTTCTTACTGTGTATTCTGTCCCACTTAAGGTGCAAGCTGGTCTTTCTGTATCCTGAATTGCAGGATATTGACTGAATTGACAGTCCGTTAAATGATTGACATTGGTTTGGACACTGAGCAGACTGAAAATTGTCCTCAGAGGTGGAGGTGGCCCTTTCCTCTATTCATGTGTACATTAAGGGCTGAGTTTGTTTATCAGCCAGTTCTCATTTGAATTAAACACGGACCTGGGCCTGACCATGTCACTCAGTGGTTGAGCACATTTCTAGCACATGTGAGGGACCTAGGTTCATTTTCAAAATAAGACAGGTCATCTGTCCCTAAGATCACTGTTCATCCTCAGTTAGTCTGAGTCTGTGTTGCTGCAGTGAGCTGGAATTTGTTCCAAGAGTTTGCCTTACATAGCTTTTATAGTATTTGTTAACTGAGGTGGCAGTCGGATTAGACTTTGTGTGTGCTAGAAAAATCCGTGGTCTCTTCTCAATGCTGGGTTCCTGCGAGTGAGGCCCAAGAAAGGAGAAGAATCGTATCTAGCCAGTAAACAACCACACGTGTTCATCTGCACAGCAGAGCTGTCTTACCTTTTCTGGAGGCACCTTACACCTTCTGAGCACGTATTGCTGTCTAGCTTGTGTGTTAGTTTCAGTTTCGGGAAAGTTGTACAACACAGAAAGCATCTTTGTTTTCGGTTATTGTCTGCCATGGCTTCTGGGTGATTGTTTCATGGTTTCAGTGTTTGTGGCTCACCAGTTGTTAGATTTTCTTCATTTCTTTTCCCTTTTTTTGTTACCTGTTTTTATTTTTATTTAAAAATTAAACTGGCTTTAATTTCTACTCAATTTTCTAAGAAATATTTGAGACTTGTGACTTTAAAACTCAGAATTTCATTTAAAGTTCTGAAACTTAAGTTGACATTAAACTTTTTTTAAGTTAAATCTATCTATACTCCTCTAACAGAACTGGATGTTCTTAAAGTAAGTATAAGCATTACAGTCTCTTATACAGTAATGTTTTTTGGCATTTTTGTAAGGTTAAATTGTGTTCTGTTCATGTGTCTTAGAATAGCTTTAATACAGTCTGATAGGTCATCTGTTTCCATCTTTACTAATTGAGGTTCCGGTGGTCTAACGCTGATCAAGCTATCCACTTTCAAATTTTTGCATTGTAATTCACATATAAAGATCTATGAAAAATGTTATGGGAAAACCAGCTTGGGTTCAAAATATCTTAACCAAGTATACCCCACAGATTTCCCAGCAGTGACAGTGGGACATTCACAGAGCAGCTGTTGGGGTGTTTTCTGGACCATGGAAATTGAAGATGTCAATACCCCCTCAATTCTTATTTTGCTGTGAGGAGTATCAGCCGTTTGAAAGTCCCTCCCTTTTGCATTTTCAGAGTGTGACTGGCAGAGCTTGAATGAAAGAAGAGGGGCAGGCAGTTCTGCAGCTAGGACTCATCAGGCTCCTTCGCTGCCTGCCTTAAAGTAGATGCAGACTGTCTCAGTCTTAAGTAACAAACCAAAGAGCCAGTGGGGGTGTAGCCAGTGCTCATCACTCCTCCTAGTGGGGCAAGGCCTTCCTCCTTGTTCAATTATGCTGGGAAATTGGTTTTGTTTTTTAATGTTTGTTTCTGTTGCTATTACTGTTTTTGGTTTGAGAGTAAATTTAATTTCAGTGTGTACGCTATACATTTTCCTATAATGCAAATGAAACCTATCTCATATAGTCTAATAGAATTGCTTTTATAATTCATTGCAATCTTGGTTTTTTAAATCAGCAAAATGGCTACTATTGGTGTTTGGATATATATTATGTTTAACATTTTTTCTGTCTTTTTATCTTTACTTCTTTGTTTACTACATGCTGTGTTTAAACCTTCTGCTTTCTTCATCTGAATACGTCATTTTTGATACCATCTTTGTGTTGATGTTTATTGTACAGAACTACAAAGCCTGCTCCACACCTGGATGGGTAAGCATCAAGTTATTAAAATCTTGGGACGTTATTTGGGTGATAAGCCTGAAAGACAGGTTGACCAGGAGTTAGTCTTTCGTTGTCGAGCTCTTCCTGAGGAGACACAAAGAACAGTAGTTTTGAGAGCCCAGCCCCTGTGTGACTGAAGAGGTCTTCTCCTTGTCCCGTAGGTAGGCTTCCCATCCATGTGGTCTTGATTGCCCCTGTTGAGGTGATTTCTCAGCATGAAGTATATCAGATTCGGGTTTTTTTGTTTTATTTTTCTGAGACAGGGTTTCTCTGTAGCTTTGGAACCTGTGCTGGAACTAGCTCTTGTAGACCAGGCTGGCCTCGAACTCACAGAGATCCGCCTGCCTCTGCCTCCCCAAGTGCTGGGATTAAAGGTGTGTACCACCACCACCCAACTGATTTCTTTTAAGTCAGAATCAGCCAATATTTTTAGTCTGTTGATGAGTTTTCTTTTTCTGTTCCAGCATTTTTTTGTTTGGCTTGGTTTGGATTTTTGAAGCAGGGTTTCTCTGTGTGTTACAGAGTCCTGGCTGTCCTGGAACTTGCTTTGTAGACCAGGCTGGCCTCGAACTCACTGAGATCTGCCTGCCTTTGCCCCCCGAGTGCTGAGACTAAAGGTGTGCACCACCACTGCCTGACTGTTGTCGGATTCTTAACCCTAGGACGGCTAGAACAGTCCCACTTCTCTTCAGATGAACTGTTGCTGTTTCTTATTATGACATAGATTTCAAGTTGTCTTTCCCTTCTAGTTGGTTCGTAACATTTTGACTTTGTTTTCAGTTCTGTGAACATGTTTTTTGTGGCATTGTCCCAATTACTGTTCATAATATAATTATCAGACTAATTTATTTCTTGAATTTATATTATGACAGGGTTCATGTTGTGTTTGGACTGGTTATTTCCGGTTTTGAAGTAATTGAACAGATTGAAAATCTGAAAACGGATGCTGCAAGCAGACCTTATGCAGACGTCCGAGTTATTGACTGTGGGGTGCTTGCCACAAAGTTGACAAAAGATGGTAAGAACTTTTGGAGGGTGGAGGAGTCTGTGATAGAGGTGAAAGAGTATGCCAACTTGAAGATACCTTCTAAATATCTGAGAGACTTTTTTTTTTTTTTTTTTCCTTTGGTTTTTTTGAGTCAGGGTTTCTCTGTGGTTTTGGAGCCTGTCCTGGAACTAGCTCTTGTAGACCAGCTGGTCTCAAACTCACAGAGATCCACCTGCCTCTGCCTCCCAAGTGCTGGGATTAAAGGCGTGCGCCACCACCGCCCGGCAAGGCTGTTCTGATTATACAAATGCACTGGGTTCAAGTACTAATGTTTTTGTTAATGTCTATTAAAAGTTTTTGAGAAAAAAAGGAAGAAGCCAACGCATTCAGAAGACTCGGATTCTTCTTCCAGTTCCTCTTCCTCTTCAGAATCATCCTCAGAAAGTGAAGTTGAGCAAGAGAGAATCAGGAGGAGGAGACACAAGAGGAGGCCCAAAGTCAGACACACTAAAAAGAGACGGAAGGAAATGAGCTGTTCAGAGGAGCCCAGGAGGAAACGCACAGTGAGCCCTGAAGGGTAAGTGTGAGTCAGTGGTCCGACCCAGCACAGGGTCTGCACAGTGACCACTCTGCGTGCTCAGTGTTGTTGTGTACCCCGAACTGAGGGGGCGGGGAGCCTTTGGATTTAAACCAATGCCTATAACAATGTAGGAGTGGCATAGACTTCTCAGCAAAAATTGGTATGTTTTCAGGTGCAGGTATTTCTGGACTTTTTTTTAATAAGTTTTATTTTGTGTGTTCAAAGATGTGTGTATGTGGTAGATGTGCATATGTGTGGAGGTCAGAAGATAGTTTGGAGGAGTGATTTCTTTCTAACAGATGGGTCCCAAGGGATTAAACTCAAGATATGAGGTTTGGTGATTAGAGCCTATATTCATTGAACCATCTTTCCTGCCCTAATTCCTGAAAATTCTTTTTTTCAATACAGTGTTTTTATTTATTCTGAGAATTTCATACATGTCTACAAGGTAATTTGATCATCTACTTCCTAATCTCTCTTCAAATTCCAGTACCCACTATGTCTCCCTTCTCTTTTATTTTTAATCTCTCTCTCTCTTTCTTATTTTCAATAACCCACTGAGTCCATTTAATGTGACCTGTATGTGCAGGGGTATAGGGCCACCCACTGGAGCATAGGAGTATATATCAGGGTCCACACCCCTGAAGAAAACAGATTCTCCCTAAAGTAAAACATGGGTAGTTGAGATGGCTCAGTGACTTCTCACCAAGCCTGACAACCTGAATTTGATCCCTGGGACACACGTGGTCAGAAGAGCGAGCCATCGCCCACAAGTTGTCTCACTTCAACATCATGGCACGTGCACAATAGCACACACAAATAAATACAATTTTAAAAAAGGAAACATTGCCAGGCAGTAGTATTGCACGCCTTTAATCCCAACACTCAGGAAGCAGAAGCAGACAGATCTCTGTGAGTTCAAGTTCAGCCTGGTCTACAGAGTAAGTTCTAGGACAGTCAGGGCTGTTACACAGAGAAACCTTGTATTGAAAATACAAAAAAAACAAAAAAAGGAAACATTAGTAGCATTGACAACTTCCATTTCAAAATTTTAGTATTCTGGGTTTTTTTTTTTCTCTTTTTAATTTTTTTTTCTTTTTGTAAAAATTTTCTTTGCTCTGGATTTTTAAAATATATTTGTTTTTATATATTTGTAAAAATCAATAACTCGGGGTGAGTAAGTTTTGCTGTTTTATATGCCTTTATTTGATGAATTACTAGCATCTAAATTGGTGACATGATTTATTTATTTTAGTTATTCTGAGAGGAGTGATGTGAATGAGAAAAGATCAAGTGATTCAAATGCTAAAAGAGAAAAGCCAGTTGTCCGTCCGGAAGAGATTCCTCCAGTTCCTGAGAACCGATTTCTACTTAGAAGAGATATGCCTGCTGTCACAGTGGAGCCTGAACCGTAAGTAGGCGGGTGGCACATTGCTCTTCTCCCTGCTGTGCCTGCTGACAGCAGCACCTTGATGGTCGTTTCTGGGAATTAAGTGCATCTCTGCAGAATAGACCGTGGAGCAGCCCTAGCACAGAGGGAGGGAGTGCCGCCTTTCAGCTGATTGTTCCTCCTTCCTCTTGTAATCTGCCCTGGCCCTGGCCCTAGCACATGGGATAATTAGTATGCCCAGTCTTGTAGGTGATTGGATAGCCAGTCAAGTTGACAGTGGTGGTTAGCAAGCACACTGTATATTTTTGTCTCCTGCTGGATAAGTCCACTATTTCATTGCAACTTTACACTCACTGTGACTCAGGCTCGGAGTACACAGAAGATACTGCGGGTAGTCCCCAGAGCACTGAATGGCTTGTACCTCCTTTTTGGAACCCACACTTGAGTATATGACTAGATAAAGGAAGTGGGCACATTATTCAGTGAGTGTGTGTTCTGCTGTTTTGGTTAGGTGGGTTTTGTCTACTTACGACTCTTGCTATGTGTTGTAGGCTAGCCTTGAATTTGGGATCCTTTCGCTTTATCCTCTAGAGGATTAGAGCTATAGCTATGTATATGCTGCCATACCTGGAGGGAGGGAAATGCTTATTCGAGGTCTGGGAAGGTTATATTACTGATCTTGCTGCATTGGCCTTTTGTTCAGAATGGGTTATCAGGTTGATTGAGCCCTGTGGATCCAACTGAGCCATGAAATGTTTCACTTTTAATAATGCAGAGGTGACTGGAGGTAAAATTTAGTATCATAAATATTACTGTAGTTAATTTCCCTTGCGTTGTGGCTTTAGATTTAGTCTCAGAAAATACTATTTAGTGTACTTTGTATATTACATTTAAATTCAGAATTATTAAAATATTAAAAGGACATGAATATGGTAGCATATGCATGTAGCCTAGCCATGAATGAGGATTTTTTTAAACACATGAAAAAATTTTAATTTTTTTCTTTTTATTTATTCTATGTGTCTTTCACATTATGCATCTCAATCCCATTCATTTCCCCGTCCCCTCACGTCTACCCTCTGCCTCTGCAACCCTCCCCCCAAAATAAAACAAAATTAAAGGGAAAAATTGAAAATCTTATCATGGAAGCTGCCGTGTGACACAGTGAGTTGCGCAGTAAACCCTTTATCCGTGTGTCTGTACTTGCAAGTGTTTATGCAAAGAGTCATTGGTCTGATTTGAGGCCTCTGGTTTCTATTATACTATCAATGCTGGGCCCGTACAGAGACTCCTCTTGGTTATCCTGCTGTTGCTGTGGTGTGGAGATCCTGCAGCTTTGGGTCTGCAGGTCAGACCCCTTCACATGCTGCAACAGGTCATGGATGGGGTAGATGTTGGCACGGACCAAGTCATAACCCTGGTTCTGGCGCTAGGCAGCTGCAGGGTAGTTTGCTTGCCAGTTGCCAGTTCTCCCCTGTCCTCACCACCAGGGTGAGCTCTCCAGCACTGCCCCCAGCTAATCCACCCTTGCAGCCCTGAGCAAGTAGTAAGGTCAGTTCTCAGGGTCGCTTCTCCCCCACCTACACCATCAGGGCTAGTTCTGCTGTGTTGCCCAGGCAAGGTGCAGGGCCACTCTCTTGAGTGCTGCAACTTGTTAAGGGATAGGTACAGCCTTTCTGCTCTATGACCCCAGGGCCAGCTCTTCCACCTGTCTCAGGAGTTGATGGACTGGGGGTAAGGGGAGAAGGTATCTCTCTTCCACCCATGCTGCCAGATACCAGATGAGTAATGGGGACAGCTCCCTTGCAACTTTGCGTTTGGGTCACTCACACCTCCAACAACAGGGCTGGCTGTGCTGTGCTGACCAGGCAAGGAGCAGGGCCCGCTCTCCTGAGTGCTGTTGCCGGCAAAGGGGAGGGGCTATAGAGTGCATCTCTTCCCCATCCACACTACCACATGACAGCTGAGTAACGGAGACAGCTCTGCCACGCGTAGAACTTTGGGGCTAGCTCACCAACACTTTTGCCAACAGGGTTGGCTTTATTGTGCTGCCCTGGTGAGGTGCAGGGCCTGCTCTTCTAAGTGTTTTAGCTGGTGGGGGTCAGAGATGACTTTCCTGCTCTTAGGACCTCAGGGTCAGCTCTCCCACCTGCCTCAGGGGTTGATGGGCAGCGAAGGGGGGCATCTTTCCCCTGCCCATGCTACCACAAGACAGATGAGAAATGGGGACAGCTCTCCCATGCTCAAAACTTGAGGGATGGCTGACCGACATCTCCAGTAACAGACTTGGCTCTATTGTGCTGCCCAGACTAGGTACAGAGCCTGCTTTCCTGAGTTTTGCAGCCCGTGGAGGGCAGGGAGAGTTGGGGAAGATCATTTGACCCCAGAAGTCGTGTTTATCCTGAACAACGTAACAAGGTCTAGTGTCAAAAGAGGGAAGTGAGGAAGGAGGGGGAGAAGGAGAAGGAGAGGAAAATGTTCCACGTGAACAAAAGCGCCACAGTGCCTGGTGTAAGTCATAAGCTCCCCTGAGTTTGTTTAGACAGCTGAGAAGCCAAGCAGGGCTGTACCCCAGCCCTTCACAGGTTTTTATTTTGTTTTCTTTGCTTATTTATTTTTGAGACAGGGTTTTGCAATGTAGCTAGGCTGGCATTGAACTCCCCCACATCCTGGGATTATAGACATGTGCTGGCATGGTTGGCTTCCTCCACAAATCTTTTATTTAAAAAAGAAAGTTAACTAATAAAAAAATCATTTTTTTCAAATACATATTTACTAATGGAATTTTTCCGAGGCAGGGTGACTCCAATCTAGAGTTCAAGTTAGTGTTCTCTTTTAGGACAGTTGTTAGAGCTGTTGATCTGATATCTGCACTGAGAGTCTGCAGTTCACACACCTCGTGTTTGCACGGTCATGTGTGTAGCACTTGAAATACTAGTTGTGACTGTATCTGATGTGTGGTGCACCTCATAGCTGAGTGAGCTCAGAAATATGTGAATGGATGTGATTGCTCTCATAAAACTTTATGGATATTGACATTTGAATTTCATGTGATTCTTATGTCATGAAATATGAAACCTTGTATTGTAAAGACCATAGCTCTGTCTGGGAACATTGGGAAGACATTCTGGCATTATTCATTTTTAATTGTCATCACAACTTTTTTAGGAACATTCCAGATGTCGCACCTGTTCCGAGTGATCAGAAACCATCTGTGTCAAAATCTGGACGGAAAATTAGAGGAAGAGGCACAATTGTATGTATGCTGGAACTTTCTTCTTTCACACTGCTTACCTAAATAGTAGCTTGTAAAAATGTATCTTAAATATCTGAGGTTTAGTTTTAGATAAACTATTTCTCCTGTCAGGCGGTAGTGGCTCATGCCTTTAATCCCAGCACTGGGAGGCAGAGGCAGGTAGATCTCTTGAGATGAAGGCCAACCTGGTCTACAAATCAAGTTCCAGAACAGCCAGAGCTACAAAGAAAAACCTGTCTCCAAAAAAAAAAAAAAAAAAAAGTCCTCCTGTTTTAAGACATCATTTTTATTTTGCATAATTTGGGAAGGTACTGCCTTTGCATACATTTACAGCTGTAGATAGATTTAATTAGTCAGTGATGTAATACATGAAATATTGAGAAGTCTGAGTATATTGAATAATGGAGGCTAGAATGTGTTAGGACTGCAAAGGAAGCTATTCTATAGGAATTCAGCTAAATGCCTTGCCTTTTTTGCCTCTCAGTGTCTCGTATTTGAAGTAATTCATACTATCCAGTTGATCCTTAAATTGGTACCTAGATTAGACCTTTGCCTGGCTGTCATATACAGGGCATTTTTAGAACAGTCATTTCCTCTCTTGTCTTTAAGCGCTATCACACACCTCCACGGTCAAGATCTCATTCTGAGTCTGAGGATGATGACAGCAGTGAGACTCCTCCTCACTGGAAGGAGGAGATGCAGAGACTGAGAGCTTACAGGCCACCAAGCGGAGAAAAGTGGAGCAAAGGAGACAAGTAAGCACTTTGAATGTAAACACAGCCTGGATGCAGAGCAGTAAATGCTGGAGAGTTGCCTTCTGACGTCCACAGTCAAGATGGCCAAGGGAAAGCTCTAGAGCAGCACTGCTGCTACCTAAGGCCAAGGGCTCTTCAGTCAGGTGCTGCTTCTCTGTGCTGAAAATCCGAGTAGAGTCTGACCTGTAGAGCCGACCAGGTCTTAGACATCACTAGTAGATGTCTGACTTGACAGATGCCTTAGTCACAGGTACATGGATTAGTGAATAGAGCCTGCATCGCACAGGGGTTAATCTCTGACTCCAAGGACTGTTGGATAACAGTGGTGCCCTAGTAGGAGTAATTGTCTGTTTCCAAAGGGGCCTGGCTCCAGAATAGCTAGTGGGGAAGTAATTCTTCGTGGAAAAATTCAGGCTTCTCTGAAGGCATCTTAAGAGAATGGTTTTGAATTAAAAGAACAAGGAAGAGGCAGGCAGCTGCTGCATAGAACTTGCATAGACATGGTGGTGCTGAGGACTCACTTATGAGCCACGTCTTCGTAAGATCGTGAAGCTTTTGTTATTTTTCGTGTAATTGTGTTTGGTTTCTGTTTTAAGTCAATAGGAGTTTAGGAGAAAGTATTAATTACCTACCACAGTGAAGTAGAGAAAATGTAGTCGTCATTTCAGTGTTGAAGTAGGTTCCCACTAAGGACATTTCTGTGTTCGTGTGACTTACATAGTTAATACAGTCTCTGAAAGAAAGAGAAAGCTGGTCACATGGTGGTGGCGCATGCCTTTAATCCCAGGCAAAGGCGGGTGGATCTCTTGTGACTTTGAGGCCAGCCTGGTCTACAGAGTGAGTTCCAGGACAGCCAAGGCTACACAGAGAGACCCTGTCTCAAAAAAACAAGAGAGGGAAGGAGGAAAGAAGGAAGAAAGGGAGGGAAAACTGGGTATAGTGACGCTTGCCTTTAGTCTCATTATTGGGAGCAGAGACAGACGCATGCACCTTTGTGTGTTCAAGCCTGGTCCACATGGGTGCATCCCAGACCAGCTGGGGCTATATAGTGAGATACCTTAAAAAGAAATAACATTTTAAAAAAGAAAAATAGGTTGGAGAGATCACTCAGTGGTTAAGAGCACTGACTGCTCTTCGAGAGGACCTAGGTTCAATTCCCAGCAGCCACAAGGCAGCTCAGAATTGTGTAACTCCAGTTCCAGGAGGTCTGACACCCTCACACAGATATACATGCAAAAACAAAACACTAGTGCACATAAAAATTTTAAAAAGTGAAAAAAAAAACCAAAAAAGCCAACTTTTTAGCCAGGCCCGATGGCATTATAATACCAGTGTTTGGGAGGCTGAGTTCAGCCTGGCTCACGTAGTGAGTGCCAGGCCAGCCTGGGACACATAACAGGAACCTGTCTCTCCAAAAACAAAGATTAGGAAGATAGCTTAGTTGGTATAATGCTTGCCTTGTAAGCTTGAGGACTCAAATCTATGTAAAAACAGTGTAACGGTAAGCACTTTAAAATCCCAGTGCTGGGAGCTGGAGACAGGGGGATCCTTGGGGCTTGCTGGGCAGCAGTCTGCTGTATTAATGAATCCTAGACCAATGAAATGCTCTCAAATAAATTAGTGTTCCTAAGAATGGCACCTGGGTGCCCTCTACACATGTGCACACACACATACAGGTGCACATGGATATTTTACAAAAGAATAAATGTTTACGAAGACTCTTTGGAAAGTTTAGTCAGGACAAGGTACTTGGCTCTGTGGTAGAGTGCTTGTTTAGCATGCATACAGTCCTGAGTGATGATGCCAGCACCACAGAGACAGATTGTCAAGTCTTAGCTCTGTCTCTGCAGAGACTCCTCAGCGAGGTTGTTTGGGAACCTGGTTTCACTCTTTCAGAAATTGCTCTTGGAAGGAGAAGGTTGTGAGCAGATGATATCAGGAGTCGTGTGTCTCCGTAGGACTCTGGTTAGTTGGTCTGGTTTTCCAATATTCTCAGTCTTTGATTTTCTTAGAAACAGGAAGGATATTCTGTGAGACTGATGATAGTTGTCATCTCTGGTACATGTTAAAGTGTTGAGATTGGGCACTCTATTGTTAGTAAGAAGTGTGTTGTAAGAAACAGAAAGTGTTTGCAATAACTGCATGCATGTTATCCCGCCCGCTTACAGGCTAAGTGATCCCTGTTCAAGCCGATGGGATGAGAGAAGCTTGTCCCAGAGATCCAGATCATGGTCCTATAATGGATACTATTCAGATCTTAGTACAGCAAGACACTCTGACGGTCACCACAAGAAACGCAGAAAGGAAAAGAAGTTTAAGCATAAAAAAAAAGCTAAAAAGCAGAAGCATTGCAGAAGACACAGACAGACAAAGAAGAAAAGATTAGTAATGCCACCTGACTTGGAACCCTCAAGATCTGCCACCCACCGAATGAAGTCCTCTTGTGACAGAGAAAGAAGACCCCGTGCCTCCTCCTCCTCCTCTCGCCACTCCTCCAAGCAGGCCTGGTCTAGATCAGACAAGGAAGACCGGAGCTCCTCAACCCACTCCAGCAGAGACTCCTACAGATCCAAGTCTCATTCACCATCGGATTCTAGAGGGAGCTCTAGATCAAGGGCTTTGTCAAAGTCCTCATCGCGTTCTCACGACAGATCCCAGTCCAGATCTAGTTCCAGGTCAGAACCCCAGAGGGCAGCATCAAACTCACCAAAACAGCCTGCTCCGTTGAGTGAAAATAAGCCAGTTAAGGCAGAACCTTTAAGATCATCGATGCCACAGAATGGAAATGTGCTGGTACAGCCAGTGGCAGCAGAAAACATTCCTGTAATACCGTTGAGTGACAGCCCTCCCCCTTCTAGATGGAAGCCTGGGCAGAAGCCCTGGAAGCCCTCCTATGAGCGAATTCAGGAGATGAAGGCTAAAACAACTCACTTGCTGCCTGTCCAAAGTACATACAGTTTAACAAATATTAAAGAAACTGGGAGTTCATCATCCTATCACAAAAGAGAAAAAAATTCAGAAAGCGATGGGAGCGCTTATTCAAAGTACAGTGACAGAAGTTCTGGGAGCTCAGTAAGGTCAGGGGGCAAGTCTTCTAGGAGCCGGTCATCCTCTAGGTCATACACAAGGTCAAGGTCACGGAGTCCACATACTTCACGATCACGATCTAGGTCTCCATCATCTAGGTCTCACTCACGAACGAAGTATAGTGATGGTTCCCACCGCAGCAGGTCGTCTTCATACACTTCTGTCAGCAGTGATAGGGGAAGTCGAGCCACAAGGAGGATGTTTAGATCCCATGGGGGAAAAAGTATCACTTCAAATAAAAGACACCACGGCAGCTCAAAGAAGATACTTCACAGTAAATATGTCAAAGGCAGAGAGAAGTCTTCATGTCACAGAAAGTATAGTGAAAGTAGATCATCTGTGGATTATTCTTCGGACAGTGAACAGTCATGTGTTGAGTTAGTGCACTCGGCCCTAGAGAAGGAGAAGCAGGGGAAAACAGAAGTATTGAATGATAAGCAGGGGAAAAGCAAAGAAGAAGGAAAGGGCAAGCCAGAATGGGAAAAGAGGCCTTTGAAAGAGAGTCTGTCTGATCACTCTAGAGATGGCAGTAGGTCCAAAGGGAAGAACTGTACTGGGAGCAAATGGGACTCTGAATCAAACTCTGAACAAGATGTAACTAAGAGCAGGAAAAGTGATCCCCAGAGATGTTCTGATAAGGAGGAGGGCGAAGCCTCTTCCGACTCTGAGTCAGAAGTTGGCCAGAGTCACATCAAAGCTAAACCCCCAGCAAAGTCTTCAACAAACACTTCTCTGCCTGACAGTAATGGTGCCTGGAAGTCTAGGAGACCACAGTCTTCAGCTTCTGAGTCAGAGGGCTCCTGCTCCAACTTGGGAAACGTTAGAGCGGAGCCCCAGAAACAGAAATGCCCAAAGGATAGTCTTAAAGGGGATCACACAAAAAAAGTGAGAGAGAAATTGAAAGCCAAAAAAGACAAAAAACACAAGGCTCCAAAGCGGAAGCAAGCCTTTCACTGGCAGCCTCCACTGGAGTTTGGTGACGAGGAGGAGGAGGAGATGAATGGAAAGCAAGTTACGCAGGAGCCAGAAGGAAAAAAGCACATCTCTGAGAAGTGTGAAACTGTAAAAGACAGTATTCCAAAAATAGAGAAACCCTGTGATGAAGGCAGCGGTCCCAGTAACCCTAAGAAGGGTACTTCAGAGCACAACCCACTTGCGGAGGGGGATCGCCATCCCAGCTCTTGCCCTGCACCTCTGACAGTGGAGGAGAATACCACCAGCTCTCCTCCTGGCGCCCAGCACATTGAAGAGCGTGTCCCAGCTGGAGGGGAGGACGTGCTTCAGACAGATGACAACATGGAGATTTGTACCCCTGATAGGAGTTCCCCTGCAAAAGGAGAGGGGGTGTCCCCATTAGCAAACCGCAAGCTGGACAGCCCAGAGGGGAGCATTATTCCAGAGCAGGTTGAGCACATAGCACAGCCCAGAGCAGGAGGGAAACAAGAAAACATTGTGTCTGAGAGTAAAACCTCAAGTGAAGGTGGGAAACAGGACAGCTCTGCCAGTTTGGCCAGTCCTGTAGAAATTTCTGGAAAGAAGGAGGGGCCTGAGAAAAGCCAGATGAACCTCACAGATAAGTGGAAGCCATTGCAAGGTGTAGGAAATCTGATGTCTACTGCAGCCACGTCCAGTGCTCTGGATGTGAAGCCATTGGCTCCTGTTACTGAAGTGAAACCACAAGGCTTGAGAATAGAAATCAAAAGCAAAAATAAAGTTCGGCCCGGGTCTCTCTTTGATGAAGTAAGAAAGACGGCACGCTTAAACCGGAGGCCACGGAATCAAGAGAGTTCCAGTGATGAGCAGACACCTAGTCGGGATGGTAATAGCCAGTCCAGGAGTCCACACAGATCTCGAAGTAAATCTGAAACCAAATCTCGACACAGAACAAGGTCTGTCTCCTATAGTCACTCAAGAAGTCGATCCAGGAGTTCCACATCATCTTACCGGTAAGAAGCCCCCCTCTCTCCATGTCATTTAGCTCAGAAGAACATAAGTGTGATCACTGTCTCCGAATATCTGAGAAGGGAATAAGAAGCATTATCCCATATGACCAAAACCACAGATAGAGGACATAGATAGGAAGTGGGCATTTCAGGAGAAGAAATTTGCGCTCAGTTGAAAAGACCATTGTTACTGTTATCTGTAGTTCATCTCTTGGACAATGAAAGCTCTGTTGACATGACCACATTCAAAGGTGTGAAGGCACTGGCTTTCTTGCCCAGGTTGCTGTGCTTTTGCAAAGAATCTTTTGAGCAGAATCTGCAGGGCTTAGGGATTGTTGATCTAACTACCCTCCTAAACATGTAGAAGATAACATGCCATAGAGGCAACGTTGCTTGCTGTCCAGGGCATACATCTAAGTCAAGTTCTGTGATCATGTTCACATTTTCATCAGTTTCCTCCGGCATTTGTCATCAGGATAGACTGAAGAGCACAAAGAATGAGTGACAGCTAAGAAAGGAGGGACCATGGTAACAGGAAGCTAATAAGTAGTTACATTCATGAGCATATAAATATACCAACTGCAGTTTTTTGTGGCTTTATTTTCATTGTTTAAGCCATGGTGGCTTCTTCTGAACTGCTTCCTTTGCAGTGCATGACTCTGTCCACTGTGCAAAATTTGTGAGAGACTGCATTCTGGTTTGACTTCCCTCCTGCCCTCCTGTTCATCCTAACTGGGAGTGCACACGTTACATGCTTTCTCACTCATTTCCGTTGTAGATCAAGGAGCTACTCCAGAAGCCGGAGCAGAGGCTGGTACAGCAGAGGCCGGACCCGCAGCCGGAGCAGTTCCTATGGAAGTTTCCGTAGCCATAGGTAAGCTGTGTTCTCGCCCTGCTGTGTGGTTCCCCTCCTGGGACAGAGCAGGCAGCTGTAGCTCTGCCGTTGTTTCTCATCTAGCTCTGTGAGCTCTGGAACTCTTCCTGACTGTTCCTTCATCAGAGTGAGGCAAAGGCACAGAAGTATTGAGAGGCCATGCCCCTCCTGCCTCCTCCATATGTAGATCTTATTGAGGGTCACAAGTACACTTACCTCTTGACTGACTGAGGGTTAAAACAGGGTCACAGTGAGGGAACCAAAAGAAAAGTGTGTGCTAGGGCCAGGGCGCGCATTTTTACTACCTAGCTGCTTCTCTCTCTGGCCTTGAGATATTTCCTGCTGTGGCTACTCACGTAAATGGCCCTTTTCCCTTCCTACCCATCCGAGAGTCTCCCCAGAGAACTACATAAAGCTTTATGAAATACAGAGGTTTTAAAGGGAAAATCCAACATACTTGTAGTTAAAACAATAGAAAGAGTTAAAAGATTTCACTGTATTTTCACTTTGATGGGCAAAGATGTCTCAATTGTTAATGTGCCCTGATGCACAAGGTGACAGTCCCTCCTGTGGTTCATACTAGGACATCCAGCAGGAGCAGGTCCAGGAGCAGCTCCTATGACCCCCACAGTCGCTCCAGGTAAGTGGCAGTGGGAGGCCCCAGCATGCTTGGGAGATGGAGTTGAGGTTGGCTGGTTGTGCTTGGATTTGATCCCAGGACCTAGGTGCAGTACGGCATATTTTCTGCCATTAAGCTTACCTCCCCAGCCTAATGTTGAATTTTTTAATTAAATAACTTAAACTCATGTTTATTGTCTGAAATCACTCTTTAAAAATGAGATGTCTGTGGCCCACTGGGCAACAGTATCAAATTGTGACAGCAGGTGCTTATTGCATATAATTGCCTAATAAGATCCAGAATCCCAGACAAACTAACTCAGTGTTAATTTTGTGATATTTTTCAATGCAGAAAAGAAATTAACATTTTTCTCTTTAACATGGTAAGTCCAAATGGGGGCAATTGCTAGATGTTTCTAGAACTTCTTATGCAACTGTCCTCACACTTCCATAGAGTGCCCGTGTGAGCTAGCACCCTCTGACAGCCCTAAAAGGGAGACTTTCCATATTTGAGTGAGAAAATTTAATGTGTGTTATTTCTGTTTAAGTAGATCCTACACTTATGATAGCTACTACAGCCGGAGTCGCAGCCACAGCCGCAGCCAGAGGAGTGACAGTTATCATCGAGGGAGAAGTTACAACAGGCGGTCCAGGTGGGTCTTGCTCTCAACCACTGCAGTGACTGCGCACTTGGTGCAGTGGACACCTGTCTCCCTGAATTTCATTGGCCTACAGACAGCTATTAAATAGGGCTTTGGTGCTAAGAGTTGCCAGGTCATAGTTACTATTTTATAGTTGAAATTAAAAAATGGATTTTCAAATGCTCATATACTTTTGAGCAAGCTTTTTTTTTTTTTTTTTTTTGGAGTAAGGAGAAGACCAAATCATGGGTCACTTCTGAAAGTCAGGTTAATATACTAGAATAGGCAGGGGTTTTTTGTTTTGTTTTGTTTTTCAGACAGGGTTTCTCTATGTAGCCCTGTCTGTCCTGGGATTAGAGGTGTGTACCGCCACTGCCCAGCCAGTTTGTCATTTTATTAAATTAATCATAATTATTTGTTTCAGCAGCAGGGTTGAGGTTTATGTCGTATCATTTATTTAATAAGATGTAAACGTTTATAACCGCTTTTGTATTGTCCCTTGCTGGTGGCTGTGGTCACCCTCCCCCATCCATTGCAACCCCAGAAACCCTTCTACAGACAGGTGCATGTGGCTGCTTTCTTGCTTGAAATGCTGAAGGGATGCCAGCTGTCTTGTGCAGGTCCAGATGCCTTAGCACTCACTGTACATGAACCCCTCCACTTACCAGCTCCAATTTCTACTCCATCCTATAATGTTCTAGAACCTTCTGCCCAGAAACATAAGTACCATCTCCATCATTTCCCTTTTTTGTGTGCCTTAAAGTGATCATATACCCACCCCCAACCCCCCTGCTTCCCTGAAGGTCTCCCCTGCAGCCCATTGCCCTGGGAACCCCCCACCTCCATCCCAGTGCTAACTCTGAGGCACATTTTTTTCCTGAATGTACCTCTGGGGTTCTCAATGTACTCACCTACCTGTCCACTGTCCCTACACTGTCCTTGAGCTGCTCATTTGTGGTGGGATGACACCTGCCATGACATGCTAACCGCCTCTCAGAAACCACTCCGTTAACTCAATGATGACCACAGCCAAGCCCTCACTTCTTTAGTGAGACTGTGCCTTTAACCCTTCCTGCTTCAGTCTAACCTAGTGTTGACATTCACTGTGGTATAATAGAAAAGTAGTTTGCTCAATTTTATGAATGGATTTCAAGTAAATTTAAAAATAAAACCTCACTATTGTAGTCTGTATTACTTTAACCATTTGCCATTTAAAACCATAGTATTGCCATAGTTAGAACCCAAAGAATAGGAGTTAAAGGCTTTTGTGTTGTTTGGTTCTGTTCCACAGGAGCGGTAGATCCTATGGCTCGGACAGTGAAAGTGACAGAAGTTACTCTCGTCACCGGAGCCCCAGCGAGAGCAGCAGATACAGCTGAGGCCTCCTTGTACAGAGACTGTATCTTACTGTAAATACCTGGTAACTTAAAGCTGGAGAAACTGGATGGCCGTCTGTTGTGTGTCAGTATTAGAGCTCAAGTCCAACAGTGGATATTTCTTGTCACTTATTTACATGTGTGCAGAAAAATTTAAAAGTACAGATGTCAACTACAGATATTTTTATGCCCCATTTTACAGTAGACAACTATGGAATTTTCATTTTCTTGAATCAAGAACTGGTGGAATTGATGTAGGTATCATTTGCAGTGTCATTTTAGATGGAGTGTTTTTGTAGCTCACACAGTCCATAGAATTCAGGTCAGTGCTTTCAGGTTTTAGCATCCATGCTGCCAAACAGAATTGTGGAGAGCTGTCACAGCTACACGTTCCTATGTCCCCATGCTGGTTATAGTCTTGTTTGTGTGTGCTGTCAAATCAGGCCATCCACATCGTATTGACTGTGGCCAGTCGTGCAGGGTGGTGGCTCAAGCTACCATGTCTGCCTTTCCACAGAGATTGCCAGAAGCTCAGCTGTAATCGTGTTGCTGTTGCAGCTCCCACCTCGGTGCTTGGTGCCTTTGGTTCCTCCTGTCCCTTACTTCATATACTACATGTCCTGATGCCAGAAGATAGAATCATGACTTTTTTTTTTTAATTCACTGGCACCAAAAATTACTTCTGAGCTGGGCTCACTGTGAGTGTAGGGCTTCCCAACAGTTATGTGGTGGCGGTCTCTTGGACAGAGCCTGCATGGTTGGCCATCTTGTTTTGGACCCGTGTGCTAGAAGAGCCAACTGGAGAGTGGATTTGAGGAGCAACTCTACAGTCTTTAGTTAGCACACCCAGAGACTTTAGCAACAACCAGCCTCTCCCTATTGTGTTGAGACCCCCACTGACTCTGTGAAGCCCTGCCTGACCAGAGGAAACCCAGGACGAGATTTGGGGGCAGAAGGATCACAAGCTGCTGCACAGAGAGATGTTCCTGTGGCTTTGTGTGGTTCCTCCAAAAATAATTTAACCTGTAAAAACTAGTTTGTTTGTTTTACTCTTTAGTTTGCATTCTTTCCCCAAGTGTACTTAATCACCTTAGTGCCGGTTTAATCCTGTTCACAGAAAGAATTCCTGTGTATGTTGTCCATGAAGTCTATACCATCCAATCCCAGGCCTTGCTGGTGAATTTGGGAAGAAGATTCCTGGCCTGATGGAGGGAGGCACTGAATTATGAAAATGGTCTTCCAGGGCATGTGGCTCAGTGTACTAGCATGTGCTTGGCATGTAATGATGCTCTGGGTTCAGTGACCAGCACTCCAAAAATAAATCATGCTGTCACTCTTAGGAGGTGGCCAGCCGTTGTTCAACATGCCAGTAAATGTAAGTTCATCAGAAGACAGAATAACATCAGCAGTCAGTGCTTGGCTAGTGGAAGTTAAACATGCGGTTTATAGTGGGATTTTTTTTCTAAAAGTTTCCTACAAAAAAGGATGTTTGAATGTACTAGTTGGTGAGAAGAATGCATTCAGAACCCAAACAAACTGCCAAATGGAGTTAGTAAGAAAGGGTCACTGTTGAGCAATGTCGTATTGTTTTGTAGCTGTGTAACAAACTATCACAAGTCCCGCAGCCTAGACCAGTGCCCATGCACCATTGATTCTCAACTGTACAGCCATGGCTAGGCGTGGTGGGGCTGACTTCACTGCTCAGGGTCTCAGGACTGTGGCTGGGGGCTGGAGGGCGCATCCCTCATGAAGACTCTGAAAAGGACTTTATTGTGGGCTCCTTTGAGGCTGCCCACATCCCTGCCCCAGGCCTTGCTGTCTTCAGCCAGCAGGGATCCTTTATCTTTCTTCAAAACTTCTGCCTTCCTCCTGTGTAAAGGGTCCATATGACTAGATCAAACCAGATCAGAGATCAGTCTCCATCTGCAGTCCAGTGGTCAAAGGAGTTGTGGGCATTGGCAGGTTCTGGGGGTTGGCATGGGAAGAGGCAGGGCATGCCACCTACTGCCACCACGGGCTTAACCTATCCAGGCAGCTCTCATCTTCAGCAGTGTGGACCTGGCTGTTTACACTCAAGTGAACTACAAAAATGGCTTTTCTTCCTAACCAGGATCATTCTGTATTTTGAAGTTATTTTTTTAATAAAATTGAATTACGTTGTGTAATGCGCTTAATAGAAAATGCTTTATTGAACAGTTTTGTAACATCCTGTTTACTGCAAATGGAATAGTTGATATTGTCAAAAATGTAGAAAAGACTTTTGTACAAACTAGCAGTGTCTAATTTGTATATACATCGATTTAATTTCCCTACAACTCGAAAAGGATCTTGTAGAAATGAAAATGCATGCTAACTTTGAGTCTGTGCCGACTGATCTTTGCTTGCTCGGACTCCATAATCAGTTTCTGATACAGCAGGTAAAGAGACTTCTCCATGGCAGGTTTGTGGTACAGGAGTGGAGCCAGGGAAAGCCTGGCAGAAACAGGTTTCTCAGGTGGGGTACAGCTCCATATTCCTCTGCTTAGGAGCAGAGTCACCTGCCTGAGTGTCCATCATCACCCACCTCCTGAGGGAGGCCACATTCAAGTGAGGATCTGCCAGGCAGGCAACCTGACTTCTTGTTTGCAGATACTGAGTTTTCTATATAGTCTTTCCAAGTTGGGTGCTTTCCTTTAAAATGTAAAGAACATGCCAGGGATGGTCATCCATACCTTTAACCCCAGCGTTCAGAGCAGGCAAATCCGTGTGAGCCCAAGGACTGAACAGTAAGACTGTCCAAAAAAAATACATTAAGTCAAATTTAAAATTAGCTAGGTTTGGAAGATGGAGACAGGAGGATCCATGAACTGATGGCCAACCCAAGCTTCATGAGACCCAGTTCCACACCCTCCAAAGAGATGGGGAGGATACTTGGAACTTTATTCTCATCTGGTGGACTGGACAGTACTGGGGCACTGCCAGAGGCTCTGGTCTCACCTTCTGAATTAGCTAGGCATTGGCTCTTCCCATTGTCCTGTGGGGGTGTGGAGGGTGGTGAAGAGCATGGACCGTGCTTCCAAAGAATCCAGGTTCAGTTTCCAGCACCCACATAGCAGCTCAGCTGTCTGACACCCTCACATAGGCATACGTGCAAACAGCACACCCATAAATTTTAATCTTAAAAAGTTGGGGCAGGTCAGGTTGTCTTGACTGAGGCGGGAAATATTGGTTACTGCAGTCCCTTAGGAACTGGAGGTGTGAAGGGGAAAGAGCTCAGCACCCTGGAATCCCCTGCAGACCACAGCAGACTGCACTCCTCTGAGGCCTGGGCCGCCCTTGCCATGGCTGCTTCCTCCGTCTCAGAACAGCTTGGTGCCGCGGCTAGGCTATTTTCCTCAGCATCACGCCACAGGCACTCAGTGAGACCCAACTCCACAGCCTGGACTGAGCTCTGAGGACACCAAGAAGTGGAAAGGGCCAGGCCTATGCCTATGTCCACTGAGCCTCCACTCTGGATCTCTGCTCCCCACATGACAGTGACGAGATTGGGAGAACCCCCTGTCCCCAGTTGATCCCAGGGGTGCAAGTGTAAAGAAGTGGTGGAGCCTTTCTGCCCTGGCCTGCAGAGGAGCCTGCCTCCTACAGGCTGTGTCCAGGGAGCGCTGTACAGGAACCGCAGCTGTGGTGAACAGCCCTTGACGTGGCCGCTGCAGCTCCTCACTAGTTTCCCAGGGTTGCGCAGGACTAGGGTCTCTGGCAGCCTTCTAGAAGCTAGCAAGGAGGTGCTCTCTCTGAGACCCTGGAGTTGGTGTGGGAAAAGGAACCCGATGGTTTGCATTAGGCTCCCACGCTGTGGCTCATTAGTGCTGGACTCTGCAGCCAGAGCTCAGGCAGATGGAGAAGGCCCCACTGTACAGGCAGGCCGCTGCGGCCCTCCAGCCTGCACCACCCCAGGTACTACCTCATCCGCGTTTCCATGTTACCTGGTGAGCAAAGGGAACCCCAAGCAGTTTGGGGCTGTCTCCTTTCAGAAGTGAAGTTTGAACTGGAGTCACCCAGCTTCCGGGGGGGGGGGGCAGTCTAAAGCACCGGCCTCTGTCCCATGCTGGTGAGTGCTCCAGCCCTATTCACCAATGGAGCTTGAGGTTGCCTTGCCCCTCCAGGAAGTAGAGTGCCCCTGGTCAGTCCCGTTCTCAGGGCTCACTCCATCCAGGCCTCTCCTCCAGCTGGACACCTGCACCCCACCTCCTGACCACGCAATTCTTCAACCAATGACCAGGGTGTTCTGGATTCCTCGGTCAGAGCTCAGACTCTGCTCTGGGACAGCTGAGGCCTGGGGAGTTGGGGTGGGCCAAGATCATCACCCAAAGGGCCAGCATCCTTCCTGTGGTTAGGGTGGCCACGACACCCAGCTTCCAGCCTCCCGGCACAGGGTTCTTCTGTCTGCACGCCTAGTCTCCCTGTGGGACCCTGTCCTTGTCCACCCAGTGGGTAGATAGCCTTTTCCTTCCCCCATTGCAGGTCAGTGCAGCGATCCAGAGTCAGAAGAGAACTGGTGGCTGAAAGTGACAGCGGCATCCTGGTAACTGGCCTTTCTAGTTTTAGCCTAGAATCCGGGGAGCACAGTCAGGCATCTGTACCTTCGTCCAGATGCGGGCCTGCAAGCAGCTCGCTCTCCCAGCTACAGGGCATGTCCTGCTCGGAGGAAGGGGCCTTCCTCTGTCCCCACCTGACTCAGCTTCCCCGGCTCAGGGGTAGCCAGCCCAGTGTCCTCGTGAGAGAGCCTTGATTTCTTAGAGGACAGACCCTCAACTATTTGATGACACCTGTCTGGCTCTAAAGAGCGAGCCACAGCCCCCTGCCCACCATGAGGAAGGTGTATACCCAGTGAGGCCGTGGGGAGTGGACTGGAGAGGTCGGGCTGGTACAGTGCTGGGTGACTGACTCGGCTCAACAGCGGCCGCTGGGTAGGGGTGCGGGGCGTCCGAAGGAGAGACCACGGTGGTAGCCCGTGGTCCCGCCCTGCCTCCGCTCAGCCTGGCAGCGTTCCTTCGCAGCCTCCTGCCAGCACAGCCAGCCCCCTGCCCCCACCGAGCCGGTGCCAGAGCAGCATTCCGCAAGTCGGGCTGCATCTCCCCAGCGGAGGCTGCGCGGAGAGGCCACTCGGTCGGGCCTGGGCCTCTGGCCTCCCACCCGGCTGTCCCGGGCAGGTCATCTGAAAGGCTTTTCTCTCTGCGGCGGCGACTCGGAGGCCTTGGACAGCCAAAGGCCACCAGGTAGGTCCCAAGAGGCTCAGAGCAAAACGCGTGGGAGGCCGGAGCAGCAGGGGACCCCAGACTCACCCCCAAGTCGGAGCAGCCGGGGCCACAGGGGGCGGGTTGTGAGCGTGGCTGGGGTGCGGGGCTCGGGCAAGGGAGCAGGTGGGTCGGGGGCTGGCTCTCCCAGCTCAGTGACCTCACGCCTACCCTGGCCCCGCCCCCGTGGAGCAGCGGGAGGACACACGGTTAGGCTCCGGGACGAACTTCCCCGCAGAGAGGGGCTCAGAGAGGGAGGGTGGGGTCGCGTGATTCAAACGCTCCCAGGTCGGCTGCCCGCCCGGCCCGGAGAACCCCGAGGCTCTCCGCAGGGCAGCCGCATCGGGACGGCGCGCACCACGCGCGCCCGCGCCCCTAGCCCGCACGCAGTGCGGCCTGGCCCTTTAAGCGTCCAGACGGCGGCCCCAGCTGACGCGCGGGCTCCAATCGGCGCCCCGCGCCCCCCGCCCGCCGCGCCCGAGGCTCCCGGGCCGCAGCTGCTCGGCCGGGACTCGCCGCGGCCCTGCGCCTCCGCCCGCTCGCCCGCCCGCCCGGCCGCGCCCCCGGGGCCATGGTCGCGGGGGCGGCCCCCAGCGCGGCGCTTCATGGGGCGGCCCGGGCCCGGGCCCGGCCGCCGGGGGCAGCGCGATCCTGCGGGGCCCTGTGAGCTCCCAGCGCCGCGGCACCATGGTACGCAGGGCCCTGCCTGTCCCCCCGCTTATCCGCCCACCTGCGAGCGCCGCCTTTCGGAGCGCACGGTCCCGCGGGACCCGGTACGGGGGCTGGAGCGACCTGACCCCTCCCCCGAGGGTCCTCGACCCTGTCTACTGGGTGTCCGCAGGCCGGAAGGGCGGCGCGGTGGCGCGGCTAGGGGGTGAAATTCCTGGGGTGGGGGGTGCAGGAGCGAAAGGCCGAGGTCTTGCGGCGCGCGCGGGCGGAGGGGCGCTCTTCTCTGCGCCCGGACGGCGCCGCCCCGGGGCTGGAAATGGGGGAGGGGGTAAAGGGGGAGTCGGATTCCCGCCCAGGCCTTGGGCCACGTGGGCGCTGCAGCCGCCCTGCTGGAGATCGGGACGGCTCCGCACCGAGGGCGGGGGGCGCCCACAGCTGGAGTGGAAACTCCTGTGTGACCTTGGGCCGGTCCCCTGCTGTCTCTGAGCCAGGCCTCTCCAAAGAAGGCATCCAGAAGTCACGAGCCCGTACCCCTGCTCGGCCTGGGCTCTCCCTGGCTGCCCAGGGAGGACCGGATGGCTTGACTGTCCCCAGGGTTCACCAGATGGCCCTCAGGAGTCAGGAGCTTGGTGGCCTCTGCAGGTGTCCCCCTGGGGGAAGGGCAGCTGCTGGAGCTGGCAGCATAGCCAGGTGGAGAGAGGCCTCCTCAGCTTCAGGGAGCAGAAGCATCTGGCCAGAGACCCACAGCTGGTGGCACTGAGTGGGAGGGGCTGGGCCCGGCCACTTGGCTGGCAGTGTTAGGCTGGGAAGTGGCTTTGGAAATGCATGGGTTCCTGCCAGGCTCAGGTGCCCGCAGGTGGGCCCTAGCGGGGTTGGGGGGGTGAGGAGCTCTGTAAGGAAGAAGAGGGGTCCCAGACGTGGGGTGTGTGGTATGCAGGCCTTTCCCGCCACCATCCAACCCCCCAGTAGTGCATACACTTGTCACCTGCAGGTGTGGTGACTGGCAACGGTGTGGGGACCATGTTTGGCTAGTTCCCAGACCCGCTCTTCCAGCCCACCTCACTCTCAGAACGAACTCAGCCATCTAGACACTTGGAGTGCCCCAGCCGGAAGGAAGGGGTACCCGAGCAGAGCTGGAGGGCCACAGCTCCAGGAGGCAATGCCTCTTGTGGCCTCAGTTTCTCCATCTGTGCTGCAGGAATTGGTCCCAGAGGGTGAATCAGAGTGATTCAGAGGAGAAGGACGGATGGGTGGAGCTCCATGCCACGTCCCAGCTAGATGGGCCAGCAGTTCTGGGGTAGAGGCAAAGATGGGTGGCTCTTGGGTGGTGGAAGGGACGTGAGGAAGGTGGTAGGTAGCTGCTGTCGGCAGAGCTGAGGGCAGACAGTCGGTATGTGCCGGGCTGCTCTCTGGAAGGGCAACGGGCTCAAGACTCCCTGAGCTCTCCCCTAGCCGGCTTCTGACAAGGGAGCTCAGACCTGGTCCTCCCTGTCTGGCCCACCCACTGCTGACAGGAGAACCGACTGACCCGGTCCTTGGACCTCTGAGGAAGAGGTGGTGGGCTTATGTCCCCCACTGGGGCGTGTCGGCACTCAGACATGGCAAGCTTTTATCTTGCCAGGCAGAGCCTGAGCAGCTGCCAACGCTGGCCTGTATGGGCCTGGACTGGCCAGTGTTGTGTGCTGAGCCCCAGGCCCTAAGCAAGGGGTAAGACTGGCCATCTCTGTCACCCAGCTTCTGGGAGCTCTCTGGCAGTCTCATCTAGTGGTCTTTAAGGTCCCTAGGGCTCTTCGGGAGATATGGCTTCCAAGACAGTGCCATCTTGGAGCTTCTAGGCCTGGGCATCACCCCAGCCACGCTGCGGTGTCCTGTTGGGAGTGTGGTAAACACAGCCCATCTTCCCCCGAAGGCCCTGGGTACAAGGGCCAGGGTGGGAGGAATGATGGGCTAGGCCTGGACGTGCGTCCCCCAGGTGCAGCCTGGGCGCTGTGGCAGAAGCTGGGTTTCCAGTCGCTCATCATCGAGCAAGCTCTTCTCTGTCAGTGTGGTGGGATGGTCAGGGCACACAGAGGACACAATAAATGCTGATCCTGGGGTGACCCCTAGTCCTCCTGTACTGGGGCCCACATCCCAAGAAGCCCCACCTATCTGGACAGGTGGTTCACATGGCCCTTGTCCTTCCCTTCTCTGTGTGACCGTCCTGTGTGCACAGAAGAGCTAAGAGAGGAGGCCCAGAGTGGCCACCTGGGCACAGGTCCCAGGACCCTGTAGCCCCAGGAACAGCTGTCCCTCTGGCGTCCCCTACCATGAATGAAGATCATTTCTTCCGATAGCACCTCCCAGGCCATGGGCAGGGGCGGGCAGTGGCTGGTCCTTACCTTCCTGTGTCCTGGCCCACAGTTGCTGGTTGAGAAGACTACAGACTCCCCGGCGGCAGAGTTCTCGCTGGTGGAGGACGTGGCCCTGCACTTCGCCTGCTTGATGGGCCGTCTGAATGAGCAACGCCTCTTCCAGCCGGACCTGTGCGACGTGGACCTGGTGCTGGTGCCCCAGCGTAGCGTGTTCCCCGCGCACAAGGGGGTGCTGGCTGCCTACAGTCAGTTCTTCCATTCGCTCTTCACGCAGAACAAGCAGCTGCAGCGGGTCGAGCTGTCTCTTGAGGCGCTGGCGCCTAGCGGCCTGCAGCAGATCCTGAACTTCATATATACGTCCAAGCTGCTGGTGAACGCGGCCAACGTGCACGAGGTACTCAGCGCGGCCTCGCTGCTGCAGATGGCGGACATCGCAGCCTCCTGCCAGGAGCTGCTGGACGCTCGGTCCCTGGCGCCCTCGGGCCCCGTGGCCCTGGCACAGCCAGCTGCCAGCTGTGCCCCAGTGCCTCCGCCGCCCTATTACTGTGACATCAAGCAGGAGGCAGATACCCCCGGCCTACCGAAGATCTACGCCCGAGAAGGCCCTGACCCCTACTCTGTGCGCGTGGAGGACGGGGCAGGGACCACTGGGGACTCTGCTGCTCCAGGGCCAGCACAGCCACTGCTCTTCAAGGAGGAAAAGGAAGGGACCCCTGAGGAGGCCAAGCCACCTGGTAGCCTGTGCAAGTTAGAAACTGGAGAGGGACTAGAGCGGGAATTGGGTGCCTCGGGCACCTATGGGCGCCAGGAGCAGTCTCAAATCATTGTGGAGGTGAACCTCAATAACCAAACACTGCATGTGTCCACTGGGCCTGAGGGCAAACCGGGTTCTGGGGCCACCGTGGTGCTGGGCCAGGAGGATGGGATGCAGGAACATTCAGAAGAAGAGGAGGAAGGAGGAGGTAGTGGAGGGGGAGAGGAGGAGGAGGAAGAGGAAGAGGAAGAAGAGGGAGGCAGCCAGGGAGAGGAGGAAGATGAGGAAGGGCCCAGTGAGCAGGAGGATGATGACGAAGCGGATGGGCCCAGTGAGCAGGATGCAGAGAGTTCGGAGGAGGAGGGGGAGACTGAGAGTAGGCAGGACTCTGCTGGTCCGGCAGGGTGTCAAGGTGGCCAGGTGGACCCTCCGCTGCACAGCAGAATGTCCACACGGTCCCGGGGGCAAAACACTCAGCGCCGAGCTACCCCCGAGCCGGAGGAGGCTGGGCGCAGAGGCGGGAAGAAGTCCAAGGCCTCGGGAGCTGTTCCTGCGACCCAGGCATCCGACGGACTGGGGGCCAAGGTGAAGCTGGAGGAGAAACAGCAGCACCCATGCCAGAAGTGCCCCCGGGTCTTCAACAACCGCTGGTACCTGGAGAAGCACATGAATGTGACACACAGTCGCATGCAGATCTGCGGCCAGTGCGGAAAACGCTTCCTGCTGGAGAGTGAGCTGCAGCTGCATCGGCAGACGGACTGCGAGCGCAACATCCAGGTGAGATGCTGCCCAGACGGTGCCCGGGACCTGGGGTGGAGCTGTGTGGATGCATGAGGTCAGGGGGACTGTGGGAACCGGGGAGAGCGTGTCTTTTAACACATCTCTAGGGCCCAGAGCTGCCCGTGCAGATACATCAGTTGTAACACCAGAGTGTGCACCTAAGGGAAGGGGCTTGCCCAGAGGGGCTGCCACCCTTGACTCCCCCAGAGTCACTGCGTAGAGCAGTGGCCCATGGGGGAGGGGGGAAACCCCTGTGTTCAACTCTGCGGAGGTTCCAGCTCCCTGGAGAAAAAAGACTGGATTAAAATGTTGGAAAGAAGTGTGCGTGCATGCATGTGTGTGTGTGTGTGTGTGTGTGTGTGTGGTGGTGTTGGGGTGGCTGCCCGGTCTGCATCTGTCTGAACACACCCCAGCATGTGCGTGCGCATACACACATGCATACACACAGCCAGCTAATTTTCTGGCCTGAGAGACTGAGAGAAAAAAAAAATGGCCACAGGTAGGCGGGTGTTAATTACCTGAACTAATTGCTGGTTGTGATGCCAGTGGGGAAGGTGTGACCTGGTGACCTGCCCATCCCCCACTCTGCACCTGTTGCTCACCCCGCTGCTGTTTCTCAGCAATCCCTTATGCATCTTAAGCCACCCCAAGGGGATGAAGCCTTTACTCCTTCTTGCCAAGTCTGTGCGCCTGCCCCCCCCCCCCGCCTCTGGGGCTACTGCTCGGTTGAGCAGGACCAGAGTCCAGGAGAGCCACCCTCAGCCCACCCACCCTTCGCTGCCCAAGGAAGCCCTAGTACCCTCTGCAGCCTGTAGAGCCCACACTAACAAGGCCCCAAAGGGTCCCCCACCAACCGGCACAGCTACCACACCTGACATAGTCTACAGCCTCTTGGCTGAGCAGGAAAGCCTGGAAAGACCAGAGGGGGACCCTGGAAATGGTACCCAGACAGCCACGTGGATGGGTCTGGGGGAAGTCAACCCAGCTTCAGGACATCAGATCCAGCCATCTATCTCACCAGTGCTCTACAGATGGGGAAACTGAGGCTGTAGAGGAGCCTAAGCTATCTCCGGCTCACACCCAAAGTTCTGCCCCTCTTCCATAGTGTGTAACGTGTGGCAAAGCCTTCAAGAAGCTCTGGTCCCTGCATGAGCACAACAAGATTGTGCACGGCTACGCGGAGAAGAAGTTCTCCTGCGAGATCTGCGAGAAGAAGTTCTACACCATGGCGCATGTGCGCAAACACATGGTTGGTGAGTCCCTGCCGGTGCCGCGTGGGCAGAGGACGGGCCAGCCGCTGACTGTCAGAAAGGCTTGCATCCAGGCGACGGGAAGGTTGGGGAAGCGACGCACAGGCGGGCATTTTGCCCGACAAGCTGGCACACGGCTGGCCAGGCTGTGGACCCTGGTATGGAAAGGGGCAGCTTTTCTTGAATTACACAATTCCAGGTGGGCCGGCATGGTCCTGTCTCGGTGTGACAGCCACTAGGTCTGTCTCTCATGCTTCCTCTTGGCCCTCACAGGGCTTCAGGCTTCCACCTTCCCCAGGGTTCACGCCTGGACACAGTAAGGAGGCCTTCCCAAGTGTGATAACCACACCCATGCTCAGGCAGGGCTGCACATCTTTAGGTGGGCCTGGCTGCGTGTCTAGAGTTCCTGTGTTCACCTTTTCTCACCTGGGCTCCAAGCTCCAGAGAGGAGTGATCATCTAGACAAATGACCCCGCAGATACGCTCCCTTTCTCCACTGGAGAGTGTCAGCTGGATGGGACTGGGACCCTGGGGTCTAGGTCTTGGCCAGCAGCATGCTGGGTAACCAGATTGGTGATCTGAGCTGGGAGGGCTGTTTCCAGATGTTTTCTTCACCTTGGGTGTGCTGTTGAGTTCAGTACCACCCCCTCCCCCAAGAAAGTGGGTGCGGGACTGCCAGAGGGCAGGTCTGGAAATGGGGGTTCAGGTAGGTGCCCTGGAGAAGTGACAGCTGGTGCCCACCCGCAGCCCACACCAAGGACATGCCCTTCACCTGTGAGACCTGCGGGAAGTCCTTCAAGCGCAGTATGTCTCTCAAGGTGCACTCGCTACAGCATTCCGGGGAGAAACCTTTCCGCTGTGAGGTGAGCTCTGCTTCCTGCTGGCTATGGGGTCCCCTTGGACAGGGAGGGAAGGAGCCAGCCAGGGGTCTGGGTTGGCGCATGACCCTGTAATCCCAGCAATGGAGAGGGGAGGCTGCCTGAGTAGGAAGTCAAGATCAATGTCAGTCATAGAACGAGCTTGGGGGCAGACAAACAAACCAAAGGGAAGACTGGGGACAGCCAATCAGGAAAACGCAGGTGTCAGAATCTGAGCTTCAATCCAGGGGGTTTGTTTGTTTTGTTGTTTTTATTACATTAAAGATGGGCATGGAGGAACATGCTCGTAATTCAGTGTTGGGGAGGCAGAGACAGGTGGGTGCCTAGAGCTCATTGGCCAATCAGCACAGCCTGAAAAAGTCCAGACCAGTGAGAGACCCTGTCTCATAAGCAGCAAAGGTGGAGGGTCTGAGGAAACATCAGAAATTGGCCACACGGGTCCATCTATCAGTGTGGACACACACACGCGCGCTCACACATGTACACATGGAGTTTCAGGATGTCTGCAGCTCTTCTCCTCCCCTCAGAACTGCAACGAGCGCTTCCAGTACAAGTACCAGCTGCGCTCACACATGAGCATCCACATCGGTCACAAGCAGTTCATGTGTCAGTGGTGCGGCAAGGACTTCAACATGAAGCAGTACTTCGATGAGCACATGAAGACACACACAGGTGCGCACCCTCCCCCCAGACCTCAGTTCACCTCTGGGTCCCCTTGTCCCCGAGTTGGGTGGGATGGGGTGGCAGGGGAGCTAGGGCTGGCCGTAACACTCCTGCCGCCCCTCCAACCACAGGGGAGAAGCCATACATCTGTGAGATCTGTGGCAAGAGCTTCACCAGCCGGCCCAACATGAAGCGGCACCGGCGCACGCACACGGGAGAGAAGCCCTACCCGTGCGACGTGTGTGGCCAGCGCTTCCGCTTCTCCAACATGCTGAAGGCACACAAGGAGAAATGTTTCCGTGTCAGCCACCCACTGCCCAGCGACCCCGCCACCCTGCCCACCGCACACCTGCAGCCCACAGCCCCCCTCTTCCCCACTGCAGCTCCCAGGCTGGACACCAACTGACACCCAGCACAGGCCCTCCTGGCCAGGAACAGCAGAATCACAGGCTGGGGGCTGTGCTGCGTCTGGATACCCCTGGTGCATGCTGGAAGCCCCCTTCTGCAGCTCTTTGCAAGTTCTACTCCTTATCTCTGGGAGTAAAGGGACAGAGGGGGACTGGTTGGCCACACCCCTCCAGGTGAGGGGTGCTAGAGGCAGCAGATGCAGGCCAGGAGCCAGGCAGGGCCTGGGTCAGCCGCACTTGCTCACCCCAGCTTCCCTGTGCCCCTAACTTACTCCCTAGGATGGGAGGGTTTGGGGAGAATTTGGGTGCACCCCTGTTGAAGGAGTCGTAGACCAGACACCCCCCCCAGGAGGCCTGTAGCCAGGGAGGCCTGGCAGGGTAGGGGAGAGGCAGGATATAAAGGCTGCAGAACCCCTCTGTGTGGGGCAGGTGGGGGCTGGCCCCCATGGGTTCCTTTTCCTATTCATATCCCTGCCAGGTACGTTCAGGGATCCTCAGCCTGTGCTGGACTTTTAAAGAGCCCCAAATCCTGGAAGGAAACTCTCCAGGTGCTGGGGACCAAGCCTTCAGGGGGTGGAGAAGCTAAATCCCCAGCCCCAGCTTCCAGGGGTCCTGCAGGAGAATGAGATGCCAGGGGTGGGCCCCCCAGGAGCCTCAGTTCAGGGTTTCACGGTGCTATCTGTGGGTCATCCCCCTGTCCCTTACCAGCCTGCCTGGCTGGACTCCCCCACCAGGAGACAGGTGCATCTGTGTCTGCTCCCCAGAGGCCCACATGAGGCCTCTCTTCTCCTGGGGCCTCCTGCACTCCGCACTGTCTGGTGTGCCGTAGTTCAGCCAAGGAGAGAAGCCAGTGGGAGCAGGGAGCTCAGCCAGTGCCCAGTGCTTGCCCTTGTGAGGCAGGCACTAATAGGTGACCCTTCTCTGTTGTCATTTAATGTCCTTATTCCTGCGTTTGGATGGGAGAGAGTTTCCATAAGCTGCGGTTCCTCGTCCCGATCTCCCTTTGTTCATAAGCTTCTGTTCCTTACACTCTGCACCTTATTCCTCCCCGTCACCGCCTTCCCAGCATGGGCGCACTGGGAAGAGGCCTGTGCCCACTGGTCACCGGCGGAGGGTGCCACACCCCTCCGACCTCAGAGACCCATGGCGTTGGGACAGAGGGCTGGGGACATTTTAATCATCAATAAACGAAGCACTTTATTCTGTACAGGTGTGGGCAGGCCCAAGGCACCCTGCTGATTCTGCTCTCCTCTGGGCTAGGAAGGTCTGAACGGTCAGGTTCTTCCATGTAGGCACTGTTCCCGAGCCTGGAGAGTCGGGCCGCAAGCGTAGCCTCAGGTCCCTCTGTGTCCTTGGGGCAGACAGGTAGGGACCCCGTCTGAGAAAGGAAGGTTTCCCGTCCGGATGAAGTCTCCCACCTCACTGCCCAAGATCGGGGCTTCCAGCTCCTTTAGTTTAGCTGTTCTTCCCTTTGATCTCTGGGCTTCCACAATGTCCTCAGGGACCCCTTCCCTGCCCCTCACTATTTCTAACCTTTGGCCCCAGTGCCTGGCAGCTCTGCAGAGCTGGCTCACATTTTCAAAGAAGAAAAAAAGCTGACCACGTCAAGGGGTCCCCACCCTTCTTGTCAGTTGCTGGCCTTGTGGCCTCCATGGGGCTAGGACCTAGATCTGTCCATTCTTCAGGAAGCAGCAATCTGAAAGGTAGGGATTGGGAATGAAGCCCCTGCCCCAGGAGTTGAGTTTCCCAGACCCTTCCCCCGACCCAGGGGCCAGACAGGTCCTGGGTACTGAGTGTGATGGTTGCCGTGCGGAAGGTGGGCACAACCCTCTGTCCCCGAGGCTGCTGTGTGCCTGGTGCTACGCACATCATCCTACCCACGTAGAGTTCCCTGTGCTTCTTGATGCCGTAGAATTGGGGTTCATGTCTAGCCAGCTTCTACACTTTTAAAAAGATGGCATGAACGTTGGCATGAAGGAACCGGAGCAGGGTGGGAACTTCCAAGGCCCACCCAAGAGATGACCTTGGGACCATCACTTCTGGGAAGATTTGCTAGGGTTTCTTGCCCAGCTGGACTTGGTAGGACTAGTCCTGGGCCTGCTTCTCTGAAGTGATGCAAGACGATCTGGTGTTGGAGTAGTTGATAGGGTATCTCCATGGAGACCTGGTATGGTCTGAACCCAGGGATGACCACCTCCATGTCCCCTCACGGGTCTAGGTGGTGGCAGGAAGACTAGACAGGTGTGTGGAGCTTTGAAGTCTGGTTGTATATGACACCTCTTGGTCCCAGGGTGGGGACGGTAGGCATTCAAGGGGGGTCGATGGGGGAATAAACTCAGTACCGCTCCTGGCCTTTGGCCCAGCCTCTTCTTTATGTGTTGCTGCCTGAGTGGGCATTGCAGGTGTCCTAACATCTCAGCACACAGCTCCGTGGGCATTTAGGGCACTCACAGGGGCCCACCATTACCACTCAAGGCTTGGATGAGATGGGCCCCACACTGCATCTGGGACTTGGGTCACATACAGAAAGGCCCCAAAGACCTGAAGTTCTGGGGTCTGATGTGGTGACCGCAAGGCAGCACCCATGAGACTTCGGGGCCACAGTCCTGGAGTCAGCAGGGCCTGTCCATTCACCAGCTCAGTCCTCTGGCACGTTGAGAGTTGGGGACCTCACAGGTATTCCCTGTCATTCACGTTCTACTTGGTGGAATCCTGGACCCTGGAGACATGGTTCTCCACAGCTGTGATCTGTCACCCTGCCCTCGGGCGCAGAGTGCCTCAGATGGACCTGGAGGCCTGGTAGGGAGGCTGTGGGTGAGTGTTTCCTGCTTCAAGACACAATCTAGATGCGGTAGGGCATGCAGTACCCACTCTTGGGAGGCAGAAACAAGAGGGCTAAGAGTTCAAAGCCATCCTGCCCTGTCTCAGAAAACCCTAAGACTCGAAACAAGCCGTAACGTGAGGGGCTGCTGCTTTTGTTGTTTGGTTTTCAAGACAGGGTTTCTCTGTGTAGCCTTGGCTATCCTGGTCTACTCATCCTGTAGACCAAGCTGGCCTTGAACTCACAGAGATCCGCCTGCCTCTGCCTCCCAAGTGCTGGGATTAAAGGCGTGCACCACCACTACCCAGCCATGAATGGGCTTCTTGGGAGGATCCTGTTATGTTCCTTTCTCTCACCTCTACCCTTTGTCCCTCAGGGTGCCACTTCCACACAGGGCTCTAGGCTGTAAGCTGTGGGTATCAGACAGCAGTCAGAGTGCCTAGAACATTTCTGTTCCCCCAGGGTTTAAGCCCAAGTTGCTGTGTTTCCCCTTGGCCTGAAGCCCGGTTGGGAAGGCTGTACTTTGTCTATGCATGTGTGGTTTGAAGGTATCAACAAGAATAAGCCATGCCCTCTGGCTTAGCAGTTTTCTCCAGCCTTCTCTTGCTGTGACACGGCTTCTTAGCTGTGTCTGGTAAGTAACTCAGGTGAGGCTGGGTTCCTCTGTGGTGACAAGCCACCCACACTTCAGGGCCACAACACCTGTGACCCCGTGAAGTCTCTGGGAGAGAATGACAGATGACTTGGGCCTGTGGCACGACCATGTTGACTTGGGTCTCCAGAATGACGAGCTAGGGTGGGGACAGCATGCTGCCGGTCAGAGATGACTTGCGTCTGTGTCCTTATCTAAGCTTCCATGGCCAAGTCCTACTTCCAGGTGATGTGTAAAGAGACCCTAGTGAATGGCCGGACTGAGGAGAGTTCCAGGAATGTAGCTGCAGCAGCGCCATCTCCTGCACCACCGTGCCTTGGTCTCCACTGCCAGGCAGTGGGACACCTGAGAGCTGAGGCAGGAGGACTGATTGAGCCCATAAGTTTGAAACCAGCCTACATCATAGACCTTTTCTTGAAACGAATATAGCTTTTAAAATATATGGTGTGTGTATGCATTCGCGTGTGAGTACTCAAATGTGTGCGTGTACATTCACGTGTGAGTGCTAACATGGGCGTGTAGAAGTCAGAGGATGGCCTGCAGTGTCAGTCCTCACATTTTCGGGGTGAGAGCAAGATTCCTTGTTGTTCCACCTTGTAGGCCAGGCTAAGTGGCCTCCAAGCATCCGAGTATTCGTCTATCGCTATCTCCCATCTTCCCTTGGAGTTGCTGGATTTCAGGCTCGTGTGCTGTGTCCAGCGTCACGTGGACTCTGCCCTTTGTCCACTGAGTCATTGTCTAGGGTTTCTGTTGCTGTGACTAAAGACCATGACCAAAGAGCAAACTGGTGAGGAAAGGGCTTATTTGATTTCAGATTATAGTCCACCGTTGATGGACGTCAGAACAGGAACTCAAGCAGAGCTGGAATCTGGAGGCAGGAGCAGATGCAGAGGCCGTGGAGGGGAACTGCTTACTGCCTTGCTCCCCATGACTTGCTCAGCCTGCTTTCTTAAAGAACCCGGAACCACCAGCCCAGGGATGGCCCCACCCACTATGGGCTTGGCCCTCCCCACAATATCACTAATTGAGAAAATGCCTTACAGCTGGATCTCATGGAGACATTTGCTCAACTGTAGCACAAATAACAAAAACACAGAGACAGATACTGGGGTTCACCCTGGAGGTCTGAAAAGCAAAGCAGACAGCCCCTGGCTCTTACATCTATCCTCAGAGTGAGACTGAACTGAGAGCTTTCTCCTCCCATTTTACATTCCTCTCTCGTGCTGGGATTAAAGGCCTGCGTGTACCACTACCACCTGGCTTCTATGGCAAACTAGTACCACCACTGCCGGGTCTGTAAGGCTGACCAGTGTGGCTGTTTTACTCTCTGATCTTCAGGCAGGCTTTATTTATTAAAATACAAATGAAATATCAATCACTACACTCAACTGAGGTGCCTTCTGCTCTGATGACTCTAGCTTGTGTCAAGTTGGCACAAAACCAGCCAACAGTCATCTCCTGTACAAAGTCGACACGCACTGCCCTGTGGAACTGAATAAGACATTGGACTTCTTGATCTCCCCCATGCTGAGATGGTAGGCATGTGCCCGCACGCTGGGTTATATGTAGCCCTGGAGATCCAGCCCGGGCTCTGGCTTGCTAGGCGAGCACTCTATCCACTGAGCTAAACTGAGCTGTATCCCTACCCGGAATACACCTTTAGTTCGGGGTGAGGGGTGTAAAACATAAAGTGTGGAGAGAGTCTGAGGTAAAAGGCAACAGCAGCAGCCCAAGGCCTTGTCTGGAGGTGGGAGAAACCTGTAGCTGTCCACATATGATCTTTGGAACCTGAGGGAGAGGAAGCATGGGCCCCATCCTTCCACGTGTCTCCAGGAGCAGCTGAGCAGACCCTACCTTGACTCTTCTTCACACCCATGCCTAACCCCCATAGCCCCAACGGCTTCGGGGTAAAACCATAACTCTCTGCAGCTCCCTGTAGCTGCCCACCCTGCAGCCTTCTGTGGTGCTGAGGACATGAGGAAACAGAAACCCAGAGGACTGAAGCCAATGGCATGAGCAGATGCTAATCAACAAAGGATTTAGATCCTGGGTCTGTCCAAGTCCAAGCCACTTGCTCTGTAAATAACCGCACCATGCCTCCTCTGCCATCAGAGGTAGGCATATGTCATCGTGCAGCAGGACCAGGGTGATGAGCGGCAAATTACTGTGGGATAATGCTCTTGTACACCGTAAGGATTTGTCACTCATATTGGTTTAATAAAATGCCGACTGTACAGTAGCCAGGCAGGGTGGCACAGCCAGACTAGGGGAATTCTGGGAAGAGGAAAGGCAAAGAGTCAGTCACCAGCCAGAGGCAGAGAATACCTTACAACCGCATGGCCAAACAGACAATGATCATGGGTTAATTTAAGTTGTAAGAGCTAGTTAATAATAAGCTCGAGCTAATAGGCTAAACAGCTTATAATATAATTCATATAAGACTCTCTTTGTTTCTCTGGGACTGAACAGGCAGAACCCATCTAGCTAAAACAGACAGCAACTGAACACAAGGATATTAGCTAAATCTTCAGAAGAACCAGAGATTCCACCAGAAGCAAACCCAACCTTGTCCAAGGGAGGGGCTATGGCTGCTCCATCTTCTGTGGAGCCTAGAGTGTGCTTACAAATGTTTCTTCTGGCTCTAGAGATTGCCACATTTTCACACAGGCTTTTGTAGAATAAAAGTTGGGTCTTGAGATTTAGTTGTTCACACTTTCCTTTTATGTGTTTTGTTCTTGGAGCTGGGGCTCATTCCCCTATCCAAAATACCTAACCCGTTCTCCTGCCTCCCCCCAATGCTTACAACCCCTGGTTGACATTATTGACCCACACTCATTTGTTTTATCCAAGAGTCAAATCTAGTCTCAGGATTGCTAGGGCACTCTCTCTGCTCCGCCTCCCTCACTGTGTATACATAAGTATGTTCAGTGATGATAAAACAGGTAGGAGAGTTGTGTGCATGTGTGTATGTTCACGTGCGTGAGTGAATGCTGGTGCAAGCATGTCACAATGCACCTGAGAAGGTCAGAGGGCAGTCTCAGGTGTCAATCGTTACCTCCTACCTTGTTTGGGACAAACCTTATTTTTCTGATGCAGATGCCAGGCTAGCTGCCCCTCTGGAGATCCCCCTCCCATTTCCTGGTAAGCATGTGGATTACATATACTCACACTACTGCATCTGGCTTTGACATGGATCTGAACACAGTTCATCAGTCTTTTGTGGCAGGTGATTTACCCACTGAGTTGCCTCCCCAAGTGTTGTATCATAACCACTGTCAAGGATTTACAGATGGGCGTCATCAAACACACACTGTCTGCAGACTCACCACTACCACCTCCAGAACTTTTCAACTTCCCAAACTGAAATGCTTAGTCTCTAAACACAAATTTCACATCCTTTCGATCCCTCTCCAGAGCTCTGGCAACCACCCTTCCATGTACTGCCTCTGAGAACTAATTCATACAGAACAACCTCATACAAACAGGGTCATGTAACATGCACTACGCCTGTTCTGTGGTCAACACGCAGCGGTACTGTTCACGAGCTGGGAACTAGGCTAGAGATTTAAACACACAAAGACACACAGAGACGCGGGTACACGGGTCATCCTTGAAACAAGAATGCCAACTTTATTGTGCTCCAGGGAAGCTTATATAGGGGACCTTAACTGATAGCCACGTCCCAGCCCTCGGGATCTTTCAACTGCAAAACTCACCAGAAACCACTCCTCTACCATCAGGAACTCATGAAGGTCTCGTGCTCAGAGCAGCTGCAAACACAGGAAAACAAATTGTTTCGCTCAGTTCACTCCAGCAGGCAAAAAAAGTCAAGGGGCCAGGGGTCTGTAGCCCCCTACAGGGTCACACAGTATTTACCTCAAGGTTGGCGTATTTCATTTATCATAATGTCTTCAAGGTTCGTCCATGTTATAACAGATGTCTGTCAGGATTCCTTTTAAACAGTAAACAAACTTACATTGTATATTTTGGGATTATTTTTTACGTTTTATTTATTTGAGGTCTATGTGCATGTGTGCGCAAACACGTGTGCACGTGTGACTGAGTATGCATGCTACAGGGCACAGATGGCATCAGAGAACAGTTTGCAGGAACTAATTCTCACCCTCTTCCATGTCAGCTCTCGGGATGAAGATCAGGTCATCCAGACCTGGCAGGAAGCTCCTTTACCAGTTAATACATCTCACCATCCCAGGTTTGGGGTGGGATCATGCCATGACACATGTGTAGGTCAGAGGACAGCTTAAGAAAGTCAGTTCTCTCCTTCGCCATGTGGGGCCCATGGATCACACTTAGGTCACCAGGCTTCATAGCAAGCACCTCCATCTTCTGGGCGTATTGCTGACCTCTATTTCCGGGCTTTTAAAAAGTTGATCCTGGGTTGGAGAGGTGACTCAGCAGTTAAGAGCACTTGCTGCTCTTTCAGAAGTCCGGAGTTCAAGTTCCAGCAACCACATGGTGCTCACAATCATCTCTAGTGGGATCCACTACCCTCTGCTGACGAGCAGAGGGACATGCAGACAGCACTCATACTCATTAATACGTTAAACAAGCAGAAAAAGTTGACTCCCTGGGATCGTTTTCCAGACAGATCACTGGTATAGAATCCATGATTGACAGGTTTTTGAACGTTAAGAAAAAAAGATGTGTCACTTCCTGTGGTTTCCATAACTTCTTCTTCTTTCTTTTTTTTTTTTTTTTTTTTTTGGTTTTTCGAGACAGGGTTTCTCTGTAGCTTTGGAGCCTGTCCTGGAACTCCCTTTGTAGACCAGGCTGGCCTCTGCCTCCAGAGTGCTGGGATTAAAGGCATGCGCCACCACCGCCCGGTGGCTTCCATAACTTCTGATGAGAATACACGGTCATTCAAATGGCTGCCCTTCACCCTTCATAGATCATAAATACACAGCTTCATATATATTTGTCTTTATCTTTTTGGTTTTAAAAAATTTCACTATGATGCATTTAAGCACAAATTTCTCTGCATCTATCCTGTTTGCAGTTGCTTAACTTCTTAATTCTGTTGGTTTGGGTCTTAATTTTTTTTTTTTTACTTTTTAATTTACTGATGTGTGTATGTATGGGGGGATATGGTGTGTGTGTGGAAGGTGTAGTGTGTGTCTGGTATGGTCTGTGTGTGTGTGTGTGATGTGGTTGTGGGGGGGTATGGTGTGTGTGATGTGGTGTGTGTGGTATGGTGTGGGATGTGTGTCTGGTATGGTGTTTGTGAGTGTATGTGTGATATGGTGGTTGTGGAGTGTGGTGTGTGGTGTGTGTGTGTGTGTGCTATGGTGTGGAGTGTCCACTGTGTGTATGTGGTACTCAGTTGTCTTTCCACCGTGTTGGTTCCAGGGATCAAACTCTGGTCCTAAGACACTTGTGCCCTTGAGCCATCAAGACAAACTTTTCCTGGTTTGTCTTAGCTAAATTTGGGGATTTTCAGCCATTGTTACTGGATTTACCATTTGACCTGTCTCCCTTTCTCTCTCTCTCTCTCTCTCTCTCTCTCTCTCTCTCTCTCTCTCTCTCTCTCTCTCTCTCTTCTTTATTGCCATAAGCAGTCAGATTGTTTAAGTTTAGTGCTCCTTGTCTTTCTTGAATTATTTTTTCCCAGTTCAAGACCAAGTACTCTACTTGAACCCCTCTCCTAGTCTGGCCCCTCCTGGCTCCCCCCCGCCTGACCCCTGTCTGCTTTTGTGAACTCAGGTTCAAGGCACCCTGTAATCCTCAGAGGCCGTGCGGGTCTTTAAATCTTACTCCTGCCAACACTGCCTGAAGACAGAGGGGATTCCCTCGGCCACTCTTGTGTCTCTGAGCGGGAAAATGAGTCTCAGGCCCAGGACACTGCCTTGGTGTGGCTCCTGCTTCATCAGCCGGTGGCAGCCCCTGCGTGGACTTGCGGAGGCACGTGGGTCAGTTTGTGACAGGAATGGGCCTCCTGCCCGGCCTTGTTGCTTGGTCAGGTCAGGAACCAGCAGGCTTGGGTCGTCATCTCCGGCTGGAGGCAGGTGGAACAGCTCCACCTAGTTCTGCCGTGCCCAGCACCTGCCACGTCCCCTGTCCCCCATCTCCTCCTTCACCTGTCTCCAGCACTCGGGATGAGGCACTGATCTGTGGCTCTCTCGCCATGATGTTCACCCCAGCAGAGGGGTGGTGTTCACAACGCACTCAACCGCGCTAAGCCGTGTTAGTACACAGTAGGCTTTGGATGGATGAATGAGCCACATTAACTGTTCTCCCGGGAAGCCTGGTAGCGAGTGAGCGCCGTAGAATCTGTCATAAACCTAAAATATGACATTAAGTCATCTGGTGGCTGTAAATTCATTTTCAGTCAGTGTCTTCTATTCAGGTCTTTGGAAAGTGAGGCTGTGATCACAGACATTTTTAGTCACTCAGGGAGCGGTCTCCAAGATGTCAGAGATGGGCGTGTCTGCTCTGGCTCAGCTGTGAGACACAGCAAATTATGGGTGATGTTGTCTAGAAATGCCCCACTGTCCAGAGCTGGGATGGAAGCCCTCCTAGCCCACGCTAAGGTAGCCCTATAAGCAGCAGGAAGGTGGGCAGCCCACCTATGAACCCTGTCCAGGGATGTGCCCCTGTAGAACTGGGTGACTGTCAGCGCCCTACTCCTGAGGGACAGGCAGGGATGTTTCCGGAATCACAAGAGGGGAGGTGACTCAGTCCTCCCCCCCCCCAGGTTTTTTCTCCTATCTCCCCCCCACAAGCTCAAGGTTAAAAACAAGTGACTCAGAGGCATGGTGGGGGGAGTGCTCTGTTACACCTCCTAACAGTGTCCCAGGGCTAAATTTAACCCACAGCTGCAACCTTGGGAGCTTGGGGAATGCGTTAATCTTGGAGGCAGAAGCCCACGTGCGGGTTAGGGGGTGGGCAGGAGTCCACAGCAAGGTGGGCTTCTAGATGCCCTCTGCTCAGTCTCAACCCAACTCCTCAAATCACAGCGAGGCTGCAGGGGCCCGAGATCAGGCAGGAACACTGGGAGCCTAGGTGAACCAAGGACAATGGGCACAGACAGGCACAATCTCTGAGCACTAAACAGATTCTGGGGAATGCCACTATTCGAACTCTATGATAACAAATGATATTCCCTGGAATATTAAGAATTTGAAGGTCTAAACACCCAGAATAGTAGAATCCTAGGAAACTAATTTTCTAGCAGACCTGACACCTCCGAGTCCTACCTGGAGCATCCTGCCCCAAGGTCTCTTGCCCTCAACAAAGCTGAGCAGAGGCCCTTGGATTCTAGCACCTCTTCAAATTGAGCCGGAGGGGAGGAAACCGAGACTCAACAGAGAAACACCTACTCCGGTTGGCTTAGGGGTTTCTTTATGGAAAGCGAAGGTCTCTGCGCTGAGAGCAGACAGGAAACCCCTTCCCATTTTGAAAGCGGGCGCCAAGGTCTCTAAGCAGTAATCGCCAGGGACATGTTCACCAAGCAGGAAACACAAACGCTCGGTTAACCAGGAGTGATCACGTGAGATACGCTCTGGGAGGAAGGCTGTGAGCACACAAGCCTGGAAGGCAGGGAGGACCAGTTCCCTCTATGGGCAGCCGTATATCTATCTATAGGGCCGAGAGACCTTCCAGTTCTGAAAAGGCCCAGACGTACCCCACCCTCGCCCCATGAGCCCCGGCGCTGAGTCAAGGGTGCTCAGGGAGAGGGCCTCTGCCCAGCTGTCCCCTGTACGTCATGTGCAAGAGGCCAAGCGGCTCCTCTTACAGGGTCCAGGCATCCTCTATATATAGCCCAGCGCAGACAGCTGCGCAGTCAGAGCGCGACCCCACAGGACAGCAGAAGTGTGCCGAGCAGCCCTTGACCACACAGGCTTGCTGCGTTCCAGGGAGCCGCGCACCATGACGCTGGGCTTGGAGCAGGCGGAGGAGCAGCGGCTGTACCAGCAGACGCTTCTTCAGGACGGCCTCAAGGACATGCTGGACCATGGCAAATTTCTGGACTGCGTGGTGCGCGTGGGCGAGCGCGAGTTCCCGTGCCACCGCCTGGTACTGGCGGCCTGCAGCCCCTATTTCCGTGCGCGCTTCCTGGCCGAGCCCGATGGCGCGGGAGAGCTGCGCCTGGAGGAGGTGTCGCCCGACGTGGTGTCCCAGGTGCTGCACTACCTCTACACGTCGGAGATCGCGCTGGACGAGGCAAACGTGCAGGAGCTGTTCGCGGCGGCGCACCGATTCCAGATCCCATCCATCTTCACTATCTGCGTGTCGTTCCTGCAGAAGCGCCTGTGCTTGGCCAATTGCCTGGCTGTTTTCCGCCTCGGCCTCCTACTGGACTGCGCGCGCCTGGCGGTGGCGGCGCGCGACTTCATCTGCTCGCGCTTCCCGCTGGTGGCGCGCGACAACGACTTCCTGGGGCTCTCGGCCGACGAGCTGATCGCCATCATCTCCAGCGACGGCCTCAACGTGGAGAAGGAGGAAGCGGTGTTCGAGGCGGTAATGCGCTGGGCCGGCAGCGGCGATGCCGAGGCACAGGCGGAGCGTCAGCGTGCGCTGCCTACGGTCTTCGAGAGCATTCGCTGCCGCCTGCTGCCTCGCGCCTTCCTGGAGAGCCGCGTGGAGCGCCACCCACTCGTGCGCGCCCAGCCCGAGCTGCTCCGCAAGGTTCAGATGGTGAAGGACGCGCACGAGGGCCGCCTCACTACACTGCGCAAGAAGAAGAAGGAGAAGGGCCAGGAAACAGCCCAGACCAAGGAGGCCAAACAGGGCGCAGCAGACGCCAAGGCTGGGGACGATGAGGAGCGAGTGCTGCCTGGGATCCTCAACGATACCCTGCGCTTCGGAATGTTCCTGCAAGACCTTATCTTCATGATCAGTGAGGAGGGCGCTGTGGCCTACGACCCAGCCGCCAACGAGTGCTACTGTGCCTCCCTGTCCACCCAGATCCCCAAGAACCACGTCAGCCTGGTGACCAAAGAGAACCAGATCTTTGTGGCCGGTGGCCTCTTCTACAATGAGGACAACAAGGAAGACCCTATGAGTGCTTACTTTCTGCAGGTGATTGGCCAGCCTTGGGAACTAGGGACTAGCGCTGGGTTCTTGGGGCGTGGGAGGGGCCTGTGTCTACTTGAGTGCTGTCATTGGCTCTAGGACCTTTGGCTAGCAGCCACTTACTTGAAAGGGGAAGAGTTAACAGCAGTTTCCAAAGAGCTCTATGTAAGTCTGGTGGCTGTGTTTGGGGGTCGTTAGGCCTGAGCGATCTGGGGAGCTGGAGGCCCTGACCCTGCGTGGGGGTTTTGGGCGTCAGGGACAGAGAAGAATAGTGAGCTGAGCCTTGGCAGAAGTGCCAGGACAGGTGGGAAACACAGATTATGACACCGAGAGCACCTTGACTTCTCCTTTCATGGTCGGGGGTTGGGGATGGGAGGGAATGAAGCTCAGGAGGGACTGGGTGAGAGGAAACCCTGGTCCAGGTTGGCCATGTGACTGTGGAATCTACAGCCTGACCCCATGGTCTTGAGCCTTGTCAGTTGGGTGAAATCTGGAGATGGGAAGGGGGAGGGGGTTAACACCGATGGCGACCAGGACTGGCTGGTGAGCATGTGACAGCAGAACCAGACAAGCTGGTACAGGAAGTGAGGAGCCGCAGGGCAGCTGGGTGCCAAGGTTAAGTCCACAGGCCTCACAGTTGGCGTAGGTGAGGGGCAGCTCCCTCAGGCTGACTATAGTGTGAAGTTTCTTCTCTCTGGGCCTCTGGGTGTGGGACGCTCTTCCATGCTTAATATCAAGTGTCCATCCATATAATCCGCAGCCCTTGTGCCTGTGACCGTGGGTTAGGCAGGTGCAGAAGGTGGGATGGAAGCTTGCATAGAGGGTCACCCAAGAGTCAAGTTCTTAGAGTCAAGTTCTCTTAGAGGAAAGAAGTCCTTTCTGGGATCTGGCTGGGCCAGGCCAGGAGGTTATATAGGAGGTTGTTGGTGGCTGACCCAAGGACACTGCCTGCCCACAGTTTGACCACTTGGACTCTGAGTGGCTGGGGATGCCGCCACTCCCCTCACCACGCTGCCTCTTCGGCCTGGGGGAGGCTCTCAATGCCATCTACGTGGTTGGCGGCCGGGAGCTCAAGGACAGCGAGGACAGCCTGGACTCAGTCCTGTGCTACGACAGGCTGTAAGTGGGCGGGGCGGGGCTGCCTTGGGGACAGGGTGGCCTGTGACAGGGCCCTGGGGAGGGAGGGGCTAGGACCACTTGGGACAACCACGAGGCCTGCACAGATGTGCAAGCATTGGGTGGAGACGTGAAAAGTAAACCCTGGAGCAAAGGGACAGGTAGGCTGGTACAAAGACGCCAAGATGCCAGGGGAGGGGACCCGGGAAGGATCTGAGTGCACTTTGTTGTGTGTTGTGTTGTGGGTGTGGACGCCGAGAACCAGACTTGATGTCCCCTTGAGCCATGCTCCTGCCCCTCCCGTCCCTTCCAGGTCATTCAAATGGGGTGAATCGGACCCACTGCCCTATGCAGTGTACGGCCACACAGTGCTTTCCCACATGGACCTCGTCTACGTCATTGGCGGCAAAGGCAAGGACAGGTGAGGTTCAGGCTGGTGGGAGGAGCCTCTGTGTGGCTGGGGGGCCAGGCAGTTGTCCCAGCCTCCTCTCCACTCACTCTGTCCACCTACAGGAAATGTCTAAACACGATGTGTGTCTACGACCCCAAGAAGTTTGAGTGGAAGGAGCTGGCACCCATGCAGACAGCCCGCTCGCTCTTCGGGGCCACCGTTCACGATGGCCGCATCTTTGTGGCTGCAGGGGTGACAGACACAGGGCTTACCAGCTCCGCGGAGGTGTACAGCATTGCAGACAACAAGTAGGTCCCTTTCCCCACCCCTCTCTCCTCTGCATCAGCCCTGTCTGCCCTACTGAGGGTCATAGACCCAGGTCAGGTCTTCATGTTGACTTGGGACATTGGTATTGAAGTAGGTCCCTCTCCTCTGAGGCTTCGCTGCAGAAGAGTCTGCAGGGTCTGGGGGTGACAGTTTCCTCATTTGGGAACTGCTACCAGGAAATGGCCTAGCTCTGAGATTACAGCATTGAGTTAGGAGGTCAGGAAAGAGAAGCCATCTGGCCCCATCCAGCAAAGGTGGTGGTTCGTGGGTACCCAACACCAAAAGATGGGGCCCCTAGAAGAAAGGCCATGATCAGGAGAATGGAGGTTGGTGGGCGAAGGGATGTGGGAAGGTTCTGGAGTGGGAGAGGTGAGAGGTTAAGTCCAGTGAAATGTCTCCTGTGAGTTTAAGCTCCCTGTCTCACTGGCTCTCACAGGACAGCAGATTAGGGGATTTCTCAGAGACAGAGGGGTCTGGTTGCAGCTGAGACAAGGGGTGACAGATTCCTAGATGTATTAGGAAAGGGTCAAGGGGAGAAAGTGGAGCATGGTTTCTAAGGAACGGGACGGGGTAGAGGAGCTGCATTTCCGACATCCTTTGAAGTTAGTGGTGTGTAGGGTGTTGGATGGGAAGGAGGGTGAAATGGATGCTTTTGAGGAAGTCTAAAGGACCAGTTGTTGAGGGAAACCCTGGGAGTTAGGCAGCAAATTGGAGGTCCATTCAGGAAATGTATAATTAGGGTACATGGGGGTGTGCAGAAGGAGCCCCACCATAACAGAAAGGCAGGAAGCAGACACCAGGAGGAGCACCAGGATGGAGGGCATTCAAAGGAACAGGGCCATCAGTGACAGTCACAGCCTGAGCCCACAACATTAGGGACTGAGTTACCAGGTCGAGGGACAAACAGAGCAGGACTGTCCAGTCACTATGCAGGTTGGGTTGATGGCAGAGTGGTGGGAAGGGAGGAGGAGGGACGTAGGGGTCAGAGTGATTGGGAGCATGGCTGAACAGAGTGATTGGGGGCGTATGAACCTCAGTGAACAGGACATTCCCTGGGGCGACGGGCGCTGTGATGGTAGGAACAGTGGCTGGGCTCTGGGAAGCCTGGATTGCTCACAGCTCCCCTGTCCCTAGGTGGTCCTCCTTCGAGGCCTTCCCACAGGAACGTAGCTCACTCAGCCTGGTCAGCTTGGCTGGCACTCTCTATGCCCTGGGTGGCTTTGCCACTCTGGAGACCGAGTCTGGAGAGCTGGTCCCCACCGAGCTCAATGACATATGGAGGTGAGTCCGACCTTGAGGTGCTGAGCGGGCGTGGAAGGGTAGGGATGGGGGTGCGGGTGGAAGGGGGTGCTGAGTGTCCCAATGCAAGGACAGCAAACATAGCTGCTCCGCCCAGACTTCTCACAAGCCCGTGGCCGGCCCCCCCCCGTGGAGCCCCAGTGGGTAAACAGAAGTCTCAGGAGAAGAGACTTGACTTTGGGGACTGGAAATCTTCTCCAAGGGCAGTGAACTTTGAGGAGTGTGGGGGCCCTGGAGGTGGCTTTTCCCGGGAGGGGGCTTCTCTACACTGCAGGCGTCTTAGAGTGTCCGTTGTGGGATCCCACTTTAGCCCAGGACAGTTGTTTAGAAACAGACATCCTTGGGGGTGGGCCTGGGGCACCAGTCACCCAGCCTTGCAGGGTCCCTGCCCATCCTCCGTTTGTTGAAACTCCCATCCTGGTTCCCACTTTCCCTTCCCTTCAGGTTCAACGAGGATGAGAAGAAATGGGAGGGGGTCCTGCGGGAGATCGCCTACGCGGCCGGTGCCACCTTCCTCCCCGTACGCCTCAACGTGCTTCGCCTGACCAAGATGTGACCAGGGCAGGGCCCTAACTGAGCCTCCTTCCTGTCCTTTGGCCTCACAACAAACGCCTTGCGGGATCCAGAAAGGACCTGGGAGAGGGCGGTATGAAACAGACAGGCTACTCAAGGGATTGGAGGCACTTCTCCCTGTCTCCTCAAGGACTGCAAAGCCAGGCAGGCATCCCAGGCTGTGTTCTGGCTCTGTCCAGGTTGGCTGTGTGTGCCTGTTTCATCTCCTAAGGGACTCTCTCCATGCCCATCAGGTGGGAGCGTCTCGGTCAATGGCACCTCCTGGTGCTAACACAGACCTCCACCAGGAAGCTCGGGGACAATCAATGAACTGTCTGCTGAGCATGTAAGCCACGAGTGCACTCAGCTACCACAGAATCAGTGTCATACCAATGCTGGGCTGTCGATGTGGCTGTCCCTGCCCTCACAGGACACCCCATCATCCCCCAAAGCCTGGAACCATCAACTCCCTGCCCAGAGTGGACAAGAAGCCAGTAGAACACTATGGTAGAAAAGTCTTTTATTCTATCAGTCAGGCCTCATGGCCTGGGCCTGGGGCCCAGAAGCAGCTGAGCGGAACCCAGTGTCTGTCCCCAGCGTCTACTCCAGCTTCTCTTTGTCCTTCCCCTGCTCCTCTTCCTCCATCGCCAGGGTCCGCTCACGCTCCTTCACCAGCTGGACACCACAGTAGGTGACAAACAAGATGGCCAGCGTGGTCTGGGGGAAGCCTGTTGGAGGAGGAGCCAAGCTAGGCTGCTGCGTTTGCGTGGGTAGATCGGAGGTCCCTGTCCTCATGTGAGGTTGGCACATCCTGTATCGCCCCCCCACCCCCATCCCTTACCTGTGAGTAGCAGGCGTCGGGCAACCAGCTCTGTGAACTCAAGGCTGTTGAGACTCACAAGGTTGTACATGATGATAGCCCAGAAGTTTACAGCCCCGCAGAGGGCCCGGACCCTGCGAGACATCTGCTCGGATAGCCGGGCCTGCCGTCCAAGAATGTGTCAACAAGAGGGCCAGGAGAGAGGGACACGGTCAATCCGCATCACTCCAGCCCAGAGGAAGAAGCTAGGGAGACCCAGGTTTGCACCGGGTGAAGCTCTACCCTGGCGGACGGGAGAGGTTTAGGGAGAACCTCCTGGGCCAGGGACCAAGCGTGCCTGGTGACCCCAGAAAGCAGCAGTGCCACCAACTCCTGTGACCTAACTGATCCCAGCCAATCCCAGCCCTGGATCTTCCCACCTACCTCGATTTGTGCCAGCGGCCCGCACTCTGCCAGCTTCTGCACCCAGAGCTCAAAATTGAGGCCGAAGCAGTTAAGGACAGACCACAGATAAACGATGTCACAAGGCCCAAGCCACAGAGTGGTGACGACGAACGTGGCCACGGAGGCAGCCAGCTCTGGGATCACGGCCGAATGATCGCCACCGATGTGGTCATACACGTACCTGCAGAAAAGACGGGAGGAGGAGACCACAGGAATGTGGGGACAGACGCGTTCATTCTGCACAGAGGGATGGCGTGTGGTGTGCCAAACTCTGGGAGTCACATGCCTGCACTTCCTCTGCCCAGCTCCAAACTGTGGAAGGGCTGACTCAGACTTTCATATCTGCAGCTTGAATTGTCTGGTCCTGAGTTCTGTCTCCTTCATACCCTAGCTTTTCTAAACAGTCTGTGGATGACCCAAGCCTATGTCTTTGCCTCAGTCTCCTTGCCCAGACGTTCCTCTGTCCCTAGGTGTGTCACTCCAGAGGCTGCTTCCAACCCATCTTGGTGGAAGGCCCGTCACCTGACCATTGCTCAAGGCTAGGTTGTAGTCAAGATTCTGGAGTCCCCCATCCCCAACATCCAAGCTGCAGACTCTATCAGCTCTGTGGGGTCCTGCCCTCTGCTCACCCCTGCACCACCACTTCCATAGTTCAGGGGTTCCTCTACTGCTCAGGAGCTCCATAGTCGCCAGTGCTCGAGGGGCAGGAGGGATGTCTCACAGAAGACCTGGGCTCATTTCCCTACGCCCACATCACGTGGCTCACAACTGCCATAACTTCAATTCTGGGCTGTCCAGTGCACAAGCATGCAGTGCACATACACACGTTCAGGCCCACACACATGCACATAAAATAATATAACAGATCTTATTTTAAACTGTGGCTCGGATCACATCAGCCCACAATTCACCCTCCTAGTAATAAAGTAAGCTCTTTATGCCATGAAGACACTGCAGCCACGTGTCTGCCTCCTGCGTGACCTCATACCCTACAGTCCTCTGATGTGCACTGTGCCTGCCACACACAGTGCCTGTCACACACACAGTGCCTGTCACACACAACACCTGTCACACACAGTGCCTGTCACACACACAGTGCCTGTCACACACACAGTGCCTGTTACACACAACACCTGTCACACACAGTGCCTGTCACACACAGTGCCTGTCACACACAGCGCCTGTCACACACACAGCGCCTGTCGCACACAGCGCCTGTCACACACACAGCGCCTGTCACACACACAGCGCCTGTCGCACACAGTGCCTGACACACACAGTGCCTGTCACACACACAGCGCCTGTCGCACACAGTGCCTGTCACACACAGTGCCTGACACACACAGCTCCTGTCACACACACAGCGCCTGTCACACACAGTGCCTGTCACACACACAGCGCCTGTCACACACAGTGCCTGTCACACACACAGTGCTTGTCACACACAGTGCCTATCACACACAGTGCCTGTCACACACACAGCTCCTGTCACACACACAGTGCCTGTCACACACACAGTGCCTGTCACACACAGTGCCTGTCACACACAGCGCCTGTCACACACATAGCACCTGTCACACACACAGCTCCTGTCACACACACAGCGCCTGTCACACACAGTGCCTGACACACACAGTGGGAACTCAATAAATGCCAGCCTTTCACTACTTGACCTCATTTCCAAGGCTTTTCCACCTTGTCTTACCCACATATTCCCAGGACCACATCCCAGCTTGAAATCTCACCCCTCTGAATTCCTACTCTGACCAGGGACTCTTTCTCTGATCATGCCCATTGGCCTTATAACCCTCGAATCTGTACCATCCTCCCTAATAGGCTCACGGATGCTACCATCATTACAGTCTCTTGCTTCTTCCTGCTCACCCTCTTGGGAGACTCCAGTCACACACAGACACACACACACGCACACGCATGCTTGCACACCCCGCATCATGAGGTTTCGCACCTCATGGATTTTAAATGCTCTCCCAGCAGTCCCTCCTAGGCGCTCTCCAGTCAGCTTTATCTTCCCACTTGGAAACGGATACTGCACCCTGGCCTCCTGCAAGGGGGCCCAGAAGGGTGATGTATGCCCTTACCCCGTGTCTCTCACCCTTGCCTACTTCCATATCTATGATTAACCGGGCCATCCTCTTCCCCATTCTCCCTCCTGTGTATCCCACTCCTCCTCCTGTGTCCGCGACGACCTGGCTCTGTCAGCCACCTCTCTATCCTGTATCAGGCTCAATGCCCCATCACGCCCACCCCTCCCTGAAGCTGTTCTTTTGATTTCCCATGCAGACCCAGGCCGCCCCAAGACCCTCCTTCGCTGTGGCAGCGCCCGCTTGGGAACCTTCATGCCTGCACACTCTCCTCTGGTTTCCAGGGACTCACATAGCCATGTGTCTTCTTCTGCTGACCACCTTTTCATGTCTTTCTGCTGCCTCTTCTTCGGTCCCTGCCAGAGTCCCTATGGGCCCAGTTTTGCTACCTCTCTCCTTAGGAATCAGGCTTTCTGAGCCCTGGTGCAGGAGACCCCTTTGCCCATCTCAAAATGCTCACTGGATGGAGGACCACCAGTCTTCTCTTGACTCCAAATTCTCAGGTCTAAACATCTCCCCAAGTTTCCACAAAGATGTCAACTAGACATCTCTGTGTGAAAATGTCCTGTCAGTCTTCCAAGGTGGCAGGCAGGAATTTGGGTACCACCACACTCCCTGGATACCTGTGCTAAACATGACCTCCGACCAAGCTGCCCGCTATGTCTCTGGGGCTCCCACAAAGTCCCAAGCTCTATGTCTATCTCCCAGGCAGATGCTAACAGCTTCCTGCTTCCTCTGGCCCAATCTCTAAAACAATCTGTGGCCCCAGTGTGTTTGGCCACTTCACAGGAAGGCTGGTACCATTCTCCAACTCACTTGCAAAGCCAGTCGTTGATGCCACGGTCAAAGTGCCTGTGGGGAGAACATATGAACATGAACCTGCCAGAGGCAGAGCCTTTGGGCATGGGCACAAAGCTAAGGACAGCTAGGAGCCAGTGGCGACCCGCCCTCCTCACTCACGTTTCTCCGAAGACATAGAGCACAGTGATACACTTAGGCGGCTGCGGAGGGTCCAGGTGGTCCAGGCGTGCCACCGTGTTGACCACACCAAAGAGGACAGCTGCCTTCACCCAGTCATACACCAGGTTGGAGTAGGCCAGGCCAGCTGGGGACAGGTGACATCACTCTCTGGAGGTCAGTGCACTGACCGCCCCGTATCCTGAATCTCCCCCCCCCCAACAAAGAGTCTTGCTTCTGTCCCGCCCCGATCTCCATGGAGACCCTGCACCTCTCTAGAGGTGTGTGCCAGGCCCCACTGACCCATGAAAATCAGCCGCACCCCTCAGGTGGCATCTGCAGTTGGGGAGACGAAAGGCTTTATGTGATGCGAAAAATGAGCCGTGCCCATCTCAAAGCCTTGGGTGCCACACGGATGGGGGCTTTCCTGGTGGTGGCCCTGCCTCCGTCCCATTGGGGAGACCCACCGAGAGCACTGTCTGGAAGGCGGCTGGCAAACTTGAGGTCGCCGGGGATGGTGAGGATGTAGAAGAAGTGGAAGAAGATGCTCACAGCCACGACGGCCGCCGCGCTGAATCCTGCCTGGGCCTGGATTCGCCACAGCTCCCCTTCCGGCCTCACTGGCTCCTGGCTCACCTGCAGGGGTAGAGCCCTGTTTGAGAGGGGAGTCACGAATGGCTCGAGGATGAGGTGCTCACGCTTGGGGAGTTATGTCTGAGACAGGACTTGTCAGGAGGAGACCCAGCGTGGATGCTCTGTGACTCCACGGGGTTCCCCTCACCTGAGCATGGAAACGGTCAAAGGTCATGATGGGCCCGAAGAAGAAGAAGGGCAGGTAGAAATTGTACTTCAGCAGGTCAGCTAGGGAGTAGCGGCGGTCAGGGTGGGCGCAGCTTTCCAGCGCGAAGCTGGTGCAGCGAAGCACCGTGAAGCCACTGCCCCCATGGAAGAGCACGTCTTGAAGATCAAAGGTGCCTGTTACAAACCCACTCTGGAAGGAGACAGACAGCATGCCTCTGGCTCACTAGCAGGTCCATGCTTCTGGGGAGAGCCCCTTTCCGGCTTCCCATGGGAGCTGGGCCTGACCCTGCTAGGCAACACTGATTTTAGCTCGGTAACAAAACAGAGCAAGGGACAAAGTACAAGTGGCCATTTCACTCAAAGACTTGAGAACAGGTGGAAAACTCGAAGAAATGCTCCAGCAAGGCCCCTGAGTCCTCATCCCTAGCCCTTCTATCCTATGTACCTGCCAAGAGATCAGGGGGTCCATCTTGAAGGAGGCCAGGCTGGCCAGACCAAGGGCAAGACACAACCAGGGCTGGCCCAAGAGTGAGGCCACATAGAGGCCTACACAGTGGCCAAGCAGTAGCAGCAGGTACCATGGTCCCATTGTGCCCAGCACAGCCAGGACTCCATAGACAGCATACATCCAGGAGCGGAGCTGTGGGCACAAGGAGGCCCCGGTTAACCTCCCACAGCCTCTGGGGGGCTGAGAAGGGCAGGCAGGAGGAGGTCAAGTGCCCCAGGCCCGGCTCACCTGGGGGGCCACCATCGTGCAGAGTTTGGCAAACAGCACGTGTCCCGAGAGCGCAAAGACAATGATGTTTCTGAAGTTGGTAAACCACATCACCCACTCGAAGTCAGCCACATCCTGGACAACCAGAGCAGGGGCAAGTGAGGCACACTGAAGGTGGTGGAGAGGGTGGGACAGACAGCCGAGGTTGCAGGTGTCTACGCTCACCCTGAGGGAGGAGCCCAGGACACAGGAGGAAGGAATGGATGAGGGGCCCTAAGGAGGGGCTTGCCTCTCAAACCTTTGCCCTGCTGCATGCAGCAGATTGCTGAACCGCTGCCCCTGTTGCCTAGTTCCGGAAGGCAGCACCAGAGGGTTTCAGCACATTCTGTCCTAGGGACCCATGTTCTAAAGGAGCCCGAAGGTCCTGAAGTTAAGGCAGAGCCCTCCTTGCCCTAAGGCAAGAAAACAGCTGCAAGAGTAGAGAGTGGGGAAGGATGTGGGGTGAGATGGGTCCAGGGCCAGGAACCCGAGAGGTACGGGAGACCTACCATCTTCCGGCCCAGGTACTCCCAGCCAGGTCGCACAGACTCCCGGAAGGCCTTCCTGTGGGCCCCATCTGAGAACAGACCGTGGCCCCTGAGCAGCAGGCTCTCATAGACCCTGCCCTGGGCCATCCCACCCGGAGGAGAGGGGACAGAGCCCCAGAGCTGCAGCCAGAGGAAAGGGGACAGAGCCCCAGAGCTACAGCCAGAGGAAAGGGGACAGAGCCTCAGAGCAGCAGGCAGAGGAGAGGGGACAGAGCCTCAGAGCAGCAGCAGAGAGGGATGGGAGCTTTCTTTGGCATCTATAACTTTCTGGATCCAGGACTTGGTGTTTTGCATGTCTGGTTCTAGGTCAGGCAAGCTCTCTATCCTCTCTTCTCCCCTGGCCTCTGAAAGTGTGCGCGTGCGTGTGTCTATGTCTGTGTGTGCGCTCGTGTGTGTGCATGCATGTGTATTTGTGCATGCATGTGCATGCATGTGTGTGTTTAAAATGGTTTTCAAGGACTATGCCTAACCCATGGCCTAGAGAATACTTGGGGTCTGCAGCCTCCAAGTTTCTGGCCCTGTTGATCAGAACTCTGAGGCCTTCTAGGTCCCTGTCCCAGGACCCAATTATTACCTTGCGATGCCTCCAGGAGACCTCTGCCAGCGTAAGCCAGGGACCCGCTCAGCACCAGGGAGTAGAGACCGAGCTCCGCTGCGGGCAGTGCTGTCTTGATGCCCATGGCCTGGACAGGACTGTAGGAGAAGCATGGGTGAGGCCCCCCAGTTCCCAGCTTTGCCTACCCCCACCTCATGAGCTCTCCCTGGGGTGGTGGAGTCCTGGGGAGACTCTGCTCCGCTCCTACCTTGGGGGCAGTTTCTGTCAGTCTTTCCTCCCACCTAGGTACCTCCTTCCCTCCTTTGCAGCTCCCGATTCTGCTTCCTTAGAAAACTCTCCGAAGTCCAGAGTCACACAGCCACCTTCCTCTCCTTCACATCTCCCTGACGAACTTCTCCCAAAACTGCTCCTCTTCAACCCCATGGGGCAGACCCTGCCTCTAGCCCATCAGCCAGTTTCCCCATCTCTCAGGGAGGCCGCCTTCACCCCAGCAAAGCCCCTTCTTCCCAGATCCTGTGGCTCTGCCTGACCGTGTTCCTCCACCAGGTAAGTCCCTGACCAGTATTTTATCTTATCCCGGATACCCGCCTGTGTTCACCCACTGTCCCCCTGGGAGTGCTGTGTAGCCTTGCTGGCTGCTGGCTGGAGGCTCTGCTATCCTGCTGGCCAGAGCTGGGCCAAGTAGAGCCAGGAGGAACTGGGAGTGTGCTGGCTGCTGTCCAAGGTACTGACCGGTATCAAGCCCAGGATGAGTCTAGTCACTCCTGCTACCCTGGGACCCAGGCCACTACCGTAGCCCCTCCCACCCCCTTCAGCCTGCAGTCCTTCCCAAGGACTGCACAGGTTCAGACTTGGAACTGAGTGAAAGAGGAACACGGTGTTGGTGACCTTTTGGAGATGGCTAGGGTCACTCCGTCTCCCCCCCTCCTGCCCGTGGTCTTCCTCAGCCCTGTAGCCAGGGCTCGGAGAGTTCACAACTTCTTATACAGCAAATGGTGTGGGTCAGAAAGGGGCAGGGACCCAGTGAAGCCACCCAGTGAGCTTCTCTAAAGGGCAGGTGCTCTTGGCGGACCCCTTCAAAGTCCCAGTTCAGACCAGACCACAGCTGGCCCCGCTCACCTGCCTCAGGCCCTGACCCTCCTGGCCAGCCTCTGCAGGGTGGGGGAGGGAAGCATGGGATCAGGTTAGTGGAGCAGGAGAGTGAAATCAGAGAGGATGAAGAGAGCACAAAATAGCTGTGTCAGCTGCCTCCCACTCTCCGCTTTCCAATTTTAGCTCCCCATGGCCGGTAGTGAGTGTCCCCAGTGAGGCCTCAGCAGGCGGCTGGCCCCCAGCCTGGGGCCCCTCCTGAGACCCCTGGACCTGTGCTGACTGTGGACCCAGGGTGCCCTTTGCCCAGCACTGCTTGGCTCAGGTGCACCTGAAGTGAAGCCCACCTTGGGGCTCTCGGTTCAGGAGAAGAGCTCTGGGGTAGGACCCACAGGCCTCAAGGGCCCGGGAAGAGCTGCATACCCAGCTTGCACTGACCTTGAAGAAGCTGCGAGGGACCCTGGCACACTGCCCACCTCGGGGCTCCGGGGTCCTGTGTCCGACCGTGAGTCTGTCCGGCTGGCTGAGCTGTGGGGCCACGGTGGGGTGTGTCCAGCTCTGGGGTCCCCACCCCCTGGAGGCTAGAGCGGTGAGTGGTGACAGCAAGGGAAGGAGGGGGAGGAGGAGGTGGCCTTCCTGGAGTGGAGCAGACCGTCTGTGGAGCAGAGCCGAGTGCTGCAGCACTGTTGGCCGCGGGGAGCCGCAGGGAGTGGCAGGGAGGATGGAGGTGTGACGGGAGAGGGAAGGGGTTTCAGGCTCAGATGGGGGCCCCTGGGTCTCACCTGAACCCCCTCTCAGGCCAGGAAAGCCTGTGCACCCCTTTGTGGTCTGTGTCAGGACCTCTTCTTCCAGGAAGCTCTCCAGGCAGCCCTGCCCCCCAGTGCAGTCCCCAGAATCTGCACACTGTGAACTCCAGATGTCACCTTTACCTGTGACCTCTCAAGGGTATTCAGGGAAGTCCCCACCATGAGTCTTCATCCTGGCAAGAGCCTGGGCTAGATAGGCATTGGTGCTAAGGGGAGGGCTAGCGTTTCCGGTAGAATTGGGACTGGCAAGGACCATGGCTCTGTGTAGTGATTTTATTTGTGTTTTAATAATAAAGCTTGTCTGAATATCAGAGAGTAAAACAGTCCCACTGGTCAGCTTTACAGACCAGGCAGTGGTGACACACACCTTTAATCCCAGTAGCCACACTAGTTGCCATAGAAACCGGGCAGTAATGGTGCATGCCTTTAAATCCCACCCCTAGAGAGGAATATAAGATGGGAGGAGACAGGTCTCAGCTCAGTCTCATTCTGAGGACTAATGGAGGCAGGATACTGGAGTCCCTCAGCACCCCAGCCTTGTGCTCACATGGAGTTATCTGGGTGGATGGGTGCCATCAGGGTTATCTGGAATGGATAGTGTCCTCTTAATGGTAGTAAGAAATCCTAATGTAACATCCCCAAGCAGCTGAAATATCTGCTGGGCAGGGGCCCCTGGAGAAGTTCAATCTTGAGTCTTGGAGGAGCTGGGTGTGTGGGTCCTGTCTACGCAGGTCAGCTCTTGGGCACCAGGGCTTGAGGAAAGGTCCTGGGAGCACTGCGACTACTGTTACAGGACTGTCGGTCTCCCAGCAGGGTCCTGGACAAACCCTGGGAAGTTAGGTCACGAGCTTCCTCCCAGGAATGCAGACACATGGGCAGGGCACAGAGGACGCGGCTGGGGAGGCTCCACACACCCTCTTCTGAGCCCACTCAGAAGCCAAGATGCTGGTCTTTGACCCTGAACAGTGTGCTGGGCAAGGGGCTGCCTGGGGCTGTGGTTCAGTCCTGATGCTTGGGATGAGAGAGTCACAGCTCTGACTTCTGGGCAGGCGTGGCTGACACTAGGGCACCGTGTTGAGGCACAATCGGTGGTTATCAGGGACAGTAAATAATAACAGCCGGGACAAATGCAGAAAAATTCTTTTAATGTCCCCACAATCCACAAAGGCCATGTCCACACCAGACAGGTGAGACCACCCTGGGCAGGCCATATCCACACCAGACAGGTGAGACCACCCTGGGCGGGCCATGTCCACACAAGACAAGGTGAGACCACCATGGGGGTGGACCATGTCCACACCAGACAGGGTGAGACCACCATACACAGACCATGTGCTTGGTGTGCTGTATGGCAGTCTCCTCTGAGATGAAACAGTCCATCCTTCATGGAAGCTCCTTACCACTGAGGAAGTAAACAACTCAGAAGCTCAACAAGTCCCTGAAACTGACCAGATCACACTAGGCCCCTTCCTCCCTCCCCCACTTAAGACAATACTAAGGACTGCTGAGATGCTCAGAACCACCACGATGGGCCCCTCCAGCCTGCTGAGCGGCCTGCAGGCTGTGCAGTGTGACCCGGGCTCCCAGCTTTTGGGATTTGATGATGCAACTGCCATCGAGTCGTTTCTGGTCCTGTAAGTGACCCCTCACCCATGTAAATAACCCAATAAAACTTGCTGGTTCACCAAGGTGGATTTTGGTCTGTCAGTTCCCTACCTGGAATAAGCAGACACACGTTTGCGTCTCCTCAGGAATAATGTCCACACGACATGGTGCCCTCAGGAGATGCCAAGAGGGCTGAAGAATTGAAGCCACTGTTTTGGGGCTCCAATTTTTTATTTTTAAGTGGGTACACTATGCATGGACACTCGGTGCTTTTAGGGGGTCCAGTGACTCACCCCATGTGCACGACGCATTGCCCTGTGGGTGCTGGGGAGCCAGACGCTGCGGCAGTGCCCACTGAGCATTGGCACACTCCCGGTGATCCCGACACTGCAGCATGCGGGGTGTGGCTTTGGGAAGGCAGAGGAGTGGAGACTAGGCCAGTCCCTCCACCTGTGCCAGGGGCTGTCGGGTGGGACACTGCTCCACAAACAAAGGACAGGAAGTTGGCTGGGCTGACATCCAAGGACCGAGAGCTACTTCCTGGTGCCTCCAGGGTTCCTGGGAAAGTTATGACCAAACCTCAGAGGCTCTTTAACTCAGCCTCTTGTGTGTTGCTTCTTAAGGTAAAACTGTGGGTCACGTGTTCTGGATGTGTATGAGCGTGTGCTGTGCAGCATCTGGGTGTGAGAGTTACATGCTTGCTGTGTAGCGTGTGAGCGTGATGTGAGCTGTGTATGTGTGGAGGCTCAGAGATGGCAGGAGAGACTGCGTGTGGCAAGGCTCACTGGCATGTGTGTGTGTGGGAGTGGGGGTGACAGGAAACTGCCCTATGCTGAAGGCCAGCTGTTGGCTCCCTGGAACCCAGGGATGCGAGACAGGCTGGTTTGGGGCACTTTGCTGGAGGCCACCCTGCCCTGGACTCCCTGGAATGGGGAAAGGGCCTGGTGACAGTGAGTTTGTTTGGGTCATCCAGACCAAGCCTGCAACCTTGCCCGGGGGCTCTGTCCCAGAGGCCCCCATGCGGACAGTGGCCTGACCACTTCCATGACAAACTGTGTGCCTCCATCAGTGTAGGAACGTGAGCTTCAGGTCCACAGCACCTTCCTGGGGGGTAGCCAGGGACTCTCCCCTAAGGTCACCAGCTTCTTTGCCTGCACCCCTCCCTTCTTACCTGGCTCACCTGATGAGGGATGGGAGCACCCACTCATCCTCAGGGACCACGGGGTCAGGTTGTACCCAGGGAGCCACTACTGGAGACAGACCAAGCTGCTCTCTTCCCCATCTGACCTAGCTGAGTGAGCCCTCAAGACCCAAGTCCCTCACCCCCTGATAACCCCACCTCCCCTTAAGAGTGCTCCCATCCACTCATCCCAGCCCCTTCCCCTAGGAGCCCTGCAGAGCTGGGGAGGATGCTCTGTGCCTGTCTACACCCCAGCCCCTCCCCTAGGAGCCCTGCAGAGCTGGGGAGGACGCTCTGTGCCTGTCTACATCCTTCTCTCCATCCATGCCATCACAACCTCTTCCCCACGTCCCTCTGGCTGGGTCAGTTCCATCTCAGGCCCTTCCCAGGCTTAGCAAGGGATGACTACTTGATGTTTGAATATATGGCAACCTGTCGGGAGCCTGTCTCCCCATCTGTCCTGGGAATTCTAGGTACCCAGAGTGCTCACCTGCCTGGGGATGCTTCTCAGCAGGTGTGCATTGACTGCATGGGGGGGGGGACTGCGAAGAGGGAGCATTTGATGAGTGCTTGCTGTGAGCTAGCCGCTGCTCTGCACACTGCACACTGTGTCCTAGCTCACTAAGTGCTGGAGCAGCTACAGCGAGGGACACGGGGAGTCTGGTCTACCTCAGCCAGCAGCAGTGGGGGATGGGCCCTGGCACGAAGCCCCAAGCAAACTGTTTGAGGTTGCCTGGAGGTTTTATAAACTCTGCCTGCTGGCCTTTAGCTCCAGCGACTGCCCACGCAGGACAACTTCTGTAAGGTGCCAGCTCACCCCGTAGGAGTCCAGTGGGACTCAGTGGAGCACCTGGCAGCAGGACTTCCCCCCGCTCATAGGCATGGGAGAAGCCAGTCTGTGGACACTTGTCCTCGCACGGAAGCCATCAGTAGATGTCCTGTTCTAGGAACAAGATTTCTGGTGCTGCCCCATTTGACACATGAAGACACGGAGGTTGCCGAGTGGGATGCAAACCTGCCTGGCTCCCAGCTAAGGTTCGGGCTGCACAAGCCAGGGCTCCTTCCTTCAGCTCAGCCTGGGCTAGGAACCACAACAGACTGCTGCAGTAGCCAGGACAGGGTCCAGTCCTACCTACTCTTCCCTGCCTGCCTCTCAGAGAGGCTGGCTGGTTCTTGTCTGAGCTTCTCACTCCCAGAGGCTCTGCTGACCCCAGGCCCAGATTTCTCTCAGGGTTCCCCAGTGTCTGAAGAAGGTGCCCGTGACTCTCCTCTTCTTACGGTCACACGCTGTCTCCTCCCAGCAGAAGTCTTCCTGTTCTCTCTTCTCTGCCCACTGCTCGTCACAAGGAGCCAGGGGAACACACTTCCTCCCTAAGATTCTTGGGACAGTATCCAAACTGCCGTTTCATCCCGATGGCCTTAGCCACCTCTTGCTGTGACATCTCGGGCTTCTGTTACCCAGGAGGTCGTGGGCAGCGTGGATTTCTCCACAGACCCCTGAGAATGAGCGGAGCACACAGTGTCTCAGGAAATCCCGGCTTTCTAGGGAGGGTACTGCCACAGTGTGTCTTGTACAAGCTATCCACGTGGTTGTGTTTCATGGGAGGGAGTCTGTCTCAGGGCCTCTGTGCGGAAATGCCTGTATGATGTGTGTGAACATGTGAACATGTGTGTGAACATGTGTGGCTGTGGATGTGATATGACTGTGGGTGGTCATGACACTGTTACAGTCACTGAGATGAGGGTATCCTGGGCCCCTCCTGTAGCACCCCTTAGCTCACCATAGCAACGAACACACACTACTCATGTACCAAGGCCCGCTGCCTCACCTGTTCACGCTATGCCCAGGCCTGCCTGGGTTGCCTTCCGACTCTAGCACCTGTGCCTCTGGAAGCAGCTAGGGTGGGGCTGTGCAGCCTTGGGGTGAGTCAGAGCTCTGGGCACTCACTCAGTTGGGGACCCCAGCTTCAGAGTCAGGACCACCAGAGCGACCGATTGGCTCAGCTTCTATTTGCAGGTCTGTGCCCACAACCTTAAAGCCCTACCTACCAGAGACCAGGTTCCCCTGGCAGGGGAGGAACGCATTCAACCAGAGCCGCAATGACTGTGAAAGTGGTCTTATTATGCCAAGTCCACAGAGAGGCAGGGCACAGCAAAGGGATGCCCAAGTGGGTGACTGTGGGGAGGTGTGGATGGCACCAGTGGATGCCTCCCCATCAGGAAGCACCAAGGGTTTCATCTTTGTGTGTCCTGGCCACGCCCAAGTACAAGGGCCACAGCACGGCTCAAGGTCACACATCTGCTGGGGGTGGCCGGCCTCCTCCCTGGCCCAGGCACCCTGAGCCTTGGCCTGCCTGCTGAGCAGGTCTGAGCTCAGCTGGTAGTCCAAGTTGCTTCTGGGAGGAGCCTGGTGGGCACAGTCTGCACACGGGGGTCAGTCGTCTGAGGACCCTGTCCCCCAGGAGTAGAGCAAGAAGCTGCACCCTACTGCTTGTTGGCTTTCTGCTGCCGCAGGGCCTGCAGGAAGACCCCCTTCACCTGACCCAGGGTCTGGTGGTACATGCGGAAGTCTTCCTCCTTCCCACGCAGGGCACTGCCCAGGGCGTCTCTCAGGATTCCGTTCTCCTCCATTTGGATGGCCAGCCTAGAGGCGGGGGCGGGGGAGAAGGGACTGAGTGTGTGGAGGCAGCAGGTGTTCTGGGGCCCTGTGTTTCAGCAGATGCTATGGTGCAGGCTTAGGGGTCCCTTCCAACTGCCCCCTCCTCTCTGGACCCCCAGGAGACACATACCAAATGGGTCTTTCTCGGGGCCTACCCACAGTCCTGACCCAGAAGCTCCGAGAAGCCTCAACTACACAGATTCCTATACACCCCTCATTTCTTGCTTTGTTTTTTTCCCACCATACATTTAAATTTATTCATTTATTTTGAGATAGGCTCACATGCACCCAAGGCTGGACTCAAGCTCAGTAAGCAGCCAGGTGTGAGCCTCCACCACCCCTAGAGTGCTGGGATTACAGGTGTGGACAGCCACGTCCTATGCACACAAGGCTGGGGGCTGAACCCGGGGTTCTGTACAGACCATGCCAACCCTCTCCTGACTGGGACACACCCTGGCCCCTTCAGTTCCTCCGTAGAGGGTAACTACTGGAGAAAGTGAGGGCACAGCCCAGTACCGATACAGGTTCTCTTGGGAGCCTGGGGTCATGGGGCACTGCGGAAACCCCCACCCCAGGCCAGTCCTAGTGCGACCTCCCTTCTGGGCAAATAGAGGTCCTCGCTGCAAGGGAGAGGGACACGGTCCCTCTGCCTGTGAAGCCTCCATGTGGGCATCTCTACCCTTTCCGGAAGGCTGGGCAGGAAGCACCTGGCGGTCAGCTCTTCGATCTGGGATTCCATGGGCATATCTGAAAGCTGAGTGGAGGACGAGTCTTTCTTGGCGCTCCCAGGTGGGTTGTGCTTGCCGCTGGAGGCCGGTGGCCCTGTGGAGGAGCAGCCAAGTTCTGTAGTGAGGCCAGTTATGTGAGCTCTCCCTCCCCACCATGCCACTTTCGTGTTCCAGCTTGTGGGGAGTGGAGACATCACATCTCCTACAGGGTGCAGGCTGGGACCACCTCTCTCTAGAAGCCCTCCCTGATGCTCTCCGCATCCCCATCCTGTCTCTGCCTGCCCGTGCCATGGTGGTCCTCACCTTTACCCCTCCACAGTTCTGTCACCAAGAGTAGACAGTGGGACCTTAGGGCTGGCCTGAGATCTGAGCCCAAGTCCAGGCTGTCGCTGCTTCTGAGGCCACCCCTACCCTGGTCCCCCCATCCTGGTCCCACTTCTGGTTTCCATGGTTTCCATTTAGGCTGGCAGCTTTATATTAGGAAGCTATGGGCGACTAGGCCCAGTGGCCACAGGGTGCTCGGAGAAAGATGGCAAAGCCATTTGTGACCTTGGGTGATGATGTCAGGGCATCAAAATATTCTGAGCTAAAAAGGCCTCAGGAAATCCCCAGCCTTAGTAGAACTGGCCTTCACCCCGGCTGCATGGCCTTGGATAAACCATGGAGATCCCTGAGCTGGCCTCCTCCTTGGCACTGCAAGGATAGATGAATTCCGAATTGTCCTCAGTGAGTGTGACTGAATCACGGAGAACCCCTGTGACTTCTCCTATGTTACCCCACTGTCCCTTAGCCCCCCGGCCATGGAAAGTTCACCTGAGCCTTTCTTCAGAAGCCTGAGTGTTACACTCTCCCACTGTGGTTGGCCCAGCGGATCAATTCTGCCCGAGACCAGATATGACCAGGGCCTGATTAGGCTCAAACAAGAGCCAGGCAAAGGCTCTGGACGGTGGCACGGGAGTAGAGGCCGAGGGCATGCAGCAGGGGTACTGCCAGTTCAGGCTAAGGCCCCTAGATGGCTCCCATTGGGCCCTGACTCTCTGGGAGCCAGGCTGGCACGTGGGACAAGAAGCCCCTCACAGTAGGGGCAGGCAGAGCTCCCAACACTTGCTGACGAAGAGCTCAGGAGCCTGCCTGCTCCTGAGGCTACGCCACCCCCTGGGCTCCTACCTGGCTTGCTCCTGGCAACTTTCTGGGACACCGAGGTCCTGGAGGGCTCCAGGCGCATCTTCTCCAGGTGTTGCTCCAGCAGGACGGCGCGCTGGCGTTCCTCCTGCAGCCTCTGCTCGGCCTCCAGCAGCTTGCTGCTGCTCTCCTCCACCCTGGCCGTTAGACACAAGCTTCAGGCCCTGCAGGCGGGTGCCCCCCTGCGTGATTCTTGGATCCCATAAGTGGTGCACACACTATGAAGGTGAGGGTTTGCCTCCCTTGTCTTGAGTTCACGGCAGTAACACCAGAACAGGCATTTCAAACTCTCTGAGGCTTACGATGCCTGACTGGCAGGTGAGTCCTCCTGCCCCCTCAGAGCAACCAGCTCTCTGGTGTTTTCGCTGCTGCTTTTAGAACTTTCTGCCACACTATACAGATGCTCATGTGCCTACTTTGGGGGACTGGACACAGGTCTTGGTTTCCTATCATGCTGAGTGAGGGTTTCATTTCGCTTTACTGTCTCCTGTCAAACACAGTCCCCTCCCTGCTTCTCGGATGAGTTTTTACTAGGTAGTCTTGTTTCTATTGCTGCTGTAACAGACCCAACCACAAAACAGCAGAAATTAGTAAGCAAAATTAACACAAAATTGCTTGAAGACAACACAAAGTTAGCATCTCATGGCAGGCTCCAGGTACCACAGGTTGAAATCCAAGCGTCCGCTGACCTGGGTTCCTATCTAGAATCCCTGGGGGGGGGGAGTCCTCTCCCAAACCCACTCAGCATCACCTCCCTGCCTGCTGCCGGCTTCAGAAGGCACACCATGCCATGCCCTCCATCCTCAAAGCTGGCGTTGGATTACTCTGACCGACTCTTTCCCCACAGCTCCCTTGAATGGCCCCAGGCAGGAAAACTCTGCTTCTCTGGGCTGAAGTGATCATCCTGGCTTGCCTTGTTTTGGGGCCCATGATGCACTGCTGATATTCAGAGGCAGATACCATGTCCTGCCTTCTGTGGGGGCACATTCTGTGACTCTGCAGATGTAGGGACCATGACACGGCCTTACTGTCATGTTCCCCTGGACCTGGTGTGTGCCACACGCTTCTTACACCGCGTTCTCCACACCTGCTGCAGACTGAAGCCCTGGGAGCTCCTGCTCTGATTACCTCACGCGGACGCTTGCTCTGTCCTGTGGGCCTTGCTGAGGCTCCCTAAAGCACTTTGGATTTCTGTGGCAATAAAAGCTCAGAAGGCCAGGGACCCCTGAGGTTACAGGAATAGTGGCTGCAGAGCTGCAGCCTGGAGTCCACAGTGTACAGCAGGGAATCGATCATCTCTCTATGTTGGAGAAGAGACGACGGAGGATTGGGAGGGCAAGAACATGGGTACTAACCAGAAACTGTACACCGGGCTGCCGTATACTAGCCTGAATAACCATTGACACCCATGAGGCACGAGTTTCTTGAAACTATCTTCAAAAGCCAGATGCACAGCTGCTCAAAGGCCAAAGGAATCAGATGGAGGAGTGAGGCTGTGCTCGTGCCCCGCACGGTTGAGCTGAGCTGCCCTGGCAGTGTGGCGGCTGTGCCCAGTGCCCAGGCTTTGCAAAGGCTCCTGTGGTTAGTGGTTGCTGCACTGTGTGCCACAGACCTAAACCATCTCTACCAGCTCTGCCAAGTAGCCCCACTCTGACCAGCAACACAAACGTAGCTACTCTGCAGGTCATAGGTCAGCGAAACAACCCACCCACAACAGCGTCAGCAGGTCTGCCTCTTCACATCTGCCATGCGAGAACTAAGGTCCTGGACAAGCAGGGTCGAGATAGAAAACGACGGACAGCTTAGTCTGGATGTGGTTAGCAGTGGGAGCAAGGTTGCTCTGGTCCGGCTACTCAGTAGAGCTTGCAGCAAGCCCAAGGCCCTGCCCTGTGGGGTGTCACCTGGATGGCCCGCTGGTCTTGGAAGGTGGCTGCAGCCATGCAAATGGACAGAGTAGTGGTGGCACCTGGGGCTGACACCTTAGTCCCAAACCCATGAGGACTCGCATGCTTCGTGCTGAGCCTGTGTGGGGAGAGACGTTTATGTCCTGCCTATCCACAGCTCTTCCGGGCTCTGTAGTCATCTAGAATGGCCTTCCCTGGGCTGCCCTGTGACGCGAGTACCGCAAAAGAATGGGGCGGACGCCAGGAAGAAACTGAGGCCCTGTCTTAGAAACAAACAGACAAAACATCAAAATAAAACGAGGACAGAAACGAACATCTAACACAAGAAAGGGTTTGCAGACTAGAGACCAGTAACTCAGATAGAGAGAGGGGTGTCCGATCAGATGGGAAATTGCGTAATTAGTCTGCCTCTCCAGGAGGAGAGCGACCCACGGGGTACCAGTGAGCGGAATAAGCAGAGGTTGTGCATAATGTATGGAGCAATTTAAATATTTATAACAAATTAACAATTTAAAAACAAACAAATCCAAGGCTGCTGTCACTCTGCTCGTGGGGTGGAAACAGGACAGTGATGCTGGCTCACGTGGGGGCAGAGGGGCTCTCCTTCCTGCTCTGTTCTGCTCGTTCAGGAATGTGGGTGGTCTGCTTCACTGCAGATTCCGTTCACACTCACGGATTTATGGGACCGATAGCTGGCATCATGGACAACGAACGGTCAAGCATGATGTGAGTTTCCCAGAGTGTGTGTGTGTGTGCATGCGTGTGTGTGCAAGTGTGCAGGTGTATTTGTGCACACACGTGTGTAGGTGTGTGCGCATGCCCATGTCGAGGCCAGAGGTCAACCTTGTTGTCTATCCTTAGGCACCATCACCTTTTTCAATGGCCAGGGTTTCTCACTGGCCTGAAGGTGACCAAGCAGACTCAGCGGCCTGGCCAGCAAGCCTCAGACCTCGTCCCCAGCTCTGGGGTGACAAGTTAGCGCCAACACACCCTGTCCCCAGACAGATGACAGCCCTCTCCTCCCTACACACAAATGAAAACTATAAACAATAATGAAATAATTTTGAAAGAACTAAGTACGCTTAAAATTATTAAAAGAAAAAGGCAATCAAGCAAGAAGGAATGCCAAAGGGGAGAGAGAGGCAGGAGGATCAGAAGTTTAAGGTCAGCCTGGGCTACAAAACCAAACTAAACCAAACAAACAAAAACTAGATTTTAAACACCACCAGAAGCAACAAAATACAGTTACTAAAATAGGTTTCACCCATCTTTTTAGAATCCTATGCCTTAAATTTCTCTTAAGTTCTCATTCACGAGAAGGCACCATAAGATATTAAAAAAAAAAAAAAAAAAAAAAAAGACTCAGAGGGCCAGCATTTGCCCAGCTGTGCTGACTACAGCACACACCTGTGACAGGCAAGAGGCCATGAGCTCAGGCTTGAACCAAAACTAAACAAAACAAAAAAACCAAAGAGAGAGATTTTCTTAGTGACCTCTGCATGGAATACAACCTCTCCCCTCTCTTTGTAAACAAGAAGAGAAACGGGACCATGGAGACGCTGAGCAGGTAAAGCCTCCTGTAGCCAAGCCTCCCAGCCTCAGCCAGTTCCCCAGAATTCACATGGTCTCTGATCTCTACATGCCTGTGCTGGCACATGCTCTCTCACCTGCCTGCACACACATACACAGACACACAGGCACGCACACACACATGGACACACAGACACACAGACACACACATACGCACGCGCACACACACCACACTCACACACTCCTGTACACATGCATGTACATACAATTAATAGATAAAAAACATAACTTTTTTTAAAGGAGAGAAATGGATAAAAATCTAAGAAATAACTTATTTCTCAGACTCTGGGTCCAGATCTGAAGAGAAGGAAGAACCAGCTGAGGTCAGCACACCCAGCTTTTTACGGCTCGTGCCAGCCAGGACCCTTCCTACTCTACCCTGGGGTAAGGGTATCCCAGCTGATTGCAGGACCTTCTCAGGACAACAGAGGCTGGGAACTAGGTGAGGATGGGGTGAGGCAGCCAGAAGCTGCAGGATGGGTGCCCGTGAAGTCACGCCAGGGCTAACTGCTGGGAAAGAACTTGGGCTCTGAGGACGGGAAGCCTGGTTTTAGGGTGATGCTCTGGAAGTCAACATATATCTTGGCTGAGGAGCCTGAGGACAGTCCTGCAGAGCCCCACAGTGACACAAGGCAGCAGAATGAACCAGGGTGCTCCGACGGCTGATGGAGGTGCCTGTGATTCTCAGCCATTGCCCCTAACACATACCCTGGCTGATTTCCAGCCTCACTCTAGGCCCAAGGCCACTTCAGGTGACAAAAAAGGCAACAGGGAGGGAAACTGAGTCACCCTGCTCCACCTGTGGCAGAGAGAGGCCAAGGGGGTGCCCCCAGCTGCCATCATGTGGGACAGTTCCCAGTGAGGCACAGGATTTCAAAAGAACCAACAATTGTACTTAAAGCCCCTAAGTCAGGAAGGCAGGTTCTGCAGCGACAGTTAACCAGATCACCCTCCAATACAGACATAACCTAGAGAAATGGGGGTCAACGCCCCAGACGGAGGATAGACATTTGCACTCGCCACTGAATGCAGTCATAGAGAAAGCAGGTGTCTCTTCATTGCTTCTGTACTGGCCACTCCAGTTCCCTTGGATGCAAGCCCTCTCCCCCAATTCTGTGAGTACTTGGGGTACCACCAGTCTGGCTGCTCTCTCTTGGGGGTGGGTGGGGGCTAGAACTCCCAGAAAACACGCTATCGAGACCCCTGCACCTCCTTGGGCCTTCTGCTCTGTTCCTCAGCATTTCCAACGCTTTCCAGGTCTCCCCCCCTCCTCAGCTGAGGCAGAGCTGGCTCCTGTTACCAGTCACCACAGAGCAGTGACTGACACAACACGGCACTGAGGACAGGAGCTTGGTGGCATCCCTCATATTTTTTAGAGTGGATTCCATGGCTGGCCCATGTGCCAGCCTGGGTACCTTCAGTGATCGCCAGCCAGGCCATGTCAGCAGGGGGACTGCCTGATTTGAGTGGAAGCTGTCAGCAACTCTCTGGAGGCGGCTGGGTGCTGGCTTCCTGCCTCTCAGAACCTCACCTTCTCAGCCCAGCCACCCTCCTGTGCCCAGCAACTGCCAGCATCGGGCTAGGCTGTCACTTTCCCGCGAGACTCTCGGGCAGCTGACAGGATGACCACATGTCACAGAGCTTAACGCCCCTTGAACTAAGTCTGACTGTTCTCACTACAGAACCAGTCCTCCAAGGTTACCACCTGAAGGGCCATCTGGGTGCACAGAAAACAGGGCTGTCCCTGGAAACGGGTTCTCCAGTGAGGGCAGAACCCAGAGTTGTGGGCCCTGGAGGGAGCCCAGTCCCAACCCACACAGGCCTAGGAGAGAGCTGGCTGGGTGTCACGTGTTACCGCTTCTGCAGGACAGTGACAAACTCATTCAGGCGGTCGCGCTCCACCTCAGCTGCTTGCCAGAGGGCCTTCATTTCTGCAGCTTGTGCCTGCCAGCCCTTTTGTTCTGGGGAGTCCAAGAACCTGGGGCCAGAGTAGAGGGCAGAGGTCATGTTAAGTTGGAAGACATAAACATCCTTATACAAGTGTCAGGAGGGATTGTGACATCTAGAGGTTCTGGGATGGCCAGAGGGGAGGAAGCCCAGCCACCACCTGGTTATGTAGGCCACTCGGGCCCACTCAGTTGTTAGTGGCATTGCACCTTGGTCTATCAGTCCCTGCCAGTGTCAAGTGTCAATGCCTGGCTCAAAGTGTCACAGGTACTTCATGGGAGACAGTAGTCCAGAGAGAGAAAACCAACTTGTTTATAGCCACATGGTAAATCTCAAGTGAGAGGAGGCCCACTGGGCCTTGCCTGGATCCCGAGCTGACCTGCATGGGGCCGGGTCACGCTGGCAGCAGGCGTCTCCAGTGGACAGCGCGTAGGACAAACCATCCTTTGTCCATGAGCCCACAAGAAGAACAAAGGGTGCATTTAAGCCCTGAGCCTGGCTTTATCCACAAACAGGGGGCTGGAGAGCCGAGGGGATATCAGTGACTGAGTGTGGGGACCCACATGATGTGGGGTGCTCCCCCTGGAGAAAGATTCTCAGCGGGTAAGAGAAGGCTGTGGAAGGTGGGGCCGGGCTGACTCCCTAGTAACAGGAAAGAGGCCCAGACTGCCTGTCAGGGCCAAGGTCTGGCTCTGAAGCTGTTTACCCTATCAGGTGGCCCCACCACAGGCCTCTCCAGCCTTATGTAACCCTCCATGAATGCTTGGACTTTGCCTGGCCTCAGTCCTCCATCCCTGAATAGGAAGGTGGGAAGCTCCAGAGCTGGGGATGCTATGCTCCTACCTGGGTGAGGTCCCGTGGGGACTAGACAGGGAAGGCCTCGTGAGAGCAGACTCCACCAGTGTGTGGCCCAGGCTGGTCACAGAGCTGTGTGGAGGCAGACAGGGACATCAGAAGGGAAGGAGTGGGCACTGCTGGACCACACAGTGGACAGGGATATAGGGGGCCAGTGGAGGAGGCTGTGTGGGCTTCAGTTTCCCCATGGACCAGATGTCCTTCCTCTTTCAAGATAAAACAGAGCCCCAAGCAACCCAACAGCAGTGAGTCTGGGAGACTTGGGAGGAAGTGTGCCCCTAGGCTGGCGCGAGAGGCTGGATAAGGGACTCCCAGCAAGTGCTTGGAGTGATGGAACCCAGGGCTGCCGGCGCCTTCCTGCCACGGGGAGTCGATAGAATGGGAGAGGGTTGCAGGTGGCTCGGCAGCAGGGAGGCGATTCAAACATTGCTGAGTGTGCATGTGTGTGGTGTGTGTATCGTGTGTGGTATGTGGGGTGTGTGTGTGCTGTGGTGTATGGTGTGCGTATTGTATGTGGTATGTGGTGTGGTGCGTGTGTTGTGTGTGGTATGTGGGGTGTGTACGTGTGCTGTGGTGTATGGTGTGTGTATTGTATGTGGTACGTGGTGTGTATGTGGTGTGCAGCATGTGTTGTGTGTGGTATGTAGTGTGTGTGTGTGGTGTATGGTGTGTGTATTGTATGTGGTATGTGTGTTGGTGTGGTTTGGTTGTCTAACATGCACAAGACCCTAGTTTTGGTTCTCAGTATTGCATGAACTGGTGTTATCTGTAATTCTAATACTGGGAAGATAGAGTCGGGAGAGTCAGGAGCTCAGTCATTCTTGGCTACATCTCAAGTTCAAGGCCAGCCTGGGATACGTGAGGCCCTGTGTTAAAATCAAAAAGGCCAGACATAGGGGCACATGATGTTATCCCAGCACTTGGAGACAGAGGTAAGAGGATCTCTGTGAGTTCCAGGCCAGCCAGGGCTATCTAGTGAGACCCTGTCCCAAAATAAATAAAGCAAAACAAAATTCCACTCAGGGGCTTTCCATAAGAGGAAGCAGGGAGACACCATTTCTCTGAATACTATGCAGTCACTCACCATCCCTCCAGCCTGTGTTTTCCTTACCGAGAGGATCCTAGCCTGCTGACATGATCGCCTGCCGAGGCCGGAGAGCTGGTTACGGGGGTCTGGTCCTCAGGGAACCTGGCATGGGTGGGGCTGGCCCCTTCACCCCCTCCTTTATTGTGGAGATACTGCAGGGAACAGATGTGGGGTTGGATGTCAGGGTTTTGGTGCCAGCCGGGAGAGGGCAGGGGGTGGGCTTGACTGGCTTCCAGCTCCGGGGTTATGAAAGAAGCTCCTCTTCAGGGTGAATGCTGGCCTGGGCCACCAAGGCACCGCTTGCATGACAATGACAGCTCACAAAGCCTCTGCTCAGAGGAGGCTCCAGATGAGACCAGTGCAGGCCAGGGCCACAGGGAGGTGTGAGGGCAGTGGGGGCCAGAGGCACAGAGAGGTCAGAGCTGACGTCTGTCCTTGGTGGCCCCACACAGGGTATGACTTGAGGTCAGGGCCATCTTCAGTCCTCACACCTGGACTTCAGTCTGAGGGCCAGTGGTTGTGTGGAAGTGGCCCTCTTTTGGCCTCTTCCTCTCTTGTGTGCACCAGCAGATCCTTAGCAGGAGGCTGGGCCACCATCAATGCAGTGAGTGTGGCTTCTAACAGCCTGGCATGGTATGGCCCCAGGAATTCTGAGAAAACTGGAATATGCAATTGCATTGGTGAGGGGAGCTTGGCCCCCAGCTGGCTGGTGGCCTCTTTTGGAGACCAGGAACAAGAACAGAAGGTGATAATGCTAGAAAGTTCCAAGCACTCCTCTCAGGACACCAGGACTGAAGACCGCAAGATGATGTCCCCCACCTGCCTGATGCCCAGAGCTCTCCCTCGGCCAAGCCTGCAGCCCCAGGCTCCTCTGGACAGCAGGCCAGTCAGTTAGTGCCTGTCTGAGTTGAGAGAGGTCAGAGCCCTGGCAGCTCTGATGGACCTGGGGTCCTAGAAGGAAACAAGGGACAGAGCTGCTCTGTGACCCACCTCCACCCACACGGTAGGTCTGAAGGGACCCACCTCCATTCACTTGAGGAGATCTGGGGAGCTAAGAGAGGCTCCAGACCCAGCCCAGCAGAGAGAGAACTGGGCTTCCTGGAGGGGGCTCATGGGCTCTTGCATCCTAAGGAGAAGGTGGCCAGGACAAGACAATGGGAGAGAAAGGAGAAATATATGTGCAGAGATATTCGAGGGACTGAGGAGATTGCTGAAGGGGGAGGGGTGATGGGAAGACACGGGAGGGGAAGTGGCCAGAGTTGGGACATGTGCTCAGGATCTGGATAGAATGTGGACTAAGCAGGAATGGGGCACGGGGTGGTGGTGGTGTAACGGAAACCAAGGATGTATGAAAAGCAATATGGAAAAATACTATTTTATAAGCCAATTAAAATATACCACAATTTTTAAAAAAAGGGTAAGAGAGGCGCCCTGCATGGTGGACAGTGCTGCTTCTAGGAGCCACAGGCTGTTGGAGGAAGACTGCCGTGCCAGGCAGGTGACACCTCCCTCCATCTTGTTAATCAGGAAGACCTCACGGGCTCCCAAAACAACACAGGCTTTCAACACTGCTCTTAGCTGTCCACCACAACTAGATAGTAACATCCTACTGCTGAAGACATGATTCACTCTGGTTGTAGGACACAGAGAAATCAAGCCAGGAGAACGCTGGGAGTGTCCACTCTGCTGGAAGCTGTCGTGGTGCCAGAAGGTGATGTAGAGGTTGTTGGGGGTGAAAGAGTCACCAAAGGTCATACCTAGCTGTGATACTAGCCTGCCAGGCAAGATGTGCCCACTGGCCTTCAGCGGCGTGACCTCTGGGGGCAACCAATCCATTTTTGATTGGATTCGAAGCCTGCGCCCCAGGCTGGAATTCAGCCTGATACTGTAAACATGGGGAGAGCCCATGGCTGGGGAGGTCACAGACCATAGGGGTGGATCTTCTACTGCTATTTTGCTAAATGGACATGGTACCAAACTGCCCTCCACGTGTGTTATACCCACAGTTTAGTGTGGGTTTCGGCCTCCGTCACAGAAGCTTCTGCTTGCGGTGGCAGTCAGAGACTTACAAAACTGGTCAAAGTGCTGAGAACGAGTGACCGAGAGCTTAGCCCTAAATGAGACACCTGCACCCCCTCTCGGAGGCTCAGCAAACGTGAAGAACAGGGACAGGAAGAGCATAATGAGGATGGGAGCGAGCTACGAAACATCCAAACAGCGTCCTCGTGCCAACGCTCCAGCAGGGGGAGGGGAGGGCTCATAAGACCACACCCCTCTCGGGAACTCCTGACAGCTAATGGCTACTGAGGACTCAACTCTCTTCAGTGTTGTAGCCACTGGTGAGTTGTCCTCCCTTAGTGCTAAAGCAACCCTAATTAAATTCAGTGGTCTCACACACACACACACACACAGAAAAGAAGAAAGGAGACGCGTTGGGAAGAGTCAGAGTGGGAGTGGGGAGGGTAGGAGAGGGTGACGGAGGCTCTGAAAACAGCCCAAATACCTTTCGTACGTGTGTGGCATTGTCAGAGATTTAAAAGTTTTAATTAAAAAAGAAGTGTGGCCGTCCTACTGACTGCAGCGTGAGCATGGCTGGAACACAGCTCCCACATGGATCATGAAGGTGGGGGCCACAGCTGCAGACGGGAGAGGATAAACTGGGAGGGGTCTGGATCCTCTTGACCCTGGTGAAGGTGAGGGTGACAGGAAGCCACCCTTTAAGCTGAGCAGGGACAGATCACACGTGCTCAGGGTGGTGTGGCCCACAGACAGGGCTTGTGTTTTAGGAAGGAAACGTGAATACAGAATTAGACAGAAGGCTGCTGGACGCAAGGGATCCACGTGGACCCAGGATGGCGCAGTGTGGCCAGTGCTGACCTGAGAGCAAGGAGGTAGAAGGTGCTATCCGGGCACTGACGGGTCAGCCCAGGTGGCATCCCGCTCACCTGTACACTGAGCTGCTAGCCAGGCACTGACGCCGCCCCCCAGGTGGCACCCCGCTCACCTGTACACTGAGCTGCTAGCCAGGCACTGACGCCGCCCCCCAGGTGGCACCCCGCTCACCTGTTCACTGAGCTGCTAGCCAGGTACTGACGCCGCCCCCCCCAGGTGGCACCCCGCTCACCTAGACACTGAGTTGCTAACCAGGCACTGACGCCCCCCCCCCAGGTGGCACCCCGCTCATCTAGACACTGAGTTGCTAGCAGGGCACTGACAGGCCGGCCCGGGTGGCACTCAGCTCACCTGGACACTGAGTTGCCCAATCTCCAGCTCCAGCTGCCGCACTTTGGCCTCACGCTCGGCCACCATGGCCCGCAGCTGGGCCACAAGGCTGCTGCTCCGTTGGGCCTCACTGTTGACCTTCTGGTCCAGGTGGTGCTGGGATGTGCGCCTCGATTCCTCCTGCACACTCAGGCTTCCCAGAATGTCCTGCAGCTGCTTGAGCTGGTCCTGAGGGTCAGACAGAGGGCAGGTAGAGGCAGCCTTGGACTACTTTGGGTAGGAAAGGACAGGACAGGGGCAGCTGGCTTCGTTACCCGGAGCCATCTGACTTTTCCTAGCGGGAGACACTAGTAATCCGACTGAGAACCAGGAGCACCCCTCCCTGCGGATTCAAGGTTCAACTCTGATGCCTTCTGGCCTCGGATTTCCTCCTGGGAGACTGGGGCCAAGAAGGCCAGATGGGAAAAGCAACCCTTTAGTTACCAGAAGGCAGTTCGGTGGTGGTGGTGGGGTGCCCAGCTGGTAGGCACACACCTGAGTGTGAGGAAGGACTGATCCAGCAATGCTGCGTGAGGAGCCCGTCAGCACCTGACCTGAGGCCTGGACCCTGGACATATCCCCAGGGGGGCTCTAAGGACAGAGGCTCCTTGCTTTGGGGCAAAGAGGAACAACACTATGACCTGGGACAGGAGACCTCAGGAGAAAACGGAGACTCAGAGCACCCCAGGCACAGAACTGGCAGTGAGGTGCCACAGAGGCAGACTGACCCTAGAGGTGGGTGCTCCCTACCTCACCCCATTACAGAGTGCCATCCCCTCTGGGGCCCCAAGGCCAAGGGCGCCAGGGTCACGGTTATCTCCCTCAGGCACTCTGGCAGGCTGCGTCCCAGAGGCAGGACTTTACTGTAGGAAGCATCTGAGGTGTCTCTGCTCTCAACGCCCCCTGCCTGCATACCATGAGGGCATCAATCAGCTCATCGTCATGCTTCCCCTTCTCCACCAGGGTCACCATCTGGGTCTTGAGGGTCTTCACCTCACTGGACAGCACCTTGTTGCGAGAGCGCATGCCCTCAAACTTCCTTCTCAGTTCTTCCAGCTCTGTCTGGAGGGTGTCCCGCTCACTGGCCAGTTTCTGTAATTAGGGAGTGAGAACTGAGGCTAGCCTGTGCCGTAGTTCAGGGTAACCCAGTTCCCACTGACTGGGGAGACTCGGAAGGGGCAGCTGTGGAAGGCCACAGGAGAACCAGAGATAGCACCAGGGCCAAACGCAGGCAGACCCGGCTCCCCCTTTTCCTGATGGGCACGTGGCAGACAGCTCTAAGGGACAGCAGCGTGCCTCTCCTGACTTAGAAAACAACGTGAAGACTAGCAAGATGGCTCAGAACACTGAAACCCGAGCTTCATCTCTGGGACAGGAATAGAAGGTGAGTCCTGCAATTGTCTTCTGGACTCTACATGTGCACACACATGCACATGCGCACACACATGCCTGGACTCTACATGTGCACACACACGCACATACATGCACACATACCTGGACTCTACATGTGCATACACACATGCGTGCACACATGCCTGGACTCTACATGTGCACACACACGCACATGCGTGCAAACATGCTCTCTTGCACACACAGCACATAACTACAACTAGCCACACTGCCTACCAAACTCATTTCTTCACCAAAATGGCTCGCGTCCACTTTACTTGTGTTGTTTATGGTTTCTAACAGAAACACAGTGCTGTTGGGAGCTGACTACTGTTGGGAGCAAGGGGCCGCACAGCTAACAGGGCTTCTGCAACATCCCTACAGTGTAGATACGGGAATCCCCTCTGCATTCTGCACCTGGTCCTGTACCGTATGAACTAGATGTTCACACACTTCATGCATTTTTAGAGCCTCTCATGCCTTCATTCTTACATTTCCTGTGGGTCTACTGTGTGCGCTGTGGCAGGAGCTGGGTGAGGCTGTTCCTAAGGAGCGACCCCCAAGCCTGGGAGAGAGACTGCTGCCTACTGGGATGTGGGGGAGGGGACAGCTGAGCAGAAATGGGAGCTGCTGAGAAGAGCTAAAGTCTTGTGTATGCTAGAGGTCGCGGAGGGGCCAGGCAGAGGCAGAGTTGCTAGGGTGGGCGGGGCAGCAGATGACCCCTTCCTGGGTCCATTATGGCTGGAACGACATCAGCCTAGCTAAAGATCATGGACAAGTGGAGCGGTAGGACATGATGGCTCTACCCAGCTCTGGACAGGCGGGGGCCACTGCTCACCTGTTGCTCCACAGGCTCTCGTGACCACCTGCACAGAGGACCACATGGGCCTAGGACCTGTCTCCTCCCGTGGCCATTGTGACTCAGGCAATCCCTTCTAAACGTCTTCCCACAGACAGCGTGCACTGCAGCCAGGCGCAGGTAAAACTGCCTTCCTGATCCTGCGGGTTCTCTATGATTCTTCCCACATCTCCCTTCCCTGTCCCCGGAGTCACCCTCCACATCCCACGTGTCCAGTCTGCCACCGTCAGTTTCCCACATCTCGGAGGGACTGTCACTCTGCCTCTGTGTTGGCTTGAATAGGAACGAAAGCCATTCCTATGCACAGACTCATGGGCTTGACTGCTTGGCCATAGGGAGTGGCACTATTAGGAGGCGTGGCCTTGTTGGAGGAGGCATGTCACTGGGAAGTGGGTTGTGAGTCTCAGAAGCTAAGCCTAGCCAGTGTATCACAGTGACTTCTGATGTCAATGGATCAGCCGTAGAACTCCCTTCTCCTTCTCCAGCACCACATCTGCCATGCTTCCCACCATGATGATGATGGACTAAACCTCTGAACTGTAAGCCAGCCCCAATTAAACGTCTTTCTTTATAAGAGTTGCCAAGATTATGGTGCCTCTTCACAGCCATAGAAACCCCAAAGAGGACAGGCTCTCACCCCTCCTATCACCTCCCTCCCCCTAAACCATGTCACTTGTCTGAAGGTCAGGGGACCACGTCTCTTCACAAATCAAAGTGCCTTGGTGATGATGTCGGCATACAAGGTTCAGCAGGACCCAGTGTGCCCAGCCCTACAGACGGCTGATATGCAGAAGGCTGAAGAGGCTATGATAAAGTTCCCGGCACCCGGGCACAGACAGATGGGGTTTCCCGTGGGACTGTTGGAAGCCTCTGTCCAGTGCTGCAGGCCGAGTGAGGGCCACTCGAGTCAGCGAGTCAGCGGTGACAGAGCCTGGAGCGCTGGCCACCCACTCTGTTTAGAGCTTGGTGGGCTTCCCCCCCATTCTATTCCTGGGAATGTGATTCAGTGTGAGGGTGTCTGGATTGGAATCACAGTCACCGAGAAGACACACTCTGGGCAAGCCTGTGAGGGTGTTTGCAGAGGAGAAGAGACCCACCCTGAATGTGGGTAGTGCATCCCATTGGCGGAGACCCAGAGGAAGCCAGCCACACCGCAGCACACTCATGCCCCTGCCTCCCGCTCCTGCCACCACCCTTCCCTGCCGACAGAGCTGAAGCCAACCCTTCTGTCCTCACAGTGCTTTTTCAGACATTCATCACCACAGGGACAGCGACCAGGACACCCTGCACCTCCACATACAGCTCTCCTCACACTGCCACAGGCCCAGGGTGAGGGATGGGTGCTGTGGACCTCCCACCCGTGTGCTGACGCCTACGGCTGGGCCCACCTCACCTCCCAGCTTTCCTGCTTGTCCCTCTCTAGGCTGCGGATCCTCAGCAGGTTTTTCTCTTGTGCTGTCAGCTTCCGTGGGTCTGAACCGACAGGCAGCGGCTCCGAGCCCAATGAGCCTGTCGTCTTGTTCTGACGCTGCCCCAGCTGCTTCTCAAGCTCTCGGACCTGAGGATGGCAAAGCTGGCTGTCCCACAGTGCACAGCCGGGGCCTGCCACTTGGGTGCCTTGGAGGAGTCTGCCAGACTAAAAGTGGAGCCGCCCTTCCAGGGTGTGGCACAGGACGGGCCCAGGCCAGGAAGATCTTCTGCAAATGGGGGAGCTATCCAAGGGGTTCAGTGAGAAAGGTCCCTTCATTGTGGCTGTCCCAGGCTCCGGGACCCTCTGAATCTCAGTCCCGTTAGGAACATGGGTCTGCCCAAGGGTACGTTCTGCATGGTGCTGCAATGGGGGGGCTCAGCACCCCAACCCACCTGAGCCCAGCAAGCCCCTTAAGTTCTTGCTGGAAAGACAAGTCCTGGAGTTCACTTCAGATCAAGATGCAGGGCTCTGGGGGCAGGAAGGGCCTGAAAGCCATATTTTAACAAAAGCCATGGGTGATTTTCTTTCTTAAATCAAACATTCATTTTTATTATACATTTCAACACTTACAGTAACTGTACAAAACGGTGGTTTCTGTGCAACCGCCCCTTACATTTGTGACCTGTTTGAATGGCACTGGCTCCCCTCCCTCCCTGGTTCCCTTCTCTTCACTGCCCATCTTTTAGGTCATTTAAAAAAATCCTCTAGGCTGGGCGGTGGTGGTGCACGCCTTTAATCCTAGCACTTGGGAGGCAGAGGCAGGCGGATCTCTGTGAGTTCGAGACCAGCCTGGTCTACAAGAGCTAGTTCCAGGACAGGCTCCAAAACCACAGAGAAACCCTGTCTCTAAAAAACAAAAAACAACAACAACAACAAAAAAAAAATCCTCTAGGAGAGAAAACACGAAACATTGTTTCTCTGAGTGTGGCTTGTTACACTTAACACAACGATCTCCAGTCCTAACAATTTCCGGCAAATATCATGCTTTTGCTTTTTATTCATGGCTAAGACGCCACGGTTTATGCATGCTACATCTCTCTCCATGATCCAAGTCTGTGCTTTACGTATGGATGGGCACCCAGACTGCGACCTCTCAGTAAGCAGGTGTCTGTGTGCTGAACAGACTCCTCCGAGTACTTATCCAGAGTGGTACCCGGAGTTGCATCACACCGTAGCTCTAGCGTCAGCTTTCTGAAGTCCCTCTATAGGGACCCCCACGGTGGCCACAAGAACCATGTGCAGGACCCCATGGTGCACAACGCTCCTCGTTCCCATGCCCTCACCAGCGTGGTGATTTTTCTCCATGACCGTGCTCCTAACTAGAAGGCATGGAGTCTTAATTCAATTTTGATTTGTATTTCCCAAAGGCTAAGGCTGTCGACTATTTAAAACATGGTGAGATGACTCGCCATGCCAGTGCCCACACGGAGGGCAGGGCAGGCATGGAGGTGGAGCCCTGCCTGTAATCCCACCACCTGAGACACAGAGACAGGGGAACCCTGGGACAAGCTGGCTAGCTAGACTAGCTGAGTCCTTGAGCTCTGCGTGTAGGAAGAGATGCTCCTTCAACACGGTGAAGGGAAAACCTCACGTCGTCTCTGCCTCTGTGTGCGTGTCCACACACAAGCACACACACTTGCTAACCATTCGCGTTCCTTCTCCTCAGAAGTGTATGTGGAAATCGTTCTACATTTAGAAATGAGTTACTTGTTCCTTTGTTATGAGTTCTTTATGTATTTTCTGAGTGTTTACACTGAGGTCTCTGGTACATTTTGAGCTGATATTTTACAGGGTGAGAGGCAGGGATCTAGTTTAACTTCAAAGTAGATGGTCAGCTTTCCCAGCCCCATGCCAGAGACGGCTCCTCTCCAGTGTGTCTCTTACACCACGAATGCAGTCAGTTCAAGGCGGTGTGGCAGTAGATAGGACACTAAGAACATAGCTCAGTGACAGCGGTAGGGGATCTATTGAGCTGGCCTGTGTTGGACACTTAAAGGTAAGGAGACTTGAGCTCACACCTCTAGGATCCCAAAGTTTTAGGGTGCCCTCATGCTGGCTTCAAGGGTTTCACAAAAGATCCTACAGGAAAAGCCACCCAGCAGGGTGGGGGCCTGGCGCCTGGGAATGTAGGTGGTATGCTTGAGGAACTGAGGGAACCCCACATCTTCCACAAGCTTCTCAGTCTAAAGGCAAAATGAGGGTGGTGGGGCAGCAAGCCTTGGCTAACCACTGCCCAGTGACCCCACCAGGATGGCACTGTGCTGAGAACCTCTGCCCCACACATGCTGACATGGTCATTTCTGCCAGAGCCCAAGGGATGGGGGAACAGGTGTGCAGATGTGGGAACTGAGGCAGAGACAGTAACTTGAGTGCCAACCCATAGGTGCTGAGGAGAGGGCTGGCTATGGACACAAGTCGGTCAGCTCTGGAGCTGCCGTTGCTCACTTCCTCTGGTATGTGTCAAAACACTCAGAAAACAAGAAGGGAGACCAGCCTGTTTTATTGGTTACCAGAACCTTTCAAAGGGGATTTGCAAGTCTCTGGGACGAGGCTGGAAAAAGCCTACCATTAGAGCCGTCACGCGAATTTACATGAACTTGGGGAAAACAAGCCCATAGAGAAGCCAGTTACACGCGAGGCCAGGCACGTAAAAAGCATTACATATGTGCATGCGCACACAATAACAAATGAACACCAGGTGGAGGAGAAGGAAGCCCGCAATCTGCAAGGACGTGCTGTGGGCCAGGGCGGCGTTTTGGGGGGCGCGCTCAGGCCTTTTGTTCAGGGCTGGGAGACTCTCACTCACCTTACTCTGTAAAACTAGGATTTGTTGAGCCCTCCCCCTCCAGGTCCCTGGTGAGGCCAGGAGTTGCTGGATGTTTATGTCTTCGCCAACTTCATTGGCCAGAACCTGAAATAAAGCAAGGGGCTCAGAGCTCAGCGTGACAGGAGAGAGGCCCCCCAGTCCTTCCTGCCGCTCACTGCACAGGACTCGGAGCTGGGACGGGGTTCCCGATGGCAGCTCCCTTGGTATGGCCTCGCACCTCAGAGCTCAGCTGTCACGGGTCAGTTTGGCTCTGTCTGGCGAGGTGGCTCTGTGACGCTCCAGCACCGTCCTGGCCCACAGAGCCCACACGCCTGTTATCACAGAACTCCTGTTGGCTCAGGAACTGCTGCGGGGCCTGGCCCTTTGTGACGGTCACTGCCAAGAGTCTCTTGGAAGTACAGAAGAATCAAACGAGGCTGCTCTGTCTGGGGAAGATCTGACCCGTGGCCATCAAAGTTGTATGAGGTCAGGCCTGTCTCAAGGCTTTGGGGTAGAACTAATACCCTCCGTATGTCACCAAGCTGATCCCCGTCCAACCGGCCGAGTCTCTGGCCCTTGTTTCCACAACAGAACACTGTTTTGGAACTCTTGGCCAGTCTAAGTGGTTCCAGCAAGGAGGACACATGCCAGAGAATTCACTATGTCAATACCAACAGTCAGCTGGCCCTTGGGCCTACACGCTACACCTGAGCAATTTCCTCTGAAAGGAGCTCTCAGGGCACAAAGTCTCTGTTCATTGTCTACACTGCAGGTCACAGAAGGCAGCAGGTGGCCAGGCAGCACGCTGAGTGGAAATCTAGGGTCTACCAAGGCACAGGACAGTGGGGGGGGGGTGGTGCAGGGAAGGCTTCCAGGCCTCTCCCCATGGGCAGAGCTAATCTCAGTTCATAGGCAGATCCCAGGGCAGTGGGCAGCCCCCAGGTAGCCAGTCATCCTGCCCCTAGGCAGAGCTGACCTAGCAGAGGCAGGAGAAAGGCCACCTGCTTTGGAAGAGAAGCCAGCGGGCAGGACTTTGGAAGTCAGGATTTTCCTGGGACCAACCCTGGCCACGTTAAGAAATCCCACGCCCTGACTCTGAGAGACCTTCTGGGCCACACGGAGCTCCTGCTTCGCGGACTGGATCTGGTTGCGCAGGTCGCTCATCTTCAGGTTGGTGGCTGCAAGCCTTTCCTGCAGAGCTTTCACCTCTGGGGACTCCAGCTGGTCCGGAAGAACAGAGAGGAAGTCGTCACTATGGCCTATGTAGTAATAACAGTCAGGGCTACTGTCTGTCTAATGTATGTTCCAGGAGCTGGGCAAGGGCTGGAGTCTTCAGAAATCCCCAGCACCTTGAGATGCAAAGCTGAGGTGGGCAGGAAGTAAAGCGTAAGAAGCCTGAGCTACCTGGCTATGTAGGGTGGAGCAGGGACAGTCCAGCTTCAGGGCTGACCTGTGTGCTCCGTGTATGTAGGGTGGAGAGGGACAGTCCAGTTTCATGCATGGCCAAGGCTGGAGCATCTAGGGAAGGCAGCATGCAGGTTCCACATCTCCCAGATACTCTGCTGTGCCCTGAGACAGGCTTATGCTAAGAGCATCCTCCGTTCATCTGCAGAAAGCTGCACCAGCTCACCAGGAACATTAACTCCCCAGCTCAGGGCCTCTTCTGCGGCTGGAGTTGCCAGCACAGGCCATGAATCCGCCAGCAGAGTGGGGTGCTACGTGTTTGCTTTAATGGAATGCGGTTTGAAACAACAGCCCTGGAAGACACATGCTGGAACTCGGGGACATCTGCTTTTCATCTTTTCTCTTAAAAAACTATTGTCTGAACTGGGCGTAGTGGCACACGCCTTTGATCCCAGCACTTGGGAGACACAGTCAGATGGATTTCTGTGAGTTCAAGACCAGCCTGATCTACACAGCAAGTTCTAGGACAGCCAGGGCTACACAGTGAGACCCTGTCTCTATGACGAGAATGATGCTTGAGGCAAATGTGGGGAATACATGATCAATATACTGCCAGGGCTGGAGAGGTGGCTCAGAAGTTAGGATCACCGGCTGCTCTTCCAGAGGACCCAGGTTCAATTCCCGGCACCCACATGGCAATTCACAACTGTCTGTAACTCCACTTCCAGGGATCCTACGCTCTCACACAGATATACATGCAGGAAAAACACCAATACACATAAAATAAATAAATAAAATGTAAAAATACATATATGCCTGTTTCTGTCTCAGTGGATTTTCTTGCGACGTCCATGATCAAGTTAACCCCCTTCCGGTGGATGAAAATCAAGTCTGGGGGTGGGGGGCAAAGCTGCCCTGGCAGGCACAGGGTCGGGACAGCACAGAGGGATTAGAACCCTGGTCCTTCTGCTGCCCTGGCAGGCACAGGGTCGGAACAGCACAGAGGGATTAGAACCCTGGTCCTTCTGCTGTCCTGGCAGGCACAGGGTCGGAACAGCACAGAGGGATTAGAAGCCTGGTCCTCTGCTGTCCTGGCCAAGTCTCCCAATCAGAGCTTCGGCTGCCAGTGCTGCTACAGACTGTCATGGCAACAGTGAGGTTGGTTAGCATGCTAAGTACACATCAGGCCATGCTGAGACCTATGTTGCTGCCCCAGTGGACCAAGGGCCTGGCTTCAGGGATGCAGGGTGGCGTCAAAGGGTGACTGCTTCCTTTAGCAAACACCAAGAGAAACACGCGTAAATGTTAGCGTGAAGGAAAGGCCAGACCTCTGTGGAACTTGGGGCCACCTACAGAAAAGCAGTGGCCACAGAAATCGGGCCTGGCCGTGGGATTCAGCAGTAGCCACAGAAATCGGACCTGGCCGTGGGATTCAGGAGTGGCCACAGAAATCGGGCCTGGCTGTAGGATTCAGGAGTGGCCACAGAAATCGGGCCTGGCCGTGGGATCCAGGAGTCCCTGACTGCATCAACGCCGCTGCCAGGATCAAGGCAAAAAATCAACGTGGACAATATTTGCAGAGTGGAGAATTCTACAAAATGCAAACAGATCCTTGAAAAAATACACACTTGCTGACCTCGTGGCTGCCTGCCACTCAGGTTTTCTTCCCTCTGTTAGTTGTGTTTTAACATCCAGCCTGGCCGAGTGGCAGCAAACATCCTCTCCTGTTGCTAGGGGCTTCGGGTACTGTAGGAGGGCATGAACACGCGGTAGCTCTGGGATCTGACAGCATCTGGAAAGCTAGCTGTTCAGAGTGTGAGACGCTGGACACATCTGGATCTAGAGCCAGGCTGTGAAGCCCACTGCCCCAGCTCCTCACCATAGAGGTGGTCAACACTAGCCTCAGGAGTGTGGGAGGCACGCGGGAGGTGAGCCTTGGATTGGGTGAGCAGCCGACATCCTAGAGAGGCCAGGGAATGGGGCCCACTCTCCCTCCCAGCTACCACAGGCTTTGCTCTGGCCCCTTCTGAAGGAACAGCCACAGTGCTCTGGGAACAGGCATTGCTGACTGCTCACAGCCCAACCTTCTGAACTTCTTGCAGAGAGGAAGGCCTTCAGCTGCACTCCAGAATGCACTCCAGAGGAGACTGGGGCTGGGACATGCAGTGAGAAGCAGGCTTTGGGTGCAATGATCAGACATGGTTTTGTTCTGTCTTTGAGCAGACGACAGGGAAAGGACCTGACCTGGACAAGATGAGATCTGCAATCTGGCACACTCTTCTGTCAGAGACCCAGGCTTCTTAGGATGGTTACAGAATCCTTCTGAGACCTCTACCCCAGCGGGCACTTGAAAGCCCTCCCTGGGTGCCCCATAACCTGTTTGTTTGATTTTTTTGGTTTTTTTGAGACAGATTTTCTCTGTGCAACAGTCCTAACTGTCCTGGAATTCACTGTGTAGACCAGGCTGGCCTCGAACTCAGAGATCTGCCTGCCTCTGCCTCTCAGGCTCAGGGATTAAAAGCATGCATCACCACTGCCTAGCTCCTCCCTAACCAGTTTTATGTTAGTTCATTGTCCTTTTCCTGTTTGTGGGCTTTGTGGTCCAACCAAATGCTATCCAATTGACACCCCGGTGAGCCAGCTATGCAGAATGTTCTGGTTCCCATCCTTTATGTTGGAAGGCACTGCTCCCCCTGGAAGGCTCTGCTCCCCCTGGAAGGCTCTGCTCCCCCTGGAAGGCACTGCTCCCCCTGGAAGGCTCTGCTCCCCCTGGAAGGCTCTGCTCCCCTGGAAGACTCTGCTCCCCCTGGAAGGCACTGCTCCTCCTGGAAGGCTCTGCTTCCCCTGGAAGGCTCTGCTCCCCCTGGAAGGCTCTGCTCCCCCTGGAAGGCTCTGCTCCCCCTGGAAGGCACTGCACCCCCTGGAAGGCACTGCTCCCACTGGAAGGCACTGCTCCCCCTGGAAGGCTCTGCTCCCCTGGAAGGCTCTGCTCCCCCTGGAAGGCTCTGCTCCCCCTGGAAGGCACTGCACCCCCTGGAAGGCACTGCTCCTACTGGAAGGCACTGCTCCCCCTGGAAGGCCTTCACCACCCACTTCACCAGAGCATGGTCAAGGGCACCTTCTCGACTTGCTAGCTTGCAGATGGAGGATAAGCTCCTGCTGCCAGCTCAGGCCTGACCTGTTTCTCAATTCCATCACACTCCCTTTACACGGCCGTTACTTTTCCTCTTAGGCCCTGGTGGACAGAATTCAGGGCTTGATCCCTGTGTGACAAGGCAGATAATCCTGTCAGGCTAACAAGGGACCTGACGATATTACACAGGGTAGCTCAAGTCGGGGGACCTCAAGGGACTGGGTAAGCCAAGGGCAGGTTGGAAGTGTTCTTTGGCAGGAAGGCACATTGCCCACCAACCCCACATCAGACAAAGGTCTGATCTCCAAAATATATAAAGAACTCAAGAAACTAAACATTAAAATTCTAAATAACCCAATTAAAAAATGGGGTACTGAGAATTGTCACCAGAAGAATTCCAAATGGCCAAAAGATACTTAAGAACATGTTCAACTTCCTTAGCTATCAGGGAAATGCAAATCAAAACAACTCTGAGATACCATCTTACACCTGTCAGAATAGCTAAGATCAAAAACACCAATGATAGCTTATGCTAGAGAGGATGTGGAGTAAGGGGAACACTCATCCATTGCTGGTGGGAATGCAAATTTGTGCAACCACTTTGGAAATCAGTGTGGCGGTTTCTCAGAAAATTGGGAGTCAACCTACCTCAGGATCCAGCAGTACCACTCTTGGGCATATACCCAAAAAATGCCCAATCATACTACAAAAGCATTTGTTCAACTATGTTTACAGCAGCATTATTTGTAATAGCCAGAACCTGGAAACAACCTAGATGCCCCTCAGTGGAAGAATGGATAAAGAAAGTGTGGCACATCTACACATTAGAGTATTACTCAGGGGTAAAAAACAATGACATTTTGAATTTTGCATACAAATGGATAGAAATAGAAAACATCATCCTGAGTGAGGTAATCCCGACCCCCCCCCGAAAAAAAGAATATGGTGGGGCTGGAGAGATGGCTCAGAGGTTAAGAGCACTGGTGTCACTTCCAAAGGTCCTGAGTTCAATTCCCAGCAACCACATGGTGGTCACAACCATCTGTAATGAAATATGCTGCCCTCTTCTGGCCTGCAGGGACATATGCAGGCAGACCACTGTATACCTAATAAATAAATAAAATAAATCTTTTTTTTTTTAAAAAGAATATGGTATGTACTCACTCGTAAGTGGATTCTAGCCATAAACAAATGACATTGAGGCTATAGTTCATGATCCTAGAGAAGCTAAGTAATAAGGTGGACTCAAAGAAAAACATATATAGATCCTCCTGGAAATTGGAAGCAGACAAGATCACCATGCAAAAGTTGGGAGCATGGGGGGGTAGAGGGAAGGGGAGAAGGGTAGAGAGAGGGGAGAAGGGAAAGGATGGGGAGAGCTTGGGGGAGTGGGATGGTTGAGATGGAGGAAGGACAGATATGGGAACAGGGAAGAAGATATCTTAATTAAGGGAGCCATTTTAGGGTTGGCAAGAGACTTGGCTCTGGAGGGGTTCCCAGGAGTCCACAGGGATGACCCCAGCTAGGACCCTGGGCAGTGGAGGAGAGGGTGCCTGAACTGGCCTTGTCCCATAGTTAGACTGGTGACTATCTTGAATATCACCATAGAACCTTCGTCCAGCGACAGAAGGAGACAGAGACCCACATCGGAGCACTGGACTAAGCTCCCAAGGTCCTGTTGAAGAGTGGAAGAGGGAGAGTATGAGCAAGGAAGTCAGGACCACGAGGGGTTGGTCCACCCACTGAGACAGTGTGCCTGAGCTAATAGGAGCTCACCAAATCCAGCTGTACTGGGACTGAAGGAGCATGTGATCAAATTGGACCCTTGGAATGTGGTTGACAATTGGGGCAGACAGAGAGGCCAATGATGATGGCACTGGGATTTGTCTCCACTGCATGTATTGGCTTTTGGGATCCTATTCTCTTTGGATGCTCACCTTCCTAAGCCTGGATGGAGCGGGGAGGCCTTGGACTTCCCACAGGGCAGGGTGCCTTGCCCTCTCTTAGGACTGGTGGGAGCGTGGGGAGGAGGGTGTGTGTGGGGGGAGTGGGATGGAAGTGGGGGGGGAAGTGGGAATTTTTATTGGTATTATTTATAAAGTAATAATAAAAAAGGACATTATCCACTTCCACCAAGAGCACACTAGCTACCTCCCCAGCAACGACATTGGTTTACATACTTATCCCTACACCCCAAAAGGCCCATCGCTGCACACCCAGGACTGAATTTCTCTCAAGATTAGCAAGCTGTGGTCTGATCCCGAGGCATGGGCAAGAGGGGACAAGAGACAGGAGAAGGAGCACTGAGCTGAGAGTCCTGGGGTTTGGTCCCCTCTGTAGCAGCTGCTCTGGCTTTCTGAGAATTCACTGGTGTAGCTGCTGGGACATTCTGGGGACTCTGATGCACTTCGGTCTGAGCTGTGCTCTACATCCCTGGAAAACCACATACGGCCCGCTCACCTTCTCTTGGAACTACATCCACATGGCCTACTTTGTTTGAGACAGGGTTTCTCTGCATAACCCTGGCTGTCCTGGAACTCACAGAGATCCACCTGCGTCTGCTTTCCCAGTGCTGGCATTAAAGGCGTGCGCCACCACCTGGCACATGAACGGCCTACGTTTTTGTGGCCTATTCATTAGCTAAAAAAAGGGTCTGGGGGATGAGTCTGCAAACCTGCAGGGCTGCCCAGAGGCCCCCAACATTGCAGTGCCTGGCACAGGAGGCAGGGGAGACAGCTCAGTCCCTAGAGCCCATGTAAAAAGCTGGCACGATGGTGAAAGCTGGTGATCCCAATGCCAGGGAGGCAGAGACAGGAAAATCCAGTCTAATCCAGCTAGGCAGTTCAACCAGCCAGCGGGCACTAATTGGTGAGAAATTCTGTCTCCAAGGAGTGACTGACGTTCCTGGGGATGACCTGAGGTTGTCCTCTGGGCTCCATGTGTATAAAAGCACACATGCACACCCCACACATTCCCACACACACAAATACATGTACATGTCTACAAACTGGAGGGAAAAAGAACAGAACTCTGAGCAGCTGGGAGGATACCTGCTGCCTGGATTAGGCTTTGTGGGTGTCTCCCCATGAGGAGGCTACAGACGCCTGGAAGCAAGCAGCTAGGTAGACCAGCCTCCCCCTCCCCACCCCCATCTTATGTCCCCAGGGCTTGGAGGTCCCAGCTCTACCAGCTCCCCCAGCTCCCACGGAAACCGGCTCAGCCGAGCCTTCCTTCGCCTCTGCCACGCATCCTGGCCACAGGGCATAGAGAGGGCTGTTCCCTTGGGGCCGCTCTGAGACGGCTACAGCATTAGAGAAGAGCCCTTGGCTGAGCAGCGGGTGGGGGACCATGGCAGGTACCTGAGAACGTACAGGGAGGGGAGGCCCAGGTGATGGCTACCTCACAGACTCAGCACAGAGAAGAACTCCTACCAAGGGTCTGTCTCCTGCCTGGGTCCTCAGTGGCTTGGCTCCTGGGTCAGTGGTCCCCTTGGCCGGCGGCCTGGCTGGTGCCATCTGCAGCTGAAAAAGCAAACCTGGCGCTAATACATGGTTCTGCTCGCAGCTGCACAGCCAGCTTAAGTACCTGCTGTGGCTGGGTGTGTGGCCCCCGCCCTGGCGTCTGAGCCCCCCTGCCCAGCCACTCACTTGCGACCACTGATGGAAGGAATGCCCTTACCTGCTGTGGCTGGGTGTGTGGCCCCTGCCCTGGCATCTGAGCCCCCGGGTCACTTGTGACCACTGATGGAAGGGGTGCCCTTTGCAAGCTACTTGTGGCAGGAGAGGTTTGGCTGGTGGTCAGCCCTGCTCCCTAGCTGACAGCAAAGCAACCCGAGAATCTACTAAGACCTTCATAAATGAGCACAGCACAGTTCTGAGGGGGTCTGAATGAATGTGGCCCCCATAGACTAGTAGGGAGCAACACTGTCACTGTTGGGAGGTGTGACCTTGAGTGTAACTGCGGGGTGGGCTGTGCTGCTTGTGGATTAGGTAGTAGAGCTCTCAGCCGCCCTCCAGCACGCGTCTGCCTGCATGCTGTCTCGCTTCCTGTCATGCCCATGACAACAGACCAAACTATAAGCCAGCCCCAATTAAATGCTTTCCGTTATAAAAGTTGCCATGGCCAAGGTGTCTCTTCACAGCAATAAAACCCCAAGACACTCTCTCAGCTGTGGAGACAGAGAATGTAGACTTTGGGCTACAGGAAAGATAAGGGATGTGACGGAGCCTGCTGCAGGTAGCCAGGCAGCTGACCCTTCAGTGGTGGCCACTGATTTGGGGCACGGCCCCCTCTCATGCCCCTGGGAGCATCCTGTTCAGTGCTAGGCCATGCTGGTCTCCTGTGCTTTCTCCCAACCCTGCACTACGAACCTCTGGGCCCTTTAAAGGGACACTGTGCCCACAATTTCTGGCCTGCGGGGTGCACCCCTTCCAGCCACTCCTGCCGCTGCTGCCTGTCAGGCGTTGTTCTTCTTCCTTTGCCCACATGACTCCATCTCCCAGAACCAAAGCCTCCATGCCTTCTCTAGTCCTCCAGTGTGCAGCCCAGAACCTGAGCCAAATCTCTAGAAATTCATCCCAGAATGAAGAAACTCTTGCTCAGTGCCAGTGTGAGGACCAGGTGGGCCATGCTGGGCCTCGGGACTAGACTTCAGACTCAGGAAAGACTCCGGCTCCCTCCAGTCCGAGGAACCCATTACTCCTAAGGAACCAGAACCACAGGCTGTGCCCCTGCTGGAGCAGCAGGGGTCTGTGGTTAGCTGGGGGGGGGGGCAGCAAAAGGGGAGAGATCGAACATGGCAGGGTCACTAGTCCTAGCTGTGGCTTCAGACAAGCAGGGGTTTCTGGGAACTGATTACACACGTTTATCCGGTGCTGTCTACACACCAGGCTTTGTTCTAAGCGGCTACAAAATGCCACATTATTCATCTCTCAGCAAACCCAGCAGCAGGATTGTTACCGTGGCCTCCTGGTGGATGGGGGACAGAGACACGGAGTTTGGGGCATGCTCTGTTTCCATTTCCCTTAGCCACACTATGCCAGGTTCCTCTCAACAGCCAGTGACCCCTGGCTGTCTGTCATACATCCTCTCTCTGGATGTGGCAGAAACTGGGGAACTCACTGCAAAAAATGTGCCCTGGGACCTCCAAGTGTGGCCCTCTGAGTCCCCTCCAAGGAAGAGCAGCCCAGGCCCTTACTTCGTGTTCCAGCTCCTGGATGCGGTTAGTCAGCTGTTTCACCCTGGCCTTCGCACTCTCTGACTCTGCCATCAGCCCCCGGTTCTTTTTGGACAGTTCAATGATTTTGGTGGCAACGAGATCCCCAGCCATCCCGGTTGCCCCTACAATTAAAGAAATGGCAAGGCCCATTAAAAATACAACCTACACCTCAAATCTACATGGCTGCTGTTCAGGGGATCAGGCAGGGTCTCTAGGAAGTCATGGCTTCCAGAAGGTAAAGAAACCCCGTTTCAGCTGAGCTTGGGGGTAAGATGCAGTGTGAGCACCCTTGTTGCTCATGGAACACAGTCCTCAAAAGAATCTGTTGGGGAGGGTTCTGGAGGGAAACAACTGTCAATGTGTGGGGGAGGGTTCTAGAGAGAGAGACAACCGGCAGCTGCCCAGAGAAGAACAGGAATGATCCAGGGATGGGCTTCCTGGGGGCTCATTTCCTCCTGGGACTTAAAATCCACTATCATCCCCCAGACTATCCAAGGAAGCTGGAGGAGCAGGGAGAGAGCCCAGCGAGAATGGCAAATCCTTTCCCTGCCTTCCCGGTGCTTCCGGCACAGCCTCGCTCCTGAAACCGCAACCCTGGGCGAGTGAAGACAGTCTAAAATATGTGAAGCAGCTGCAAAGTAAAAGCCGCAGCCCTGACTGTGAGCGCTTCCATACAGGGGGCAGAACACACAGAAAAACTGCATGGCAGCTCACGTGTGCAATCCCTGCACTTGGGAGGTGGAGACAAAAGGACCAAGAGATCAAGGTCTGTGTTAGCTACACAGAGAAACAGGGTATAGCCTGTGTTACATGAGACCTTGTCTGGAAAAAAAAATCCCACAAATCTGTAATACGCAAGCAGGACGCAAAGGGATGGAGATGGCGCTAAAGTTCCTACAGCCCTCAGCAAGAGGAGAAAGGAATTCTAACTGGAGTGTATGCTGTGCCTGATGTAATTCTAAATTAAACAAGAGATGGAGCTATGTCTGGTGGTTCACTAGTAATCCAAGCATTTAGGAACTGAAAAAGGACCCCAAGTTCCAGGACAACCTGAGCTACACAGAGGTGTGAAGGGAAGAAAAGAAGAGGGAAGAGAAGATGGGGGGGGGGACAGGGAAAAAAAGGGAGGGAGGGAGGGAGGGAGGGAGGAAGGAAGGGGTGAAAAAAAAAAAACCAGACAAACAAGGACCAGCCAGACTTCTCTCCCCAAAGCACAGAGTGGAGCTGAGCCGTCTCAGGAGGAGGCAGAGACAGAGCCCTGTGGCAGAGATGGATCTTCTGCTCTGCCTGGAGCTTACAGGCTTAACCAAGCCTCCCTCCACCCCAGCCCCTGAGCAGCCGGAAGGAAAGTTGAGTGTCTATCCTCACAAACCAGAGTCGTGACTCCTGTGCTTTCTGTTCTGAACAGGAAAATCTAAAGAATGGAGGGAATAGGTACATCCGGCTGCCCATGGCCGTCAGGGTGCGGAGGTCTTTCTGATGGGACCTTTGCTGCCCATGGCCGTCAGGGTGCAGAGGTCTTTCTGATGGGACCTTTGCTGCCCATGGCCATCAGGGTGCGGAGGCCTTTCTGGTGGGACCTTTGCCAGACCTGCTGGGGGAGACAAGGTGGGACTCTGGCAAGAGCAGGGTCAGCCCTGCTGCCCCCATGGTGGACAGCGCAGGGCACTGGCTTTCTGTTTACACCCATCTACACCTATCTGTGACGTGTGCTGTGATCCACAGGGGCACTGAGTCATCAGGATCAGAGTCCTTGTCAACTCCCTAGGCAGAGCCTGTGCCTAGCTCACAACCACAGGCTCAAGGTCACCCCGAGACCTGCAGAATAAGAGTCTCTCACACCTCTGCCACCAAGATCTCCATCGGCAGAGTCAGAGTGTAGCCCAGACCTACCGGGCCAGGGTCAGCATAGCAGCTGATGGAGATGGCATGTACCTGTTGAGGGTGTTTGGGTCCCAGAAACTTCTATAGCATAAACAGTTGCGGGTAGCATCCAAGCCAAGCTCAAAAAACAAAGAGACCCTTCCAGCGACTCCATAGAGCACTGTGACACATGATCTTTGCGCTGCTCCCTGGAGCCCAGCTGCCTGGACTGCGCAGCCACAGCAGTTACCTGTGAAGGCAAGCCTGTCCTCTTCTATTTTCTTCTTGAGGTGTTTTATCTCAAAGTCCCTCTCCTTCAGAAGCTTATACAGTCGCCCGTTCTCATCGACTGTCTCCCTGAGCTCACTACGAAGCTGCTGGATTTCATCTTCCAGCACCCTGCAAGGGAAAGGAGGACCGGCTGCTCCTCATAGGCACTAGCTAGTGCTCAGGGTCACGCTGCCTGCCTAGGCTTGTAGTACCACGTCTGGGCACGAGGGGGCACTAAGATGTCTGTACAAAATAAGACTGAAAAGTAATTTCTTTAGCACCATGTTAGAAGGCTTGGACCACATTGCTTGCTTCTTCCTATGGGTTGTATAAAAACCTACACTGTGTGTGCTTGTGGGGGTGTGTATCCACATGTACGGGTGCATTTGTATACAGTTTGAAGTGAGCAAAAAATAGATTTGGAGCAAAACTAGACAGAGCACAGGCCAGCAGGGGCCGCCACCTCAGCCTGCGCAGATCTGCGCCACCCGGCACCCATGGCACTGTCAAGTCCAGAGCACTGAGAAGATGCCGGGTATCTTTCAACTTCACACCGATCATTTAAGAGAAAAAGGTAGGGAATTGCATAGCTTCGGAGCAGTGATGTTTAGGTGCTACTGTCTCGGGGTATGTGCGGGACTGCGGGCAGAGCTGAGAGATCTACAAACTCTCGGTTCCGTCCCGTTCCCTAGAAACGCAGGTTTTAGCAAAGTGACTGTGAAGGAAAACCCAGACAAAGAAAGCACGCCCTGAGGTGCTTACGGTCCTTCCTTCTGGCCTTCCATACACCGCCCGCACCTGCTATCCAGAAAGCGGCTCGGTCAGCTACACAGGCCTCCGCCGTCTGAGCTGACACAACTCTGAGCTCAGGAACACTCGCCCAGTTGAACCAGTAGTCTATATCTGGGACCGTTTCATCCTCCCCCCTCCACCACCCTTTCCCTCTCCACCACTTCTCCCTCTCCACAACCCCACCCTCTCCACCGCCCCTCCCTCTCTGCCCCTCCTTCTTCACCACCCCCTCCCTCTCCACCACCCCCTCCTCTCCACCACCCCTCTTCTCCACCGCCCCCTCCTCTCCACCGCCCCCTCCTCTCCACCACCCTTTCCCTCTCCACCGCCCCTCCCTCTCCACCGCCCCTCCCTCTCCACCGCCCCTCCCTCTCTGCCCCTCCTTCTTCACCACCCCCTCCCTCTCCACCGCCCCCCCTCTCCACCGCCCCTCCCTCTCCACCGCCCCTCCCTCTCCACCACCCCCTCCTCTCCACCACCCCTCTTTCTCCACCGCCCCCTCCTCTCCACCACCCCCTCCTCTCCACCGCCCCTCCCTCTCCACCGCCCCTCCCTCTCCACCGCCCCTCCCTCTCCACCACCCCAGCCCTGTCCACCTGCCTGCATGCTGCTGAGGTCATTACCTCTTCTCGAAGATGTTTTTCAGGTTCTGCTCCTCCGTGTTGAGGAGGCTTAGATTGTCTGGGATCTCTGTAAGCTCCTCCTGGTCAGCTTTACTTTTACAGCTCAGCTCTTTCTCCTTCTTTTTCTCCATCTGTTTCTGTAGCCTTCTGTGCTGCAGCTCCTGCATGGCCTTGAACTGGAGTCGCAGAGTGTCTGCGGAGCTTTCCTCGGCCTCCATCCTGCCCTGAGAACAGAGACCCAGGTTCTCCACTGAGCCATCAGTGGGTCTAAGCAGACGCTCACACCCCCTCACCTTGGATCACCTAAAGCCGAGGCTGAGCCCAGCCTCCTGACTGGAGTGGCAGCAGGAGACACATCTGCCTGGTCCTTCTGCCAGCAGCTTTCAGCTTTCAGTTAGCATTAGTGTCTCACAGGAGCCGCTGAAACTGAAGACATCTGGGCCCAAACCCAGACCAGTTAGATCCCAATCTCTGGAAAACGGGTCCCAGCCATCATTTCTTCCTTCACAGTGGGGGTCAGAGCTGGGTGGACGGCACATATCTACAACCCCAGACTTTGGATGCCAGCAGGACAATCAGGAGTTCAAGGCCAGTCCGGGCTACATGGGGCTGTGTCAATAATTTATTTGAGGTATAACTTACATACATGTACATACAGCACTAAATCTTTCTGCATCTGAGGTGACCCACGGCTGGGGTTCAGAAGACAAGCCCCAATGTGCTAAGCAGGAAAAGGCCCGTGGAAATAAGTCTGTCTGACATGCACCCATGCCCCATGTCTGTTCTTTCTTCCCACGGGCAAGGGAAAGGTTTATGCTGGCATAAAAACCTTCTTTACCTTAGCACACAAGCCAGCAACAAAGTCCCCATTTTCCCTGCCCCTCTCTGAAAGTTCACTATCATGTATCAAAGGAGTTTGTCACAAGCCCTTGAATGTCTCAGCCCCCTCCCAATTCCAAACAGAATCGAGGAGACAGTTCCTGTCTTCTGGGACCATCTACCTCTCCCCAAACGTCTGTCCTCCCCGCTTCCGTCTGCCCTGGATGCTCAGCAGCACTGCCGGCCTGTGGGTGCTAAATAACTCACCTGGTCTCTCTTGCTTAGCTGGCCTGCTGCCAGTTAATATTGCAGGGGCCCAGGGCATCTCTAGCTTCCCCTTTGTCCCTACCCCACCACAGTCGTGTCCTGGCCCACACATCAAGCCCTGCACAGCCTCTCTGGTCCATCAACCCCACCCCCTACCCCATAACCACCATTCTACTTTTGACAGACGTGACCTCTCAGCTAGGCCACCACTACCACAGACGGCATCTCCACCAAAGGCTCGGGGTGTCCCCTGCCAGTCCCAACCCCATGCTACCTCGGTTTTGCCATTTACAGAATTTCCCATGGCTAGAGTTACACAGTGGTTAGGTTTTTGTGGCTAGACCATCTTTCTTTTCCCTTTGCCCAGTGCCCCCCTTTGGATGTCCACCTCACTGCTTTTCACTTCTGTGTAGTATGCTAATGTCTAGAAGCCACATCAGCTTATAGTTCTGACACCTGGATATCTAAATAGTATCCGTCTATCCCGGAATCAAACTGCTATACACATCCGTGCTGAGATGGTGACCGTGTGACGGTGTGAGCATGTGACCGTGTGACCATGGTGACCATGTGAGCATGTGACCGTGTGAGCATGCTTTTGTTTCTCTTGGTAAACACTTGAAGTGAAATGCTGGTTGTAAATTCTGTGGTGAAATCTAGTTTACGTTTCTAAGAAACTGCTATGCATGCACACATGTACATGCAGACACAGATACACACATGCACACATATTCATACATGCGTCTGTGTATGCAAACATACTCTGTCTTTCACCATGCGATGTCTTGAACCACCCCAGATTCTGGCAACCGAGCCCATCACCATATGTGGGTCTCAACTTTGTACCTTCAGCTTTGTGAGCCAGAATGGATCTTTTGTTTTGTTTTTGTTTTGTTTTTTGAGACAGGGTTTCTCTGTACCTTTGACTCTGTCCTGGAACTAGCTCTTGTAGACCAGGCTGGTCTCGAACTCAGAGATCTACCTGCCTCTGCCTCCTAAGTGCTGGGATTAAAGGTGTGTGCCACCACCGCCTGGCTCCCAGTCTATTCTCACACATTAGCCAGGGTCCTGACACTGTCCAGAGGAACATTGTCTACTTCAGCACTAGGGGTGCCCCGGGCTCACAGCCTTGCACACTTACTGTTCCCACGCTATCGCTAGGGATGCCCCGGGCTCACAGCCTTGCACACTTACTGTTCCCACGCTATCGCTAGGGGTGCCCCGGGCTCACAGCCTTGCACACTTACGATTCCCACGCTATCGCTAGGGGTGCCCCGGGCTCACAGCCTTGCACACTTACTATTCCCACGCAATCACTAGGGGTGCCCCGGGCTCACAGCCTTGCACACTTACTGTTCCCACGCTATCGCTAGGGGTGCCCTGGGCTCACAGCCTTGCACACTTACTATTCCCACGCAATCACTAGGGGTGCCCCGGGCTCACAGCCTTGCACACTTACTGTTCCCACGCTATCGCTAGGGGTGCCCCGGGCTCACAGCCTTGTACATTCACTGTCTCTTCTACACACTTTTCTCCTTGTTTGTTCTCTGGTTCCTTTCTGGGCATCTCTGAATTCAGGGGACCTCTCCTCTGGGATGGATTCCCTAATGACTGCCCTGATAGATGTTGCACCCCTTCCCCAACTGTGCATTAATTATCCTCGGTACTGTGGTCAAATCTGTGACAAAGGCATTGGAAGGGTTTGGCTTGGCTCGCGGTCTTAGAGGACACCGTCCGCGTGGCAGGGAAGGGCGGCGGCGGAAGTGGACAGTCACAGGGAGTCCACTCTCAGGAAGCAGAGAGGCAGAGCAGTTACTTCACCCCCTCCTCAACTTCCTTGTTTTATTCAGTCCCAGCCTCCATGGGATGCTGGGTCTTCCCTTCCCGGATAAACCTCTCTGGAAACGCCCTCCCAGACACATTCAGAGGCATGTTTCCCAGATGGCTCTAAATTTAGTCAAGTTGTTAACAAGTACGGATGACCATCCCTGCTTCTACTTTCTAAACCCGCCCTGCCCCCAGGTTGCTTGCCCTTTTCTCCTGACACGGAGCACGTCTGTTTTCACCCACGAGCATGTAAACTACCAGAGGACACTTGCTTGTTTCTTTTTTCCGTTGTTTGAGCAGCAGCAATCGCTGGCCTCCTGCTGGCACTTGCTGTGTAGACCAGGCTTGCCTCAAACTCATGACAATCCGCCTGCCTTAACCTCTCAGATGCTAGCTACAGGTATGTGCCACCACGCCTAGCACAGCACACTATGTTCAAGGCCATGTTACAGGACCTAACAATGTTTGGGACACAGTCGGTGCTAAACTAATATTTTTAGAAGTGAAAGAATTCGGGTTTTTATAGATAATTATACTTTGTAACCAACAAGGTAACCACAAGTAATAGTAACAAATACTTAGATGACCACAGAAAACTATAATTGCTTACAAATTGTTTTCCTTTTCAAGACAAGATCTTGGTTATGCAGTCCTGTCTGGCTTCAGGCCTGGTATGACTGTCAATTTGGGGCCAACAGGGGTTTTCTTGTCAGTTTTAGGCCAGCCTGGGCTACAGAGTACAGCTCTGCTCAGAAGACCAAAAGGAGGAGAAGAAACGTTTTCAGTCCCCGGAGCAGAGCTCCAGAAACTGCGGAGCATTGCTGAGGGACTCTGAGCAGCACTTCCCACCAGCCCGCCCCTCACTGTCCCCACCCACAACTTTTCAAACCCCCAGTAATAGCCCCAGGCCTCAGGAATGGGAGTCAATGCAGGGCAGCAACGTCTATGCCAGGGAAGCAGTGGGCAGGGGCCTGAGGCCACGCGCTGAGGGGTGGCTGCGGACGACCTGCTTCTAGTCTGACTCACTCGGACCGTGGCCTGGGCTCTTCCTCGCTAGCCCTTCCCATGCGAAAAACACCAGTCAGCCCAGGGAGAGGACTGGGCCACCGGCTGCGGCCACGCCATCCAGATCTTAGCTCGCCCCTCCACCCCCGGTACGGTCCCCGCTCTTGGTCCCCACTCTCGGCCCCCGGTTCGGTCCCCGCTGTCGGTTCCCGGTTCCCGCTCTCGGCCCCGGTTCTGTTCCCGCCCTCGGTCCCCACTCTCGGCCCCCCGGTACGGTCCCCGCTCTTGGTCCCCACTCTCAGATCCTGGTTCGGTCCCCGCTCTCGGCCCCCGCTCTCGGACCCCGGTTCGGTATCCACTCTCGGTCCCCGCTCTCAGACCCCGGTTCGATCCCCGTCAGAGCTCCTGTCCTCTTCGGCCCCCACACACACTTACCGCGGCCCGCTTCGCGGTCTATCTTCAGGGTAGCTAGCGCTTCCTCCGCCCTTCCCGATGCCGGCACGCGCTGCCCTGGCAACCGTCACCAGGGAAACCAGTCAGGGCGCCTGTGTCTACGGGGGCCGGGAGAGCCCTGAAAGTACTGAGTGGATGGGGCTGCGGGCCCGTGGAGACCTCCCAAACTGCACCGACTAGCTGGATGGAAGAGGGCAACGAGCCCTTGAAGCCTTCGCTCTCCGGAATGTATTTTATTTACGGATTTATTTTTTATTTTTAAAGGCAAGGTCTTATGCACTCCAGGCTGGCCTCAAACTCGCTCTGTAGACAAGGATGACACTGAACTCTGGATCCTCTTGCCCCCATTTAGTTTGAAGTCTGTTTTGTTAGATATTAGGATAGCTACACCAGCTTGTTTCTTAGGTCCATTTGATTGGAATTTTTTTCCAACCCTTTCTTTATTCTAAGGCAATGTCTGTCTTTGAGGTTGAGGTGTGTTTCTTGTATGCAGCAGAAGGATGGATTCTGTTTTTGTGTCCAATCTGTTAGCCTGTGTCCTTTTATAGGGGAGTTGAGTCCATTTATATTAAGGGATATTAAGGACCAATGATTGCTGTCTCCTGTTAATTTAGTTTTTGTTGTTGGTCATGTTATTTTGTGTGTTCTTTCCTTCTTCTTGATTTGCTGCTGTGAGATCATCAATTGTCTGTGTTTTGGTTGATGTAGCCAAGTTCCTTTGGTTGGAGTTTTCCTTCTAGTATTTTCTGTAGGGATGGGTTTGTGGCTAGGTATTGGTTAAATCTGGTTTTGTCATGGAATAGCTTGTTTTGTCCTTCTATAGTGACTGACAGTTTTGCTGGGTATAGTCGTCTGGGCTTGCATCCGTGGTCTCTTCATGTCTCCATAACTCTTGACCATGACCTTCTGGCTTTCATTGTCTCCACTGAGAAGTCAGGTGTAATTCTGATAGGTCTGCCTTTATATGTTATTTGGCCTTTTTCCTTTGCAGCTCTTAATGTTCTTTCTTTATTCTGTATGTTTATGTTTAGTGTTTGATTATTATGTGGTGAGGGGACTTTTTTTTTTGATCTAGTCTATTTGGTGTTCTGTATGCTTCTTGTATCTTCGTAAGCATATCCTTCTTTAGTTTGGGGAAGTTTTCTTCTATGATTTTATTAAGTATATTTTCTATGCTTTTGAGTTGAACTTCTTCTTCTATACCTATTATTCTTAGGTTTGATCTTTTCCTGGATATTTTTTATATCCAGCTTTTGTTAGATTTAATGATTTCTTTGACTGCTGAATCTATTTTCTCTATTGTATCTTCAGAGCTTGAGATTCTCTCTTCCATCTCTTGTATTCTGCCATTTATGCTTGCGTTTGTGGTTCCTGATCGCTTTCTCATGATTTCTGTTTCAATAATTCCCTTGGCTTGTGTTTTCTTTATTGTGTCTATTTCAGTTTTCAAGTCTTGAATAGTTTCATATGTTTTATTTCTTTTTCTTGGTTTTCTTTAAGATTTGCTGATGTCTTCCAATTTTTTTTGTTTTCTTTTCCTCCATTTCTTTGAGGGAATTTCTCATTTCCTCTTTAAGAGTCTCAAACATTTTCCTGAAGTTATTTTTTAGGTCATTTTCTTTTGCTTCATCTGTACTTGGTTGTTCAAGTCTTGCTGTTGTAGGGTCTCTAGATTTTACTGGTGTCATGTTGCTCTTTGTGGTGTTGCGTGTGTTCTTACCTTGTCTACTCATCTTTTCCTCTAATTGGTGTGGTTCAGGCTGTCTGTGACTCTGGTGATCAATCTTCTAGGTGCCAGTGGATCCAAGGCTCAGATGGTTCCTTATGTTACAGCCAGTACCATGGTTCTAGTTACCTCGATGGTCACTCCATGTTCCCGGAGGTCACTCAGTGCTCCCCCGGTTTGCCCTGCTCCTGTGGACTCAGGACTGCTCTGGCCCGGGTCGCTGGCTCAGCCCTACTCCTGTGGAGATTGGCTGTCCCAGGCCCGCTCCAGCCCAGGTCGCAGCCAGCTTTTCTTAAGTTACCCCAACTACCTTTTGCCTCTGGGCTTTTCCTCTTTTTACTTCTGCATGTTGTACTATTCTTCTTATTCTGTGGCTGGCTGGGTGGCTGAGTCGCTGGGTGGCTGATCCCTAGTATTCTCCTCTCCTTGCTCTCTTGCTCCTTCTTTTCCTCAGTTCTCCTATTTATCCTCTCTGCCTGCCATCCCCACCTATCCCTGCTGTTGTCTCACTACTGGCTGTTCATCTCTTTATTAGACCCTCAGGTGTTCTAGACAGGCAAAGAATCACAGCATCACGGAGTTAAACAAATTCAGCCTAAACAAAAGCAACACACCTAAAATAATATTCTACAACACTCTTTCGTTTTTTTCAAATGGCACACAAAATTAAAAAAGGAACATTAGAAGTGATTATGGGTTACACCACCACAGATGACAACATCCGTGTCCCTATCTGGCCAAATCCCTGAGCTTCAAGTTCACTGAGACACTGTATCTCAAAAACCAAAGGTGGAGCGCTAAGGACAAACCCTGAGGACAGCCTGTGTCTTTCCCACGCACACATGCACCAATCAAACACGTGAACACAGCCACACTAAGAAAACCCATACATGAAACACCTACAGTGATTATAGAAGAATTGTGGTGCTTTTTAATTTTTTTTTGCATTTTCAGAAGAGTTTTAAAAATAATGAGGCCATGGTTCCACCCCCAGCACTATACTGTGTGTGTGTGGGGGGGGGGGTCCTGGTTCCACCCCCAGCAACACACACTGCATGTGTGTGTGTGGTCCTGGTTCCACCCCCTGCACCACACAGTGTGTGTGTGAGGTCCTGGTTCCACCCCAGCAATACACACTGCGTGTGTGTTTGTGTGATGTGTGTTGTGTGTGTGTGTTGTGTGTACGGTTTGTGTATGTATATGATATCACCTGTTCAGTCTGCATAACTACTTCTATGTATGTTTTCAGGACTGACCACGTGATACCGGCTAAACAGTTGATGTGCTCTTCTCTGAGGAGGACTGGTTCTCCTGGCCTCAGCATTCCTTAGTTGCCTGGAGTTCTTTGTCCAGGGTTGAGGCCTTGTGAACTTCTCCCTCTCTGTGTTTGCATGTCTGCTGAAATCATTGCGTTAGTTCATGCTTAGGTAGCCATGTTCGTGAGACTTCATGGGTGTAGCATTTGATGTTTCTGGGAGAGACAATGCCATAGCCAACTTTTGTTTTTAAAGCTAATTATTTGTGTGCTTGTGGAGACCGGATGCCAGCCTCGGGGTTGTCCCCCAAAGCCATTCGCCCAGTTTCTGAGACAGGATGTGACGGTCATTTTCTCAGCTGTCACGATCGAGTCTCACCTGGGGAGAGTTCAGTGACTGTCTGGACAGGGTGGCCTGGGGCGACTGTCTTGTTTAACTGTGGGTGGCACCTGGCTTAGGGTTTGAATTATATAAGGCAGCATAAGCTGGACACTAGGGAAGAAAGCGTTGTCTTCCTTCTGCTCTTGGCTTCCCTGTGGTGATGGACAGAAGCTGGAAGTGTGGGCTAAGGTCAGCTCTTCCTCCTAACTGGTTTTGTGTCAGAGCATTTCCATGGCTACAGAAAGGCACGGAGGACATAGGGCCTCTCACCGGCCCCAGGATCACTGGTTTGACTGGGCTGGCCTGCCTGGGTCTCCCCAGCCCCGGGGTTACGAGCCTAAGCACCACCACGCTTGCCTTTTATACACGGGTCATGGAATCATGAGGTCCTCAGGTTTGCAAGGTAAGCACTTTACCCAGAGAGCTGTCAACCCAGCCCATGTATCTTCCTGAAGACAAGAGGGTCATCAAGGAGGTTTCCGTCACTGAGATTATTTTCCTCCTACAAATAGTAAGCATGAAGTCTTCTGCTCGACGAGAAGCTAAACTGAACAGAACGGCAACACGAGCCAAGTCACAAACTTCATTTTATTTTTCAAATTAAGTTATTTTATGTGACAAGTGTTTGCCTGATGCCCGAGAAGGCAGAAGAGGTCCTTGGATCCCTTGGAACTGGAATTATAGATGGTCGTGAGCTGCCGTATAGGTGCTGGGAATTGAACCCGGACCCTCTGGAAGAGCAGCCATCATCACTCTTAACCACCAAGCCACTGCTCCTGTTTCCTCCGTCTTCTTAAACAGCAGTATTACCACAGCTCCGAGACTCAAACCGGCCGAGGAAGAGCTTAGTAATGTGTGACGTACCCACTGTCTACACTGCCGCATACCTAGCTGTCCTGCTTCGTAACAGGAGTTTTACTGCAACTTAAAATCAAGGCATCCAGCTCCACCTCAGCTTCGGGGGTCCAAACTCCAATCTGCCACTCTGCGCTGAGTACCCCCAGGGTCTGGGTGCTCCGCACTGAGTACCCTCAGAGTCTGAGTAGCAGCATGTAAACGGGGCAGCGAGCAAAAGCCTGTGTCTGGGTGCTGGGACTCATATCCAGAGCTCTTTTCCCGGGTGCAGCCCCTAATGGGGCCCCGAGAGCCACCACACAGGTGTTGTGAGCACAGATCCAGAGCAGAGAGAGATAAACAGCATTTTCCAGCAAAGGTTTAAAGCCTTCCTGATTATTCAGCTTCTTACTCAGGAGCCCCAAAGGATGAAAAGTTCATTTTCTTCAGACTAAAGCCTTGTTTTGATGAAGTTCTGTCTCGTCAACCTGTGATGGACTGGGGTTTTGCTGGCCTCAGCTTCCTCTAGACCCTGGCCATCAGTGGTTCATCATTTCCAGGCAAGTCTGAATCTACCAGCAGAGCTCATATCTAAAATGTGTTTGTGTCTATGGAGACGCCAGCCATCATAGGTTGACTCTGTCAGAAAACTCAAGTGTTCCGACAAGATCCAGGGACCTCTGGTTCCCGGTAACCTCCCAGATGGGTGAGATCGATTGGTCCTGCACCAGGCGGTCAGTACAGTGGTCTGAACTGGGACGACACTGTGATTTTCCTCCCAAATTTCTTCATTGTGTTCTCAGCTCTGTCATAGACTTCTGTTGTTGCTTAATTTTTTTTTTTTTTTTTTTGATTTTCGAGACAGGGTTTCTCCGTAGCTTTTTGGTTCCTGTCCTGGCACTAGCTCTTCTAGATCAGGCTGGCCTCGAACTCCCAGAGATCCACCTGCCCCTGCCTCCTGAGTGCTGGGATTAAGGCGTGCGCCATCACCGCCCGGCTTAATGTTTTTATTTAGCTTTCTTCCCTTCCTCTCTCTTTTGTGCTGGACACTGAACTGAGGGTCTCAAATACTTTACCATTGAGCCACATCCCAGCCACACAGGGAGGCCACCTGATCTCGGGAATCAGCAGTCTGTCCAGCTGCCTGGGCCCAGCGCCTTCTCCACTTCTTAGCTGTTGTAATAAGAGCGGCGGGGCTGCATCCCCGCCACCCGGCTGCCCACATGGCTAGCTTATGCCCCGAAATAATTACACGGAAACTGTATTCTTTTAATCACTGCCTGGCCCATTAGCTCTATTCTCTTATTGGCTAGCTCTTACATATTGATCTAACCCATTTCTAATATTCTGTGTAGTACCACGAGCTGGCTTACCAGGGAGATCTTAACCTGCGTCTGTCTGGAGTGAGAGAATCATGGCAACTCCTCACTCGGCTTCTTTCTCCCAGCATTCTGTTCTGTCTACTCCGCCTACCTAATTTTCTGTCCTATTAAAGGGGCCAAGACAGTTTCTTTATTACTTAACCAATGAAACAACAGATAGAAAGATGACCCATCTCCATCATTTCCCCTTTTTCTGTTTAAACAAAAAAGGCGTTCACTTTGACATAGTAAAATTACATATAACAAAACAGTTGTCAAGCAAGAATTACAGTTATAATATTTATATCTATCTTTTATTATAACTAAGGAAAACTATAACTATTACTAACCATTCTTTAACTCCATCAAAGACTCCAGAGGATATAATATTACCTAAGCAAACAAGAAATCCAAAACTCTAGAAATGACAGAGACATCTCGCTGCCTGTACAGTCACCCAAAGTTCTTTTGTACCGTTGGGGCATCTGTCTTTGGCCTTCAGGCCCATAGTATCCAGCAGACATTTTTCATCAAGCAGGAAATTACAAAGACAGTTCAGTCACTTTTTGCTGTGTCCTGTAGAATGTCTCATAGACTCTTTTATAAATCAGGAACCCCGAAAGATCATCTCACCTTTAGGCAAGTTCAGCAGTCCTCTCTCTGTGGGTTCTCTGTGTCGTTTATGCATCAGTCCAGGCAAGAGCAGTTTCTTGCCCAAATGTCTATCAAACTCCATAAGGAGCCTCTTTGATGCCCATCTTCCTCTTGAAGTAGATTGGTGCTGTCAGGAGCAGATGTGTCTCATTGTCATAAAAAGCCCTAAATTATTAAAACACTTAAATGCCATATTCTGTAGCCTTTGAAAGATATGAAGAATACCTATCTGAAATATATCTATGCATATCTAGAAAATCTAACTAACATGACTACAAGCTTTACTATTATCGATGATTATCCATTAGCAACCTATATTTCCTAATTATACATTTTTAAATGAACTACACAATCACAATACCTTAATCAAGATCAGAAATACATATACATATAACAAAATTGACCTTAAAATCCATACCAATGCAAATGATTCATATCTATATCATATCCCCCTTTAAATGTAAAAGAACATTTATAAACAATATTTGGGAACATGGGCGCAGCAACCCACAAACAGCAAAAAACTGTCTTGAATTGTCTCTCTCTCCTTTTTAAGCCCTCTCAGGTTTTACGTGGAGTTCATTACCACGCTGGGTGCCACTCTGTTGTAATATGAGCAGCAGGCTGCGTCCCCGGCACCCGGCTGCCCACATGGCTAGCTTATGCCCCAAAATAATTACACAGAAACTGTATTCTTTTAATCACTGCCTGGCCCATTAGCTCTATTCTCTTATTGGCTAGCTCTTACATATTGATCTAACCCATTTCTAATATTCTGTGTAGTACCACGAGCTGGCTTACCAGGGAGATCTTAACCTGCGTCTGTCTGGAGTGGGAGAATCATGGCAACTCCTCACTCGGCTTCTTTCTCCCAGCATTCTGTTCTGTCTACTCCGCCTACCTAATTTTCTGTCCTATTAAAGGGGCCAAGACAGTTTCTTTATTACTTAACCAATGAAACAACAGATAGAAAGATGACCCATCTCCATCACTTAGCATCTGACTGACATTCCCACAGTGATCAGTTTGTGTGTGGATCGCTTCCTCCTTAGAAAGGCTGAGACAAATCTTCACTAGCACAAGGGGGCAGATGTGGGACAAGCTGACTGGCCCACTGGAGAATAGGAGGAAGGTTCAGAGCAGGGAGAGATGGTGGAAGGTGGAGGTTTAGCGGACAAAAACACAAATCTGAGGAGGGCCACCGGCAAGGCAGACAGCAGCCTCTGCTGAGGATGAACTTTTAGTCACCCAGTTACGCTGGAAACAGCCCAGAATACTAGAGACTGACAATGGCTTCAGCTTGACCCACTTACAGATAGCTTCCCTCTTTCGTCTCTGCCCCTTGGAGGCGACTGAGGGGAAAGCTAAGCAGCCTCCTTGAGCCCAGAACTCAGGCACATGCGCAGTGCTGGTTCTTCCTAAACCCAGGTTCACTGGCCACGTGGCATTCTATCTTAAGCCTGGGCTCGCTCTTTCTCCTAAACCTAAAGGGCTGTTAGATCGGAGAACATCGTTCCCTCAGTTCTACTGCTTGGTACACTGCACCTTTAACTTCATGATCCTTTGGCTTTGATTTGGCCTTGCAGCCATGAGGGAGTGGGCTGCAGATTTGCCTAGGGACAGAACCGTAACTGTGAAATCTGGGGACTCATCTACAGAAGTGGTTTCCACGACCACTGTGGTCAGGTCCAACTCTCGCCACCAGATGTCGCTGTTGCTCAGACACGCTAAACCCAGCAGTGGCAGGGGGGTTCCAGAACCCCCCAGTGAGCAGCCAAACCTGCAGACAAGTGCTCAGGTCTCTTAAACAAAACGGGGGGGGGGTTGCTCATGAGCTGTGCACATCCCCCCTGTTCTTCAAGTTTCTCCACGTTCCGCACACTGTCTAATGCATAAAATGCTGTGTAACCGATGTTACACCACACCTGTAGGAACCCCACAGGAAACGGAAATCCACGAACGCTCAGTACTCACACACACACACACACACACACACACACACACGAATTTCACATCTGTGGTTGGAGGAATCCATGGACATGGAAAATCATGGACAGAGGACCAACTGGAACTTGACAAATGCAAAACCCCCAAGATTTACTCTGATGAATTCAACAAGCATTAACTGAGCCAAGCTCTTTGGGTGAAAAGGACCGTTGTGCCCAGATAGGTAACTGGAAAGAAAGGCTTGAAACAATCGCACCACGCTCCACTAATACCCAACAGCTCCCTACGGAGAACCAAAGTAGAATGCTGCTTCTCTGGGGAGACTTCCAGTCCCAGCCCCAGGCTCCGGCCAGCCAGACGCTCCAGCTGCTTCCTCTACTGGCAGCCATGTTCTGCTGTGATCTTTAAACCCTACGCTCACTACAATCACAGTAACAGCAGCCACGTACTGAGTCGCTAAAGCATGGCGTGCTAGGCTAAGCCCCTGTGACTTCTTATTTTCTCTAATTCTAGATTGTGTCCCCACTTTGGATGAGGAAGACACAACCATTTGGCTCACAGTGGCAATGATGAGTCCAGGTGTCACTCAGTAACAAATTCTCACAGTGTGGAACACCGCTAAAGCAGGAAGCCGAAAGACAGAGAACTTCCTCAGGCTAGTCCATGCTCTCACGTCAATCATACAGGTCCTCATCAGGACTGATCAGGTGCAGCCTGGTCCTATTAGAGGCCACATGGCAGCTCCTTACATTTGTTGGCATCTGTGGTGCTGCTAACCTTCCCTGGACTCTTCTAAAGGGCGATCCCATCGACTCTAAACTAGAACAATATAAAGCGAGTTCCATGGTCAGTCCTACAGGTAGCACAGCAGGAGGAACGCAGGCTGCTAACTGCCTGCCTCCCAGGCCTGTGGAAAGGGTCTACCCCCTAGATCATGAATTTAACAACTGCATGTTTAAGTTCTTAAGGGGCCAGCAAGAGGGCTCAGCAGGTAAAGGTGCTTGCTACCAAGACTGAGCCTGTCCACACGCAGGAGAGAACCGATTCCTCGGATTGTCCTGTGACTACTTCTGCACACATGCATGCACACACACACACACACAAATGTGAGAAAAGGGAGCAGGCTGGAGATGGCTCAATGCTTAGACCAAGACCTGCACTTGCAGAGAACCCCAATTCAGTTCCCAGCACAACTGCCTGTAATTCTGGCCCCAGGGATACTCAGTGCCTCCAGCCTGGAGGGCACCTGCAGTCGTATGCACACACCCGCGTACATATCCACATCTGTGCACAGCTAAAAGAAACATTTCTCAGGGCAGTGTGGGGCATGCAGTAGGTGCCCAACAAATGCCAAACAATGCTCCAAGCTGAAGATGAAGTTAGTTATAACTGTCTCCCACCACACGTACAAAGTTCCGTCTTCTGATTTCCGTGCTACTCCAAGGGAAGAGTCTATGCTGAAATAAATACAAGACTCCTGGTGTGTTCACTTCTTTTAATAACAATACACATGCCACGCTGTCGCTGTGGAATGGAGGTTCAGGCTGGACGGGGTTACAGTGCACTAAGCATTCTGTATGTTCCATCTGTGTGTGGTGTCTGGAAAACCACCCACCCACCACTCTCTTCTCACTTTCAGTACTTTAATATTTATGATTCTTACAGGAAAGCAGGACACTGTCCACAAGCTGTGTGTTTCCTTTATCATTTGTGTAAGTATTATCACTTTCAGTCCCTATTTCTGCTGGGATGCAGCTCACTGGTACCAGCAATTGCCCAGCCCAAGTGAGGGCTACATTTAATGCCCAGCGCCACAAAAAAGAAACAAAAATACCTCTGTTTCAATATGACGTTTAAGCACTATTCTATTACAGAGCGGCAAAAACATAACTTTGCAAGTATAAAAGAGCTAAAGTGGAACCCCCAATTAACTGTGTTTGTAAGTATGATTCTAATACACACCGCTTCTCTGTACACACACACACACACAAACACACACACAGCTAAAGTGGAACCCCAATTAACTGTGTTTGTAAGTATGATTCTAATACACACCGCTTCTCTGTACACACACACACAGCTAAAGTGGAACCCCAATTAACTGTGTTTGTAAGTATGATTCTAATAAACACTGCTTCTCTGTATACACAAACACACACACACACAAACACACACACAGCTAAAGTGGAACCCCCAATTAACTGTGTTTGTAAGTATGATTCTAATACACACCGCTTCTCTGCAGCTGCCATCAGCTTTCTGGGTGTACACACACACACACGTACACACACACACACTCACACCCTCCCAACCCTCTCTCGGTTGTAGGGGGCTCTATAATTTTAGTTATTTTTCATGCACTCTTTGGAAAGTGTTTTCAGACACCAACTAAAGCCAGCCCACAGGCAGACAAAAAGGTTGAATGAACTGGGGCAGACATGCTTCCTCCTGACACCTTCCAAAGCAAGGCCTGCTCTGAGGCACACTGTATCTGACTGTCCGCTGTCCCCCTAAGAGAACACTGTTACCAACTGCATTCAGGCGACAGGTTTCTGTTGTGTTAACTCCCCCAAGTGGCCTAGTTGGTGAAGTCACTGACAATCTGGCCACAGGTACACTGAGCTGGCCAGGAAGTAAGCCAATATTCAATACTGTGTCATTGTCTAAACCCACGTTATTTATTGTGACAAACATGTAACCTCAATATGAGACGTCTAAGTAAAGCAAGCACTTCCCAGTCCAAGGCGGCGGCTCGTCTTCTACGGCTTAGGCTTGGCCCAGAATTCCTTATACATGGAATAGCCCATGCCTGCAGAGAAGGAAGAGAAGCGTCAATACATCTCCTTCAGCATTGAGAAGACACACAACAGTCCGCAGGACAGCTACATGTGACAGCCTGTCAGGAGGTGGACACCAGAGGCACACACTCTGGCCTCCTGGCCCTCAACCCTAAAACTTTGTAACTTTCTAGGCTGGGTAGGGCCAGTCTGAGCAGCTCACTGTGTTCCCGGGCTCTGATCAACAGACAGTGTTTATCTGGCATTCTGTTTGTTTTGCTTTTTTTGGTTTTTCGAGACAAGGTTTCTCTGTATAGCTCTGGCTGTCCTGGAACTCACACTGTAGACCAGGCTGGCCTCAAATTCACAGAGCTCCGCCTGCCTCTGCCTCTCAGAATGCTGGGATTAAAGGCATGCGCCACCACTGACCGGCTTGCCTGGCTATTTTAAAACAGCCACCACATAGTAGCAGATGAAGTCAGTAAGTCACGATGCCAGTAGAAGCCCGTACGTCTTAGAATCTTTTCTACTTTCCAAAACTCACGACAGCAATCACATTCTCCTCAGGACACTGTTGCTGCCAACCTGTATTCAGACAGCGATGAACTAACAAGGGTTTACCTCAGCAGGTAAAACTGTACCGCTGCTCCAATAATTCCGCTACAGGAAAATGAGTAGCAGGCATTATCAGACTGCTTCAGGGTCAGGGAAAGCATCAAAGAGAGGCACATATTGGAAGTCCTGTTGGACCTACCGAGAGTCATGGCTCCAACAACAAAGCCCTGGGCGGCCACACGCATGTGGATCAAGTGGATGGACATCTTTGTATTTCCCCGGTTCTTCAGTTTGTATAGCCCGTACCCAACAATTGCTGCAAAGCCTGCCATTCCTGCAGAACAAAGTCCCACTCATGTTAGCGGCATGGCCGCGGGACAATTTCACCATTGATCAATGTACTCTCTGCTACTTCTGTAAGAATACTGTATCAGTTCATTAATTAACATACAAAGCTTTCGATCTTTTTTGCTTCACAAGCCCAAATCTAGAATTCATAGCAAACAGCAGCAAATCTAGATAGAATCTTCTTGGGTCTTTCATTTTTCCGAAACAGTATCTCACTGTATAGCCCTGGATGGCCTTGAATTTGCTCTGAACAGAAAATGACCATGAATGCGAGCCTCCTGTCCCTACATTCCAAGTGCTGGGTTCTGAGCCACTTCTGAAAACCTGTGGGTTTGTGGACCAAGTAGACAGATTTAAGACCAACAGACGGACAGCGAGATGTCTCAGCGCCTGCCGCAAGGAGGAAGACAAGAACAATCCCTGGAATACAAGTATTTGTTTGTTTGTTTTTTTAAAGTCAGATATTTCGATGGACATCTGTAATTATAGCAGCGCTCCTATGGACAGATGTGAGGTGGGGACAGGGCCACACAGGAGGTCATGGGCCAGCTGGCCTGGAGTATGTAGTACAGAGAAAACAAGAGAGCTGCCTCAGTGGGGTGGAAAGAGAGAGCAGACCCCCGAAAGTTGTTTTCTGACCCATACTTGAGCACTGTGGCACATATATACACAGACAATAATAAAGAAATAAAATGTTCATTTAAAATAGACCATACATTCTCTCAAATGTTTGGGAGTTCTGACAAAACACAATCATGCATTAGGCCACAAAGAAAACTGAATTTCAAAATGGCTCCCTCTTAGATTGCATAACCTAAAACTGGAACTCAGCCATCAATACAGAGTGGGCAGCAAACACATGCACACTACGGAGGTTACGCTGGTGACTGGGCGTGGATGATAAAACAGAAAGAAAGAAACTGGGAAATAACTGTGTTCGCACTGGAAAGGAAAAAACAAAAGGGGCACCTACCATCTGCAGGTGTCCTTACCGATACCTTAGACATTCCTGGGGTCCCCCAGATGTCTAATGATGGACCAATGAAGTAACCGCCCACTCGGCTTTAGCATGAACGTTCCTTCTAGAGTGGTGGTTCTGACCTCCCCTCCATGCTGCAACCCTTCGATACAGTTCCCAATGTTGTGGTGACCCCAACCGTAAAATTATTTCTATTGCTACTTCCTAACTGTAATTTTGCTAGTTATGAACTGTAAAGTAAATATCTGTGTTTTCCCATGGTCTTAGGTGACCCCAGAAGGGGCCGCAAGTCTGAATTGAGGTACTGCCCAGATCAGAGTGACCTGTGGTCATGCCTGTGAGATACTATTTTGATTGACAGTGGGAGGGCCCAGTCCCCTGGGGTGGTCCCAGGCCAGATAAGCAGGTGGTTGGACACCTGGGAGTGAGCAAGCAAGCAGTATCACTCCTAGTTTCTGCTTCCGGTTCCTGCCCTGACTCCCCTCGGTGATGGACTGCCATCTGGCAGTTTAAGACAAACAACCTTTCCTTTCTTCCTTTTGATGCTCTTGGCAATGGATTTTACCATAGCAACGGCCATATAACTAGGACAGTGATCTTTTCTCTATTTGGTCTAGCTGTTTCTCATTTGATTTTCTTGTATTCCCTATGCAGATAATTGTATCACCCACAGACCAATAGGGTTTCTTCCTGAAGTATGCACACAGCTTCTTTCCTGCCCTACGCAAAGTGTCCAGGATCCCCAGGCAACAACAGCAGAGTCCACCAGGATCCCTGACCCATTCCATTTAAAGGGAATGTGTCTAGTGTTTGAATACAAAATATAATTTGTATCTGCTTTAAGTGAATAAATTATTCCAATTTTCTGATTTTGGAATTTCCACTGGTGATCGCATTGCTGTTTCAGGAGCTGCAAGGCCTCCATGGACAAGGCATGCCTGTGACTGACCTCAGAACAACCTAAATACCAGCGTGCGGCAGCTTTGCCCATGCCGCCACACAGCCCTGGAAGGATGCAGTGTCCTCGAGGGGGAGATGCCGTAGTGTATACTTGGTTTGCCCTGGACTTCATGGCAGGCATCTTTGTTGACTTTCACCTCTGCCCTTCCAGTGTCATGAACCTTAACACGATTACGGTACTTTTGTTTTGAGCCCTGGAAAACCTCGGAGTCAGAGATGGTCCTGGGATCCTGGGATCCGACCGGCACGAGTCACTGAGACAACAGTCAGTCACACAAACCCGAGCCCACAGCTTTTGGGATGAGCTCTTAGGATGCTGGCCTTATCACACTTCAACAAAATAAGAAAAAGGTATTTCGGGATCCACTCAGTATTCAAATTTACCACAGTTCCATTGCTTTAGGCTCACGCAGACTGATCATCACTTACCAATGGGGACAAACGGTGTCTCCTTAGCTTTCCGAATAAACTTAGACCCCTGACCTTCGTCGTACGAAGAAAGGGAAAGGTCCGTGTTGGTCGACATCGTGATTTCTTCCAGAGTCTTCCTGAAAGAGAATTGTTCGAAGTTCTCAATTAAAAGCAGCTAGCACATCACCACCTGGAACCACTCCGCTCTGTCTCCGCAGTGTCTGCTGTGAACCTGGAAACTAGCCTTAAACTTTCACCACTGAAGAGAATGTGCACCTTTATCACCTGTTTACAACATTGTGAAAAACCCCGATATTCTTTTAAAACATTTGTGCAGGGTGTGTCTATGAGTGTGAGCACCTCCTTGATGGACATCCAGCAGGCAGCTGATCCACCTTCTTTCCCACACCTTCCCAGTGCCCCCCAGCCTTCCTCTTTACAAGTCTATTTTCCTGTTACAACAGTGCTTTCCGAGGCTCCGGAGAGGGCCAAGATGAGCTTAGCAGTTAGGTAAATACAGGAGCAGGACAAAAATAACAAAATGTAACAAAAGATAACAAAAAATAACTCATTTCCACCATCACAGGGGCAAAGGCCCCCTCCCTACAATCATCCCTCACACAGAGTTCATGGACATTTCATCTCGGTGCAGTGACTGATCCATCCCATCTTTATAGTGCTGCCTGCCTGTAATCCTGACCCATGGGTTCAACAGAGGAGGCAAACACAGCTCCCAGTACACAGACCTCCCACTGGCACCAACTGCTGCCCATTGCACGTACAATCCTGGACTCTCCACGGGCAGCGCATTCCCTTCAGGACTAAGGGCAACAGATTGCTCTTCCTGGGGGTTAAATGGCAGCAAAGCCTCAAAGAAATTCCAGCTCTAAAGCAGGAATGTCTGTTTTGAAAGTGAGTTCTTCCTCCCTACAGAGACAATACTACCGTCCAACAGAGACGAAAACGAGCTAGCTACACACAACATTCAGACGAGAACTTCCTAACGCAATAAATCTTACTAAGCTTTTGTATATACAAGGTTCAGTAAGCTCAAGGTTCAGGACACTCACTATATTTGCAAAAATAAAACAAATACTGACTAGGTGTGGTGGCACACAGTTTTAACAACAAAAGTCGGAAGGGGAAGGATCTGGAGTCCCAGGCCAGCCTGGGCTACAACGAGATGATACCCTCTCATCTCAAAGAAAGCAAAACATATAAACACAAATCTCCAAATAGGCTATAGAAGGTATCCTGACTCGAAGAAAAACATATACAGAAATCCAAAAGCGAACACTGAAATAACCGATGGTTCAAAAAGCAGATTATTTTTTAAAAAGGAATGGACAGAATGTACTTAATTGCCAACAACATAATCCATATTGAACTACAGGAAACTATCTTACCTAGAACAGATTTGAGAGGTTTCATAAACACCTAGGACCGCAAGAACTGCATGAACGGGCTCTATGGAGGGACGACACACTGCATCCAGGCCTGCAACGCCCCCCAGAGCCACCTATCTGAAGGCTGAACGGCACTCAAGAGGCAGGGGCAGGTGAGTCTCTTCGAGTTCCAGGACAGTCAGAGCTACATAATAGACCCTATCTCAAAAAAAAAACAAAAACAAAAAACGAACCTCCCTTTGCCCTTTAGCCTCCTGCACTCATTATGTGAGGTTATCTCCAGAAGCGGTGTGTGATGGATCACCTGTTGGCACGCATGAAGCCAAGGGAGAGATCCCTAGTACCGTCAGCCAAACAACCAACCAATGATAAATAAGGAAACAAACCACAGTGGTATCTTTCCCCCATTTCCTATGAGGATGAGGGTAACTGCCCCGTGGGTTCACGGCGCAACAGGCTCTTCTTTCACGAGGGAGAGAGACAACTGGCTCTTTTCTGTACAGAAAAGCCAGCAGGCACGGGTTCTTTCCCTCCATCACCTGCGATTATTTCCCTACAGACTCTCAGGGTAGCATGGGCAGGGCACTTGACCTCACTTCCAGAATGCTGCCTCTGCAGTTAAGACTTGAGGCACACCAAGTGGCCATTATTTGTTTTAGGGGACTAGTGATGGCCAGAGAGGAGGTGATGCACGCCCTATAATCTCAGCACTCAGAGGAGGATCATGAATTCAAAGCTAGCTTAAGCTATGTAGCAACACGCTGTCTGAAAACAACAAAATAATGAAATCAAGTTTACAAACGACATCCACCAGGCATGACTGGACAGATACCTGGCAGGAAGCTGAAGATAAGCCTAGAGCTCAAAGAAGTCGTGTTGATGGGACTGTAGTTACGTGACCTACGTGACAGAGGCATTCGCCCCAATGCATTAGGACGCATCTGTACCAATTATATATGTGTTTGGCTACCAGGAGGGGCTACAAAAAGCTGAAATAACTGAACAGTTGTGTGTGGTGGCACTTGGCTGTAATCTCGGAGGGAGGAGATCTCAAGTTTGAAGCTTCCCTGGGCTATACAGCAAAACCCTGGCTAAAAAAAGAAAGAAGAAAGAAGAAATAACTAATGACATTTTTGGATTCAGGAATATCATGAGCACATTTTAGGACACAATTAGATGAAACAGGTGCACTTAAAGTCCAATGCATACCAGAAATGTAAATTCAAATTAGACCTTCATATCATCTTAAAAATGATGTAACTTTAATAGAATCGGCCTACATAGAAAACTTTTTGAATACGTAATTCTGATAATTACCTTATCACCTGGAGATTTCCCGAGTATTCATGAACTACCACCACATAAACAAAGAGGAAACGATACCCTTTAAAGTTCCAGGGTCAGTAGGCTCAAATCATACCCTGAGTAGGAAATGATCGATATGCTCCTGTCACGGGTGGCAGAGCCAGGTTTGGAGGGCCATGTGAGTTGGTTCACACTAGGAGTTCACCTCTGGAAAGGCTCTCCCCACTCAGCCCACGGTTGACAATATATTTCTGGCTAGACCAACACTTATGTTACAGGCGCAAATTTGAACTGGAAATACAAAATTCCATTCCTAACAGAGCCCCAATACGGTCTCTGAAGTGTAAACACTGTGTAAGTCATACCTAAAGTGAAAGGGAATCTTTCTTCAGTGACTTAAATTATCTAACAATTCCGATTTTGGAGAGACTTTTTCCCCTCAGTAGATTTTCTTTTATTATCTCCCTCACCCAGAGACTGACCTATATCTGTCGGGAAGCAGAACATTATTTTTATTTTTACATCACCAATAACCAGATATTCAAACCTATTATTCTGTAAGGTCAGGTATGATCACTGACAGCCTGTTCCAAAGGCATGGCAACCTAGAAGAGGTAAAGTGGCTGAGCGTCAGGTGATGCAACAGCCGGAGACCCTTCTCAGCCTGTCCCTTTGATCCCAAGAACTATCATCTAAAACAATGGTTTCAAATTCTGATCTTGCATCAGTCACCTGTCAGCTTGTGTAAAATGGCTGCCAAGGCGCCAGCCTGGAGATGTTGATTCAAACTGACCAGGGGCAGGACACAGGATTTATGTTTTAAGGAGCCCTTTAAAGCAACACTGCTGTACAGAAAAGAGGATCCCCTAGCACACTCCACGGGCACCGAGAACCACTTGAAACCGTCAGAATTTGCATCCAAACTGTCAAGCGGCAGGGTGCCTCGGTACTTCCGGAAGCAGATCCCCCTCGGTGGGGATCACACCCTCAGGGAGGGGGCTGCTCTCCATCCCGGGAATAAGCGAGGGAATCGGGCAACACTGTTGAACCACCCGGGCTGCTGGCAAATCCAGCCGAGCGTCTGTGATCTCGACGCCACGTCCCCTGGTCAGGGGCATTCGTATTCCGCCACAGCCTTCTTCCTATGTGACACAGGGTCACCTAAGGTCGGCGCTAACCCCGGGTGACGCACCGGGAAGGCCAGGCCCAGGTGCCCTCGCGTCCCACCCTGCCCGTGACCTTGGCCCGCCTCCGAGGCCGGTTCGTTCGCGCTGCTCCCTCATCGCCCGTCGCTGATCCTGGGATCCCCGAAGCTGGCACCAGCCCAGTCCCCGTCTCAGATGGTTCCCTCGGCCGCGATCCGCTCCAAAGCTCGGGCCTCGGTCCCCACATCCCCGGGCGACAGGGACCCGGGTCCCCCCGCCGCTCCCCGCCGTCCCCGCGCCCCACGGCTCGCAGCTCCCGGTCTCCGGCCCTCTCGAGCACCCTCCGTCCTCCCGGCCCGGCTCACTCACAGAGACGCGGCGTCCCTTGCAGTCCCGCCGGCTCCTGACCGCCACCGAGTGCGAGCACACCACCTCCGCCGGCTCCGGCCACCGCTCGCCCCAGCCAATCAGAAGCCAGCAGCCGGCTCGCCGGGTCCCGCGGGCTCAACTTTACGTGCGAGGGCGCGGGGGGCGTGGCCAGGCGGAGCGAGGCGTTGATTGGCTGGGGCGCCGGGGCTCGTCGGCCGGCGTCGTCGCACGCTCTTCGTGTCAGACGTGAGGCCCGGGCGGCCCGGTTGGCCCGGACGGGTGCTGGCTCGGCTGCCCGGTCGCCTCCCATCTCTCACGACTCGCTCGCCCGGCTCTGCGGACGCCGCGCACGCGCAGGCTCGCCCGGCTTGCTGGGTCCGGCGCGGGAGCATGCGCCGTCGGGTCTCCTTTGGGCACCCTCCCTGGAGCTGGTGGAGGACGGGGAGCTGTGACCTCACCCGGGCCGGAGGAGGAGTCTTCGGGGCAGTCGGCTTCCGGGGCGGCGGCGTCCAGTCCGTCCGTCCGAGCCCGGGGCCGTATGTCCGAGTTAGCGGGGCGGGACGTGGCGACCTCCCTTGGTGACTTGGGACAGGAGCAAACGCCTGTGCGTCCCGGGTGGGGCACCCATCACAGACCAAAGACAGATTCCATCACCGGAGCCCGCGCCCCGGTGAGCTGCGAGCCCATCCAGTCGGCTCCTGACAGCTGCCTGCCTGGAGCGCCCTCCCCGGCCTGAGGCTGCCCTGTGTTTACTGATTAAATCGGGAGGAGGACCGGTGAATCTTGGAACTTGCTGAGCTTTTCATACCTCAGAGTTTTTCTTTTTAAACTGATTTTATTACTGAGTTTAAACTGATTTTATTAAGAGTTTTTAAACTGAGTTTATTCATTTTTGTCATCGTTTGCTGAGATCAGAGGAGAACCTTTGCCGGTCGTCTCTTTCTACTGAATAGGGCGTAGAACTCTGATTGTCGCATTTGGTGGTCCTTACCCAACGAACCGTCTTGTTGGGGCCCTCAGAAAGTTTCTTGAATCTCCTGAACGTTGACGTTTCAGCAGCTTCCTTAATCCTGTGAGCCCCCCTTCAATAACGACACAACAGACTTGATGAATATTTACATTTTTATTACATTTTTATTTATTGTGGGGAAGGGCGCATGTGCTATGACAGATGTGTGCAGGTGAGAGAACAGCTTGAAGGAGTCTGTCCTCTCCTTTGACCGTGGCCCCAGGAATCTAACTCAGGTTAAAAATTATTTAAGTTATATGTAGGAAACCTTTCATGCTCTGTTTGATAAAACTCCATACCTTGTGGGTGGAGAGTTGGCTCAGTGGTAAGAACACTTGTAATGCCTGGTGATGCTGACGCGTCTCTAGTCTCTACTCCAGCACTTGGGAAGCAGAGGCAGCCCGAGCTCTTGAGTTCAAGGCTAGCCTGGTCTACAGAGGGAGTTCCAGGACAGCCATTGCTACACAGAGAAACCCTGAAAAACCAACCAACCAACCAACCAAACCCCTCTTACTCTTGCAGAGGACAGGTTTATTTCCTAACACCCACCTGGTGGCTCACAGCTGTCCATAACTCCAGTCCCAGTGGAACCAATGCCCTCTTCTGACCTCTACAGACACCAGCATGTAATATGATGCAATACGTACATGCAGGCGAAGGGCTTGTGCATATAAAGTAAATCTTAAAAATAAATCCCTCCCTACCTTTATGTGGCAACTTTCTCTCCTTGAAGGCATGCTTTTGGTACGGGTGCCATGAACACAGTTTGGTTGCATCGTAATTAACCGTGGCAAAAAGACCTAACTGTAGAGAAAGCTGGCCTTGCTCTTGGTTTCCCCACTTTGCTGTAGAAAAGTAGCCTTGAAGCCTGGCAGTGGTGGTGGTGGCACCGTGCTTTTAATCCCAGCACCTGGGAGGCAGAGGCAGGCGGATCTCTGTGAATCTGAGGCCAGCCTGGTCTACAAGAGTGAGTTCCAGGACAGGCCCTAAGGCTACAGAAAAACCCTGTCTTGAAAAACAAACAAATAAAAGTAGTCTTGAGGTTATGCCTTGCCTGGGATGCTTCTATTTTGTGCACTAACCCTTTGTTCCATCTTTAAGAGTACTTGCTAAGCTAAGGCAGGGTAACTTACCTGGGCAGGTAGACAACCACCAGATACTGAACACACAGAACTTATCACAACACCCCCACTGTGCAGCACAAACCACAAGGCATGGACTTACCTACATTACACAAATGAAAAAAAGCATCATCTGTGAACTTAACAAATTAAATCAGAGCACATGAGTGTATCAAGACCATATCGGAGAAGCCAGGCCCATGGGCTTAGCAAACAGACCAGACCAAAGGATGATGTAACTTCCTCTCCTGAGTCACAGCAAAGGAGACATTGCTGGGTGTGGTGGCACCTCTAATCCCAGCACTTAGGTGTGTGACGGAGAATTGCGAGTCTGAAGCCAGCAAGGCTTACATGGTAAAACCCTAGCTCAGAAGCAGTAGGACCTTGCACTGGCCTTTATGGTTCTGGCATTAGGGATGTTCGTCACTGGATGGACTTCTGATTCTGTGTCTGAGGCTTCAGCTCAGCACCTCACCCTGCCTGACTGCCCACTAGAACTAAACAGGTGTCTGGACCCTCTGTACCTTAAACCAGCTCTATATAGCCTTTGAGGGGTTGTCGATACCTAGCCATCAGTAGTGGCACCAGATCTCTGCCATCTCTCGGCTTTTTGCCTGTGAAGCCTGTTATGGTCATAGCCTTTTCTTAGTAGTTCTAGAATCTATATAATCTTGTGTGGTATGAAATGTGTAATCTGAGGGTAACATTAGTAACTAAGATTGAAATGAAATAAAAGAAAATGATTGCTCAGTGTTTGTGTTCCAAATGACATCGAGACTACTTGGTTCCTTGAAGGTAATGAGATGGACATAGTTTATGGATTTATTGTTATTCAGTAAATTCTGACATTATTGAAAGATGCAGACATTTATGCTTATGATATAGCTTGCTCACAATATTAAAATTAACCCCATTGACCAATATGAAGATAAACCTAACATACAAAGGCTGACACTAGCAATGACCAAAGCATATTCATTTTTGACAGGGATTTTTTAACACTTAGGAATAATTTAGCTAACTTGTCAGTTTCCTGAGAATGAAACACAGGTTCATTCAGAGCTGGTTAGATGTCCCAAGTTAACAACATACTAACAATGGCCTTGGTTTACCTTCACAAAGATGTCTCTCTTTTTAAAAACAGGATCTCGCTGTGTAGCCTAGGCTGGCCTCAAACTTCTAGTGCTCCTTCCTCAGCCCTGCTCTTATTGGAGTTCATACGTGTGCCTGTGCTGGGCATGTCACTCATATTTTTCATGTATGAAGCATGGGTACCACTTGTGGTGGTGGATGGGGAACCCTGTTGAGTATTAGCCTCCTTCCATGAGAAGTGTAGCTTTTGTGTGATGAGGAAGACCTTGTCCTCCTTGGGTGTCGGAGGAGGGGGCCACTGGATGGTTCCCGGCTGCCTAGCTAGCTTAGACCCGAAATAATCACACAGAAACCATGTTATTTAAAGCACTGCTTGGCTCATTAGTTCTAGCTTCTTATTGGCTAACTCTTACATCTTAATTTAACCCATCTCTATTAATCAGTGCATCACCACAAGGTCGTGGCCTACCAGCAAAGTTTCAGCACTTCTGTCTCTGGTAGTGGCTCCATGGCTTCTCTCTGACTCTGCCCTCTTTCTCTCAGCATACAGCCTAACTTCCCCTGCCTAGTTCTGTTCTGCCCTTGCCAAAAGCAGTTTTTTATTCATTAACCAATAAAAGCAACACATAGTCAGAAGGACCTCCCACACCACTAGGGACTTACGTGTTAATGTGGTGTGATGTTTCACTTTTGCCTGTTTTGGGTGTTTTGGGGTTCACCACCCAGCTCCCAGAAAAATCACTCAGAGAGGCTTATTCTTAGTTATGAATGCCCAGTTGTAACTTGGCTAATTTCTTGCAGCTTTTCTTAAATTATCCCAATTACTTTTTCCTTTTACTAATATTACCTATGCACTTACTCTGTGGCTGGCCGGCTGTCCCCTGATGTCCTCCTCCTCTCGCTCTCTTGCTCCCCGTCTTCCCCATTTCTCCTTCTATTTATCCTCTCTGCCTATTAGCCCCACCTAGCCTTTCTCCTGCCTCTCGATTGGCCGTTCAGCTCTTTATTAGGACCATCAGGTGTGTTAGACAGTCAAAGAATTACAGCTTCATAGAGTTAAACAAATATAGCAAAAACAAAGGCAACACATCTTCACATCATTAAACAAGTATTCCACAACATAAATAAAAGTAATACACCTTAAAATAATATTCCCCAACACATTAAACCAGTTACTAATAGACATGATGGCTGGTGTATAAATGTTACAACCTAGGAAGTAGGGGCCAGTGAGAGGCTTGCTTGATGAATAAACGGGGTGACCTGAGTTGGACCCAGGGGCCTCACGGTGGATCAGCTCCTGGGAGTTGTTCTCTGACTTCTACACACATGCTGAGGCATGGAATATCTCCTCCCCATACAAAATGAAAAAACATTAAACAATCAAACAAAAACCCTGGGAGGCTGGAGAGATGGCTCTTGCCAAAGACCTGGCTTCGCTTTGTTCCCAGTGCACACATGGTCCTCAACCATCTGTAACTCCAGCTCCTGAGCTCTGACACCTCTTAGGGAACCACGTATACGGTGCACAGATATGCATGCATGCAGGCAAAACACTATAACATAAAAATAATTAACAAAAATTTGAAAACTAGGAAGCAGTGGAGATGACAACTGTGAAAAGACATTTTCCTCTGTAATGAGGAAACCCTGATTACAGGTTTGTTCATAGGTATAACTGCAGGTGAGTGTTAAGAAGGAAAAAGAATTACATTTTGTACACATTGGACTTGTTGACTTAAGAGTTCAGAAAGAATTGTGTTTTGGGATAGTGGCGTACACAGGTAATTTAAGGTAAAGTATAGCGGAGTGGAAGATGCACATTTGCCTCTCAAACGCTTTCTCTTTGGGCGACAATTAGGTTCTGCTTCGAAGGGCCTCTCTCGTTCTGATCCATTTTGAAGTGATTTGAATTTTGAAGGTGAGGAAAAGGCTTGATTTTTATTTTATTTTTTCCCCTTGTCGCTGGGAATGGAGCGCAAAGCGTTAACGGGAGTGGATCCCCTCTGAATTCCATTCATCCTTGGTCTTTGTTGTGGGAATTGACCAGGCCTTGCACAGGGTAGACAAACACACATGCACATAACACACAAGATAATCTTACATTTTTTGGTTACAAAATAGATGTAGCTTTTAGAAAAGTTTATTGGTACTTGATTAAAGTACTGAATTAAGAATCAAACTGAGGGATGGTGAAGTGGATCGGAACATGAAGATACTTGTCACCAAGTTCTTGACCTGAGTTCAATCCCCACGACTCCCAAAAGTTGTCTTCAAACTTCCACATTTGTCTTAAGGCCTGTGTACCCACACACACATAAAGAGAAGGAAGGAAGGGAGGGAGGGAGGAAGGAGAAAATCACCTTGGGAAAACTTTAGCTTTTATTAAAAAGTAAGCCAGCTTCATATCCTCCCTCTTTGGAAAGAAGACCCAGAGGAGTGGCTGCCCTGCCCTGAGGGCCATATTGCAGTGAGTCACAGCCTGGCTTGTTGGAGCGCTTGACGCTGCACTTGTGGGGCTGGAGAGATGGCTCAGGGTTAAGAGCTGCTCTTAGAGGGCTGGGTTCTATTCCCAGCATCTACATGGCTGCTCACTGTGGTCTACAACTGCAGTTCCTGGGCTCTGAAGCCCTTTTCCAGCCTCCTTGGGCACTGGGCACACATGAAGTGCACAGAAATAGATGCAGCCAAAACACCCGTACACACAACGGCTGCATTTGGTTTAGCAGACACTTAAAAAAATCATGAACTGGATACAGTTTTCTACCGTATATTCAACACTATAAGGATTGTACAGAGAGACAAAATATAAATATTTAAAAAGTTTCAGAGAATGCATTCTACTTTTTTTTAATATAAAGAACTAGATTATGTTAGTTATTTTTAAAGGCTTACAACCACCTAGTCCCACCTAGTCCATTTCCTTTCTCCTTATGGGAATACCAATTTTGAGAATTTAGATTCCTGTTTAGATGACACACAGGCAGACTCTAAGTAATTGAGCCCTCTCTGGAACCAGATCAAGGTCATGTGGTCAGATCTATGTGGTATAAACCTCTGGAACTAGTAGTTTCCAGGCTTCTTTTGGGTTCAACTCTAGTTGTAATAAGTGTAAACACTTATGTCATGTGAACAGCACAGTAAATGTTAGAGTTAATCAAAGTAAAACTCTGTAATTCCTTGATATTTAAGCACTAGGATTGTTGGAACAAGATCTAGACAATGAAAGCAGAAGAAAACAAAACAAAAGGCTGCCCCAAGCACAACAGCAGGGGCAGCGAGCGCCTTGCTTGGGGTTTATCTTTTCCCCCTTTGCTCTGTATGCCAAGCTAGCTCACGTAGACCACGTAGCCCATGCCATCCTTGAATGTTGGGCAATCCTCCAGCCTGAACCTCCCAAGCTTTGAGACAACACGCCCAGCCCCGGTCTGTTTAAATCGGGGTGTTAACGTGACAAAGATGCCCGACAGCAGGACTCCTGCACCATCCACTCTGAGACACTAGGGCAGGCACGTGCGTTCCAGCCCAGTGTGCCCTTATTTTCTGCAAACTTCAGGCTGACTGGTGCAGAACGGGATTTGTTCCACAGTGAGGTGGTGATGATTGCATGACGTCAGAAATGACCCCACCCTCGTTCTGGGCTCCTAAGGCCTGCTGAGGTGACCAGGGACAACTTCTGGCTGTGCCATTCTGTGTGACACATTGGTGTGGTGGTGACCCTCGTGCCAGGCTGTGCCAGTCTGTGTGACACACTGGTGTGGTGGTGACCCTCGTGCTAGGCTGTGAATTCTGGTGGTGAGTATCTGAAATATAATGTGGTTCAGAAGCTTTGGACTCCCCTGCAGTGTTAGATGGAACCCATGCCCATGCTGAGCAAGCACGCTACCACTGAACACCTGAGCCCCAGGAGACTATAGGGTTCTGCTGTGTTTGATCCACATCGTATTACGACAGTGACAGATGCCCATCATAATACAGATGTAATGGAGAAGAAATATAGAAGATACATCATCCCACTTGCCTTACCGCAAGTAATTACAGTTTTAAAACCTTATATTCATATATTAGTGTGTGTGTGCATGCGTGTATGCATGTGTGCATGTGTGTGTGTGTGTGTGTGTGTGTGTGGTCAGAGGACAACCTTGCCTTCCACCATGTGGGTTCTGGGGGTGGAACCTGGGTGATCAGGCATGGTTACAACCATCTCTACCCACTGAGCCACTTCCCAGGCTACTGTAAATTATGTCACCTCACCTACATGTTTGTAGGAAGGAAAGGTGGTACAGAGGCACCTGCCAACCTTACTCTTGTCCTCTTCAGAAAGCCCCTGGTTCATGCGCCAAGCAGCGGCTCACATGTGGTCCTAGGGAAAGAGGCTTCCAAGCTCAGTTGTTCTTTTAGACCTAAAGTTCAATTGTCTTGTTCTTGGTGCCCTCCTGTATGTATGTATGCATGTATGCATGCATGCATGCATGCATGTATGTATGTATGTATGTATATATTCTATGTGTCTTTTACATCATGCCTCTTGATCCCATTCATTTCCCCATCCCTTCGCACCCTCCTTCCTCCCCTGCACACCCCCAAATGAAACAAAATTTAAGAAAAAAATAAAGGGAAAAACTTAAAAATTTTATCATAGAAGCTGCAGTGTGACACAGTGAGTCACACCATGAACTTCTTTGTCCGTGTATCTTTACTTGTGAGTGTTCATGGCAAAGAGTCATTGGTCTGGTTCAAAGTCTCTGATTTCTGCTACCCTATCAGTGCTGGGCCCTCGCTAGGGCTCCGCCTGGGTGTCCTGTTGTTGCCCTGTGTTGTGGAGATCCTGCTGCTTTGGGTCTGTAGGCCAGGCCCCTTCGTGTGCTCCAGCAGATCATGGATGAGGTGGTTGATGGTGTGAGCCAATCATAACCTTGGGTTTGGGCCTGGGCAGCTGTAGGATTGGTCCACCAGATGGGAAATGAGGACAGCTTTCCCATGTTTACAACTTTGGGACTAGCTCACACACACCGGTGCTAACAGGGTTGGCTCTCCCACTCTTACAACCACAGGGCCAGCTCTCTTACCTGCCCCAGATGATGACGGGCCGGGGGGGCATCAATCCTCCCCCGCCCATGCCTCCACAAGACAGATGAAAAGTGGGGAGAGTTCTCCCATGCTCACGACTTCACCCAACAGAGCCAACCCTCTCAGCACAGGTGTATGTGAGCCAGCCCCGAAGTTGTGCGCTTGGGAGAGCTGTCCTCATTTCTCATCTCTTTTGTGATGGCGTGGGCAGAGGAATCAGGCCCTCCCCCAGCCCATCAACACCCGAAGTACCCTTCTTTTAAAGTAGTTATTTTGGTCTTAAGTGTGTGTCAGACCTTTTGAGGAAACAGCACCTGCCATCAGCAATTGGGAATGCAGACATACAGGCGGTTCAGGAGAAGGTACTGGACTCTAGACCTAAGGACTCAGTCCCTTCCTAGAACTAATTTAATCAGAGCAGGTTGAAGGAACGGAACGGGCCTATAGATGCAGCAGAGAAGGTGCAAGTGCTTTGGGTGGGATTTCAGGTGGCTGTCACAGCGCAGGGGCATTGCCAGAGGTCACCTACTTGATGGCCATTCCATTATGAATGTGCTCAGTCTTGGCAAAGACTCCGAAAGGCCAGATCTTAGAAGGGGTCTGGAAGGCTGGAATGCAGAGATCGAGAGGGTGTTTGTTACAAAGCCAACTGGGCAGAGGATGGTGGGAACCATGGGAATGCAGCTGTGCCTTGGACCCTGGGAGTGGGAAAAGGAAACCACCTGGATAAATGCGGAGTCTGCGTCACGGAGAGCAGGTTTGGGTCATGGTCAGGAGGATTTTGCTTTGGATTTATGATTAAATAACTTGGACAGGGTTGAGCGAGGTGGCACACACCTGCAATCCTAGTACCGTGGAACTGGGCTTTAAAGCCACCCTAAACTACATAGCAGGTTTTGAGGCCAGCCTGGGCTCCAGGAGACCCTTTCTGAAGAATATCAGACGGGCTGGGAAGGAAGTTCCGTTGGTAGACTGCTTGGCTAGCATGCCCAAAGTCCTGGGTTCAGTCTCCAGCATGGCATATGCCAGGTGAAGTGGTGCACATCTCAAATCTCAGTACTCAAGAGGTAGAGACAGCGGGATCAGAAGTTCAGACTCATCCTTGACCACACAGCAAGTTTACGGAATGCCGCCTGGGCTCCTTGAGACCCTGGCCCGCCTCCTAAAATGGGTAACATTTTCTCCTGAAGGTTAAGGTGTCCAGGCAGGATGTTGACAAGAACAGAAAGCATCTGTGGTTCTCAGCAGGGGAGTAAAGTGGACGGAAAAGGAAATGACAACCGGCTCTGTCCATCTTTGTGTGAGATGTGGTCTAACAGTACCAGGTCCACAGACTGAAGTTGCTTTGCCGCTCTGAGCTAAATGATTGGGAGAAGTATACCTGCTCTTTCTTCATCAGACAGGATGCTCTAGGATGCTCTGACAGATCTCTCAACAAGTGATAAAGAACAGCAGAATCTCAGTGCAGTGCAAGCCGTCAGCGCTGTACACACAATCATCATGATATCTCTGCCCCCTTCAGTATGTGTGTGTGTGTTCCTTACATCCTACCTAGCTGTTCAACAACATGATATTGATTATCCAAGATGTGCACAAAAATCATCACTATAGGATGCTCGTAAGTAGCTTGGTAGACTAGCAGAGAAGCGAGGGAAAAGCAGACTTTATTCCTAGCTTACGTAACTCTTATTTTTATATCCCTGCTTTCAGCCAGCCATGTAAAAAATGTTTCCATTAGTCACCAAAAGGGAAGTAGGATTTGTGTGTTTGTGTAACCATGAACAAAAATATTATACTTTAAATATTTTAGTCTTAAATTGACTTATTCACTGATGCGTTCAGTACAATTTGTTATTGTTCAAGACAGCAGAACATCTAATAAGTGCTAGCGAGGAAAAATGTGGAGTTTGGGGTCACTTGGGGTTCAGCTTGCTGCTGTTTATGGTGTGAAATGACATGCATTTGAAGACCACTAGAATTCCTGTTAGGAGAAGTTACTTACCGCCTGGAACCTGAATTTCCATCAACGCAACAATTCATCAGTGGCTGGAGAGATGCCTTGGGTAAGGTGCTGAGCCAGCATGAGGACCTGAGCTCCCATCTCCAGCCCCACGTAAAAAGGCTGCACATAGTAGCAGGTAAGTGTAGTTCCAGCTTCATGCTGGGGAGGACGGAGACTAGCGGGTCCAGCCAGCAGCCTAGCTGAGATTGAGGCCAGGTGTAGTGAGAGGCCCAGTCTCAATATGGTGGAGCACAATTGGGGAAGGCATCCTGATTTGTCTCTGGCCTCTGTACTTGCTTGCATGGGTCAGTTCTCTCTCCTCTCTCTCTCTCTCTCTCTCTCTCTCTCTCTCTCTCTCTCTCTCTCTCTCTGTGTGTGTGTGTGTGTGTGTGTGTGTGCACGTGCAGGTGCCTGAGGAGGTCAGAGGTGTCAAATCCCCAGAGCTATAACTGTAGTCAGTTGTGAGTTGCGTGGGGTGGGTGCTCAGAATCACAGTGCAGTCCTCCTGAAGAGCAGCCAGTGCTCTTAACTAAGGAGTTACTCTCTGGCCCTTATCATTATCATTATTATTATGGGATACACTCTCTTGTACCCCAGGCTGGCCTCAAACTCTAGTCAGCTTTTCTGTTTCAGCCTTCCAAATGCCAGGATCATCAAGCACCCCTTCAAAAGTGCCGGGATCGCCACGCCACCCCTTCAAAAGTGCCGGGATTGCCACACCATCCTGTATGATTCTTCTTGTAATGGTATTTGTTCTACTTTTTCCTAACCGACTTTGGAGAGGGAAGGAAGGTGTCCGTGACGCTCCTGCCTCAGCCTCCTGACTTCTGCGCTTACTGCCCTGTATCATACAGGCTGCGCTCTCAGTTCTCAGGGGTTGGTAGCGGCAGGGTGGGCAGCAGCGGGAAACGCAGTATGTCTTTCAAGCTGAAGTTCTCTTTCTTCTTTTACTTGATTTGCAAACATTTAAATTTGGGATGAATAGTCTGTGCACATTTACTTTATCTGATTTTTCTTTGGGTTTGGTGGTGCAATTTCACTGCCTTCTTGGGAGGTTGAGTCAGGGGAGATGGCAAGTTCAAGGCCTTCCTGGACACTGAGACTCTATTTTGAAAATTTAAAAAGTGTGCTAGTAGGACCAAGAAAGCCTGACAACCTGACTTAGATCCCTAAACCAATGTAATGGTGGGAGAAGAGACATGACCTCATAGAGTCGTCCCCTGACCATCACATATGTGCCTTGGAATGTGTACCCACACATATTACATATGCACAAGCAAATATACCCACTAATAACGAAGTCTTTTAAAACTGTAACATAGCTGGCAGGGTGGGCTGGGATACAGCTCAGCTGTAGAGAACTTGGCCAGCCATTCACCAAGCTCTGTATTCAACACTCAGTACTGTAAACAGAGACTCTGCTTTTGCTTCCCGGCCGTCCAGACCAGAGTAACCACACAGAAACTTTATTAATTACGACACTGCTTAACCAAGGGCTTAGGCGTATTCTCACCTAGCTCTTACATCTTAAATGAACCAATTTCTATTAATCTATATGTCACCGTGAGACTGTGGCCTACCGGAAAGATTCTGGCGTCCTTCTTCTTCGGCAGCTACATGGCATCTCCTTGACTTCAACTACTCTCTCTATATCTCTGTTCAGATTTTCTGTCTGGCTTTACTATGCTAAGTCATTTGCTAAAGCAGCTTCTTTATTAACCAATGGAAATAAATATATTCATAGCATACATAGGGAAATCCCACATCATAGTACTGTAAAAAATATCTTAATTTTATACCAAACATATAGCATATATTTTTGTCATTATTTTTCCCAGTAGATAGCAAGTAGGCAGAGTTTTCTTTTTTAATATTCAGCTAGTGATGGGTTATATGTTGACGTTTTAGATGATAAAGCTTGTAATTTAATAAATATAACTGAAGAGAATGTCTTATTTTTATAATCTGTATTTGCACACGTGACTGCTGCAAAAAGAGCCTTGGTCTCTGGAAGCAGAGCACCCTGCATTCTTCAGGAAGATAACCCTTCCCGGTAGCCTGATCGATAAAAACACAGAGACAGAAACTGGGGTTCAGCCTGAAGGTCAGAAAAGGAAAACAGCCAGCCACTGGCTCTTACCTCATTTCAAAATGGCGATCCTGCCTCCAGGAATCTCAGAATGAGACTGCCTGAGAGCTGTCTCCTCCAGTCTTATATTCCTCTCTAGGGCTGGGATTAAAAGTGTGCACCACTACCGCCTGGTTTTTATGGCAAACTAATGTGGCTACTGGGATTAAAGGTGTGTGTCACCACTTCCTGGTCTGTAAGACTGATCAGTGTGGCTGTTTTACTCTCTGAACTTCAGGCAAGCTTTATTAAAATACAAATTAAATACACTACACTTTCCAAAGGAAGGAGTGGAGCAGTTTTGCCCCCAGGGTCCTTGGCTGGGACCCGCACCAGGACTGACACTTGACGTTGGACTGTAGCTATGAGTGAGTGCTGCCTTGCAAGCATCCAGGATTAAGAACTGCTGTACCCATGCTTCTGCCACTACAGGGCCTGCTGGTGTCCTGTGCACAGAAGCTTCCAGCAAACTCTGGAACCCTGGGTGACTCCAGGCTATCTTTGCAGAGGTGAGCAGTGCACGCAGAGACGCTGGCTGCACCGTCAGAGGTGAGCAGCTGCACGCAGAGACGCTGGCTGCATTGTCAGAGGTGAGCAGTGCATGCAGAGACGCTGGCTGCATTGTCAGAGGTGAGCAGCCGCATGCAGAGACGCTGGCTGCACCGTCAGAGGTGAGCAGCCGCATGCAGAGACGCTGGCTGCACCGTCAGAGGTGAGCAGCCGCATGCAGTGACAAAGGCTGTACTACCATGGTGAGAAGCCGCATGCAGTGACGCTGACTGCACTGTCATAGGTAAGCAGCTGCATGCAGTAACACTGGCTGCACCGTCAGGTGAGCAGTTGCATGCAGTGACACTGGCTGCACTATCAGAGGCGAGCAGCCGCCTGCAGAGACGCTGGCTGCGCTGTCAGCTGCTGGAGTCACAACAGAACTTTTTTCCTTTTGAGACGGTCTCACTCAACTCCAGGCTGACCTTGAGCTAACAGGCCTCTGCCTCAACCTCTGAAGCGCAGGGATTACAGGTGTGTGCCCCACACCCAGCCTGCAGTGGGCTTTTGGACCCTCCTGATCACCCATCTTCTAGAGCCCCCCTTCATGATCACAGTCTGCCCAGAATGCCAACTTTCCCCTCTCTCTCCACAAGGATTTCAGGCCTGTTTATGGGCTGTTAATTCTCTGGATGAGGTGCCTCTCCTGGGAGGGCCACCGCACTCGATGGCAGTACAAACAGGCTTTTATTGACCAATCTCCACGCTCTCCAGCCATCTACCCTCACTCCCCATTAGAGGCACCATCTGTTTGCCCTGACAGCGTAATGAATTGAGGGCTCACAAATGGAGGTGACATTTAAATTAGATCCAAATCGCAGTAATGGTGTCCTTTGCCAGAGATGAATGAGCAATCACTTTTAGAGTGCTAGGAGAAGAGTGGATTATGCAAACAGATACTTCACCCAAATTGGTGGCCCTGAGTGACTCTCCCTGATGCCTTTGGTAGAGAGAGGAACCCGCTGCCCAGAGAAGACGGGAAAGCGAGGTTTTCTGCCTGATCAGAGCAGTCACACTCCAGGTCCTTCTACCCTGCTTCGTGGTGACCAGAAGAGGGTTTTAAGGGTTTGGGGGCATGGAAACAACAGAAAATTCAAATGAGCTTAGTAACCTTAGCCTGCCGCCTTGCAAGGTCTGGCTGATGAGAGGGAGATCCCAAGGACGGGGGTAGTGTGCTCTGCAACTCCTGGTTCCTCCGGAAACGGGGCTGTTGTTTAGAGACAGCCCACCAGCGCTAAGATGCCGACCAACAACAGTGTTCCCTGGGTTCCTTGGGTTCCGCCGCCGTCAAAACTGGGCTCTTCGATTCAGAGGCACCCCTTTCTCTAGCGTTCTGTGTTACCTCAGGTGACTGTGAGCCTTCTCTTTGTATCCCATGTGACCCCAGTTTCCCAGGGTCTCACAGCCATATAGGGGAAGAGTCAGAGAGGCCCGGGCTGACAAATCCTGCCCCTCAAAACCCTCAGGGCAGGATCTGACCAATGGGAGTTGGGGTTTGTGTCTTTTGTCCCTCCTCCTCAGGCCTGGGAAGGGGACTCGGAGCTGTGAGGTTGGAAGCAGCTCCACAACTCCTGGTTCCCACCCATCAGTCACTGCTGGTCACCAGCCTCTGCTTGGGCACTCTTCTCCACAGAAAGAGGCCCCAGGACTCCCCTTCAGGACCTATGGCAGCCATTGGCCAACCGTGGGCTGTGAGGGAAAGGTGAATTGCTCACTAGTCTCCGTGTATCTCTGTATCTTCCCCATAAAAGGAAATATTTGCTGGAAAGAATATAGATAAAGTAAGCAGGGACAGAAAAGCACCCCCGCAATAAACTCTAGTCCCAGTGAGGTGGGTCAGAGGATACTGCCATTATATTTGAATTTCAGATAAAGAATGTCAGGCCAAGTGATCCTAAGGACCTTCCTCTCCTGTCACTGCCTCCTCCCCATCCCCCTCCTAGTTCTCCCTTTCTTTTTGAGGCAAGGTATTGCTCTGTAGCCCAGGCTAGCCTCAAACTCACGATCCTCATACCTCAGCCACCCAAATGCTGGGGTTACAGGTGTGTGCTACCACTCCCAGCAAAGGAATTGTTTCTGAGACCTCCCGTTCTCATCAATCTAGAAAATGGGTTACGCAGGTGTCCTGGAGGCGGAGATACAGAGAGGTGGGCAAATTCCACAAGCTAACTTGACATTTGATCTCTACGTCGGGACAAAGACCGATGATGCCTGGGCCACCTGAGTGGTTCCTGGAAGTCTCTTATCAGGGGTACAGTGTGTGGGGAATATCAGCTGCTCTTGGTAACCCTGAAGATGAATTCTGTTATGAAGCACAATTCACGCATGGTTAGTGGCACTCGTGCAGTAAAGAGGAGGGTAACATGATGACGGCGCAGAGTCTGTAATGCTGGGACACAGGGTCTTCAGTACGGTCGTCATGGTTACTGACGGCCAGCCAAGGATGGGATGCTCCTGGAGGGGGGCAGCTAGAGCATCAGAGGTGGCTCAGGGCAGGTCTCCAGGAATGGGAGGGGCTTGAGAGGTGGTTAGAGCAATGGGTGAGCTTCAATGGGTGAGCTTTGGGCGGAGAGAAGGGGAGACAGAGAGCCAGTGTTGGGGGGGCACAGAAGCCAGGGGAAGTAGGGTACACATTCGTCCGTGTGTAGTGGCCAGGCGGTGCCAGCACTGGACTTTGGAGGAATCAAAGCACAAGGAAATTCATGCTCATGGGTGTGTCCGCTCACTGGGTGCAAATAGATGTACTTCAGGCAATAGCTCCCGTTGATCTCATGACTAAGGTAATTACTATGAGTCCTAAGAAATCCTCTTCCCAAGGAACTCAGGGGAGAGGTCAGCCATTATGGGTGTTATGGGCTGGGCCAGTGTGAGTGGGCATGGTCACCTATGCCCAACTTGGAGGCCAAGCGAGAGCTTGTGCTGCTGGGCCTCGTTCCACTGCCTTTCAGCCTCCTCTCAGTCTCTAGGGTTGGAGTGACTTTTACATCAGGGGGTCTGAAGACCAGGGAAGCTCAGCACTGTGACCAGGAGAAAGGCCTCTGACCTCCAACTTCCACACCTAGCCCACGGCTTTACCCTTTTCATTTCTTCATCTTGGTAACTGGGAGGCAGAAGGGACACAGAACAGAACACGGGAAACCAATGGTGTCCCGCTCCACGGCAGAGAGCCCTGGGGACCAGTGGAGGCGGGAGAAGTTGAGGGTAGGGTTTGTCCTCGATGCCCGTGTTCTTGGGGGGAAAGCCAGCCTCCGCTATCCTGTCTCAGGTCTCAGTTCTGGGCCAGGGATGTGGTCCCATGGCAGAGAGCTTGCTTAGTATGCCCAAGGCCTGGAGTTTGCTCACAACCCTAAAGGTTAAGCAAAGCAAGACTAGGGCTTTGAACTCGCAGACGCCGTGGCTCGTTTAAAGGGGACTAGCCTTCTGCGAACAAATACCAGAACTTGCTTTTAAATTTGGAATGCCAGCATCTGTTTCCAAATACCCTATGGGCATTTAGTAATTTACTGCAGGGTCCACATTTCTCTCCTCTATGAATATAATGAGGTCTTGTCTTTCCTGCCAAAAGTCTCAGGGGCTCCACTGTTTGACTATGTGGCCATTATAGTCATGCTGTGTTTTTATTAAAGGATGTGTGGCCCTTCATGGTAAAGAATCGAGGTGCAGAGCTCTGGTCCCTGACTAATGAGCAAGACCTGCCTGCCTGCCTTCTGCAGTGCAGCCCTTAAAAGTGACAAAAATCTCATTTTAACATCCTCCCTGCCTTCCCTTCAAACCGTAGTATACAAGATGTGAAGCAGCAGCGCCCCTAAGGGGAGCAGAGCTGTACTGCAGGACGTGACAGCTGGCCCACCTGGTAGGTTGCTGTAAGGCTGGCTTTTGCGTCCTGCTCTTGGCTCTTAGCGATGCTGTGACTAACTTCTGTCTGGGTCAGCTTTCTTCTAGGAGAAGCCCTTGCTGCTTATGGAGAGCATCAGAAATCAAACCTTCGATGTGTTTCTTGGGCTGTCTGGACTTTTTTACACTCCCCTCTGCAGACTTTTCAAAAATCTGTTCTCCCTGGGCCAGACAGGCATTCGATGGATGCTTCTACCGGGTGAGCAAGGGAACATCAGCGTCTCCTAATCAGGTAACTTTGAGAGTTTTGTTTCTCGTTCTGCTTAATCTCAGGTTAATGTACCCAAACTGCTCAAAATCTGTGGTTTTTCTGAAATGACTCTGAAAGTATGGACTGTAATGTTTGGAAATGTTTTAGCCATGAAAGAAAGAGAATCATCCTCTAATGCCTAAGAAAATAAACCCATTAGTATTGTGTCTTTGACTGTATAGAGAAGGGGCTTTGCATGTTTGATGTTTGATGTATTTATCATGGGGGACATATTTGGTCCAATAGAATGACAGCTTCTAACTAAGAATGGAAATATCTAAACAATTCAGACTTACAGCTTAAAAATTGAAAACAATTTTTTAATATAATATATTTATACAATATATTCTAATTGTGGCTTCCCTCTCCCAACTCCTCCCAGATCCTGCTCATGTCTTAACCCACTCAAATCCACAGCCTTTCTCTCTCTCTCTCTCTCTCTCTCTCTCTCTCTCTCTCTCTCTTTTTCTCCCTCTCTCTCATCATAATTCAAACAGGCATCAAAATAATGATAAGAAGAGTAAGGAAAAGGAAGGAAACAGTACAAAACAAACACAGAAAAAGAGCCAGAGGAAAAGCACAAGAAACATATAGAGACACACACATTTGCATACACAGAAGTCCAATAAAAACACAAAACCAGAAACCATTAGACACACACACACACACACGATTTGCGAGATTAAAAATAAAGAAGACAAAGAATCCCCAAAATGTTATTAAGCTCATTTCGTGTTTCCCGTTTTGTTGGGCCAGGGCCTGCCTTCAAGAGTGGTTTGTGTATTCACAGTGAGACTCATTGTAGAAAGCTATTTTTTCTTTTCTTTTTAAATATTTTTATTGTTTTTATTGAGCTATATATCTTTCTCTGCTTCTCTCCTTTTCTCTCCCCTCCCCTTTAACCGTCCTCCAGGGTCCCCATGCTCCCAATTTACTCAGGAGATCTTGTCTTTTTCTACTTCCCATGTAGATTAGATCCATGTGTGTCTCTCTTAGTGTCCTCATTGTTGTCTAGGTTCTCTGGGATTGTGGCTTGTGGGCTGGTTTTCTTTGCTTTATGTTTAAAAACCACTTATGAGTGAGTACATGTGACATTTGTCTTTCTGGTCCGGGTTACTGTTGTTGGAGAAACTGCTTGTTCATTCCTGGCTTCTCAGACCCAAAATATTCACACAGAAACTGTATTATTTGCAATGCTGTTTGGCCAATAGCTTAAGCATATTTCTGGCTAACTCATATTCTTAAATTAGCCCATTTCTATTAGTTTATATTTTACCAGCAAGCTTCCTGCTGACAACTCACATCTTTTCTCTCTGGTGGTTACACGGCGTCTCTAAACTCCGCCTTCCTTTTCCCAGCATTCAGTTTAGTTTTCTGCCTAGCTCTACTCTTTTGCCCTATCACAGGCCAAGACAGCTTCTTTATTAACCAATGGGATTCACAGCACAGAGGGGAATCCCACATCACCTCCCCTTTTCTGTTTAAATAAAAAGGAAGGTTTTAACTTTAACACAGAAGAATTACATATAACAAAACGGGTATCAAGCAAGAATTACAGTTATAATATTTATATATTTTATCATAACTAAGGAAAACTATAACTATTTATTCTTCAACTCCATCAAGAACTACATTGACTAGGTGTGGGGAGAGTGGCTGACCTTGTCTTGTTCCTGACTTTAGTGGAAACACTTTTGAGTTTCTCTCCATTTAGGTGCATGTTGGCATGGGCTGGCTGCATATGAGCTTTATTGTGTAGAGGTGTGTCCCTTTATCCCTCCTCTCTCCAGGACTTTTATCATGAAGGGGTGTTGGAGAGTGAAGACTGCCTACCTGATTCCCTGGCCCCATGGTCAGCCGGTTTTCAGGAGGGGGAAGAGGGAGGGAGGGAGGGAGGGAGGGAGGGAGGGAGGGAGAGAGGGAGATAGAGAGAGAGAGACACTCAGGTGTTGACAGAGACCTAGACAACTTTTCTCAGCAGGTAAGTGCCTGGAGACTTTTGTTGTACGCTCAACCTATTGGATGCATGAAAGAAGTGTATTTTTTAGGATAGAGCATTACAGAAAATGAAGAGAGGCACTTAAACAGAAACAGCCCAGCCTGTGATGTACCCAGCAGCACTGTGACCATCCTAACCACCTACTGCTTGCCTGGACACTGGCACATTCCTTCTCTGTGCTGACAGCCCCTAATCAAGTGCCCAGGTCCACCAGATCCTCTCTTCTTCTCCCTGCCCATTCTGGCCTGAGTGCTCTCTTAAGGAGCAGGACTGGGTGAAGGAATGTGATTTAAAGAAAAAAAAATCTTGCTGTGCACGTGGCTTTTGTAATTAACCAGTTTTTCAGCGCTGGAAAAGCAGGGGGCACGCCGTCTAATCGACCATTGGTGTGTTCGGCAGTGGGGTTCCTTTGGAGGGCCATCCTGCTTACCTCCTGGAGAGCCCAGGGCGACCCCTACTGGCAGGAAGATGATACTACAGTCAGGAGACGACCCCAGGAATACTGAGGTCTAAAAAGACTCCTTTAATGGGACTGTTCCCCAACACGTGTATAAACTACGAACGACACACCACTTCACTTCCAAACCCAGAGCCCCTGTGAGAGACAACCAAACTGGTACTCAGGCCTCCTCTGCCCAGCAATCTCCACTCGAAGAGCTATTTAGGTGCACTATGCATCTGTGTTCACACACCTGCTTGTCTATGTGTGCACTGCAATCATACAGGTGCCCAAGGAAACCAGAAGAGGGCATCAGACCCCATGGGCTGGGATTACAGGGCCTGGTGAGCTCTTCCAGGTAGGTGTTGGGAATTAAACCCAGGTCCTCTTCAAGAGCAGTGAGCTCTCCTAACTGCTGAGCTGTCTTTCCAGATCCCAAGAGGTTTTTTATTGGTCACCTTTCTTATTATCAACTAGTCATGTAAGTTCAGGGTTCCTATGTGTTATGGGAATTCGGTTCAGTAGCCAATTGTATGGGGAGGCTTGTGTAGTCAGAGGCTGCTCATTCGTTTCCCAACTGCCCAGACTCAAAATAACCATACAGAAACTCTATTAATTAAAACACTGCTTGGCCTATTAGCTTAGGCTTCTTATTAACTAACTCTTACATCTTAAATTAACCCATTTCTATTATTCTGTGTTGTATCCGGTAAGGTTGTAGCTTACCGGATAAACTTCCAACAACTGTCTCCCTGGGCAGCTATGTAGTGTCTCCCTGACTCCACCTTATTTCTCCCAGCATTCAGTTTAGTTTTACTGCCTAGCTCTATTCTACCCTTCCATAGGACGAAGCAGATTCTTTATTAACCAATGTAATAAAACATAGTCACAGCCTACAGAGGGAAATTCCACATCAGAACCTAGTTTATCGGGACTACCAGAGTCTAAACTTTGATCCTAAAATTTTGGTAAAATCTGAATTATTCAGCTGGGCAGTGGTGGTGCATGCTTGTAATCCCAGCATTTGGGAGGCAGAGGCAGGCATATCTCTGTGAGTTTGAGGCATCCTGGTCTACAAGAGCTAGTTACAGGATAGCTAGGAATGTTTTTTTGAGACAGGGTTTCTCTGTGTAGCTTTAGAGCCTGTCCTAGAACTCGCTCTGCAGACCAGGCTGGCCTCGAACTCCCAGAGATCCACCTGTCTCTGAGTGCTGGGATTAAAGGCATGCACCATTGCCGCCTGGCCAGAGGAGTTTTGAAGTTACAAAACTGACAGGCTACAAACACCTGGAACTGAGAGAACAAGGCAAGCCTGGATGCACTCAGAGACCGCTGAAGGCCTGGAGTGGCTGCAGCCTGGAGAGAGGGGGGCAGTGTACCATGAGGCACCCGGGATGGACTGGTAAGACCTCTCAGAAGGTTCCCGGCACCGTATGCAGATGCTGGAGGGATCGTCTCAAGGGTAGGATGTGAAGTGGAGCCTGCTGGGTGGACTTTGACCATACAGTGAGTTCATGTCTTGACCATACAGTGAGTCCATGTCTTGCTTACCCGGTCATTTGTCGGTACCCTGTACCTTTCCCACGGGTTTCCCTCTTTCAAGTCTTTGCAGAGGGGACCCGGATGTAGTGTGTTTTAGCTTTAGCGTCGTTCCTCAAGTTCTCATGTGCTAAACTCTACAAATTTCTCCCACCCCCAAACTACTTCAGACACGATCCTCCTCCCTGCCACAGACTATGGACAGGGGGTTGTTTTGGGTTACAGAGTTCAGGTGGGACACCGAGGCAGATTGTCCTCTTTGGTAAGAGCGTAATTTAACAGAATTATTAACACCAGACAGACAGCAGCATGGTGGGGGCGCTAGTGAGCGTTGAGACTCTGGAGGCAGAGTGGGGTTTCTTACAGGTCTCAGAGGAGGGGGGGGGGCTTTCCACGTAGTAACACTGATGCCCCAGGAAGCATGGAGAGAGGGGGTCTTGCATTGCCAAGAAGGAGTGGGCAATTGCAAGAATATAGGAGCGACGAGAAGATGGGGCGCATCAAGTTAAGGGATACCCATCGTGTGTGTGTGTGTGTGTGTGTGTGTGTGTGTGTGTGTGTGTTGGGGGCGTGTGCCACCTGGCGTTCCAGACTCTGGTGACCATAGGATGTTACCGATGCACAGACAAGCTCCCAGTAGAGGGCGCCTGTTGTCTCCTCCACAGCGGCTATTGGTGCTGGAGAGATGGCTCAGCTGCTCTTCCAACCGACTTGAGTTCAGTTCCCGGCTCCTGTGTCAAGTGGCTCACAGCTCCCTGTAACTTCAGCTCCAGAGGATCGGAAGCTTTCTTTTGGCTTCTTTGGTTACCTACACACTTGCGCGAATGCATGCGTACACATAAAAATAAAAATCCTAAAAAAAGAAATAGGTTTTTCTAGGGGGTCCTTGGACTGAGCAGGAGTCTGGTCTGGATTTAAACAGAGAACTCTACATCTTCAGGAACATTTGGTTTTGGGACCTTGTTCTGGCTCCAATCTGTGGAATGTTTGACCTTGGGAGAACTGTTGTGATTGTGGGGATTCTAGGCCTGCGCACACAAGGGTGCCACTGAGCCACTGAGGGTTTGTAAGCTGAGAGCTCTCTCATCTCTGTGAAGGACCAACACAATTCCCTGTGCACTCATGAATGTGTCTCCAAGTGATAGGAAAGGACACAAACGTTAAAGAGGTGTCCCCAGACCCTTCCCCTCAGTAAAAGGAACAGTTGGGTCCTGGAGCAGTGGAGATGGCTGTTAAAGCTAATAGGTAAAACCTCCATTGTCCTGGTCACAAGACAGATAGTGTGCACTTCTGCTTTGTCAGATGGATTTTGTTACAGTAACTGTAAAACTTATATTACCTTTACCCTCTTTAACTTTCACAAAGTCCAGATGAATTGAGACAGGAGAGGAAGATGGAGCGGTAGGAAAGACCCCACGTGAAGACAGAACACTAATACACCCACGAATCAAGGGCATAGAGAAGAAGTAGGGTCTCTGCTTCTGTGATGTCGGTGCATCTCAGCCCAGTTCCTTTTCTGGAATGCAGGAATTTGGGAGTCACTGTGTGACCCACTAACCTCTTGATCCACTTGTCTCAGAATGAACCTAGGAAGCCTAGGAGGTGGCTCGGTGGTAAAGCACTCGGTGCAGTGAGAGCGGCCGTTCAGAGACCCTGAGTATATGAACATTGTGTCAGAACCCAGATGCTGCCCAGGCTACCGCCCCTGCAGCCAGCAGCCCTTCCTCTCCCAGATAACGCAGGGCAGGCTCCCAGTCTAGTGAGCAGGGTGTCAGCATCTCTCACCCGCGGAAGTGAGTTTACCTCAGAGTGGCTACTGGTGGCCACACATCCTGCCTCCAGCCCCATTTCCTGCCTTCTGCCTGGAAACCAGAGAGAATAAACCTCCCTCAGAAAGGGATAAGAAGAGACCCTTACTCTGTCCCGTGGGTCCTAAATCCTCTCTTCAGAGCTCCCACTCTATTTGCTGGCTCTCTGCCCACGGCATTGGTAACCTTCTTATTCCCCAACAATCCATTTCAGAGCCTCTCACAAACCCTCATTGAAGACCTTTCTCCTAGCATCCATGAGCGCCGGGAGGGTGTGGCAGCTGCCCGCAATCCCAAATGTATCAAGAAGTGGGTTTAAGTGAGGCTCTTCCTCGATGAAGACACTTGATATCAACCTCAGGCTTCCAAACACTCATGCATGTGCATCCACACACGTGTTTTCACACATGTTAACATACACCACACAACAACAACAATAATAACAAGAGCTTCTGCAAGCCAGGGAAACTGTTACGTAATTTATATTATATCTGCTAGCGTACAGTGTAGATGGTACACTAAACAGAAGGGCACGGAAAGGGAAGCTCCCACCTCCTCCACAGAACAGAACCTAGGGATTTTTTTCCCTGTATGTTACTCTGGATTAACAGCGAGCACATACAGGAGCCGTGACCGCCCTTAGAAATCTTTCACAACTCATACGAGCAGAACTGCCTGCTGACAGTCTTCTGAAGTTCACCCATATGGATCTGTGAATGTCAGGTTTAAATGTAACACCCATCCCTCAGCAGGGAGGCTTCTTTATCAGGGGACATGGGCTGGTACGGAAACTCAGAGCTGATCAAAATGTAGAAACTTAGTGTCTATGCGCTGCTTAGACACACATGGGACTCTGTGGCACACTCTGTCCCCAAGGCTCAGGGATCATGAGGGAGAAGGGAAAGGAAAGGGAAGACCGGCTTGAAACAGTGCATTGTGGACATGGCAGTGTTGCTGTTACCTAGATATGGAAATAACCAGGCTAGCTTAAAGATAGACAAATGTATTTTATTTATTATTGGGGAAAACTCACACCACAGGAATGGAAGATTCAGGCTCTGTGCCACTGCGGGGGGGGGGGGTGAAGCTACACAGAGAGCGCACCTTGGTAGTGCAAAGGTTTTATCTTGTGGTTCCCCAAAAGCCACGCCTAAACTAGCTTCTACCTCTTAAAGATGATTGGTTAACAAGGCTTTCCCCATCATGGCAGGATGATTGGTTAACAAGGCTTTCCCCACTATGGCCATGAGCTCACAGTGATTGCTGTTGCCTGCACCAGACCTGGGAAAGACTGAGCCAGCCAACATTCTGTCTTGGGTTGGGGGTTCTTAGGGGCACTCACCCCATAGCCGAGGTGCTATGGACAGCTGATTGCTATTGTTGGAGGCAGAGTCAGTCTTCTCTAAGGATGTGGCCCTTGGTAAGATGATGCTCCTGAGGGTATATGGGCAGCACAAACTGGACTTGGTGGGTTGTTATTTTATTCAGGTACAAAGTTGTTGGGAGTAGGTGGGAAGTAGGGATGTATCTGAGAGGGATCGGGAATAGGAGTTGGGGTGAATGAGATCAGAATATCCGCAGCACACAATGGATGCCTCTGCCCGTCGATGTTCACCCAAGCACAAGGAGCTGGCGTGGTGCAAGATTGTGCATGCAAACACTTTCAGATGCTTTGTTTATACACAGAACCCGGAAACAAATGTCTTTCAGCTGCAAATGCACAAACAAATTGGGGTATAAAGTAATCTGGTAGAATCATTGAAAAACTATTGATGTATTTATTGAAGTGAGACTTGTGCATAACAGTTGCATCCCTAGGGACACAGCCAACGCAGCAGGCTTGTGTAAGAACGTAGCAGGATGGGTCTGTTACTTCTCAACAGCTCTCAAGCATGCGCCTGGTTCTCTAACGCCCCACAGGTGGACAAGCTAACAGGTTCCCCTTTCTTGGAGCAGACGGGAAGCCCAAATCTCACAAAGCCCAAACTGTGGGAGGGGCACTCTGATCCCGGACACCCCAACCTCTGCCCAGCCTCTGTCTAAGCCAGAGCTGTAACTCTTCTTCTTAGGCTCATGTCAAACACTCAGGTTTGAGTGTGGACTTTTCACTCCCAGAAAGTGACGGTTGATTGACAGATCTTTTCAAACCTTCCTAAGGAGTATGCATCAAGCACCCTCTAGGTGGTCTATGTCACTGTGGTGGTCTGAAGGCATTGTAGTGGTCCTGCTAACGAGAGCTCTGCTGTGTACAAGGAGGCCAAAGGACATCTCTGGAGGGGTCTCCTATCCAGCAGAGGGCTTTACTGTCTCCAGGCTCTGAACCTCTCTGGCAGCCCAGCCTGTGTTTGGAAGTCTTTACTCAAGTGCTGGACAGGAACACGGGCACCTGAGAGGAGAGGACCGAGGCCCAGATCATTTAGCAGGCAAATGGCGGGGCTAAGATTTGAACTGAAATCCGGTTCTAGACCAATGCTCCCCACGGACTCTTGCAGGGCTGCTCTGGAAAGCTGGTGACATTGACAAGGCTGTCTCACAGTGGGGCTTTAGAACGCATGGAACAAAATGCATGATCACCAAGCCCTATTAAAATGGCCAGGCATGCTAGTCACATTGAAATGCATTTGTCAATATTTTGTTTTTGAGACAGATTCTCACTGTATAGCCAATGATGGCCTGGAACTCTCAATTCTCCTCCCATAGCATCCTGGGTGCTGATATTATAGGTGTTTTTCACAATGCTGGCTCAATTGTCATGACTTTAAAAGTTGCCACACACTGTATCACCTCTGTGTTATGTCTGGGGGTATATCTATGTGTTCGTGGTGAACCTGTATGTCATGTCTATGTTATGTGTGGGGAGTATCTATGTGTCCATGGTGAACCTGGTGTTCCCCAGGTCTGCTAGACAGGCAGCAGACTGGATTCCTGGAGGATCTGCCTGCCTCTCCAGCAATAGGATTACAGATGTGATCCAACTTTTTTCTTTTAATTTTTAAAATTTAATTTTTATAGCCAGGCGGTGGTGGTGCACACCTTTAATCCCAGCACTCGGGAGGCAGAGGCAGGCAGATCTCTGTGAGTTCGAGGCCAGCCTGGTCTACAAGAGCTAGTTCCAGGACAGGAACCAAAGAGCTACGGAAAAACCCTGTCTCGAAAAATCCAAAAAAAAAAATAAATAAATAAATAATTTTTATGTCTTTGAGTGTCTTGCTTGCATGTATACCTAGACCGTGTCCCTGGAACTAGAGCTACAGACAGTTGTGAGCCGCCATGAGCATGCTGGAAGTCTCAAACCTTAGTCCTCTGGAAGGGCAGCCATTGCTCTTAATCGCTGAGTCACCTAGGAGCCCTGACACCCAGGTTTTAGTGCTGGTGATATGGACTCAGGTCCTCGTGCTTGTTTAGCAAGCGCTTTGCCCACTGGGCCATCCCCAAGCCTCGTGGATGTTGATTAATGTTTTAAATTCAAGATATATCTGTAGTTCTGGAAAACAAAGATTTTTCAGGAAGTCGTGAGTGATGTCTGTTATGACAGGGATGTGAAATGCAGTATTAGTGCTGACAAAGTCAGGGGTCATATTCCAACTGACGGAGTGATGAGAAGGGATAATTCCGCTCCCATCCAAGTTTCCAGACCCCTTGCCTGCAGGTGTTGTGTGTGTGTGTGTGAACCCTAGGTTCAGACTCCCTCTGTCACCTCCACCCTGTCTCCCTTGCCTTTGGCTGCTCCCTGGCATCACTGGAAGCCTGTCAATCATGTCAATCAGCTGAGAATGAGCTCAGAGCTGGGTGCTGTTGAACAGAAAATCCCAGACACTTCCCGAGGCCTCGTGTATCCAGTGTGTGTTGGACCCAGAGCCACACAGGGAAACAACGATCCAGCTCCTCCTTCCAGAAGCTCCAGTCCTGGAAGGCAGTGTCTCTTGCACACGATGAACTTCTGAGTGAGTGCACAGGTAGGAAGCAAGAGCTTGGGGACAGAAGAGTGACCTCGTGTGTTAGGTAGAAGACATGAGTGGTGGAGCTGTGAGAAGTGTGAGAAGTGTGAGAGCTGTGAGAAGTGTGAGAGCTGTGAGAAGTGTGAGAGCTGTGAGAAGTGTGCGAAGTGTGAGAGCTGTGAGAAGTGTGAGAGCTGTGAGAGCTGTGAGAAGCTGTAAGTCCTCAAAGTCCAAATCCCGTTTCCTGTTTGTGCAGCCTGTGAGTCTGTTGTAAACTGCGACCCCGGCCTTCATGGTACAGCCTCGACTGTCCCCAACAGCGGACAGCCGTGAGATCACCCACTGGCCTTCATGGTACAGCCTCGACTGTCCCCAACAGCGGACAGCCGTGAGATCACCCACTGGCCTTCATGGTACAGCCTCGACTGTCCCCAACAGCGGACAGCCGTGAGATCACCCACTGGCCCTGAGCAGTAGCTAGGCAGTTAGCTGTGAGTGCAGCAAGGTAGCTGTGCCTGGGAGACTGTGTCTTCCGATGCTCACACAACCCCTGTGCTGAAACATCCTGGAGGCTGTAGTCAGGATGCCCTGCTACAGAAGCAGCTCAGGCGTTATCCCCGCCATGTGTACTAGAAAGGCTCTATATCCCCCAACGATGTGGTTTCACGGTGTCATTTATGCAGTGGCTTTTCTAGAGGATTATGGGAAGAAATACCCTAAAAGGGAGAGCTGTCCACCATGATTTGGGAGGGGAAAGGAGCCAGCGGGAATGCATTTCAGAGGTTGACCCTGATGTTAGAAGTCAGGGGGTATGGAGTGTGTGCTGCCTGCCTGCAATCCTAGCTCTTGGGAGGTGAACACAGAACAAGTGTTCAAGGCTACCCGTGCCACAAACATCTCAAAAACTATCTTTAAAAGTTACAGTGTGGAATCCACTGGCCGCTCCCTGCCTTGGGGAAGCTCACTCCATTCTCTCTGGAGTGTTTGCTTTGCTGTGTGAACTTTTGCCTGAAACTGCCTGTCGTTCTACTGAATTTTTCATTTGAAAAGACAAGAGGTCCCTCATAACTCACGGGCCAGGAATCCCTGAGGGGTGTCGCTAGTACTAAAACTGGGGACAGGCAGCTTCAGGGGACAGTACTTAGGCACATACGCTTGGTCACAAGATGTTTTAGGTTGAAAATCTAGTCCCATCATGCCCTTGTGCAAACCTCCTCAACCTCCACGCCCCAGTTCTTCATTCTTAGGGAGAGGTGACTAACACATCCAGGTATAAAGTTAAGTTAGTCATAATGTCACTGGGGAGGTGGACAGAAAGGGTGGGATAGGCACCCCCACCCTCTGTGTGTGTGTGTGTGTGTGTGTGTGTGAGAGAGAGAGAGAGAGAGAGAGAGAGAGAGAGAGAGAGAGAGAGAGAGAGAAGGAAGCCGCCATTATACCCAGCCAGAGCTCACCCATTTAACCAGGGAGCTCCAAAGAGCTTGGGCCCACAGTGAGAACCTGTCTCAAAAGCTAAGGTTATAAGCATACACCACCACACTTGGCTTTTCCCGTGAGTATTGGGCACCCTAACTCAGGGCCTCAAGCTTGTGTGGTAAGTACTTCACTGTCTGAGCCATCTTCCCTGCCCCAGAGACGGCAGGGTTGTGCTGAAGCTGGGTCCCTTTTTCGGGTAGAGAACAGGCTGTCTGCGTGGTGACCTAAGGCGGGGCATAGCCAAGCGTATTTTTATTTTCATGTCTCATTGGAGGACAGCATCACAGCTGTGGTTTTACCAATATTCCTCCGTAAGCTAGGGTTAGACTGTTTGGGAAAGTTCACACGGTGACACACACCATGGGTGGCCCAACAATGTGTCAGATAGCAAGCCCAAAGCGGCAGTGTCTGTTTCAGACAGTGTTAGGAGCCGAGCGGGGAGTTGTCAGGATCCTTCTGGTCTAGACAGCACTCCCTGTAGCTCTGACTGGGACACACAGATGACAGCAGGCATGGAGAATCTTGGAAAAGTCCAGAGATCACCTCGACCCTCGTTCTGGATATGCTCCCTGGCAGCGGTTCAAAACTAAGGCCTAGGAAAGTGGGGGAAGAGTCACAGCCAACTCTATAAACACAAAACAAGAAAATAATGGCACTGTGCTCTAGAGGCAGAAGAACCAGGCTGTGGGGTGAGCCGCACACCAGGGGGTGGCAAAAGCCTTCCCTGCTGTGTGGTGTGGAAGTGGGCCAGGCCCCCTCGCTCTTTTCCCTTTCCTGTTCTGTCTGTAACCTTCCTGCCAGGCCATCTGACCCCTGAAGCAGGGGGCAGCTGAAGTCAACGGGGTGGTTAAATGAGGTTTGTGCTGTGGGCTCCGAATGAACAGGTGTCCAGAGCCTTTGGATAATTCAAGAGCCCGTCAACTCCCCGACATTTTCTAGGAAAATGAGTCAGGCCTAACTGCGTCTGAGTGCTCACTCTGTCCCGCGTCCCTTTGCCAGACTTCAAGTCCACACCCAGGTCCTCTGCTCCGCTGCTGGTTGCTTGTTCCAGGCAGTGTTCCCTATCGCTCCTATTTCCTCATTCTGTCCTGCGTTTCCCGTGTGGCACGTGATCTGGCTAGAACGCGAGAGCGGCTCCTGAGACCTACTGGTGTGGAAGGGGATGGGAAGGGGTGTTTTCTCCATAGACTGGTTGAGAGGTGCCTCTCTGGCAACTTGGGAGACCGTGTTTGATGGGGTACATCCTCAGCTGGGGTGTTGGTTTGGATGTGAATTATCCCTACTGGCTCGGGTGTCATAATGCATGGTCTGCAGCTGGTGGCGCTGTTTCAGGGACCTGTGGGACCGTTAGAAGGTGGAGCCTACTGGGGTCAGGCCTCAAGGTTTGATAGCTAGGTCCTGATTCTGATCCACTCTCTGCTTCATGATTGCCACCACACTGTGACCCTTGGCTCCTGCCACTGCACCTCCCCAACACCATGATGAACTACGTCCCTTCTTAAACCCTGAGCCCAAGCTCTTTTAAGTTGCTTCTTCTTAGGTGTTTGGTTATGAATGGAAATACTACCACTCAGAAGGCAATCGACTCCCTGGACTGTGTTGGTGAGCTTGGGTTCGAGTGAAGGACTTGCCTCAATGGGTAGGGGTGAGGGGAATGGAGGAAGACTCTTGATGTTGGTCTGCAATTTCTACACACATGCTCCTACACACGAACAAAACATGCAAACACGCATGTACAGCACACAGAGGCACACTCATGCTCCTACATGTGAATAAAACATGCAAACACGCACACCAGCACGCAGAAGACACAGGAAGAAGGTAAATGTTTGGATTCAAAACTAAGGGTGCAGAAAACCAGCCGGGTGTGGTTCTGAGTAGTCAGGCCCAGATCCAAGTCCTGAAATTTGAATGAGCTCATCTCCATAATTTTCCTCCTTCTGAAAGGGAGCCGAGGGCGAAGAAGGCAAGAAGCATACACGGATCCCTTAAAGCAGTGTGCTTCCAGCCCAAGCACTGGGGATGTTAACACTACTGTTCTTCCTTTTCACCTGGGCTCTGGCCCAGGAGAGGTGGACCATTGCAGATCCAGAGGCAAATTATCTGGGCGCTATCCTTAGCCCTGACTGTAGCCATTCATTGCTCACCTGTGTCCAACCCAACCCCTTTGTGACTGTCAGGTTAATCCTTCTGAAATGTATTAACTGAATGGACCATCTGGCTAAGAATGTCAGCAGCTCATGTCTGAGACCCATAGCAGAGATGTCTCCACTGTGTACAGGACAGCAGAGATGTCTCCACTGTGTACAGGATAAAGATGTCTCCACTGTGTACAGGACAGCAGGGATGTCCTCACTGTGTACAGGACAGCAGAGATGTCTCCACTGTGTACAGGATAGAGATGTCTCCACTGTGTACAGGACAGCAGAGATGTCCCCACTGTGTACAGGACAGCAGAGATGTCCTCACTGTGTACAGGACAGCAGAGATGTCTCCACTGTGTACAGGATAGCAGGGATGTCCTCACTGTGTACAGGACAGCAGGGATGTCCTCACTGTGTACAGGACAGCAGAGATGTCCCACTGTGTACAGGATAGCAGAGATGTCCTCACTGTGTACAGGACAGCAGAGATGTCCCACTGTGTACAGGACAGCAGAGATGTCCCTCTGTGTACAGGATAGAGATGTCCTCACTGTGTACAGGACAGCAGAGATGTCCTCACTGTGTACAGGACAGCAGAGATGTCCCACTGTGTACAGGACAGCAGAGATGTCCCTCTGTGTACAGGATAGAGATGTCCTCACTGTGTACAGGACAGCAGAGATGTCCCACTGTGTACAGGACAGCAGAGATGTCCCTCTGTGTACAGGATAGAGATGTCCCACTGTGTACAGGACAGCAGAGATGTCCTCACTGTGTACAGGACAGCAGAGATGTCCCACTGTGTACAGGACAGCAGAGATGTCCCTCTGTGTACAGGATAGAGATGTCCTCACTGTGTACAGGACAGCAGAGATGTCCCACTGTGTACAGGACAGCAGAGACGTCCCGCTATAAAGATCTGGTCTACCTGGTTTCTCCACCAAAGCCTCTGAAACGTGCCTGTGCGATGACTTCCCTAGTCCCGTGGCTGTGTGTCACAGTTCATAAGCCTCTTACCACGATGGAATGTCTGGAGCAATCTGAATTCACGTTCCTGGGCCACAGCCACTCATATGTGTTGGGGAATATTATTTTCAGGTGTGTGACTTTTGTTTACACTGTATTTAACTCTGTGAAGCTGTTCCTGCACCTGTCTAAAAACCCCGATGGTCTAATAAAGAGCTGAACAGCCAATAGCGAGGCAGAAGCAAGGATGGGCAGGGCTGGCAGGCAGAGAAATGAGGAGAAGGAGGAGCAGGAGAACAAGGAGAGGGCATTGGGGCCAGCACCCAGTACACAGCAGGACACAGAGAAAGACGTGAAGTAAAGCATACAGAAATAGAGCAATATAAAACCAGAGGCAAAAGGTAGTCGGGTTAATTTAAGAAAATCTGACAAGAAACAAGCCAAGCTAAGGCCGGGCATTCACAACTAAGAGTAAGTCTCAATGTGATTTGGGATCTGGGCCCCTCAAGAAGCCAAAGAGTCCAACATCACACAACACACATGTGGCCCCTTGAGGAGGGGAAGAGCATAAAGGTGAGGGGTGTGTGCTCCAGCACAGTGTGCACGGAGCGTCCATCTCATGGCATTTATGAGCATGTGCACACGTGTGCGTCAATGACATCATCCACCTGATTTTGAGACAAAGTCTCCCACTGACCCGGGACTCGCCAGCCCCAGGAGAGGCCACCATTGTGACGGGGGTGGGGGGTCTGCATGCTGCCACTTGCTGTCAGCCTCCCCACTGTCAGGGCTCACGGCGAGTGTCACCATACTTGCCTTTTTACCTGGGTTTCAGATATCAAACTGAGGGCCTTGTGCTTGCAATGCGGGCACATTACGCACTGAACCCTCTCTCTAGTCCTGGGAGGGTGGTGGTGGTGCACACCTTTAATTCCAGCACTCGAGGGGCAGAGACAGGCCGATCTGTGTGAGATCTCTGGTCTACAGAGCGACTTCCAGGACAGGCTCCAAAGCCACACAGAGAAATCCTGTCTAGAAAAAAAAGGAAGGAAGGAAGGAAGGAAGAAAGAAAAAAGAAAGAAAGAAAGACGGAAGGAAGGAAGGAAGGAAGGAAGAAAGAAAGAAAGAAAGAAAGAAAGAAAGAAAGAAAGAAAGAAAGAAAGAGAGCATTTTGAATCAAGGACAAGAAGCTGGGAATTGTGGGAAGGGTTACGTCCCTTCCCATCAGTAGACTCCTTTCTTCCAGCAGCCCAGAGCTCCACCTGCGGCTAGTGAAGGCCAGCGAGTCACTCTGGAGCCAGCAGACATCTCAGAGATGTGAGTAAAAGCCAGTGCTCACTTGGTGCCTTTTCTGCGGGGCAGCTGTGGGGTTAGGAGCCCAGAGTGGCAAGACCCTGGAAGAAGACTAAATGATCCCTCATTCGCTCAGTGGGGACAGGCTGACTCGCCCCAGGAAGACTGGGGAAGGGAGAGAGGGTGACACAGGACGAGGCAGGTCCACCCAGGGCTCCGGTGCCGGCAGCTGGTCTGCCGAGTGCCGGCAAGCCGTGGCAGATTGCAGATCGCCCCACATGGGTTCAGTGTTGAGCATGCTGTTGGGGAGAGCTACTTGTAACCTAGTAGGGGGTCATAGCTGCACCTGAATAGTAATAGCTCATTGGCCCCAGAGCTGGGGAGGAATCAGAATAGGGATTTGGGGAGACCTGGAGAATGCAGGAGACTCATGGTGGGTTGCTAGAGCTAGGCTGTGGGAGACATGAAGGTTGGCCATAGTCAATGGTTCCCAGGTTTATGCTCTGGGATCTGCAGAAGAGAGAACCAGGGGGCTTCCTGAATGCCTCTAGCACAAAGCTCCCCCCCCCCCCAGTTTGGTCAGAGTTCCATTTTCAACTTTCTGCCTGGCTTTATGACTGGCATAAAACATCTGGTAACCATCTCGGGGTGGAGAGCACTTCCGCTCAGTGTTGCAGGAGTTGGGGCAAATACTGCCAGCTGTTCATGTGGCTGGGCTTGGTCACCACTCTGGAGGCCTGGCAGTGGATGCGGGAAGGACTCAAGGTCTAAGGTTGGTGTCTGTGTGACTAGACAGCAAAGGAGGAACTCGGGCCCATGGCTGATGCGGGAGCTGGATCTCTCTCATAGGATTCTTCGTTTCATTGATAAAAGAATTCAAGAGCAACTCAGATGGAAGTTCAAGAACAATTTTTTAAAAGAAACTCCCCAGGGCAGGAAGTTGTAAACTTCAGCAGCTGCCTGAAGGGGAAGGAAGGGTAAGGGAAAAGTCACACCAGTCACATTAAGTCAGCACAGAGGTCACATGACAGGGAGGGGAGCTTCAGAGAAAGTATAGAAGCCCCCAAAGCGCCAGAAAAACCTACATGGGTTGTGCCCAGCTTCGGAAAGAAAGAGGAGGAACAAAGACCTCAGAAAACTGGCACCTCATAAAGGTGAGCGGGTCTCATAAACGTGGGCAGACCCAGCTGAACCTCTGCGCTAGGATGGCTGTGGTAGGGAGGTGGGATTCTAGGAGAAAAAGTCTAGTGTCTCATCAAAGGACTAAACTTTTTGGCATTGCTTAAAGTACATCTGCCTTCCTAGAGATAGTTCCTCCTTCCTGAGCCTACTAGCCAGGTCATTGACCCCACCCAGCTGGAATGTTAGGTCTACACCCAGGCCAGAGATTTCTTCCTCTTGGCTAAAACCTCTGGGCCTTCACTACTGTGATGTCAGGGACAGGCAGCTCCTTTCCTCACTGTCGCAGGGACCCAGTTTCGGGGAAGGACCAGCCTTGCTGGGAAAGTGCTTGGGTGAGTTCCCTGGAAACCTGGCTGCCCATGCAGAACTGCGGACTTCCCTACCCATCTTTTCTGCACCCCAAAGCGTGGTTCATTGAAGGTGCCACAGCTGGGGAGTGACATGAAGGCCAGATGGCAGCCTCTGGCCGCATCTCAGATGGACAGGATACAGATGTGTCGAGATATTTAAACAGGGGTGGAGACAGCTGGGCCAGCAAGATAAATTGTGACAGTCAGAAGCAAAGAAGTGATCCAGTCTATAATGATCTGGAAAAGAAAAAAGAAAAAAAAAGAGAGCGGAGAGCCAACTCTGTTTTTATAGTAAAATTCCAGAGAACACGGCAGAGAGACCGCTGGCCTCAAAGTCAGCAGTTGGCAACACCACAGCCATTGTTGGTTACTGGAAGTGTGTGTGACCAGCAGACCGAAAGTCAGTATGATAAGAAACAAGTTATCTGCCTGTTCTCTAAGTAGCCACCCACAGGTCCTCCCTAATTATAAAAGAAAAAAAGCGAAAATCTTTGTGGGAACACAGAGTTCTACGGATGACCTGGCTAGCATTCTTTAAACCTATCAGGGCTAGACAAGGCAAGGCAAAGCGTAGTGCTGTCTCAGGATGGAGGGACTAAGGAAACTCAGGCAAATGCCACGAGGGAATTAAATATGGTTATTAGTCTATTTCATGTTGCTCTAACAAAACACGAGCCGCTAACACTTTATCAAGAAAGAGGCTGCGGGCTGGAGACATGGCTCAGAAGTTAAGAGCACTGACTGCTCTTCCAGAGGTCCTGAGTTCAATTCCCAGAAACCGCAAGGTGGCTCACAGTCATCTATAATGAGATCTGGTGCCCTCTTCTGGTGTGCAGGCATGCATGCAGGTAGCGTAAATTTTAAAGGAAGAGGAAGGAAGGAAGAGGTTGAGAGCCAGAGAGATAGCTCAGGGGTTAAGGATGATGCTTGCTACCAAGTTGAGTTTGACCTTTGGAACCTACATGGTGGAAGCTGAGAAACTGAGTCTTACAAGTTGTTCTCTGACCTCCACATGTGTGCTGTGACATGTGCATGCACACACGCACACACGCACACACACACACACATTTTAAATACTGGAGGTTCAAGTGTGTGGTATGGGGCCAATATCCGACCTACTCTGGTGAGAAGCCTCAAGGCAGATGGCTTTACATCACATGGCCAAGCAGGAGGAACAGCCCACACAATTGACCTCATTCCATTTAGTAGCAACCCATTCTTGAGACCTCCAACACTACCCTCCTCCAGGACCCAACTGCCTCCCTTGAGACCGTCTCTTAAGGTCCCACCCACCTCCTCTGAGCACAGCATCTTGGAGACTAAACTTCCAGAATATAAGTGTCTGGGACATGTTCAGACCATGTCCAGACTGTGGCATCTGTGAGCCAATCAATAGTATGGGTTCATGTTCATTTGCAATCATTTGATCTCTCTGTTGTGGCTCCATGGCACTAATGGGAAAAGCTAACTGACTTCTGTACAGGAATACTGGAGAGGGATGGGTGAGGAAGGAGACCAGGCCCTAGAAATTTAGGTGTTTTCTAGGAGAGAAACAGGCTTGGGCTCTTGTTGAACCCTCTCTGGGCTTATTTGCTGATCCACTGATAACTGGTATTTAGCCTCATGAAAGGCCTGGCACTCTTCTGTCTGAGAGGAGATCCATCAGATCTTGCCCCCCACTCTGGTGGTCTGTGGAGTTAGAAAAAGGCAAATGCCCAAGTTCATGTTCACTTCTCATGTCTGAAGGAAGAACCCCACCTGGATCCAGTGCCGACAGAGGCTGTATCCACAGAGACAGGAGGGTGGTGACCTCAAAGGCAGCCTGAGTTATGTAGCAAGTCTGAGGTCACCTGGACCACAAAGTGGGACTCTTTCCCCCAAACAGCACAAATCCAGTGGGTGGCACACACCTATGGGCCCCTTGCTATGAGTTGGAGGCAGGGGGCCAGCTTCAGCTCTGCCTCCACAATGAACTAATCAGACAGCCGGGACAGCGTCTCTGCATGGCTGGAAGATGCAGAGCATACAAGGCCAGTTCCGCGAATGCAACAGTGCAGCCTGCTCCAGCTGTGTTTATGGCTGACTTGTGGCAGGGCCTGGCCTGGAGGAGAAGGTCCTGGACCTCAGGAGAGAAGAGCCAGCCACTCAGTGCTGAGCATACAGCTAGCAGCACACTGTACGCCCACACTCAAGCATTCTCCTCTGTCCTGCTGCAGGAAAGTTTCCTCGCTATTGAGGGAGAGCAGACTGCAAAATAGAACCACTAAGAAGTGAGAGAAGGGAGAGGAAGGACGGTGAAGGGAGCCTGGGAGGCGAGGCTGTCTCTTTGCTGCTGATCTGCACAGATACAGCACAGTTGGGGCATCCCACTAAGGGGCCCAGGATGGACAGAGCTGAGTGCTGGGTGGAGTTGGGAGGACCAGCCAGGTGGCCAGGATGTTGACTGCAAGCTGCTGGGTTTGAGTTAGTGTGCTTGACCCAGCTGCTGGGAAATTGGGGACTGTGCTCTTCAGAGTCACTGGGCTGTTCTTGGGGCACTCCTTCCTGGGGTGGGGGCCATCAGAGCTTGGCTCACTGCAGCGGATGGGAGGACTTGGGAGGGAAGAGCGTGCTTCCCCAGCCCCAGGAAACCAGGATGTGTGTCCGGAGATCCACACTCACTTTGCACATCCCTGAGGAAGAGGCAGCAGCCACGGGGCCCTCTCAGACTCCGGTGGATGTCCCCAGGCAATCAGGTCTGGCAGACCTCGGGGGAGGGTGGAGCCGCTCTGAGGCTGCAGTGGTCTCGGTAGCCTGGACCGGGCTCCGGGGAGAGGGAGGCATGGAACAGTTTCTACCCCAGGGGGAGCTCTTCCCCTCTTTGGGACCCCGCTTTGTGGATTCCGAGGGTTGGGCCTCAGATGGGGGGATTTTTCTCTCAGGGCTGAGATCCACCCCACTCGTTTTGCTGGAGTTAGGGTCAGAGCGTGGGTCCTGACATTTTGTCTAAGGCAGACCCAGCTACCGTTTTCCAGTATGCCAGTTAGAGAGGCAGTAATCAAAAGCAGAGAGAGATTAATTCAACGTGGCTACACTGAAAGGGGGACAGAAAAGGGGCCCAGTGACCTCCTCCCCAAGCTCATCTTTGGGGTCCTACGTGAAGCTTAGATTTAAACGGAAGGTCAGAGGCTTGCACAGCTCAGTGGTCCCGGGTGAGAAATCTGTGGCTCATAGAGGTTCAGTGACCACCCAGGGGTTCCCCAGTCTCTGGAAAGTGCACGGATCCTGATCTGCTTTCTGTCTTTAGGGGTGGTGGAGATAATTGAGCAAAATGACAACGGGGGAGGTTAAAAAAAAAAAGCAGAGGGAGAGGCTGGGGCTGGGGAGGGCCTGCTTTCCCATGCAGGGCTGCTCTGGGAGGGTGGCTGCTTCCTTTGGTTATCAGCACCCCAGACGTTCCCAGGAAGCTAGGAAACCCTAAGAAATGCAGTCTCCCAGGCAGCCTAGGGATCTGGGACCTTGGGGTTTGTGTGTGTGTGTGTGTGTAGGGGTCGTACCCTGTGGGGACTGGTTAAGCGGGTCCTTCTAGACCAACTGTGGCTGCAGACAGGGCTCTGGGTAGGAAGACAGACAGACAGACCGACCGACCTGACCTGAAAGTCATATCTTCCAGGGAGGGGTTTGGAGAGACTTTGCATCATGTCTGACTTTTCTCCTGTTTATATTGCACATTTTACATTAGACATTATATTTATTTGTGTGTGCCAAGTGGCTGTGGAGGTTGGAGCTTGACCTTGGGTGTTGTTTTTTGTTTTTGTTTTGTTTTTAGTTTTTTTGAGACAAGGTTTCTTAGTGTAGCTTTGGCTGTCCTGGAACTTACTCTGTAGACCAGGCTGGCCTTGACCTCAGAGATCCACCTGCCTCTGCCGCCCAAGTGCTGGGATTAAAGGCATATACCACCACGTCTGGCACTGGAAGGTATTCTTCCTTAGGGGTCATTTGTCTGTTTGTTGTTGTTGTTGTTGTTTTGTTTGAGACAGGGTCTTTCACTGGTCTGGAGCCCACTGATTAGGGTTGTCTGGCTAGCCAGTGTGTCCAGGGCCATGCTGCCTCTTCTTCCTCAGGACAGGAGTTACAGGTGGCATGTTACCAAGCCCAGCTTTCTACATGAGTGTTGGGGACCTGAATTAGGCTTGCAAGGCTAACACTTTACAGACTTTCCCCAGCCCTGGACACATGTTATTTTAGTCATCAAGAAAAATAGCATGTTGGGGCAGGAGAGATGGCTCAGCGGTCAAAGGCTTTTCCAGATGTCCCAGGTTCAGTTCCCAGAACCCAAGGGGTGGCTCCTAACTCTGTTACTCCAGTTCCGGGGGATCTGACACTCTCTTCTGGTCTCTATGGCCACCAGGCACACATGAGGTGCACATCCGTCTATCTAGGCAAATTATTGAGATACATAAAATAAAAAAGAGAAAGAAAAATGTTAAAAAAGGAGCAGTTAGTGTAGTGTAGAAAAAGTGTAATCCAGTGCTCAGAGTGCAGAAAGAGGGTAGCAAGTCTGAGGCCAGCTCATGCTATAAGCGATGGTCTCAACAAAGTTAAGGGAACAGAGCATAGAGACAACCGCCGTAGTACTGTTCCAGAGATGGAATGAATGAACGAAGGTGAGAAGTCCTGAGAACAGACCCTGGCCTCAGTGAGCACTGTGTAACTGTAGGGTGTTGCTACACATGGAGCTAGGATTTAATAACTGATGGTTTCTCAAACCTGTGATGGAGGGAGGAAGGAGAGAGCCAGTACTACCCACAGCTCCCTAGAGATAGGCTTCTGGTGTCTGGCACAACCTATCTGTGTAGCTATTCTGGGGATGGAGGATGTCCCTGCATCTAGTGGCTGGGGCTGACTCGATGTCTCTAGCTACTGTTGGGCCAGGGATATCGAGAATGCCACAACTCTGGGCTGAGGGCTAGAGGGGCCATCAGAAGCCGAGCAAGAGTAGTTCTCCAGAACAACCAGGGAGTCTCCGGGGAGGGTTGGATAGCCTGAGGCTCTGCACTGGCCGTGTTCTGGATCACAGGATCCGGAGGCGGCAGGGGCGAAGTTGGCCCAAGCTGTGCCTGGAGGAAATAAAATCAGAAAGGAAAAAATGAGCGAAGAGAGGGAGGAGAAGAGGCGGCCACACCATTTACACTGCCATCATTTGTTCCGATGCCAGTCCTGCGCCGAGGAGTCTCGGATACGGCCGTCACCCTTGGAGCCCCCAGACTTGGGAGAAGCCAGCTTTGTATCTGGAAGGTGAAGGAAGGCTGGCCAGGAGTGTGAGTGCTGGGGACTGGGCAGGGGTGCTGCAGGGAGGGGTGGCTTTCAGGGAGGAAAGGCACTGTCCACTAGAAGTGGCCAGATGGGCTGCTTTTACATTCCACTAGCTGCGGAGCCTGTGAGGTCTTGTTTGTTTGAGCAGTTTGTACATTTTTTTTGGGTTGCACCATCCATAGCACACTCTGCTGGAATGGATGGAGGTCAGCCCTTTGGGCAAACTACCCACCTGGCACTGTTCTTTAGAGCTTTTGGCTGGGTGCCTGGCGGTGGTGACACATGCCTTTAATCCGAGCACTTGGGAGGCACAGACAGGTGGATCTCTGTGAGTTCCAGATCAGCCTGGTCTACAGAGCGAGCTCCAGAACAGACTTCAAAGCTACAGAGAAACCGTGTCTCGAAAAACCAAAACCAAAACCAAACAAACAAAATAAAAGAGCTCTTGGCCGGGATCCAGGGCAGTGGAAGGAGAGATGCCTGTCAGCAGCTCTGGATCTCAGATCTTGGAGTTCAGATCTATTACTTGAATAAAGGTTGAATAGGCAACTTGAGTTTAGTGCGGGGTATCCAAGCGTGGGGAAACCCCCGCGGTGGCCTTTGCCACACTCACTTCTCCCAGCACTGACCACAGTGTTGGTCACTGTGAAGAGCTCGCAGACTGCCTGCCAAGGCCACGTGCCAGCTGCACAGCTCCAGGGGCTGGATCCATTGTCCGGCTTTGCTCAGGCTGGAAGGAGTCGTATCCTTCAAACTTAAGTTTGTCTGCTGAAAGGGGTACCTCAGACTAAGGCATGGCAGTTCCCCCTTGAGTTTTCCGTCCAACAGCTCATCCACGGCTTTGGGAGTTGGGTGTTACCTCATCAGGTCTGTTTCACCCTTTGGTGATGTGGGATTCTCCTCTGTGGGCTGTGATTACCTTAATGGATAAAGAAACTGCCTTGGCCTGTTGATAGGGCAGAACTTAGGTAGGCAGGGAGGACTGGACTGGATGCTGGGAGAAAGAAGGGCGGAGTCAGAGAGAGACGCCATGGATCCGCCAGAGTCAGATATGCTGAATCTTTGCTGGTAAACCACTTCCATGTGGCAATATACAGATTAATAAAAATGGTTTAAATTAAGATGTAAGAGTTAGCCAATGAAAAGTTAGAGCTAATGGACCAAGTAGTGATTTAAATAATATAGTTTCTGTGTGATTATTTCAGTTCTGGGCAGCTGGGACGAACAAGCAGCTCTCTCTTCCAACACTCTGGGACATGGAAGTCACTGGAGCAGCCTTTGAGCATCCTGGAAGGAAGTTCCAGGCATGCTTAAGTCACACGTTACAGCTCACAAAGCCACTTGTCCCTGAGAGTGAGCTCACGTGGTGCCGCCCACAAGGCCACATGCCACGTGGATGGAGCTGTGCTTTTTGTTTTTGGAGGTTTTATTTTATTTTATTCTATCCTATTTTATTTGAGACAGGGTTTAATGTACCTCAGTCTCATCTTGAACTTTCTGTGTGACTGAGGATGATCCTGAACTTGTGACCCTCCTACTTTTAAACCTCCTGAGTTCAGGGATTGAAGGTGTGCACCACAGCCATACAGCACTGAGAGTCAAACCTGCGTCCTGGGAAAGGAAGGGCTCCAACAGCTCAGCTACATCCCAGCATGGATATAACAACCTTACTGTCCCACAGATAAATTCGTGTGCCTCTGCGTCCCTAGCTTTTAGGGACACAGTGAGCTTAGCGGAACCTAAACTTGTCGGCCCTCTGACTGGACGTCCTTAAGCGATTCTCTGGATCCCCCAAAGTTTTCCCTGCAGAGTCTCCTTTAGTACCCACAAACTTACCCCAAGAAGGGAACGACTCATTCTGCTCGAGGTTCTAATGGAGAAGCCAGTGAATATAAGGGGATAAAGATGACTAGTGCTCACACTCGTTCTTGTGAGTTACAGGACTGCACAGTGGCCAGGGAGGCGCGTGCTGTCCATGCAGGGTACAAGGACATAGTTGCTGAATCAGTCGGGAAGTGTTGGGAGAGGCCTATTGCTTCAGAGAACCTGGAGAGCTTCCCAGAATCCTCAAGGGGGGGAAGACCTTCAGAAGTGGCTTAGGCCCAAGTAGAGCTGCTGTCCCCGACTTTGATCTCAGCATCTGTTAGGTTGCATGTTTGCTAAAGCAAAAGTCAGGGTCTTTGAGAAGTCAGATCAAGGCCAGGGCAGAAGGTGCAGAGCTGCAGAGAACAGCGAGGGTGCAGTTATTGGCACCTGATTGACAAGCCCTGAGCCTCAGAAGGGCTCTCTTCACCTGTACCCCTCCTCAGCTCAGCTCCTGATGCCAGCCCAGGAATGGGAGGCACTCAGAGCCAGGAGAAGCCATATACACAGGAGAGGAGCAGGAGCCCCAAGGGGGGCACAGAGCCACCTCTGAGGCCAGCCAGGAAACAACTTCCCAGACATGTTTACAGCTTGCCCAGCATCTGGTCCCCATGCTATTAGATAGGAGCCCAAGGGTGGGGCAGAGTCTGACGGAGAGGGAGTCTCCAGCGTTCCATGGGAGGGGTGATGTCCCCACCCAGTCCATTCCTTCCAAACTCATATGTGCTCAGAGTCACACTTGGTCCTCTCGAGCCAGCCGCACTTTCAAAATTCTTATAAAAATAATAAAAAAATTCTATCAGAAAGAACTGGGGAAAACATTACAGCATACATAAAAAGGGTAAAACCCATACCACATAAGCCTCTTTACAAAAACTGAGTTATGGCAGTGTGTGCTGGAACTCCAGCACTTGAGAAGCGAGGCAGGGGGATCACTACAATCCCCCAACTTCTTATGGAATGAGATTCCCACCCACTAAACGCATAAATAAATACGAGTGCAAGCTGCCACTGAGCACATGAGACGCTCACCCTAGTGGATCTGAAAAACAGGGAACAAAGTACAGATGTTTAGGAGGAACTGATGTGTATTTCATGGCTCATTAGCACCGCCAGCCCGCAGACCCTCTGTAGTGCGCCCCCTGCATAACTCCCGCTGGACTGCAAATGCATATTCATTGTTGTCTCCCTCCCCTCTCTCCTCCAAAGCCCTCCCCACTGCTGTTGGACTTAAAGGCCCCTCCCTTTGGGTTCTAACAGGGAGAGAAGTTAGTCCTATATTCTTGATCAAAGAGGCATCGTCCGCTATGAAGGAAGGTCATCCTCTTTGTGCAGCTTCAAGACAGACACACGGCAGGCAGTGTGTGTGTGTGAGTGTGTGTGTGTGTGTGTGTGTGTGTGTGTAGTGTAAGGAAGGGGATGTCCACTTTGCTAGTCGATAAGCCACATTAGGTGGTCAAAGGGATGACTGACAGATGTCAGGCAGTCACCCTAAATACTGTCCTCTTTTTCTGCCTCTGTACCTGCCCCCACCTCTCTTTTTCTGTAACTCAGCACAGAATTGAGCACAATTTAAGTTCACTTCACCCATGCCATGGTTCATGCTATTCTCATGCTTTGCTACATAGCAGTACATAGGTGTGGGTGAAGGTTTTCTAGACAAGACCACAAAAGCACAGACTGAAACTAGAGGCTGGCGTGGGGAAAATGGACTTTATCAAACAGTGCAGAGAAGAGACTCAGAAGAATGATGAGGGAGCCTACAGGGTAGCAAAAAATATGAATTATTCATCTGACAAGGGGTTAATACCAGGAGTATATAAGGACCTTAAGCCATTACCCTCTCCCAAACTATCTGATTTTAAAATGAGCAAATGATTAGTTAGGCATAATAGTACAAGCCTGCAATCTCAGTGCTTGGGAGAAGCAAGCAGGAGGATCAGGAGTTCAAGGTCAGCCTCTGCTGCAACGCAAGTTCAAAACCAAAACAAATCAAAGCAAACAGAACAAAACAAACAAAAGACAAGAGAGGATGAAGATATTTCTCAAAAGGAGACTCATAGTGGTCAATAGTACACCCTAACCATACTCCCCCAAAGATAACATTAGTAACCTTCAGGGAAATGCGAGTCCAACCCCTGAGTCGGATCCCACCGCACCAGGAAGAATGACTAACACGAAAGAGACAGAAAGCGGGGAGGCAGAGGTGAGAGTCGGATCAAGTGATCCTAGTCTACACAGCCAGTTCCAGGCCAGCTACACAAAAACATAAACAAAACACAAAATGCAAAACAATAACCTTGCTGGCTGGGATACAGAAAAAAGAGGCTCACAAGCTGTTGGAGGGATGTAAATGAGTGTGGTCACCATGCATTCCGAGCTTAGCTGAAGGCCCAGGAAAAATACCCCACCGCCATGGCATTTAGCATGCAGATTCTCAAAATAACTGTACATCGAACCACCAGATGTATGTCTGTGGGAAACGCAGGCCTCACAGAGTTGAGAAATGAGCAATCACAGAAGGTGTGGAAGAGGCTGGATAGGTGAGGATGTAGTCTGTGGCGGAAGAGGCGCTGGGGAGCCCCTGCATGGTACACTGACTGCAAAGAATCATGTGTGCTGTGGGTATTTTTAAACCTTGAAGGCGGATTCTCATTAGAGAAGCAGAGACACACTGCTTCCCACAACTCTGCAAGAGAGGAGCCAGGGCAACAAGGAGAAAGAATTCTGAGAAGAGAGGAAAGCCAGAACAGCAACTGGAAAGGGAGCAGAAAAGAGGAGGCACCAATTTGAAACTAACATCAGCGCTCTAACTAACATCAGCGCTCTGGCTGCGCTCAGAGACCAGACACTGCAAGGAGGAGGTAAGCCAGAGTGCAACCAAGCCCAGCTGCTACCAGCTACCCCGGCAGACAGCATGGTTGAGCAATCCACACTCCATCTAAGCTTTAATACAGTTCAGGGGACTGGCTCAAAAAACACCTGCCCTGCAAGGCATGCAGAGAAGGAATCCAGCTACAGCTCCGGGCCAGAAGCCCTTGAAACAAATATGCCTGGAATAGCCATGAGTCGGGGTCCTTATGGACCAGCTAGCCGCATTGATTTATTGGGAGGTGGCATGATAGACACGAGGTGTAGGGGAGAGTGATACAAAGTTACAAATCTGCTGAGGATCTTAGGGGAGAGTGATACAAAGTTTCAAATCTGCCGAGGGGTTACACATTCAGGATCTTAGTCAGTGGTGGTGTAAGGAGGAGTCTCCCGAAGACAGCCGCCCAAACACAGTTTGTAGCTGATTGAAAGTCTTTATTTCAGCTGACTAGGTCTACACTCAGGCATTCAGAACCTACGTGTAGCGCAGTGTGTCCAAATCAAGGGGTTTTTGAGGGCAAAACCAACACCTTGGCTTCTCACTTGGCAGAATCAGCAGGGCAGGGCAGGGCAGGGGTAGGGGCACTCCACTCCAGTAAGCAGTTTAACAGAAGCCAAGATAAGCAGTTAGCTGGAGGGAGGGGGCTTCTGCATGGGCAGACAATTTAACCAGCTAAGTTAGCTGGGGCATCTTGACCTCCGAGTTCTAGAATATACTTAGGCAATTCTTCTATGGCATTCTCCACTAAGGAGACCAAATTCTAGTCAAGCCTAAAATGGCTTCAGCAAGAATACAAGATGGAGGAACCTCTTGCGTTGTCTTGCCCTGTGTCACAACGAAGAGGGGAACAGAGGAGACAGTGTCAGTTGACTACCAACATTTTTTTTTAAAAAAGTCTGTTTGTATTTCTAAACTAAACCCTATGTAGTCCTGGGTGGCCTGGAGCTGGCTGTATAAGCCAGCCTTGCTTTGGACTTGTAGTCTCTGCTTACTCAGCAGACTTGCTATCTCTGGAGCCAAACTTGGAGGAGCTGGTCTGAGTTGACGACCCTCTTCTGATTCTGGACTCCACGAGTCAGTGTGAGTGGGGTGGGTGTCCAGTTCTCATACCAGAGCATTCTGGAAATCGCTTCGGCATTTGCTACTCTCCTGTGCACATGCACTGGAAACTTCTAGGCTCATATATACCAACCATGCCACCCCGCAGACTGTTGACAACGGCCAGATTCTGCCTATTCTGTGATCACATGCTGGCAAAACTGAATCCACGTATTAAAACCTCTGGGGAAGTGGCAGCCCTGGTTAGACAATGCTCCCCTTAACCTGCTCAGTGAGATGCAGTGTCTATCCGCACATCACCTCAACTTGTACCATGCATGCTGAGGGGGGGCACCTCCTTGGGTTGCTGTTCAGGTATTGAGCCACAGCCTCAGGAGAGTATCAACTTAAGGAAGGTGCATTATTTGGGCTCAGGGATTGAAGGGACACAGTCATTCATAGTTTAGGTTTCTCTCTTTAATCTTTGTGTTTGCATGTGTTTACATGTTCATGTATGTGAGTACAGGCAGACCAGTGGATGTCGGAGGACAAACGCATGTCTTGGTCTTCTCTGCGGTCGTGTACCCCAGGCTAACTGGCCTTTGAGCTGCTGAGGCTTTTGTCTCTGTCTCCCGTCTCTTTGTAGGAGTTCTGGGATTATAGATGTGCTGCTGCCTCTGGCTTCACTTGGGTCTGGGCATCTGCGCTGAGGCCCTCATGCCTGCCCAGCGAGTGCCTCACCCCACCGAGCTCTTTCCCAGGGCTCTCACTATGGCTTTTTGTTTCCTGCAGAACTTCAGCCATGCCCACCAAAGCGTCCCCCCTGCCACTCACCACCAGCTCCGAGAACAGCAGCTCCGTCTACGACTATGATTACCTGGACGATGTGACCGTCTTGGTCTGCAGGAAGGATGAGGTCCTGTCCTTTGGGAGAGTCTTTCTGCCGGTCATCTACAGCCTGATCTTTGTGCTGGGCTTGGCTGGGAACCTCCTCCTCCTGGTGGTACTTCTCCGCTACACACCGCGAAGACGGATGATCGAGCTCTACCTGCTGAACATGGCCATCTCCAACCTCTTGTTTGTAGTGACGATGCCCTTCTGGGCCATCTCTGTGGTCTGGCATTGGGTTTTTGGCAGTTTCATGTGTAAGGTGGTGAGTGTTCTCTACACGATTAACTTTTACAGCGGCATCTTTTTTATCACTTGCGTGAGCCTGAACAAATACCTGGAGATCGTTCATGCTCAGCCTCTCCACAGACCGCAGACCCGGTTCAGGAACCTGCTCCTCATTGCCGCAGTGTGGACCACAGCCCTGGCCATCTCTGTCCCAGAGATGGTCTTTGTCAAGGTCCACCAGACCTCAGATGGCGTGTGGCACTGTTACGCGGATTTTGGCGGACACGCGACCGTTTGGAAGCTCTACCTGCGCTTCCAGCAGAACCTTCTGGGGTTTCTCCTCCCATTCTTGGCCATGGTCTTTTTCTATTCCCGCATCGGCTGTGTTTTGGTCAGGCTGAGGCCGCCAGGCCAGGGCCGGGCTCTGAGGATGGCCGCAGCCCTGGTGGTAGCTTTCTTCCTGCTCTGGTTCCCGTACAACCTCACCGTGTTTCTGCACTCGCTCTTGGACCTGCACGTCTTCGGGAACTGCCAGATCAGCCACTCTCTGGACTACACGATGCAGGTGACGGAGAGCCTGGCCTTCTTCCACTGCTGCTTCACGCCAATCCTCTATGCCTTTTCCAGCCGCCGCTTCCGGCAGTATCTGAAAGCTTTCCTGGCTGCCGTGCTGAGATGGCACCGGGACCCTGGCCCTGCCCAGGCCCTGCCATCTAGCCATTCGGAGAGCAGCAGGGTTACTGCCCAAGAAGATGTGGTCAGCATGAATGACCTGGGAGAGAGGCAGGCTGATGACTCCCTTAACAAGGGGCATACGGGGACTGATTAGGCCTGAGTGGCCGTGCCATTCTGGAAAGAACACCACTCCCTCTCAGGGCCCGCATGACTGCACTGCTTGGCTGGTGGTTCTCAACCACCAGCAGTCCTTTTTCATGGCTGCCCCTTCCTCCGTCTCCCTGGACCCCATGCTGTCTGCTGATTCGCTGCAATGGTCCCCATGATCTTTGCTTCTGTGGCTTTCTGGGCCCCTAGCAACCAGTGAGGTCATTCTACTTGGGCTTCAAGGGCTTTGTGACCAGCCTATGATCTCACCTCTGCCATGCTCCCTAGTCTCCCCTCCCAGTAGGGAGAGCTCAGTCATGCCACCTGCCTGGACAGTCGTCCCCTTGGGGAGCGATGGCTCATTCCTTTGTTCTTGGGGTCATGGCTCAGATCTCACGGTGTTGGTGAGGGGCCCCATGCTCACCCTACTTCATACCCTGTCTGCATCCCTGATGCTCTAGACTGTTGGCATCTGCCCTGACCACTTACACTCAGTCCACAGATTTCTCCCGTCTGTGGCGTCCACTCATTACTGCCTTAAGCCCATCCACCCTGCAGAGCCGCGGAGGAAGGCTCTTACTGCGTGGTCACAGCTGCACTCAAACCCATGTTACAGAAGGAAGTGTCTGTGGAGTGTGAGTGACGAGTTCTTTCTTTGTGGCATTTTTTGGAAGAGCCACAGGTGCTCTCCCCACCAGGGCCCTTTTCTGTGTAACTCAGAGGGGTCTACACCTTCCTGGCCTTGACAGTTGCTCCAAAGCTGTTGTCTGAAGGCACTGGAGGTGCTCCAGTCGGAGAATAGCACAGCAGGCGCACATCTGGCAGGAGGAGGAAGGCAGGAACCATCCCAGCTCGGGCCTGATCTCGGGACCTTCAGTCTTTCCGGGGTCTGTCAGTCAAGTTCAAGGCTTTCTCTGAACTTTCCGAAAGACATGCTGGGGAGAAGGCGGCCCCTCAACACATCCTGCTGGGAAAACTGGGTTTGCACGTGTGGGAGATTAAAACAAGATCCTATCTCTCATCCGGTACGAGAGCAGCTAAAAATGGATCAAAGACTCGGTAGACCTAAAGCTTTGACCCAAAGGAAAAGCACAGGGAAACAACCAAGACATCATCAGAGGCAAGGACTTTCTGAGCAAAGTTCCAGTATCCCAGGAAACACAAGCAGGAACTGAGAAGCAGGATTGCATGAAGTTACATGGTGTTATAGTCTCCAAGGCATGGGGGGCAATGGTCAGGATAAAAAGACGGCTTCATCTGTCTCTTTAACCCAGCTCACTTTTACCTAACAGGGCCAATATCCAGACTGCACAGGGAACTGAAAAATTGACAAGGTCAAATAATCCAATAAAAAAATATGGGCGAGTGGTCTGAACAGGCATTTCTCAAAAGAAAAGATGCTCAATAAACATGAAAAACACTCTGCATCCTTGTCCGTCATGGAAACGCAAATCAGAATGATGCTGCAGGTCTACCTCACCCAGGTCAGTGTTCCCAAGAAGTTACAAGAACAGCAGAACCATGGACTCTGGTGGGACACGGGGAAGATGGACCCTTAGTGACTGCCGCTGGGTAAACTGGTACAGTCGCTGTGGGCAGGAATTTGTTGGTTAAAGACCTGAAAACTGCTAATGACCCATCAATAAAACCCCTGAGTGTCCATCCCTGAAGGAAGTAAAGTCGGTGAACTCCAGAGACAACCGTGCACCGTGTTTATCAATAGCCAGGATGGGAATCAGGATTAGTTAGTTAGTATTAATTAGTTAGTATTAATACTGATTAATTAATCAGTATTAGTTAGTATTAATTAGTTCAGCAACTAATGAATGGATGTGGAAAAAACCATAAACACACTGTAGGGTATTTTACCCAGCCTTGAAGGAGACGAGGAGGAGAAGCCGGAAAATGATAGTATTCTGATTGAGTCAAGTGACATAAGCCAGGTTTAGAGGAGTTTCACGTATTTCCTCTACTTTGTGGAAACTAAGACAAGAGAGTAGGAAGTAGGAATAGGGAGAGCAGAGGGAGGAAGGCATGGCGCATGTATGTCATGGACAAAGCATGACATTCACATGTATGGAAAGGTCACAGAGAACCCTGTCAGTCTACACAGGATGAGCCCATAACTACAACAACATTGCTTGGCATGAAGGCCAGGACTTGTGTGTGTGTGCACATGGATGTGCGTGTGTGAGTGGGTGTGCATGTGCGCAATGAATAGGTATGTGCCAGTACATACATCCACCTTTGTTTTTTGAGACAAGGTCTCTCCCTGGTCAAGGCAGACCCCTGTCTTCCCCTTCCCCGAGGCTGCGCTGGTATATGTACCAAGCCTGGCTTTTTGACACAGGCTCTGAGGATTGGACTCAGGTTCTGGTCCCTGTGTGGCAGGTACTTCCTCGACTGTTCCTCTTCAACCCAAGGCCAGCGCTTTCTCAGCCACATCCAGGAGTCTTCACCCTCCAGCTCCTCCATTTCCTGAACACCCACCACTCTGTGCAGCTCTCGTCTGCCCTGCTCCCTCTGTAATAAAGTTTGTTCTGGTCACGCATGTTCTCCCTCCTCTTCCGAGCTAGTCCTAGCTGCTCTGGGGGAAGTTGCCCTGCCCCGTGCTCTGGGTGGAGTCTTAGACTGTTCTGATTTGGATCAGCATCCTCTGAGTTTCCCGTGATAACGGTTTGGTCCCAGGTGTTACTGCTGAGTAGTGGAGAAACCTTCAGAAGGTGGGGCCTCCAAGCATGCCCTTGAAGGAAACACTGGAGCCTGAACCTTTGCCCTCACCAGTGTCTCCCTTTGCGACTTATAAGTTGAGCGTGTGCTCATTCCGTGTGTTGCCATCTGGTCCAACGGCCAGCATCCCAAACCCATGTATCTGGGGCTACAAGACTATAGCCTCCCTACGCTGAGCCCAAATAAATCTTTTCTCTTTGGTCATTGATGACCTTGGGTCCTTTGTTGCAGCAGCAGGAAGCTGACTGATACATAGAGTAATTGCAATTTTATAATTTCACGGCCACATGATTCTTTGGGGACGGACATGTGACCTAGGCAAAGTCAGTGGGACGTGGGCAACCGGGACTTACTGGATAGAGCATGAAACTAAAACGGGAGGGGTGAGGTCTGGTTGTCAAGAAGTCAAGTGAGCTGACAACTCCCCAGTGCCGGCAGCACCACTCTGCCCCACCCCCGTGTGGATTCCTGTGGCTAGTTATTAGCATGCTCCCTGCCGCCCAGCCCAGTGCAGGCTTCCTTCTCCAGGGAGCCTTCAGTCCCCAAGGCTTCCCCAGCCTCACAGAACCCCTCACAGCCGGCTCACCCCTTACAGCCCAATGAAGACAAAGCGCAGCGCCGCACAGGAAAGGAACCCCAGGTAAGAGAAGTAGAGGGCAGGATGGTGGGCGGCTGTGTTCCCAGATGGCGGAGGTGCTCATTTGTAAGTCTTCAGCCCACATGCTGCTCCCAGGGTGTGGCCTATAGCAGATGCTCATGGAGTACTTCAGGGGGCACATTCGTTCATTTTCTCGTGAAGACAACGCTGCTTAAGGAAGGAAGGGTTTACTTGGGTTCACAGTTTGAAGTCCAGTCCCTCATAGGGGAAGTCAGATTGCACCCAGTCAGGAGGCAGAGAGAGATGGACACTGGTGCTCAGCTCGGTTTCTCCCTTTTATTCATTGCTACCCTGGCCACAGGATGGTGCCACCCAAAGTCAGGGCAGCTTTCTTACCTCACCTTCCTGCTCAGCCAATCTACGAACTCCACACATGCCCACAAGTTAGATTCTATGTCCTGTCAAACTAAAAATAGCCAGAACGGGATCTCTACTCCCCGCCCCCTTCATTTTCTTCCCCCATCCTCCCTCCCTCCCTCCCTCCCTCCTCCCTCCCTCCCTCCCTCCCTCCCCCTCCCTCCTTTCTTCCCTTCCTCCCTCCCCCTCCCTCCTTCCTTCCTTCCTTCCTTCTCTGTAGTGAAGAGGTGAGCAGGCCTGCTTTCCTGTCAGGATCCCGGCTCCCCGGCTAGTTTACGCCTGAAATAATTACACGGAAACTGTATTCATTTAAATACTGCTTGGCCCATTAGTTCTAGCCTCTTATTGGCTAATTCTCACATCTTGCTTTAACCCATATTTAGTAATCTGTGTAGCATCACGAGGTGGTGGCTTACCAGGAAAGATCCTAACCTGTGTCCGTCTCAGGTCTGAGAATCATGGCGGTTGCCTGATTCTGCTTTCTCTCTCCCACAATTCTGCTCTGTCTTCCCCGCCTACCTATGTTCTGATCTATCAAGCCAAACAGTTTTCTTTATTAATTAACCAATGAAAGCAACAGATAGATAGAAGACCCTCCTATATCACTTCTCCTCTTCCTCTACCTCCTTTCCTCTTTCCTCTTATTTTTGATTTTTTTTTAACTAAGTTTTTTTTTTTTTTTGAACGAAGACTGGTGAATGGAGAACTGAACAGGAAGACAATGTCCCACCTAGTTCTGTTCTCTGCACACTCTGTAACCATGTGCTCCCTGCAACACTCACGTGCACACACATGCACACACACCTGTGCATTCGTACATACAGTCACATACACATGCACACACATGTATACACACCTATGCATTCATACATATAATCACATACATATGCACACACATGTACACACACCTATGCACACACATGTACACAACCTATGCATTCGTACATATAATCACATACACATGCACACACATGTACACACACCTATGCACACACATGTACATGCACCTATGCATTCGTACATACAGTCACATACACATGCACACACGTACACACATGTACACAACCTATGCGTTCGTACATACAGTCACATACACATGCACACACATGTACACACACCTATGCACACACATGTACACAACCTATGCATTCGTACATACAGTCACACACACATGCACACACATGTACACACACCTGTGCACTCGTACATACAGTCACATACACATGCACACACATGTACACACACCTATGCACACACATGTACACGCACCTATGCATTCGTACATACAGTCACACACATGCACACACATGTGCATGCCCAGCTGTTCCTCCATGTGCCTGACTTACCTTTAGTGGGTTTTTGTTGTTGTTCTATGTGTTCCCCATACCCACCTCTCTCAACTCTGATGTCGTCAGGTCTGTCTGTCCGAGGCCCCAGATTCTTTATGTCCAGAGGGGACTCCAGGCTCCCTCAGTTCTTTATCTGTGGTTGATTTGTCTGAGGACATGGAGGGAGGGTATTAGAATTCCCGAGACCACGCGTGTCAGGCAGACTGATGAGATGCAATCCAAGTTATGGCGACAGGACCAAGGTCTCCCAAGTCCCTGACTTTGTGCCCCAGATGTGCAGATGGGATGGGACACAGTATGCCAGGTGAGGGAGTTCAGGGACCTTGTTACCAGCCTTGGTGACATGTGTGTATCTGTCTAGGGCATCTATGTACACGTGTCTGCCCCCAACAGTGTGCTGTGTGGGCCGCATATAATACATACAGCTGTGGATGTGGATCTACTATGAATGTGTATCTGTATGTGTCCGCAGGCTTTCTAACTGCTCCTAATTGTGTGTGTGTGCGCTGATTGTACACATGGGTGGGCACTGATTGTACGTGTGGTTGTGCACTGATTCTCTGTGTATATGTGGTTATGCACTGATTGTTTGTATGCGTGAATATGCACTGATTGTGTAACCATGGGTTTGTACTGATTGTGTACACGTGAGTGTGCACTGGTTGTGTATGAGTGAGTGTGCACTGATTGCCTGTGAACAAGTGGGTGTGCACTCGTTGTCTGTGTACGGGTGGGTGTGCACTTCCTGGGAAAGAGACTGATAGTTAGCAGAGCCCTGACAGAGCAGAGCGCTGGCCGTGGACACTCCTGCTTATGGTTTAGGGACCCTGTGCAGCAGCTCACCAGTCCGTACAGCCCAGGCCAACGCAGAGCCTCTCCTCTAACCCCTACCTACTTCCAAGCCTGAACATTGCTCTGCTCCCTGCTCTGTCTGTACCAGGCCTGCCATGACTGGCTCCCTGTGGCCCCACCCAGCCTTAGCCAACAGTCTCAGGGGTGCCTCTGTATGCACCTGACCACCAGGCTTGTAGGCGAGGAGAACTCTGCTGTGTGCTGGCTCAAGGAGAGGGGGGAGTGACAGCCTGCAGCTAAGCTCTGGTCCCTTGGCGTTGTGCTGTGAGACTGGAGTGTTCACACCAGTAACTACGTGGGGGAAAGTCTTTTCCCTCCCAGGTGCCCAAAACCCACCATAGGAGAGTTGTTTTACTTTATGTTGTCTTGGCTTTGTGAATTTTTGGGGGTGACAAACTCTTACTGGAAAGTCTAGGCTGCCTCTGAACATGAATCCTCCTGCCTCAGACTCCTGAGTGCTGGGTCTCTTGTGTGTCCCTCCACAGACAGCAGAAAAGGCCTCTCTGGTCATATTCTATTGTAAGCCATCTCCAGACAGAATCCATTTGCTGCTCTTCCCTTGGAGGCCCTGAGGGGAAGGAAGGGACACACTGTGGGGCTGGGCCAGCATGGCTAGGTGTACCCTTGGGTCTCCTCTGATAGGACTGTTCCCATCAGTCCTCATGGAGGGGATCCAGAACCACAGGAGCCCCAGGGCTACCCATGCAAGCAGACAGGCACTGGATTCTCCTGCATAGCCAAGATTTCTGGGAGACCCCACATGTGGGACAGAGCGCCTCTGATCACCTCAGACCTGGCCACTGATTGTCTTGGTCCTTCACATAACTTTCTGGGCTCTCAAAGGCCACTCTCTGCAGGGGGAGAGTTTTCTGCAGAGCTGCCCAGGCCACTTGCAACTGAGAGCTTCTGGCCCTGACTCAGGGACACGCAGGCCAGGCTCCTGCATCCCCCGAATATGTGAAAAGGGAGAAAACCTGGCAATGAGGACCTTCTCCTGCCCATTGAACTGAACACGGGCTGGCTGGCTGGGAGCCATTGGGAAGCTCACCGTTATGACTCTCGGTTTTCCACCCCAGTCCTCCTCTCATGTCCCTGTCCATCTCCTCTCCCTGTGTTCCTTGCCTTGTGGAAGTGGACAGGTAGGGCTCTCAGACTGACTTCATCATTCCAGAAAGGCAGGTCTAGGTCCAGGGTTGCACCGCTAGTGGAGACATCTTGCCCCAGCTTGAGCCTTTGCCTACTGTCACAGCAATGCTCAGGGCAGAGTAGGCAGGCTGAAAGGATGCAGAGCAGTGTTAGGAAAGCCTCTCTGCATGGGCCCTGTGGTGGCGAGGCTGCCTGTGCTGCCTGGACCCACCTTTTCCAGGATCCTCTGTCTAGCTACACTTGTCCCCAGCCTGTCCTAATCCCAGTCAGGCCCCGCTACCAGTCAGCACAGCTCTGGTGGCAACACTGAGGAAGTGTGTCTGGCCCTAAGGTCACCTGTATTTCATGCACCAAGGATGCTAAGGTCATGCAAGGGCAGGAAATATTTGGCTACAGGCTGGAAATCGAGTTTCTACGACATGATGCGTGTTCAGAGAAGTGGCAGGCAGAGACAAATGGACACGTCACCAGACTCTGAAGAGCTCAGTCCTTGGTTCTGGGGGTCCTGGGTCCCCTCCGTGAGGACTAACGAAGACAGTCCCGTCAGAGGAGACCCAAGGGGACAGCTAGTCACACTGGCCCAGTCTAGCAGTGCTGTGTCCCTTTCTTCACCCCCACACCTCTCACCAGCTTCCCCCCTCAGGACCTCTGAGGACAAATCCCTGATGGGCTTGAATCTGGACCAGGAGCAAGAAGAGGAAAGCAAGACAGTGACAGCAATGGTCTAGCCTAGGTATACTGGGATGGATAAGCAATATAGGGAAGCCCAAGGGGCACAAAGCCGTGTCCGGGATGGGAAGATGGAGGCGGAGGAAGGCTTCCAGGAGTAGCTGGTACTGGGTTTGCAGTCAATGTTATTCCTTTGCCTTAGGGAAGGCCCCGCTGCAGAAATCTGGCAGAAATGAAGCAACCCAGATGACAGGAGCATGGAGGTAACAGAGAGCCAGGGAGATGAACGGTGGCAGCTAGAGACGCTCTTTGAAAAGAGTTTCGGATAGCTATGTGAACCAAGGGTGGGAGGGTCAGGCCTGGTGTGGAAACAGGCAGAGGCTACAGGCCTAGGAACAGCAGCAGAGGTGGGTGGGACGTGAGGTTTCTCAGGCACTACAGGGCTTGAGCAGACGGAACTGGGCCTGATGCCTGCGAGGGAGGAGGCGAGGTGTTTGGTGTCTGCTCTGGGTCGTGGGTGAAGGGCAGCTCTGAGCAGAGAGGCAGGGGGAGTAAGGAAGGAAGCCCGTCACCAGAGCGTGGGATGGACGTCGAGTTCCACACAGCCCGAGCATATCTGAGGGGCTGTGGGATCTGACAGGGAGACAGAGGACATGAAGTGGAGAAAGCCAGCTCAGCTTCCTGGGAGCCACGAGGAGACGATGCAGAGAAGAGAAAGTGGCATGGAACCTCGAGGGGCTCCTGTATCAGATGTGGCCATTCTCCACGCCTGGCTCCAGAGCCCTTAAACTGTGGCTAGGCCACTTTCAAAAAGCACCCACGAGTTTGCTAACATGACCCCACTAATGCAAAGCAGCCGGTGAGTTTCTTCGAAATTGTTTAAGTTCTAGTTCTTTGTAAACTCTGGGCTAAGAGATACAGACCAGAAAACAAGCCTCGACTTCAACTCTTTGCTTTCTCTTAGCTGATTTATTAGGAATAATCACACACATGGCTCGACGCCATCGAAAACACCTCCAGGGTGCGGAGTACGGGCACCGAATAGAGTGGGGAGGAGGGTTTGAGGCAGCATTCGCCAGATGCTGCTTGACTCGCGCAAGCTCAGTTTGTGCGCCAGGATGAGACACCCGCTGCAGGTTGAGATTGAGCTGTCCGTGGGTGCTCCTCCTGAGAGGAGGGTCTGGCGAAAACCCCCGGGGAGACAGCATCTTTCACGGAGCGTGACAACCTATGAGACGTTTAGGAGGCGAGACAGCGAGGATCCCAGGGAGTGCCAGGGGTGCCACAGAGCCAGGAGGAGGGCTGTTTGGCGCCACTCTGGACTGCAGGGTGTGGTCAGGCTCATGAGCTCACTGCATGCGTGGACTTCAGGCGGTAGCGGAATCGCACCTCATAGCTGGGCTGTGAGGTGCCGAAGCCCCAGCGCCTGGGGTGTAAAGGGGGCACAGGCACGTCGGGGTCCACCAGCTCAAAGTCAAAGTACATAACCATTAGTAGGACAAAGAGCTTCATCTCGCTGAGGGCAAAGAACCTGCCAGGGCAGATGGAGACGCCTGAGCCCCACGGCATGTTGTAATGGTGGATCTTCTTGCCTGACTTGTAGAAGTCCACTTTCCGGGTGCCGTCAGGGTTGAGGAAGCGATTGTACTTGAAGACTGTGGGCTCGGGGTGGATGTCGGGGTCCATGTGCACCGAGAGGTAGGGGAAGAGAGCCACCTTATCTCCTTGGCGGATCTGGTACTCTTGCCCACTGTCCATCTTTAGGACGTAATCCTTCTGCACCATCCTAAGGAGGGTGGGGGAAGCGCCCAGCCGCAGGGTCTCCTCCATCACACTGTCCAGCACTGGCATGTGCTTCAGGGCACTCAGTGTGAAGGCAAAGGACTTTCTGCCTTCTAACCTGCACTCACCCAGGACCTGGGTGGCTTCCTCTTGTACGGCCTTCATGGCGTCCTGATGCTTCAGCAAGAACACGAGGGCCCAGAAACAGGCTGGCCCCGTGTTCCCCTGGGAGGCCCAGAGCATCATGAAGTTGAATTTGTCCTGCATGGATGAATCTACTCCCTGCTCCCTCAAAAACTGAAGCATGCAGCCTAACCAGTTACTTATGCCGTCTTTCTCCAGGTTTTGTTCCACAGAGAGTTTCTTGTGGAAAAGACGCTGGAGTTGGCCCACTTCTACCCGCTCCCGTGGCCCCAGCAGGGAGTAGACAAACCTGGGGAAAAGCAAGTCAAACCTGCGGAACTTGGTGAACAGCTCCTCGGACTCAAGCAGATCCTGCGCCTTGTCCTTCGTGCAGCCAAACAAGCTCAGGAAGCCAGCCTTGAACAGGACGCTATAGCAGAAGCGAAAAAGGCCATCTTCGTGCCAGGAGCAGGCATCCAGACTCGGGCCTTTGGGCCCTAGCATCACCAAGGACAGACAGTCCAGCATGGCCTTGTTGAGGTCCTCCAAGCCTTGTCCCATCAGATGCTTAGTACTGGCTGAGTGTAGCATCCGGTGGTCCCCATCCATGGACCGGTATCCAAACACCTTCAGCACCAGTTCCTGTGCAAACTCTAGGAAGTCTAGTGCTCTCTGTGTGTCCTTAACAATGGGGCCAAAGGACAGGGGGTCCATGACAAAGGTGATGTACTGGCCTCCGAGCTGCACCGTGAACACATCTCCGTGCTTGGCCCGCATCCCCTTCAAGAATTCATACATATTCTTCCGGAAAGCTACGGCGTGGCCCAGCCAGGGCACGAGACCTTTGTCCAGAGGTGGCTCCCGGGGCCCACGGTGCCTGAGCAGCTTGAGCAGACACAGGCAGCCCACAATGACGGTGAGCAGGGCTCCAAGGAGCGGACTGCACAGCACCATGGCCAGACACCAGCTGAGCTCTGCACGCAGTCTCGTCAGCGCAACACTTGTCAGCTCTCCGGCGCTGGAGTTGCTTTATGTGGCCTTCAGAAGTCAGGAAGGCCAAGGTCCGTCACCCTTGGACCTTGCTCTGTGCTGTGAAATGTGCGGTAAATAATAGGTCCTAGTTAGCTGGCACCCGGGAGAAGACGGTATTCCAGCTTAACACATGACACAGCAGATCCTGGCCAGAAAGACTGTGGCCATAGATTCCGTGTCGGCTCTCAGACCCGACATGCTGTCTCCACGCTTGCCTTGAGTCCACCCCTGCCGGCGGCTCACACTCTCGTTTACCCACACATCAGCTTGTTTTCTAGCTCTTCGACTAAATGTACACGTCTCCTTCATCTTAAATAATTTTTTAAATTTATTTTGTGTGTATGAAGGGGTACATGGTTGGCATTGGTATCTTACAAATTTTTTATTTTGTGTGTGTGGGGAGGGTACATGGTTTACATCGGTATCTTACAATTTTTTATTTTGTATGTGTGGGGTATATGGTTGACATCGGTATTTTACGATTTTTTATTTTGTATGTGTGGGGTACATGGTTGATATCGGTATTTTACGATTTTTTATTTTGTATGTGTGGGGTACATGGTTGACATCGGTATTTTACGATTTTTTATTTTGTATGTGTGGGGTACATGGTTGATATCGGTATTTTACGATTTTTTATTTTGTATGTGTGGGGTACATGGTTGACATCGGTATTTTACGATTTTTTATTTTGTATGTGTGGGGTACATGGTTGACATCGGTATCTTCCTCTACTGAATCTTCACCTTAGTTTTAAATTTGCCACATTGACTTTCTTTCTTATTTAAATATTACTTTATTTTTATTCATGTATATGCATGCTTGCCTGCTTACATGTGTGTCTACCACATACAAGCTTGGTGCTGGTGGAAGCCAAAAAAAAAAAAAGCATTGGATCTCCTGGAACTAGAATTTCAGATGGTTGTGAGCCAGTATGTGGGTTCTGGGAACAGAATCCGAGTTCTCTGTAAGAGCAGTCGGTGTTCTTAACCTCTGAGCTGCCTTCCCATGTCCAAGATTTATTTTTATAGTTTTTAAATTATGTGTGTGTGTGCGCGTGTGAGTGCAGGAAGCCAGAAGAACTGGATTGCCTTGGACTGGAGTAACACATGGCTGTGAGCCTGATATGGGTGTTGGGAACTGACTTTGGGTTCTCTGGAAAAGCAGAAAATGCTTTTAACTGATGAGCCACTTCTCCAGCCCCTGTAACTTATATTTTGAGGTGGGATCTCTTGGAGCTTGTTGACTGCACTGGCTGGCCACTGAGCTCCCAGGATCCTTCTGTCTTGTTATGTAGGTACACAGGCATGCAGAGTGAACAGTCAGTGTGCGCATCCTAGGTGACTGGCAAAGCCTGAAGAGAGCCAAGTAGCTGCCAGGGTGCTGATGCCACCATGGGGTTTGATGTTAACGAGTCCGTCTATGGGAGCCGGACGACTCAAGCAGAGGTTCTGGCTCTTATCCCAGAGTCCCTTATCTGGACCTGCCCTCAGGGCTTGCTGGTGCAGCTCTCCAACACAAGGATGGAATTCTGTGCTCTAGATCAGCAGGGGCTGTAGTAATCTCAGGCACTGGCCTTGTTTTTACTAGGGCTCGCTATACCGTGGGAAGACTAGGTTAGACTCCCTCTGCCGTTTGACCCTGCCTTGGGATTTGGAAGCAAGCCAAGCATTGTTTAAGAGTCTCCATGAGATGTCAGCCAGCTTCTTACCACCAGGCTCACCAGGGGAGAAGCTGTGGATCACACTGCCTGGGATAGTTCTGCTAGCCGTCTCTACACAAAACAGCTCTCATTCCAAAAGAAATACCAGCACTTATTCCGGTGTAAAGTGTGAGTGGCCATGGCCCAGGAACACAGATTCAAGTGGCTCCAAATACCATGTTTCAGTGTAGCAACAATTTAATGAAGTCTTTACAGGAACAGAGCAAAGAAGGGTCTGTCCGCTTGTACACTCTGACAGGACTGTGGGTAATGCGTCCCGACTTAGGGGCCAACAAACCCCCACATCATTTTTCTCTGAACCTGCAACATTACTGTTCTCCACGCCCACTAAAGTTTTACTCAGCCAGTTCAACTGAATGTGTGCTTTCTAGTGTATAACAGAATGCGTGGCTTTCTGAACTATTCTCTAACTTCCTAACCCACGAACAAGGACTTCGGTTTCTCAGACCATGGGTCCATATGCTGTGTTATCTTCTGCCTTGAGTTCTCCCTAGCAAGGAGCAGGAAGCAGCACGCCCTGCCTCCAGGAAGCCCTCCGTGATTGCGGTCATAGAATGTACTTAAGACCGTCCCATTTCCAGGGCTTTAGGTGGAGTCATAAAGAGTCAAGCACATCAAGCTGAAATGTGCCCTGAGTTTTAACACATGGAGTACCATTTTGCATCCTTGCCTTCATCCATGCGCCCTCTTCTTCCTGGATCAGCCTCTTTTAGCCAGTCAAAAGTGTGTGTATGTGTTGTGTGAGAAATGTATGTGTGTGCTGTGTATGTAAAAATGTGTTGTAAAGTGTGTGTGTGTGGTGTGTGATGTGTTTGTATATGTTTGTCTGTGATGTGTATGTGTGTATGTTGTGTGCGATGTGTACATGTGTGTGGTGTGTGTGATATATATGTGTGTGTGCTGTGTATGTGTGTGTGCTGTGTATGTGTGTGCTGTGTATGTGTGTGTATATGGATGATGTGTATGTGTGTGTAGTGTGTGTGGTGTGTGTGTATGTGTGTGGTGTGTATGTGTGTATGTGTTAGGGTTTCTATTACTTAATAAAACATCATGATTCAAGCAACTTGGGAGGAAAGTGTTATCTCATCTTCCAGGCTACTTTCCATCACTAAGGGAAGCCAGGGCAGGAATCCAGGCAGGAACCGAAGCAGAGGCCATGGAGGAGTGCTGCTTTCTGGCTTGCTCCCCAAGACTTGTTTGGTCTACTTTCTTATTCAACACAGGACCACAACATGGGCTGGCACCACCCTTGGTGAGATGGACCCTCTCACATCTATCATTAAGAAAATGCGTTATGTCTTACCAAGCGGCCAGTCTTGTGGGGCTCTTTCCCAATTGAGGCTCCACTCACCAGATGACTACAGTAACATCAGGCTGACAAAAGCCTGCCAGGGCAGGCTCTTTTGGAGGGAGACTTGCTGAGAGCTGGGAGGTTAGCCAGTCAGTCTCCACAGCAGTGGAGATAGTAGATATAAGTATGTTAAACAATGCAGAGAGCCGACCGTGAAAGGAACCACGGTGATCATGTGATTAAGTGGAGGCTGGGGAACAAGATAAGGTTGTACTGCACTCAGAAGGGGGACGGTGCTAACTGGAAGGGGGGGCATTCGGTCCTAACAGTGGAATGAGGGGGGAGGTTCAACTTAAGGCTGTGCAAGAAACACAGCCCTGGCCACAAGGTGGGAAAGAAATAGCTTATCCTGGAGCCAAATGAGTGGCCGTGGTCCTGGAACACAGATTTAGATTATCTGAAAATTAATGCTTCAGCGTGTAACACACGATTTTGTGTTACACCCTCGGTACAGTTCATGCGCCACTGTACCTTATGCGAGTCGGGTAAGGGCCTGGAGATTGAAAGAACACACAAAGAGACCAGGGTCATTGGAAAGGAGATCAGCCGAATGCCGTTTATTTAGACTTGGGGAAGTCCTTAAATATCTAACTGCTGCACAAGGACCCCTACCCAGGCAGGTGGGAAATTATCATATTAACAATGGAGTCAATGTCCTACAGCTAACCACCAGGTGGGGCAGGGAGAGCACAGAAACAAACAGGATGCTTAGTTAGCTGACCATAAACTGTCCCGGCAAATGCACCCCAGGAACAAGGGCAGACCCAGGCCCTACAGGTCCTCTTTTTATATAAAATATATGACTAGCCCTGTCTTGGGTGGCATTGGACGTCAGGCAATACCCCTTACCCGTCATGGGAAAGCATCCAGGTCAAAACACATTTCCTGTCTTAGGTTGGGGCAGCCCCCCAAAAACCTTTCCCGTCATTGGCTCACTAGTCATCCATTACCGAGTTTAGCCAGATTTGTGCTGAAAGATTCTCTGGGGCAATAGCTAAGAGGACTTGCCACGTGGCAACATTGACCTGAGCTTGCCTTTGGCTCTGGCACCACGAAACCATGAAGATGATGCTCCAGCACATATAAGCATTCCTAAAGGAGATTGTGCCTGCTCAGTCCTTAATAATTTTGTCCAAATTGGAGCCCTTTAAGTAAGGTCTTAGCGCTGGTGAAAGGAACCCTGGTATAGCTAAGTAAAATAATCTCAAGAGCCAATTTGTAAATTGTACACCCCAGGATCCGTGAATAACAGCAATAAGCCTAATACTGTAATATCGAGCAGTGGTCTTTAACCACAACCAATAGCAAAATTAGCTGCAATATTTATTTGTAAATTTGGCTCAATTTGAATGGCCAAGGCATTTGCATCCTGCCCTGAGAAGGTATCCTTTGTGCTAGCAGGAAGCAACTGACTGACTAATGAAAAATCCAGCAGCTCTAGCCACTCTGACAGCAACAGCTATGGCTGCCAATATCATGGGTTGGGTAGATGGGTAGAGGAACAATCCTTGGCACTCGGACCACCACAGCCAGCAACTGTGGATTCCTCCTCAGGAATCCCGCAACTCTTCAGTTGACGAGCCAGAATCTCCTTGATCTCTTGGCTCTGTCCTGTCTTTAGGCTTCTGGACAGAAAAGTCCATAGCATGCACCAGACGCTCAGGTATCCATATTGGATCATCAGCATCCTGTGGGAAAACACAAACAGCCCCTCTTCCCCACATCAGTACAGGATCTGGACCATACCAGGTGCCGTCTGCTAGATTCTTCCGTTTGACATGAGGCATCCCCGAAGAATCTGGCCGCCAATGCCGGTCAGCAGTGGTATGAGATTGAGCATCAACAGTCAAAAATTTAAAATGTATAAAATAAAAGACAAATGATCTCTGGGGGTGGAACCATATTCCCCCTTTTTTGTTTTATGCAAATAGGCTTTGAGCGTACGATGTGCTTGTTCCACTATAGCTTGTCCTTGAGGATTATAAGGTATTCCCGTTTTATGAGAAATTGAAAACTCAGAGCAAAATTTAGCAAAGCCAGTGCTAGTATAGGCTGGCCCATTATCAGTTTTTATAGTTTTAGGAACTCTCATGTAGGCAAAAGCCTGGCGACAATGACTTTTAACATCCCGTAATCTTTCTCCTGTATGAGCTGAGGCAAAAATGAGATGAGAATATGTGTCCACGGTCACGTGAACATATTGCACGCGCCTAAAAGAAGGAACATGGGTGACATCCATTTGCCATAAATGATTAGGAGCAAGCCCACGAGGATTAACTCCCAAATGGGGAACAGTTAAAAGTTCTGTACACAGAGAGCACTTTTTAACAATATCAGTGGCTTGCTCTTGAGATATCTTAAAATGAAATCTTAAAGACCCAGCATTGAGATGAAAACGATTATGAGCCTTTTCTGCAGCTTCATAAGATTCCTGACTCACTGCATAAATTTGACGAGTAAGCTGATCGGCCAATGCATTCCCTTCGCTCAAAGGACCAGGGAGGTCAGTATGAGCCCGCAAACGCCCTACGTAGATGGGAACAGACAGGGCCCAGAGCAAAGTTTGAGTAGCCAATAACTGCATCTGGACTCAAGATACGGAGGCAATATAAGCTGCAGTTTCCAAAGGTGCAAGAATTTTGCTTATATACTGACTGTCAGTGAAAAGGTTAAATGGAATATCAGCATATTTCTCTAGGGCCATCTGGACAGCAACCAATTCAGCCACCTGAGCAGAGTTAGTATTAACAGACTGAATATCAAAATCAGGAGGGGAGGCCACCACAGCTCTCCCCGTGGAAGATCCATCAGTAAACACATTTCGTGCCCCTGTCAGAGGCTGCAAAGAAATAACTTTAGGGAAACATACCGGGTGATTTTTTAAAAAGGTTATCAGAGGGATAATGATTGTCAAACTTGCAGGGATTAGTGCATAAAAATAAGGTTCAATCTTTAGCAAAATTTTGTAACCAAGTTATTTCTGCCTGGGTATAAGGTGTAATAACCTTATCAGGTAACATTTCAAAAGTTTGTAAACTAAGCTTATACCCTTTTTAAATAGCACGTAGCACAACTAATGGATATGAGATAACAATTTTTACAAGTGACACATGTTTATGTACCCACAGGATGGGTCCTTGCTGTTAAAAAACTCCAGTAGGCTATGCTGGGGGGGGGATTATCAACAGCAGTGGCTGACTAGAGTTGATATAATGAATATGAGCAGAGGCAAGCTTTTCTTCAATTAAAGTAATACGTTGTCTTGCTTGAGGTGTTAACTCACGAGAGGAGGTTGGGTCTGGATTTTCCTGCAGAATGTCAAAAAGTGGTTTTAAGTCTCCAGTAGGAATTCCAGACTGGGCCGGACCCAATTTAGGTCTCCAAGTAATTTTTGAAAATTATTTAAAGTTTGTAGTTTATCTAGGCAAAAAGTAACTTTTTGAGGTTTTACTCCTGTCTGCAACAGCTGATGCCCCAAGTATTGATATGGAAACTGTTGTTGTACCTTTTTAGAAGTAATTATTAACCCAGCATGTGCTAGACATTCTTGCAAGTCAGCAAAAGCCTCAAGGACTATCTTTGGGTCCTGTCCAGCTAATAGGATGTCATCCAAATAATGACTTATATACAGTTGAGAATATTTATACCTTATTGGGGCAATAACCCGGGCCACAAACATTTGGCAAATTATAGAACTATTGGACATACCCTGGGGCAATGTTACCCATTGGTAGCACCTTTATGGTTCTTTGAAATTTATAGACGGTACACTGAAAGCAAATTTATTAGAGTCTTTTGGATGTAAGGGAATGGTGAAAAAACAATCCTTTAGGTCAATAACTAAAAGATGGTATCCTGCAGGAATACCCACAGGCTGAGGCAGCCCAGGTTGAGTTGTCCCCATAATTTCCATACAATCATTTACTGCTCTAGGATCTTGCAGCAGCCTCCATTTACCAGACTTTTTTTTTTTTTTGACGGCTGCTGCAGCTATCTGAGCATAAATCACAGGATCATAAGCAATCTGTGCTGCTAAGCCAACATATTGTCCTTCACCAGTTAACATGTCAAGGTTATGCTGGGGGAAACCCGCAACGGCATTTTTTTCCTGCGGTCTTTTTGCAATTTTCCTGCATTTCACCTCTCCATAACAAGTAATCTCCCCATGAAAGACAAGCCCTGCAAAGCTGCATCCAGGCACTGGGTGTAAGGTTGAGTTCTGCAAAGGATTCCAATAAAGCTACAGTGAAAGGAGCATGAGTTCCACAGTCCACAACTGTTTTTTTTAACTGCTTAATATTTTTAAAGGCCAGGGGGTCATGTTGTCTGATTTTTTTTGTCCTTGTTGATTAATATTTTTTACAACAGGATAAATCTGTCTCTCTTTACTTAAATTATTTAACCTGTTTTGGATCTTTTGGATTTTTGTCTCTAAGTTTATAGGGGCAGAAGCAGTAGTATAAGGATTTTGTGGCTGAGGTCTCATGGAGACATCTGTTTGTTTTTTTTTTAAACTTTTTTTTATTAGTGTGATCTTTTTTTAAAAAAATTTTTTTATATCCCTTTTAATACTTTTTGTTCCTAAAACTTTTTGTTCCTCAAAACTCTTAATAGAACTCACAGATTTTACTTTTTGAATCTCTTTAAGGGTTTTGTTTAAACTCTCTAAATGTTTTTTTACTTTTACATCATCACTGAGAAGAGCATCTCTGACCAAGCGCCATAGTGAAAATATTGCTATGGGGAATTTTTTTGACCCTCGCTCTTTTAGTGTATTTTGAAGATCAGTCCCCTGCATGTAGGAACCAGGGACTAAACTCTAAAACCGTCTTAATGATCTCTTGTGTTGTCTCAACTTTAATGCCGGTGTCTTTTTTTTCCAAAAGAGCTAACAACTGGCCTGTTAACCGGCCCCTTAACATTGGAACAGAATTACTTGTACCCATAACCAATTTACCCTTGTCATTTAATTTTTTACCTGTTGGCCAGCCTTTTTGAGGGCGACCTCTTAGGGACTCCTACTTTTTGATCTTGTAGATGGGTCTCCGACTGCAGTTGGAGCCCCAGCGGGGCCTCCAATTGTAACACCCGATTCTGTGTTACACCCTCGGTGCAGTTCGTGCGCCACTGTACCTTATGCGAGTCGGGTAAGGGCCTGGAGATTAAAAAAACACACAAAGAGACCTGGGTCATTGAAAAGGAGATCAGCCAAATGCCATTTATTTAGACTTGGGAAAGTCCTTAAGTATCTAACTGTTACACAAAGACCCCTGCCCAGGCAGGTAAAAAATTACCATATTAACAATGGAGTCAATGTCCTAAAGCTAACCAACAGGCGGGGCAAAAAAGAGCACAAAAACAAACAGGATGCTTAGTTAGCTGACCATAAACTGTCCCCACAAATACACCCCAGGAACAAAGGCAGACCCCGGCCCTACATCAGCGCGGTGATGGGTTTGCAGGTCATAAAAAAGTGATCCAAAACATTTTTCAAACACTTGGTGAAAATATTAGGAAGGTAGGTTATAGTAGAGGAGGGACATCTCTAGGGACATCTCTGCTACAGGCCTCAGATGCTACCAGACAGCATTTTTAGTTTCTGGGTTGGTGGAGACTATGGCTCTGCTTGTAGACTCCATGAGGACTTATGAAATAGTCACCTATTATCCCTGCTAGCCTGGGATACACCAGGCAACAGTGAAGCCACTCCCGGACATGAAAAAGCAAAGCTTGGTTCTTCCGTCAGCCTCACCACCATGACTAAGGCCATCTATTCAAAACCTTTGGACCTCATATGTCACAACCGATGGCTTGCCTTTGCCTTGCTTGCGAGCAATGAGATACTGTTACGGAGGGGTCAGATCATTATCTCCGTGAGAGACTGGGAGAACTAGGGCATGCTTTGGAGAGGCTGGAGGGACCCAGGGGGCACCGGAATGACTGGCAGTAAGTCCCTACTCCGCATGGTTCCCAGTGGTCATTTCCCATTGCCACTCAGACCACCGCTGTGTTGGTTTGGACGAGAAACACCCTCCATTGGCTCCGGTATTTGGACAGATGGCTCCCCATCTGTAGCACATTTTGGAAGGCTTAGGTGGTACAGCCTTGCTGGAGGTATTTATGTCACTGGGGACAGACTTTGAGTTCACAGCCTCACCCTACTTCTTGCTCACTCTTTAGACTGAAGAAATGAATGCTTAGCTTCCTGCTCCTGCCCCATGCCTGCCCCATGTTGTCAAGTCTCCTACCCTGATGGACTTCCATCGCTCTGGAACTGTAAGCCAAACTCTTTGTGAGTTGCTTCTGCTTGCAGCGCTTAGTCACAGAAATAGAGGCCTCACGGATACAATCACCATTCTTTCTGTAATTAAAAAATTATATATATATATATATATGTGTGTGTGTGTGTGTGTGTGTGTGTGTGCGCGCGCGTGTGGACTTATGGATGTGAGTACAGTGCCCATGGTGGCCAAAGGGGGCATTAGATGCCCTGGAGCTGGAGTTACAGGTGGATGTGAGCCACCAAGCATGGGTGCTGGGTACTGAACTCAGTTCTCAGCACATGTTCTTATCCACTGTGCCATCTCTCCAGCCCATCATTATTCTTATTTTTAGAATAAGATGTTCTAGGTATTCCAAAAGTGCTTTACATGTATTTACTTATTTAATCCTTGCACTAGTCTATATAGGGGTTATAAAAGGTGGGAGGTTAGGCACAACAGGTTAAAGGAATTGGGGCGGTGGATTCTCAAGACTGCTTCCTGCTTATTTGTGGGCATCATCTTTGTGGGGGAACCTAAGAAGGCTGGGTGCTGGTCACATCCTGGCATAGCTGATCTCTTTGTTCCTGTCCGGCATTTGTGGTATGGAAATGCCTGGTGTTTAAGGTATTGGCAGAACAGAGGACAAAGTTAAGTTTAGGGAAAAAAATTATTAGGACCAAGGAATTGGGAGGGGATTTATCTGACCTGTTTAAGGTGGATCCTTCAGTTCGGCTCCCTGGAACTCACAAGAATTCTTTGGGTTTGTGAAAACAGAAGTTTTAGACATACACATTGTATAAACAGTAGCATACTTATGTCAGAATGGCTGTGACAGATATTTTTGAACAATGAAAAGTATTTTTAAGACTATGGAAGGCAGCGTGAGAGAGAAATTTGATAACCTGTATTTGTCCTCACACCTTTATAACTTGCAGGTCTTGTATGTGTATTTTACTGAAGTTTGTTTGGTGAGGCTGTCCTTTGAAACTGACAAAACCTCTCAGCTGTCAAACTGTATCAGAGATATTTGGGAAAGATAAAATTTTACTTGAGTTACTGATTAAAAACGACAGAGAACTTACTTGGTTGGCACCTAGAGCTACTCCTCAGGGTCCTGAAAGACACTTAAGGAAATGTTCAACATCCTTAGTCATCAGAGAAATGCAAATCAAAACAACTCTGAGATTCCATCTTACACCTGTCAGAATGGCCAAGATCAAAAACACTGATGACAGCTTATGCTGGAGAGATTGTGGGGAAAAGGGAACACTTCTGCATTGCTGGTGGGAGTGCAAGCTGGTACAGCCCCTTTGGATGTCAGTGTGGCAATTTCTCAGAAAATTAGGAAACAACTTACCTCAAGACCCAGAAATACCACTTTTGGGTATATATCCAAAGAATGCTCAATCATGCCACAAGGACATGTGCTCAACTATGTTCATAGCAGCATTATTTGTCATAGCCAGAACCTGGAAACAACTGAAATACCCATCGACCAAAGAATGGATAAGGAAAATGTGGTACATTTGCATAATGGAGTACTACACATTGGGAAAAAATAATGATATCTTGAATTTTTTTCTCTTTTCTTTTTTCTTTCTTTTGGTTTTTTTGAGACAGGGTTTCTCTGTAGCTTTGGTGCCTGTCCTAGAACTAGCTCTTATAGACCAGGCTGGTCTCGAACTTACAGAGATCCATCTGCCTCTGCCTCCTGAGTGCTAGGAATAAAGGCATGTGCTACCACTGCCCAGCTCATGACATCTTGAAATTTATGGGCAAATGGATGGATTCAGAAAAGATCATATTAAGTGAGGTAACCCAGACCCAGAAGGACAAATATCATATGTACTCACTCATAAGTGGCTTTGAGACATAAAGCAAAGAAAACCAGCCTACAATTCACAATCCCAGAGAAGCTAGACAACAAAGAGGAACCTAAGAGAGACATACATGGATCTAATGTACATGGGAAGTAGAAAAAGACAAGATCTCCTGAGTAAATTGGGAGCATGGGGACAATGGGAGCAGGTAAAAGGGGAGGGGAGAGAAGTGGAGGGGAGCAGAGAAAAATGTATAGCTCAATAAAAACAATTAAATAAAAGATTTCTTTCAAATGGGGAGCAAGGATGCATGCCCAGATGGTCAGGGGGAAAGAGACAGATAGAGGCTTCAGGAATCCACACACAGGCCATCTAATTCTTCCTTCCTCCATCACAGATCACACAGATCTCACTCTTCTAGCAATGGAAATACAGCAACACGTCTGTTCTGTGTATGCTCAGGAAAGCTCCTGAGAAAGGCAGATCTGTAAGGTTTTCATTCAGGGACTGGTCACATATACACCCTCATTTGGGGACATGACATGTATACACCCTCATTTGGGGACCCGGTCATATATACACCCTCATTTGGGGACCAGTCATGTATACACCCTCATTTGGGGACTGGTCACGTATACACCCTCATTCGGGGATCGGCCACGTATACACCTTCTGCTTTTCATACACCTAACTCCAGACTTTCAGAGAAAAGCATTAGATACATTGTGTAACACATGTGGGCATAAAGTAATGTCACTGTTGATTAAATGTTTACTGGGGACACAGAACAAAGTTCCAGAAGCCAGTGGACAGTTTTGAGAGCAGCTCTCAGGCCTGCTATAACACACTTTTACGTGGTAGCCGCCCTTTTGTGCAGAGTGCTTCTGAGCGGTCTGTTTGTGGTCTCCTCCCCACCCCATTCCTGTCAGCCCTCTGCACTTGTTCTTCCTGTCTGGAATGTTCTGTCTCCTTGAATTCCTAATTCCTTCTCACCAGTCAGGTTTCAGTCAAGATCTGTGATCAGCCACTTCAGAAAGATCTTCCTTGACTGTGCCCTCTGGCCTGTCTTCCCCATAGGCACTTGGTAGCACGTTGCTTTAGCTTGGTTTATCTTTGTGAAATCAGCCCTCTCTGTTTTTATTCCCCCCTCACCCCCCTCCTGTACACTGATAATTTGTCACTCTGGAAAAAATCCCTGTGTGGTGTTTGTTAGTCTCTGATGTAACTGTCCTCACTGAAGGACGATTTGCAAGAATCGGGTGTTGTCCGTTCCTGAGTCATTACAAGCCGCTGCCAAAGTAAGCTTTTTGTTTGAGTGTTTTGTTTTTAGAGACAGAGTTTCTCTGTGAAACAGCCCTGGTTGTCCTGGAACTCCCTCTGTAGACCAGGCTGGCCTGAAACTCAGCAAATATCCACCTGCCTCTGCCTCCTGAGTGCTGGGACCAAAAGCATTTTGACTCTTACAGGAAGCACTGGCTTTTAGGACTGTACCTTCGAGCCCAGCACTGCCTGGCACTAAACAGGTGCTCTATAGGCATTGGTCAGCGAGGGAATTGTCATCCCATACCATCTCTAGCTACTGCTGCCCACATTCATGTTTAATAGATAAGAATAGTGGACACTAAAGACGATAACTGTTCCTTCAGGTGCTGATGCAAGCCACAGAACAGTCACTGTTATGTTATTGTGGAGCACACCAGGAGTATACCGTGGCTGAGAGTAGTGGAACACACCATGGCTGAGAGTAGTGGAGCACACCATGGCTGAGAGTGGTGGGGCACACCAGGAACACACCATGGCTGAGTGGTAGAACACACCGGGAGCACACCATGGCTGAGAGTGGTTGAGAGTGGTGGAGCACACCAGGAGCACACCATGGCTGAGTGGTGGAGCACATCAGGAGCACACCATGGCTGAGTGGTGGAACACACTGGGAGCACACCATGGCTGAGAGTGGTGGAGCACACCGGGAGCACACCATGGCTGAGAGTGGTGGAGCACATCAGGAGCACACCATGGCTGAGAGTGGTTGAGAGTGGTGGAGCACACCAGGAGCACACCATGGCTGAGTGGTGGAGCACATCAGGAGCACACCATGGCTGAGTGGTGGAACACACTGGGAGCACACCATGGCTGAGAGTGGTGGAGCACACCGGGAGCACACCATGGCTGAGAGTGGTGGAGCACATCAGGAGCACACCATGGCTGAGAGTGGTTGAGAGTGGTGGAGCACACCAGGAACACACCATGGCTGAGTAGTGGAGCACACCAGGAGCACACCATGGCTGAGTGGTGGAGCACATCAGGAGCACACCATGGCTGAGAGTGGTGGAGCACACCGGGAGCACACCATGGCTGAGAGTGGTGGAGCACACCAGGAGCACACCATGGCTGAGTAGTGGAGCACATCAGGAGCACACCATGGCTGAGAGTGGTGGAGCACATCAGGAGCACACCATGGCTGAGTGGTGGAGCACATCAGGAGCACACCATGGCTGAGAGTGGTGGAGCATACCAGGAGCACACCATGGCTGAGAGTGGTGGAGCACACCGGGAGCACACCATGGCTGAGAGTGGTGGAACACACCAGGAGCACACCATGGCTGAGAGTGGTGGAGCATACCGGGAGCACACCATGGCTGAGAGTGGTGGAGCACACCAGGAGCACACCATGGCTGAGAGTGGTGGAACACACCAGGAGCACATCATGGCTAAGAATTGTGGAGCACACCAGGTGGAGCACTTAGCATTAAAAATCACTCTTCAAAGAATGATTGACGACTGACCAAGAAAATAAGTGCATTTTCTCATGAATGCTGAGTGACCTACACACTGGAGTCTGAGCAGGGTTACCTCCCAGGTCAAAAGGAACTTGTTTGGTCATCGGCGGTGCTGTTTGCAGCCTTGGTTGTCAGAGAAGTTTCTTTGTGTAGTTGGCATGCTTGACTCATAACTGATCCAAGCACTGAGATTACGTGAGTGCTGATTCTCAACTTGAAATGGGACAGTTATACCAGCATCCACGTCCCTAGGGCTCAGGGAACAGCCACAGAAGAGAATACAGAAAGAGTGTAAGAGCCAGAAGATGAGACAAGGGCTGTCTTCTGGACGGGATGGCTGGCTGTTGCATCCAGGAACTCACAATGGCTGATGTTATCTGTACAAGATCAAGCTGTCAAAGTGTCCGTGGATGGATGGGGTTGGGGGGCTCATGAGACTACATCCTAGCTAAGGAGCTGCTGTCAATGTGTCTGTGGATGGATGGGGTAGGGGTCTCATGGAACTACATCCTAGCTAAGGAGCTGTTGGCAGTTGATAGCTTCAGGTAGGGAACTCTTTTCCCCTGGGGTTGCGCATGCTCCCATGGATGGCACCACACATGCAGGTAACACTAATTGGACCTAGTGGGTCAGCCAGATTACTCAACAAGTAAAGGTCTTTGCTACCAAGCTTGAAGAACTGGGTTCAGTCCCCATTAGGGGAAAACTAATTTCTGAAAATTGTTCTCTGACCTCCAAACATGTGTTGCTGTGCCAATGCTGCCTCCACAGAGTAAATAAACATCAAGAAGAGAGATCATGAAGGTGTGGGCCTCAAGGGAAGTAGGGGGCTATAGTCAGGATACATTGGGTGCATGTGTGCAATATAAAATGATAGGTAAGATATTAATTTTAAAAGGAGAGGGAATAGGGTTGGAAAGTATTTATGGAAGATGAGTATTTGAGTTGGACCTCTGAGGACCCATGAGGGCAGGCTGTGGAAGGGAAGATGTTGCTTTGGGGAACAATTTGGGACAAGGCCTTAAAAGAGTCACTGAGGTGCAGAGGACTCCGGACTGAAGCCTCGACTTCAGTGGGCGTCTGAATGTTCTCTCTCACAGCGAGCCCTCAAGGGAGCACTGGAGACCTTAACAGCCTCAGAGGAAGATGCCTTTCAGGGCACCTGAGGTAAGCAGAGGAACATAAATGTCCCCCCTTCCACTCCATGTAAGAGCTTTCTGAGGCAATATTTGTGGGGTACCTGAAGACCTGGGAAACTGCCCCTCCATGCAGAGACTCGGTTTGCATCTATTGGCCTTGTTTAATGACACCTTCTGTCAACCACTATCTTCTCTGGGATTGCTGTGCTCTGGCAGAGCAGCTGGGAAGGAGACTTGGTGACAGTGTTGGAGCATCTGGGACTCTGGGGGAACGGAGCTCATTTGACAGGGAGATGTGCCAGTTTAGGGAGGCCACTGTGGCCACCATGCCTCACCTCCAGGAACAGGACAAAGCAGAACCGTCAGTGACCGAGGGGAGAGAGGGAGGGAAGGAGATTGGGTTTTGTGTCTCTTGAAAGAAAAGACCCAGGTGAGTGTACACTGCACAGGAACAGATGAACAAAGCTGTCTGGGCTGTTTTAAGAGCATATAAGACAGCAGGCCCCATAGGAACACAGTAGACGTTGGCATTGTAAGAGCACAAGCATCTGCCCCACCTGGACAGTGGTATCAGAGGCTACTCTGGAGCTCCCGCTGTTCCTAAGGGACGGTACTACCTGTGTTTCACAGCCCAAGCTGACTCCTGTCTTTTTCGTGGCAGTGTCTGCCCAGCTCCATGACAGGCGTGTGACATGTGTCTGGCCTGCTTGCTGGGCCGACTGCACAATAAGGACCTTGTCCTCCAAGTACTGGAGTTCCGTGCTGTTATATTGATGGCTGCCACAGGTCAGAAAGATGCAGGCCCAGAGCTGCGCGCCATGATTTACTGATGACTGAAGCAGTTTCTGGAGTATAGAACTCTGCTTTGTGCCAGAGAACAACGGTAGCAGCAGACGGGTAGAGGGCCACCATGTGCAAGGTGGGATTCCCGCTCTACATGCGGCCTAGATGGTAAATAAATGAAAAACGTCGAACTCAGAGAAAACACGGTCTCAGAGATCTCAGAGATGCAAAGAGCTGTGGGGCAACGTGAGCCGAAGTGTTAGCTGTGACGGTTGCAAGAGAAACTAGTTAGAAGAAAAAGGTTTGTTTCGACTGATAGCTTCGGTTATTGTTGGTTCGTTAGCTTTGAGCCTAAGAAAAGGTAGAATATGATTCAAGCCACCTTCTTTATTGGCAGCCAGGAAGCAAAAAGAAGGGACTGCTAACAAGATTTGCTTTTTTAGGGCACACCTCCAGGGGTCACACCTCCAGGGGTCACATCTCCAGTGGCCTACACCTTCCACTCCTTTTCCACTACCTCCCAATAATGTCACTCAATTACAAATGCATTGATAAATGGATTAATCCAGATGAGTTGAGAGCCTCCATGGCTCAATCACATCCCTGCTATGGAATGATCCTTCTGTACACTGTGTAAATTATGCTGTGATTGGTTTAATAAAGAAGCAGATTGGCTAATAGTTGGCCAGGGTAAGGTCAGGTAGGAAAACGAGACTAAGGACAATGGGAAGAAGAATCAGGAGTCAAAGAGTCAAAGGAGTTGCCAGTGAGACATGGAGAGGAAACAGGAGATACAAGATGAAAGCAAGATAATGCCATGTGACTGAATGTAGATTAATATAAATCAGTTTAAGTTATAAGAGCTAGTTAGTAATAAGCCTGAGCTATTGGCTGAGCATTTGTAATTAAAAGTGAGTCTCCATGTGGGTTATTTGAGAACTGGAGGAAAGAAACGTCTGCCTACACATCCCCAAAGCCCATTACCTGGCATCTAACCTGTAAACCATGAGTTTTCTTTGGAGAACATTTTAGATTCCAGCCAGAACAAAGGAAGGCAATTGAGCACACCAGCAAAGATGTAAGCCATCACCACTGGGCTCAGTTCATTCCACATCCAGAAGTGTGTGTGTGTGTGTGGGGGGGTACTTTCTGTTTTCACTTTTGTGTCCCCTAAAAGTAAACTCTGATTTAAAAAAAAAAAAAGTAGAAATCATACAGGAAAAGGAGGAATTCAGGAGCCAGAAAGTGTAATGGATATAAGGAAGAACATGCCAGAGGGGGTTACAGTGGAGTCAGACGTGAAGAACCCATCCTAAAGGGCAGGCCACTGCAATGACTGAAGCAGAGAAACAACAAGAAAAAGAGGGATCAGCTGGACAGTTTAGGGGATCCAGCTGTGTTCAAGCACACAAAGAGAAAGGGAAAAAGAATATTTGAAAAAACACCATCTGAAAATCCACCACATTTGATAAGTAGATGATAAACTCATAGACTCACATTATATCACATGGTCAGAAGTCAGAACAGGGGGAAGCTTGGAAGCAGAGAGGAGGAGGGGCCTGGTCGGGGATCCTCAGAAACCACCACACAGCTTTCCCAGAGACCATGAAAGTCAGGATGGGATTGGTAATTCCAAGTGTGTAGAGAGAGAGATCACTCTCAAATTTATGGAAGGCTTCTTTTCTGTTTTCTCTCTTATTTTCCCCACTAGACAAGTAGTGTTATGGGGAGTCCTTTAGGTTGAAATGAAGTTAGCTAGTAACCCAAAACCATCTAATCAGGTGCTTAGAGGGCCTACATGGTGGGAAGTGAGAATTCTCTCACTGTAATACTTGTTCTGTGTCTTTGAGAGACAAGCCATGCCCACTCCCTCCCCCATCTGCTGAGACAGGCTGATCTTCAGCTTTCAGCCTGGAGTTCTCTCTTCTCCATCTTCCTCTCGGAGAGGCAGCTTCTGTCTCTCCCTTCTCTCTCCTCTTTCCCCCCTCTCTCTCCTTCTCCCTTCCCCCTCCATAACCCACCAAATAAATATCCAATCTCACTCTGCATGATGTGTCAATCCATGTTTCTGTCTCTTGCCCACTGCTGCATGTCTCTCTGCCCTAGACCAGCCACTGCTCAGGGACCTGCAGCCATCCCTGCCTGGAACTGGCTGCTTACATGGCCTGCTGCCACCACTTGGGGTCAGGATCCTGAACCAGGCCTTTTTTTCCACAACCATGTGTTCCATATGCCTGAACATGATTTCTACAGTGTGATTTCTGCTCACACCACTGGCTTCGATTGGTGAGTTTTCCCCATTCTGGTCAGCTTAACCATTGCTCTGAACCTGAGGAACTGACTGGTGAGCTCCCGGAAATCTTCTGGTGTTCCTAGATATGGAGGGACTGCCCCCAACCATGGTCAGTTGAACCTTTTGTTGACATGCATCTCTGGATTGCTTCCCTTAGCTAAAATTGTGACTGAAATGACCCAGGGTCAGTCCTCCCATGCTAGCACTGCACACTCTGTGTGGTGCATTCGACTGGGGGCCCAGGGTCCCTCAGATTCTTTGTTCTCTTTTTTCCTTTCCCCCCTCCATGTTGCTTGTTTTTGTTTTGGTAAAGGCCGCTCGGAGGCCTTGTGGTGTCTCTGTTTTGCTGGTTTTCACAGTTTCAGCTGTGGGTAGCAAGCCATCCATGTCCTTTTAGAGGCCCTAAAACCCCCAGGCCTTAATGCCCTCCTTCTTCATCTCCTACCCTCACTCTGCCGGTGTCCCACCAGCTCCAGTTTTATGTGAGTTTTCTGACTACTGTCAGTGCACAGGCAAATGGAAGGAGATTCCTCAAACTGTCCCTGCGACTACAGCTGCCAACAGATTGGTCTGATCCACAAGGTGGCCTTTTTCAATTCTAGCTTTTTGCTCCCCACTGCAGCTTGTGGCATGGCGGCTCAGCAACAGGGCGGATCACGCCTCTAGGTCTCTCTTATTATTAAACTTAAAATCCCTGCAGCTCAAAAATTTTGGCTTTTCCATACAACATGTGACTGCTGCCATTTTGACTGGGGTCAGGTGACTTCACCGCCATCTTGGCTGAGGGCCAGGTCAGGTGACCAAGTTCCGCCATCTTTACTGAGGTATTCCCTGCCTGGTTTCCCAGTGTTAACTCTGTTACATGGGTGACCTTACTGCCATCTTAACTGAGAGCCAGGTCAGGTGACCAAGTTCTCCCATCTTTACTGAAGTATACCCTGCTTTGTCCCCTGGTTTACTTATGTTTATTTCTCTAAATTCCTCTTGCTGACTCTGTTGCATGTGTTTTGTGCAATGGCATGCCTTTGGTAGAGCCCGCCAAGAGCATCCACTTTGCCCAAACTGGTATGTACTTTTAAGCCTCTTACAAAATACTTATTTAATCCAACCCTCATTTAAATATATATTAAGATGTTCTCTACTATTGTTAGTTCTGCCATTAACCTTCTATTGCAAGCAGTTGTTCTTCTGTCTTTTTATAAGTATAAATCTTACCTGTTAAGTTGAGAGCCAGTACAGTCAAGCTCAAACTCAGCTCTCCAGGCAGATTCTGTACTGTAGTTTTATCTGGTAAACAGCGCTCAACTTCTCAGAGATCTTGGGAATATGGCATTTAAATATTTAATTATTGAAAAACTTTTCATAACAAAAAGAGACAGGTTGGCTCCTAGCAGCAGCACTCTACTTCCTCCAAAGAAGACAGAAGACAAATGGGCACAGAACAACGTCCATCGGCGATTCACTTCAATTGCCAAGCACTGATCACTAGGAAAAACTGCCTTTCATCTAAACTGAAGATCTCCAGACATGGACAGAATCGCTGGAATCAACAGCCTAGCTGCTCAGGTCATGGCAGGCTTGTCTTCCTACAGATTTCTCAGCCCACCGAATCTTCTGGAGCCTGACAGGTCCTGAGCTAAACAGCAGAAGACAAATATGACCTTCACCAAACATGGAGGACCCTGAGGAGAAGCTCTGGGTGCCGACCAAGTAAGTTCTCTGTCGTTTTTAGTCAGTAACTCAAGTTAAATTTTATCCTTCTCAAATATCTCTGATACAGTTTGACAGCTGAGAGGTTTTGTCAGTTTAAAAGGACAACCTCACCAAACAAATTTCAGTAAAATACACACACAATTTATTAAGGTGTATACCTGCAAGTTATAAAGGTATGAGGACAAATACAAGTTGTCAAACTTCTCTCTCATGCTGCCTTCCATAGTCTTAAAAACACTTTTCATTGCACAAAAATATCTGTCATAGTCATTCTGACATAAGTATGCTATTGTTTATACAATGTATATGTCTAAAACTTCTGTTTTTACAAACCCAAAGAATTCTTTTGAGTTCCAGGGAGCCAAATTGAAGGATCCACCTTAAACAGGTCAGATACATCCCCCTCAATTCCCTGGTCCTAATTTTTCCCCCTAAACTTAACTTTGTCCTCTGTTCTGCCAATACCTTAAACAGGTGTAAGAGACACCAGACATTTCCATACCATAAACACTGGACATGAACAGACTAGCTACTCCAGGATGTGACCAGCACCCTGCTTTCTCAGTCCCCCTCAAAGACGGCACCCACAAATAAGCAGGAAGCAGTCTTGAGAATTCGCCACCCCAATTCCTTTAACCTGTGGTGCCTAACCTTCTGCCTTTTTATTATAAAAAATAGATGGGAATGTATTGTTTTGTCTCTTTAAGAGACAAGCCATGCCCACTCCCCCCCTGTCTGCTGACATGGACTGATCTTCAGCTTCCAGCTTGAGTGCTTGAGTTCCCTTTCTTTTTCTGTCTCCCTCTCAGAGAGGCAGCTTTGGTCTCTTCTCTCTCTCTCTCTCTCTCTCTCTCTCTCTCTCTCTCCCCTCCCTTTCTCTGTTCTTCTCCTTCTCCCCCTTCCCTTCCATAACCCACTTAATAAATATCCAACCTCACTCTGCATGGGGTGCCTATCCATGTCTCTGTCGCCTGCTGTGTGTCTCCCTGCCCAGGATCAGCCACAGCTTGGGGACCTGGGACTGGTTGCTCTCAGGTCCCGCTGCCTGCTGCCACATGGCCTGCTGCCTGCCACTGCCGAGGATCCTGCAACATTTTTAATTTTTCCATTACACCCACAGACTCTCATCTGCCCTCCACGTGCCTGCAGTGACACATACACATACAGAGATGGATAAATGTAGCAAAGCTGCAGGAAGAAGGAAAGGTTTGTGAAAACAAAGTGTGTGCCCAGTAGTGACAGTTAGTGCTGTCTTTAAATCGCAGCTACTTTAAACTTCCTACGATTAAAGAGGCCCTATCTCCTCACCTGAAACAGCCTTAGTTAAATGGAAAACACCAGGACCGGCAAGAAGGCTCAGTGGGTAAGAGCAATTCCTGGATCCCACAGTAGGAAGAATGAACTCTCAAAATTGTCCTCTAACCTTCAAACACACACACATGGAAAAGGAAGAGGGCATCTTCGGGCCCAGGGAGTCAGGCAGAGATAGAGACCATTAATTTTCAGTGGCCACACATCATTTCATATTCTCCACAATTCTCTAAACAGCTGCTGGTTCAGAGAGGGACAGCCTTGGTGAGAAGCCACAGGACAGATTTGGCTCTGAATGTTGACATGTGACAGATGATGCTGGTATTTTCATAGTGTCAGAAGTACCATTCAGGGTCACAAAGAAAGAGGCCACCTATCTAGGGCTTCTATTGCTGTGATAAAGAACCATGGCCAGAAGCAACTTGGGGAGTGGGGTGGGCTTATTTCATCTTACAGCTCCAAGTCACGGATTGTCACCAAGGGAGGTTAAGGCAGGAGCTCCAGCCGGACAGGAACTGAAGCAGTGGCCATGGAGGGGTCCGGCTTGTGCCCCATTGCTTGCTCATCCTGCCCAGGGGTGGCACAGTCCACAGTGGGCTGGGTCTGCTCACATCAATCACTAACCAAGACGATCCCTACCAGGCCCTACCCCAGGCCAGTTTGATGGAGGTCTTTTCTCAAGTGAGACTCCTCTTTCCCATGTGGATCTAGGTTGTGTCAAGTTCACTGAAACCAAACCAATGCAAAACAACAGGGTATCATCTCGTGTCTGTTCGTTTTGATTTTTGGCTTTGTGAACCAATATTAAATTTCACTTTGAAGCTTACTTAGTTTTGACCAGACACAAAGTCATCCTAGTAGGAGAGAGATTATTCGGTGGGCACTCAGTGAAGAGCGACTTCCTTCTGCTCCCTCTCTCCGTTCTCAGGCATTCACCATTACCTACGTTACATCTTTCTGGAATGTTCCTTCACGTAAGCCTGTCTTGCTGAAAGCCTTATGTGATGTAGGAGACACTGCAGAAATACCCAGGAGAGGTATTTTAGAAACCTCAATAGTGACTGCTTCTAATTTGCCCAGTGCCCCTAACAGGGACCACTTGCAGGCGATCCCAACTGTAGGTATCCCAGGCCAAAGTGCGTTTCTTTCACTGACTGGTTTCGGGGTCAGGGTGTGTTTCTTTGGCTGGCCCTTTATCCCTATACACACCTTCCTACCACCCGGCTATACCCTGCTTCCTCAAGGTCTCCACTCGAAGGCAGTCTCTCCTCTTCACAACCACAGCCTTCATCTTTCCCTCTCTGCTCGTCATCGTAAATCTGGATATGGCCAGCACCCAGCCATTTACAAAGGCAATGAAAAGATGCTCTTGGCATTGTGGGAACTCCTCACCCTCTAGTCCCCTGCCTGATAGATACCACACACGGTCACACTTCCCTAGCCACTCCCTACAGGCCCTGCCCTCCTTTCCCCACTGACTTCTGCTATGCCCTTACTTTATTTGAACAAGGCAACTTAATCCACCCCACTTCCACAGCTATGGACTGGACATCATTCAAGGTTAAATTCCAGGGACATGAGGGCCCCTAATTCTTCTACTACTCACCCCTCAACTCAGCTAACCTATCCAGAGAATGTTTAGTCTTGAGAGATGAGAACACAGTCCAAGAAAACTGAGCTGTGTTCCCCTGGCCTTTCCAGACCTTCACACTCTCTAGACTCCCGTTTCAACTACTCGGGAGTTTCCTTCTGCAGAACACCAGCTTGTGTTGATCTCCCAGGAGGTTGGCCTAGTGTCTGCCCCCTTGTTTTCCCATTCACAGACACCGAATTCCTCTCCAATAACCAGACAGCAATGATCTCCCCTTTTGCCTGAATTCTCTCCTCAGCCCCACTCTCTTCCCACCAACGCCCCTTCTTGGGCGTTGCCCAAGCATCTCCTCTGTTCTGAGGTTGTTTCCAAAATCCCAGTTGGAATAGCCACCATTATCACAAACAGAGACTCCCCTAAAGGTGTCCTTCTAAAAACCACAGAGCCTGGGACCACCTTCAGACTGAGAAGTGGGTACCCCCTTTTTTCCTCCACGAAGAGTGCTTACCTCTTCACAATCCAGCCTAGAGTAGTCTGAGACACAGGAAGAAAAACAGCAAGATAAAACATGCAAACTCTGCCAGCATTCTAAGTCTCAAGGACAATGGTTCAGCCTAGGATGATGGCTCCTCTGGCCCACTCCCTTCCTGGGACCCCTTCTATTTACTCTTTATTTTCCTATTATTAACCTTTGTACCCTGTCTTTTAAAAATACATTTATTTGGCCGAGTGGTGGCGGTACACACATTTCCCAGCACTCGGGAGGCAGAGGCAGGCGGATCTCTGTAAGTTCGAGGCCAGCCTGGTCTACAAGACTAGTTCCAGGACAGCCAGGACTACACAGAGAAACCCTGTCTCAAACAAACAAACAAAAAAAGTCTTGCTTTTGGTACCCAAAGTGAGAGAAGGCAGTGCCTACACACAGTTCTTTCTGAAATCTAATTTAGACCAGCCTTCCCTGGTGAGGACTCATCTTGCACCTGTGGCCACTCTGGCATCGCAGACTTCTGCTCAACTTTTCTTTGTTAGATTAGAGATGGGGACAAGGGAAGAGCAAGTTCTGCTTAAGAAAAGCACCTGTTGGGGGCGGGGAGGTCCTAGTAAGAACCAGAGCCCCTGCCCCTCTTACAGACCTGTGTTTGTAAGGCCAGGAAAGAGGAAATGAGGGAGGCTCTAGGGAGGAGAAAACTGTGGTTAGCCACTGTTGCCAGGGTCGCTGGGTTGCTAGGGAAGTTGAGCTTGCAGTAGGGACCACCCCGTGCCACCCTGGGTGTTTCAGTAGGCAGGTGGTGGTGACAGTCAGGGTGTCGGCTAAGGTGGCAGATGACGATGTCCCTAGAGCTAACATTTCCTGCCTTTTGTTTTGTGAAGAGCTGGGAGAGCAGCAGGCCAGACCTGAGGCACAGTTTTCAGAGGGCTGCTTTGGGTTGAACTGAGATGCTAGCGTGTTTGGAGAAGGCAGATGCTGTCGATGTCCCAGCTAAAAGGGTTCAGTCGCTATGAGACAAAGGGGTTAGGTAGTTCAGATTTTATTTTTATTCTATGTGTGTGGGTGTTTTACCTATGTGCACAGCATGCCCTTGGAGGCCAGAGGAGAGCGTTGGATCTCTGGAATGGAGTTGCAGATGATGGTTAGGAATCTTGTGGGTGCTGGGAACCAAAGCTCAGTCCTCTGAAAGAGTAGCAAGCGCTGGACCCTGCTGAGCTACTTCTCCAGCCCTAGGCCGTTTAAAGCACAGGGTGCAGGTGCTGGAGAGAGGATGTACGTTGCTCCTGCAGAGGACAGGAGTTCAGTTTCTAGAGCCCATGTCGGGTGGCTCACAACCATGAATGATTCCAGTGCCCTCTTCTAGCCTCCTGGAGCATCATACACACATGTGTATACACATGCAGATGCACTCACGTGCACAGAAATGAAAATAAATGTAGTTTTTTTTCAAGGCGAGGTTTCTCTGCGTAGCCCTGGCTGTCCTGGAACTCTCTCTGTAGGCCAGGCTGGCCTCGAAATCAGAGATCCGCCTGCCTCTGCCTCCCGAGTGCCAGGATAAAAGGGGTGCAACCCCCACTCTCCTCACCCCGGCCCTAAGCAAGACTTTTTGCACCACCTTTTTGATGCGAAAGGTCTTCCTGGCGTCAGTAGGAAAACCTAGCCCACTCCCGGACTTTTGTTCAACCTGCCCCTCCAGGCCTCGTGGAAGGCACCGATATTTTCAAAATGAGTACGGCCTCATGCAGATCTGCCTTCCATTTCCCTTCCACTCCTCCCCCTCCCTCTGCAGTCCTAAGAGAACTCAGGGTGCCCTGCCCTGTGGGAAGTCCAAGGCTCTCCCCCCTCCATCCAGGTCTAGGAAGGTGAGCATCCAAACAGATTAGGCTCCAAAAAAGCCGGTACATGCAGTAGAATCAAAATCCAATGCCATTATCATTGGCTTCTCAGTCAGCCCTCATTGTCAGCCACATTCAGAGGGTCCGGTTTGATCACATGTTCGTTTAGTCCCAGTCCAGCTGGTCTTGTGACCCGTCCAGCAGGTTCAGTTATTCCAGGGTCTTGAAGAGGCACTACCTGAAAGAATCATGGGCGGGAGAAAGAAAGGAGACCAAGCAAGGTTCTGTTGTCAAGGTTGCCATTCATTCAGGTAATGGTTGCCCTTGCGGCTTATATAGCCCTTGCATGAGAAATTTGGCTTGGGGTTGGGGGTAGGGGTAGGAAGGAACCTTGCCGGGGTAGCAAAGGTCACCAGTCAGCACACCTGGTGTTTTCTGTGCAAGCGTAAACCTTTCTTTTGTGATTCCATCAACAAACAGTTCTCAAGATAATTAGAATGTGGGGTGGGTTCCGTTAACAAATAATTGTCTAGGTAGTTGGAATGTGGGGCGGGTTCCGTTAACAAATAATTCTCAAGATAATTAGAATGTGGGGCGGGTTCCATTAACAAATAATTGTCTAGATAGTTGGAATGTGAGGCAGGTTCCGTTAACAAATAGTTCTCAATATAGTTGGGGTGCGGGGCACTCTGCAAACATCCTTAGGATAATGGTCCCTGCTATCATCTTTAGGACAATGGTCCCTGACAGACTTGGTGAGCTCCCCTTGATCAGTCCCACCGTCTCCGTGGGTGGACGCACCCCTCACAGTTAGTGATTGATGACACAGGGCCCCGGCTGTTGAAGGTGGTACCACCTGTGGACTGGCAGTTCTGGGTTGTATAAGGGAGCAGCCTGAGCAAGCCATGGGGAGCAAGCCAGGAAGCAGCACCCTCCATGACCTCTGCTTTATCTCCTGCCTTTGGATTCCTGCCATGTTTGGGTTCCTGTCCTGTCTTCTTTAATGATGGACTGATGTGGAAGTGTAAGCCACATAAACCCTTTTCCTGCCCAACTTGCTTTGCTCATGTGTTCTATTACAGCAGTACTAATCCTAAGACCCTAGGCAAGCGTTCTACCAGTGATCCACTCCCCGTCTTGTCTTTTCATGTATGTGTGTTTGAATTACTAGATCATGGAAGATCCGTTTGGTTGGTTTCATTACATGCTGTACAGAAGCTTTCTAAAACAGCCATTCCAGTTTGTACTTTTTATACCCCTCAGCGGTATCCAGTTGCTCCCGTTATTGTCTGGTGTCTAGGAGGGTTGTTTGTCATTTCAGATTTTTGAAGACATGGCTGTGTACTTCACAGAGCAGGAACTGGCCAGCTTGACACTTGACCAGAAGGCCGTGTACAAGGATGTGGTGCTTGAGAACTTTACACATGTGGCTTTACTGGGTAAGGTTTCTGGGCTGTAGATCTCTACTTGGGTCTTCAGGGTGAACGGCTCGCTTACAGTTATTAGCCACCTTGAAATGGTAAATGTGTAGCTCACTTTGCGAGTCACTGCATGTAATCTGTCATGGACAGTGTGTGTGTGCATGTGTATGTGTGTGTGTGTTAAGGGCCTTGCAGATCTATGTCAGGCAAGGTCTGAAACTGAGTTACATCCTTAACTGGGCTCCCATTTCAGTGCCTTTTCAGCTTGCAAGAAAACGTTTTTAATATGTTTTAGTCATACATAATGGATCTCATTATGACATTCCATACATGAGTAAATTTATTTTTGGTCTTATTCTCTACCCTGTAGCCCTCACACAGCTCTGCACTACCTTTTGCCTTCCCAATTCTTCCCATCTGCTTTGATTTTTTTAGAACTTTTCGTGTGTGCCTGAGTTTGTGTTTTGTACATTAAAATGCTTTTATTTAGAGGGATATTTAGAATAAAACTTGGGTTATGTGTGTGTCGTCACTTTCGTGCTCTCCCAGCTTTGCATTTATACATTTGGTATAGTGTTATCTGTGTGGTAACAAATAGAACAAGGAAATTATTTTTGCATTTCATGATGACATTAAAATTGAAAAAATATTTTATATTGAAATATGTAAAGGTAGCTTACAGACACTGACTTTTCCTCCCCTCTAGGGTACCTCGCAAAAGTAAGACAATATGTTCAACTGACTGCCGAAGCAGAGTCATCCAGGGTGAAGGCCTTCCTCTAAGTCAGCCGTGCTGGAAGGCAGACAGAGGAGGCGAGCTCAGAGCCATGTCACTGCTGTCTTGCAGTGTTTTCTGTAGCCAGGCAGATTTCCATCCAAGTAGATGTACTATTTCCCTTAGTTCATTAAAGCTGTGCATTATAATGTACAAAGCAGACACTTGAGTCCTTTTTAAACAGCTTTATGAAGATAGAATTCACAAACCATACACTTATTTAAAGTAAAATAAAAAAATTTTTTTTTTCAGCAGGCAAAGAAAAATGATAAGGGGGGTAGAAATGGGCTTTGAGGATTAGTCAGTGATCTGCAGAATGTGACAGCTAGCCCGTTTTAAGTTTGGGCTGGAGTCCAGAGAAAAAGAAGTTCCTTTGACCAAATGGTGTGAATACTGACACAGAATTCCACAAATTGATCTTAAGACTCTGAAGCTAAGCTTTTCCGGAGGAATACTCAGAATTGAAGGTAGCTCTGGATGCTGCGGTCTCTGAACAAAGTTGGGATTGACTGAGAAGTCAAGGGCTGTGACAAAATTCTGAGCTAGCCCTCGTCTCCTTCTGTGTGTCCTTTATAAAGTATTACTCTGCAGAAATCCGTTTGGCTGCTATTGTTCGGAGTGTCGTATCCCCAAGTCCAGCTCTGTTCCTTCCCTTCGGTTCTGACACAGTTGGGAGTTAGGTGTAGTTATATCTCTTTCCCAGCTTACTTGGTAAGTAAGTTGAGGTGGGAGGATTATTTGAACTCACTTGTTTAAGACCAGTCTAGACAATGTAACCACCCCCACACCCTTGGTCCAAAAAAAGCCCCCCAAAACAAAACAAACAAAACTTTTGAACTAAGTTTAAAATTTAAAAAAGAAAAAAAAACAGAACAAAAAGTTAAAATCACAGGACAGCGAAGTACCACCCAATGCCTTGGACACCAGGAGCTGTACACCCTTGGGCCTAAGGGTGTACACCACCACAAAGAAATATGTGAAGGAAAGCAGCAAGTTATTAAAACAGCCCACTCTTGAGAGAGGGACTGAAGAGGTGGTGGCAGCCGCAGTTTCCTGCCCTCGTGGAGCTTGGAGCTGCTGAAGACATTCAGACAGGCAGTAGCGACGAGTAGGGTTGACTCGGTGCCAAAAACGACTGACTTCAGTGAGATTCGGCTCTCAGCACTTCTTAGAGGAAGCCTGTGCATGAGAGACACTGGAGAGGCTGGCACAGGCAGGTGGGCACCACTATGATCAAAAGCATGGTGGAGAGAAGGCAGAGAAAGAAATGGATCCGTTGGAGCCCCATGAAGAGAGGACGAACAGGCAATGCGAGAGTGGAGAGAACAGCCTGATGTGAGCAGCCAGCGCTACCTGAGGCCGTGGAAATGACTGGGCCTGTGCTGCCTCAAGGGCCATATTTGGGTCCCTGCCCTGCAGTAGCAGGGGCCTGGGTCAATGTCTGGGACCATCATAGCTTCATACCTACTCTGGGCTGCCATCCAGGGCCATGTTGATGTCCAAGGACTGCACAGAGTTGTCCCCTTGGCCCCCAGCATGCCTGGGCATCGTGGGAGAGCTGGTCCCACCCCTTGTTGACTGCAGCACTCAGGAGAGATGCCCTGCACCTTGCCTGGGCAGCACGGAAGAGCTGGCCCTGGTGGTGTGGGCACAGAAGAGCTGACCCCACCCCAGCCCATGGGAGAGCTGGCCTTGGTGGTATGAATGCAGGAGAACTGGCTGACGGATGAACTCAACAACCACCCAGGCCCAGATCGAGGGCTTTGAGTTGGTCCACCCCAACTCTACCCATCTAAGAACTGCTGGACCACGTGAAGGGGCTGCCCTACGGAACGGAGGCTCAGGATTTCCATGACACAGGGAAGCAACAGGATATCCGAGAGGAGTCCCAGTGAGGACCCAATATTGATGGCGTAGTGGAAAGCAGAAATGCTTCACTGCAACAAACATTTGCAAGCAAAGCCGTTTGGGGAAAACCAAGACACCACAGCTTCCACGCCGACATTTTTTTCATTTTTTGTTTTTCATTGTTCATTGCAGGGGAGATTGCAAGAGTAGAGGACAGATACAGAGGGATGGGGAGATGAGTGGTATTAGAGCACGTGATGTTAAATTCACAAAGAATCAATAAAAAGTTTTTTTTTAAGTTAAAATACCTACTAGTATCTATGCATATTTGCTCCAAATCCCCAAGGAGCCATATATCTTCATGCTTGTTCTGCATTTAGGTATCTGTAGTGTTGAGAATCACTTCATTTAGTTTAAAAACATTGGTTTGGAAAACTATTGTGAATGAACATTTATAAATACATTTAGAGATAGTTCAGTGTTAGTTTCTGGACAAAATACTGTTTGATGAAATACCAAAGTGGTATTTCACACTGACCAGGCTGGAAACAGCCATTTCAGCAGCGTGATTCATAGAACGTGCAGGTTCACACGACTGCTTTTCCTGAAGACATTTGGATTATTAAGACTTGGCTGTTGACTAGTTGGTGCTTAATCTTGAGCGTTGTTTTGGTGGGCTCTAGAGTCAGGATGGAAACCTGGGCACATCTGTGAGTGGATTTCCTTCGTTAGGCTCAGTGGGGTGTGGATGGGGTTCTGGACTGAGCTGGAGAAAGCTGGGCTTCCTCTCAGGTGCAACGTGGCCAACTGCCTGGCATTCCTGCTGCTAGCACTTGCTAACACGTTGGACTGTACCCCAAATCTGTAGCCAGACAAGCCCCTTTTAAAGTTGCTTTTGTCTGCATAGTGAGAAAAGTAATAAATTGGTACCAAAAGTAGGGCTATTGCTTTGACAAACCCAACCATGTGGCTCTTAGGCCTTCGAAACTAACTGGTTTGCATGAGGGATCTAGAAGAATTTGGAAGCATGGGGCAGAAATTCCCTAGACCTCTGAAGCAGAAGCTAATGGACATTCTTGTGGGATTTAGAAGGCTATAATGCTGAGCGAAATGAGGATAGTGCAATCCATTTATTTACATTTCAGAGTGTGAAAAAGTACTCCATCAGGAACTGGGCTAAAAACTATTTGGTAAATTGACAGAATCTTCTGCTTATGTTCCGGGAACTTGAGTGGGACTGAATTTAGGAGTACAGGGCTAACTTGGTGACAGAAATTGTGAGGGAAGATGGCATCTGATGTGTGGTGTGGATACGTCTAGTGTCCAGGCCTGCAGACAGCAAAGAGTGGAACAGAAAGCTGGAAAATGCAGTTTAATGAGGAAACTGTTACAAATGAGACAACTTCGAAAGTAGCTGTGCAAATACTAAAGAGAGCACCTGTCACTGTTAAGAGAAAAGTAACGCTATTAACGAGGAGCCCGGTACCCTGAGGACAGAACCCTACTCACTGAAGCCTAGGGAAAGGAGAAAGCACATCATAAACGCCACTGAGTGCCCTGCTCAAAACCAAAGCTTAGGGATGTGTTTCTGCACAGTTAGCATGCAAGATCAGTGAACTGTGGGTTAAGAGTCCCAGGCTCCAGCCCTAGGTGGCAGCAGAACTTAGCACCATCGTCTACATGTTACTGGTTTTACAGGCATGAAAGATGGGAGAATGTGGGAGAAAAGGAAATGGAAGCATTGTCGAGATTCCAAACAACGGGTGTCAGTGTCTGAATCGGCAGAGAGGACGCTCCGTGAAGCTGTGACAGTAAAGACGAAGTTACAGCAAATCTCCTGAGATGTTAGAAATGTCAGAATCATGACACTCACCCAAGAAAAAACGCCAGCATGGAGTTGGCCCGAGAGGCTGTGGGTGCTCAGGCAGCAGAGCTGGAGAAGAGGAGTGCCAAAGCCCTTGGAGCCCAGGATGATCCGCGGTGAGTCCTACGTGTCAGCACAGGGAACGGCAGAATCTGGAGTTTGCCCTGCTCGGTTTCAGTCCCACTTTGATCTGATGAGAATGTCTGCTTATCTCCATTCTTCCCCCTTGGAATGGGAGTGGTTATGCTGTGCCCAGCACACAACTTATATTTTACAGGACCTCAACTGACACCCAGAAGCTTAGCTCCCGGGATCATATAACCCAGGGAGTCTCACCAAAAACTTTGGAGGAAAGAAGAATATTTTATAACAAATTCTGATGCATACTTCAAAGATCCAATGATAAACATTCACACACACACACCCTTAGTTTGCTATGATATGCTTGAAGAAATGGGCCTTGTGACTGGAGGGATGGCTTAGCAGTTAAGAGCACTGGCTACTGTCTTGGTTACTTTTATATTGTTATGAAGAGGCACCATGACCAAGGCAACTTATAAAAGAAAGCATTGAATTGGGGTCTTTGAGAGGGTGAGTCCATGACCATCATGGTGGGGAGCACAGTTGCAGGAGGGAGGCATGCTGCTGGAGCAGTAGTTGGGAGCTTGCATTCTTGTCTGAAAACAGGTGGGGGAAGGAGAGGAAGAGAGGAGAGAAATGGCCTCAAAGCTCATGATCCCTCCTGGTGTAGGAGGTCCTTCTGCCTTTGTGTTGTGTTCATTGGTTAGTAAAGAAACTGCTTTGGGCCTGATAGGGCAGAACTTAGGTAGGTGGAGAAGACAGAACTGAATTCTGGGAGAAAGCAGAGAAAGAGAGAGTAGCCATGGATCCTCCACCTGACACAGATGCTGGTTAGAATCTCTGGTAAGCCACTGCCACGTGGCAATATATAGATTAATAGGAATGGGCTAAATCAAGATGTAAGAGTTAACCAATAAGAAGTTAGAGCCAGGCAGTGTTTTAATACAGTTTCTGTGTGGTTATTTCAGGTGTAAGCTAGCCGGGCAGCCAGGACAAACAAGCAGGCCCCCTCCCCTTGCAACACCCCCCAACAAGGCCACACCCCATAATCCTTCCCAAACAGGTCCACCAGCTCAGAACCATGCATTCAATACATGAGCCCTTGGGGACCATGCTCATGTAAGCCACAACATGCTTTTGCATAGGACCCAAGTTTGGTTCCCAGCAGCTCACAACTGCCTATAATTCCAGTTCCAGGGGATCTGATAGCCTTTTTTGGCCACTGTGAGCTACTGCATATACATGGTACACATAAATTCAAACAGCACATGTGTAAAATAGAAACCGTTAGAAATGGGCCTTGTAGAATCCACGCCTTGATCTTGTAGACTGAGAATAAGATCTGGTTCTGTTTTACTTCAGGGATTGGCCTGGACCTGGGCTTCAACTATGTTCTCTCTCTCTCTCTCTCTCTCTCTCTCTCTCTCTCTCTCTCTCTCTCTCTCTCTCCCTCCTCCTCCTCCTCTTCTTCCTTTTTTTTTTTTTGGTTTTTCAGGACAGGTTTTCTTTGTATAGCTTTTAGAACCATCCTGGAACTTGCTCTGTAGACCAGGATGGCCTCAAACTCAGAGGTCTGCCTGCCTCGGCCTCCAGAGTGCTGGTATTAAAGGCGTGCACCACCACCACCCGGCTGACTTTGTTCTTTCTATCACTCTATTTGTCTATAAAATCTCTTGCTATAGCAGGGACATTAGCTCAGCCAATCAGATAATAGCCATATTTGGTGATTCTAAAAGTGTAACATCAAAAAAATTTTTTTTCTCCTCCTCTGGTGGGGGGTGGCATCATGCAGCAAAAGTAAATCAATAATTGATGCTGCTATTTTTTTGTCCTCAATATCTCCCCCCTTTTGGAGTAGACTGACCAGATTTACAGGGTTGTTGAATTACAATTGAATCAACTTTATGTTGCTGGTCTAAACAGTCTTGAATCAAATTCCACAGTGTGAATCCCCCGGTATGAAACTGGCAGGGTTTCCTGAGGTGTTGCCGCACAGTCTTAGTTTTGGTTAATCCACTAGTGCCCCTCTCACCCACCCCCTTTGGGAGACAGGGTTTCACTTTGTAGCTAGGCTGGCCTTGAACTTGCACTATTCTGTCTTAGCCTTCAAAGTACTGGGATACAAGCGTGAGCTAGCATGCCTGGATGGATGAGCTCTATACCAATCTTTCTACCTTTTTCATTCAGCCTGGGATCCCAGCCCATGGGATGGTGCCACCCACATTCAAGATTCATCTCCCCTTCTCAGTTAACCCTGACTGTTACTGTAACAAAATCCTAGAGACAGTTTAGAAAGGGAAAGGATTCTGGAGGGTACAGCTCACGATCAGTGGCTTTGGACTTGTAGCGAGGCAGCATGGCTTGGTTAGAAGCACGGGCTCACAAGCTAGGGACCACAGAAAGAGAGGAGAGGCCCACAGTCCCACATCCCCTTTGAGAGCACACCCTGTGACCAAAGAACCATAGAGGCGCATCTCTTAAAGGTTCTACTCCCTCCCAACAACACTACCCCGGGACCAAGTCTTCACATCTAGGCTTTGCGGGATTTTCAAAATCCAAGTTGCAGAGGCACTTGCTGCATTTGCTGCCACAAATAGCAGCCATGTGCAGTATGAGGTAAGGACTGTGGTCACAAGAATTCCTCAGAGCTGTCACCTGGCAGAAAGCAGCAGGAGGGTAGGGCTAATTCAGTTAGTGCCCTCAAGATGCCCAAGGTAGAGGTGGAAGCAGCCTGACTGTGAAGATAGATGGTCTAAGCACAAGCCTATAGATCTTGTTGAAGGGTCTAGACTGTGGGGTCGTGTATGCTCATTGTCTCAAACTGTGTTCTGTCTCCCCTCCTCTGAGACCAGGACTGGGGGACCCACAGCTAAATCAAAGCCCAAAACATTGTGTGGAATGAAGGCCCGTAAGGGTGTCACTCCCTTCTAGGCTTTGTTTAAAAGCATTTCTTGTACTTTTGCTCTGGGACCAGTCTGGATGAACCCAACCTCACCCGCCAATCTGGAAGCTTGGTGCCCATGCCTGGTGAGAGTCAGAAGAGGGCACATCAGATCTGCTGAAGCTGCAATCCGTTGGGAGTCAGTGGTCCTCTGTGAAGAGCAGTCATTTCAGCTCATCTGTCCCATTTGTTAGCACAGGTTCTTCAGACTTTATTCATCAGTAGGTAGCAGTGAAATCGAGTTAACTTGAGATCACCATTAAGAATACTGGAGTAAAATTAAAATATAAAAATATCACAATTGGGGTGGTGAGATGGTTTAGCAGGTAAATGATTACTGCCAAGCCTGATGACCTTGCACACATGGGACCCACATGGTGGAAGGAGAAGACAGAGTCCAGCAGGTGGTCCTCTGACACATTTTCACACACATTTTCAGACACACACCCACGCACACACACAATAAAATGTAACTTAAAGTGCATGAGATTATCACATCAAGTCATTGTTTTCAAAACACCCTGACGAAAGCTGCATCAAGGAAAAGGGATTTATTTTGCTCACACTTCTGCTTTACAATTGAGACTTCTTCCCAGCTGATTCCAGATTACAGCAAGTTAATTAAAGTTCATGGGGTGGGGTTGGAGAGATGGCTCAGCATTTAAGAGCATTGGCTGCTCTTGCAAAGAACCTGGGTTGATTCCCAGTACACTCACGTGACAGCTCAAAACCACCTGTAACTCCAGTTCCAGGGAGGGATCTAAAATCTGGCCCCACTGAAGCTGGCACCGGGCACACAAAGCGACTATCAGTGGCCAGGTCAGTATCCAGTGTTGATTTCTTATTCTGGCTTCTTGAATGAGGGTCTGTTCATAGTTAATGACCTTCAGTGGTTAACGGATTTGCCTCCCAAACTGCCTTTGGGCTCTGTGCCCAAAGCAAGCAGAGAGGTCCAGTAACAGACCTGTCTCCCCGCCGAGCCCCGCCCACTGGGTTGTACCCGCACACCTTAGAGGCGCGATTGGGTTCCTCTACACCCAGCCCCGGCTACACCCAGCCCCGGCGCTGAACCCGGCACGGGGCGGCAGGGGACCCTTTCCTTCCCAGCACCAGGGCCCTCGCTCCAGGCGGCTGCGGCTGGCCTGAAGCGGGTAGGGCTTTTATTGTGAAAGGGGCCTCCCCCTCCTGCGTTTTCTGGGGATTGGGGAGGCTGGACGGCGCCTTGGGCTGGGGCTTTGCAAACTCTGAAAAGGTCCGCAGCGGTTGGAGGCGCCTCGCGGCAGCAGGACCCCACAAACCCACACGGGGAGCATCCTACTATGTGCCCTTCCCGCCCCCCTCCTGCGATCTGGCGGCGGGAAAGGTGTGGACCCGAGCCCAGCGCAGCCTGGAAAGTCTGAGCTCCAGGGATGAGACTGCCGGCAGGCTGAGCTTGGGAACCTGCTGGAGTAACGCGGAGACATGGTAGGAGTTGCCGGATGGGGCGGTGGGCACCAGGGCACGCGGCCTCGAAGTGGCGCACGGCTTGCACACGCGGCATCCCAGGGCACAGTTATCCCTCAAGCTTTCTCATTGGCCGTTTGACTTTCCTTTCTGCTCAGAACTGGGGACGTTCTTGGAAGAGGGTAGTGATAAAGGATTCGTCAAGGGCCCCTCCGCCCCCAACACACACACACACACACACACACACACACACACACACACACACACACACACACACACACCCCGTAGCTGAACAGGCATCTAAGTAAAATGCTTGCTGACCAACCCTTTGGTGGAGAGGAGAACCCAAGGCAGACCCGATGGGCGGGAGCCTCTGGAGCCGCGGGTTCCTCCCCTCCCTACCTGCTGGACAGGGACTATAGAGCAGTTGTGCAGGAGCTGTTTGCTCCGAGGAATCCCTCTGTGGATTTGATTCTTTCCCAACCTCACAGACACCAAGAATTTGAAAATCTGCCCACGTGGCTTTAGCTGAGGCACTGATGTTAACCCTCAAGGCAGACTGGTACATTTTGCTTCTCACAATCTGCAGCCAAGGGTTCCAGGGGGAGAAGTGGGAGTGTCCCTGTCTGCTCTGTGAGCCCCCTGAGGAACCTCTTTCTCTTCAGGTTTTGCGGGGGGGGGGGACTGGGGGGGCAGATGGGCACTCCTCACAGATGCTTCTTGGGAAGCTGACCGATGGGCCAGGAATTCTGAGAGTTTTTCGTAGGAAGTAGGTCAGTGTGGGAGCAGATGTGAGGTCTGAGCAGCGGGGGCTGGGGCTCACGGGATGCTGAGGCTTCTATTTGGCCTCTCTCCAGGCCTTATGAACATGAAATCTAAGTCTGAAAGAGGCATGGCTGGAGGTGTGGGGTAAGAACTCGGATTTTACTGGATTCCTGGTTCAGGAGCAAGCCTGCCATCCAAAAAGTATGAGCCACAGCCATGTTCTCTGAGGGGTGTTAGTGGTCTCTGGTCATGGACCACTTTTAGGAGTCTGTTCTTCCACTGTGTGGATTCTGGGGATTGAACTCAGCATGGTGGTGTCTTTAACCCCTCAGCCATCTTAGTGGCCAAAGTTCTATAAAGTCCGTTGTCCTTCAGAACCAGGCTAAGTGATATTTCTCTCTTTGTCTTCCGAGTTGGTCTTTTACAAGCAGAAGGGGAACACTTCCGGTAATACTTGAGATTGCTATTATTCATGTCTCTAGTGCTGCCTTTCTGATGCCTGTACAGTCTCCTGACTCTACACCTCCTGGCTTCCAAGCAGGTCCAGCTAGCTACCCCTGCTGGAGGGTGGGCCTTACCGACAACTGCTGCAGCCTGCAGCCTACTCCCCTGCTGCTGGCCATGGACTTGGGTTTCTCCTAAGTGGCCGCTGGAAGGGGCTATGCCATATGCTGTTTACTTGTGGGCAGTTTTTGTTTGACTTTGGAAGGTGTTTGCTTGCAATGGGCTAACATCCTCTTCTAGCACCATCCAGAGAATTCAAACCCCGTCTTGACTGGGGCGGCAGGTTTGTTTGTGGCTTTGTGCTTAGGAGCCAAGTTGGGTAGTGATTTTTTCCAGAAATGCCATCAGCTAAGAACTGGCTAACAACGGTGGAAGGCCTGGGACTGGGGAGAAGCGGATGAGAGGGAGACGTGGAGATGGGCCCTGCTGGCCCTGTGGATGGATAGCCCTTTCCTTGTGGGATGCTGGGGGGGGGGGGCTGGCTCTGTGGATGGATAGCCTTTCCTTGTGAGATGCCGGGGGGGGGGGGGGGGGGCTGGCCCTGTGGATAGCCCTTTCCTTGTGAGATGCGGGGGGGGGGGGGGCTGGCTCTGTGGATAGCCCTTTCCTTGTGAGATGCGGGGGGGGGGGGGCTGGCTCTGTGGATAGCCCTTTCCTTGTGAGATGCGGGGGGGGGGGCAGCCTGAGGGTGTGCTGTGGGTGGAGGCTCCGGGCTAAGGTACTTGCTGCTCTGAACTGGTTGGGCTTCGTGCTCCGGCTAAGGAGGTAGTATCAGCAAGAGAAGCTTAACTCCATCTGTCTCCAGTCTAGGCTCTGTCCTACCATGCTGAGGTGACTTTTCAGGCTGTGGGCTGAAGGAGACCCTCAAGTTTCCGGCAAGGAATACGAAGTTGACTTGGTGCCTAAAGATGCTTGGAGGCACATCCGAGGTATCTGAGTTCTGCAATGGCAGAGGATGATAATTTCAAAACACAGAGTCCGCGCCTCCTTGCATCCTTTCCCCAAAGGAGAGGAAGGAGTCCAGCATGGGGCTCTTAGGAAAACTTGTAGACCCCAGAAGGAAGGAGAGGAGAGGGCTATGGAAGGGAGGTAAGGGGTGCTAAGAGCAATGGGTGTGGTTTCTATGAAGCTCAGAGATGTGCTCTGTGGCAGGCCTTGTCGGGAAGGGGCCTGTGTCTGGGATGGTCTGTATGGTCAGTATGGAGCAGGGTGTGGCCTTGTGGCCCCTGTCTCCTGGTCTGTACAGTTTCTGGAGTTCTCCTTCTGTCTGTCTGGGCTTTCCTTGTAGGATTCAAAGTACAGTTAATTAAAAAAGAATTTTAATGAATGTAGAGTTGGACACAATTCTGACAAAGTTCCTTTAAATCTTGCTGCTTCTCTTCCCGACTCAATTATCCAACATCCTCCTTTGGAGTCCAGCTGTAGTTTTTTTTTTTTTTTTTTTTTTCTCCACAGCTATGATAGGATACTTATACTTAGCAAGTTGAGGAAAGAGGGGTCTCCGTTGGCTCACGGTTTGAAGGTGAAGTCCATCAGGGGAGGCATGGCAGCAGGAGCTTCTGGCCCTGTTCACATCACATAGCATCCAGTCAGGAAGCAGAGATGGACGGTGGTGACCAGTTTGCTTTCTTCTCTGTAGTTAGTCTAGAGCCCCAGGCCATGGGATGGTGCTCCCCTTATCCAGGTAGGTCTTCCCATCTCAGCTAAACCTTTCTGAAAATTCTCTCACACCCCCAGAGATTCCAAATCCAGTCAACTTGATGATGAAGACCAAGCTTTCATGGGACCCAGCTGTGCTTTGACAAATATCTCATTTTTATCACCTTTCTCAAGCAATTCCTCCTTGTTGTGTGGAACCCTGCCTGTTCTGGGGTCTCTTTTGAGTCTCTGGGCAGGGATTCCCTGGAGAGCAGCAGCAGGGGCACTGGCTGCCTACCTCACAGAATGCTTTTCAGAAGCCGAGGTGTAAGACTGGCTACAAGGGCCTGAGAGGGGCTCAGGTTGTGTGAGGTTGTAGGTGTTCTTGAATTCAGGGGAGCTGAGTCTGAGAGTCGAGCTGGGATGCTGTGCAGGGGCCATGTGGGTACCCAGCAGATTCCAAGGGAGGGAAGGTGGGTCACACTCTTCTTCCAGGACAGAATAGCTCTGTTCCCCACACAGAGGTTCAGTATGTGCGTCCTGGGGACCTGGACCCTGCTCAGGCACTGGCCACCGCAAGGCTTCTTCGTGGGCATTGCAGGAGCTTCCTTTGGCCTCTGCACAGCAGACTTTCTGCCGGCATTCGTCCAATTGGCCCTGATGGCCAGCCACCCCCACTTTTCCCCAGATCCCGTGGCAACTACAAAAATGCTATTGTGTCCTTTCCTTCAGAAACACCAGTTAAAATCGCTCCTCTCCCCTGAGAGCAGGTATGGCTGGCTAAGTGCTGCGATACCTTGCCTAGTCACGCGTGGGAGCCAGGAGCAGTTCCTGGCTCCGCTATGACATTCCCTGTGCCTTGTGGCAGTGATCCAGGGCTTAGCCTCTCACGACACCCTCCTCGGTATAGTTTTAGAGTGTGAGGGGCTCAGAAGGTGGCTTCTGGATTCAGACTCTGCTCCTCCTGGGGTTAGTCTGTGAACATTTAACCCCCAGCTCAGTTTCCACTGCAGATCACAGTGCCTGCAGGTAGGACTGTGTAACACTGTACTGTAAGGAGCAAGAATCTCCTCCGCATGATGTAAGCACACAGTCACACACAGTCGCACACAGTCACACACAGTCGCACACAGTCAATGGGAGCAAGACAGCAAAGAAGGCCTGGTTTGGCCGCTGGGACTGCCTTGTCCCTCAGGGCACCAAGCAGAGTGACTCCCAGGAAGAAGGGGATGGAGTAGAGACAACTGCTTTGATATTGGCCCTGAAGTCTTTCCCCACAATGGTAAAGAAGAACCCAAAGCAGTGGAGGAGGGGATATGGGCGTTAGTGTTGAAAGCCCGCTGGTTTGATGTGCTTAGCATATTCACAGGGACATGGGCGTTAGTTTACTTTTACTAGCGCATTTTAATCAGCCCATTTGATCATCAGCAATCTTTAATTTCTCTATTCAGAAGGTCCCTATCCATGGCTTCATTAGGTAGAACAGATACTCTCTGATTTTAGGAAGCTTTAGAAACTGTTTCTATGTTACATGTCAGTGGGAAATGGTCACTGGGAGAATCAGAAGCCACGTTGCCTGAAAGGGCCTCCACTCCTGGGTCACCAGAAATGACATGATAAGTAAGTACATCTGTCCTGATGGTGGTAACCCCAGCTTTTGAGAGACTGTCTCAGTCAGGGTTTTTATCGCTGTGGTGAGACACCATGACTGCAAACAACTTGAGGAGAAAAGGATTTATTCCAGTCAATAGTTCCATGTCACGGTCCCCTGTGAGGGACATCAGGGCAGGAGCTCAAACAGGGCAGAACCTGGAGGCAGAAACTGAAGCAGGGGCCATGGAGGAACGCTCTTTACTGGCTTGCTCCTCATAGCTTGCCGAGCTTGCTTGCTTATAGCACTCAGGACCAGCAGCCCAGGGGTGGGACCACCCACAATGGGCTGGGACCTCCCACATAGGTCACTAATTATGAAAAGCACCTAGTCATGCCAACAGGTCAGTCTGGTGGGCATCACTGTGTTATTGCTGTGGAGAGACACCATAGCACGGCAACTCTTATGAAATAAAACATTCTCCTGGGGGCAGGCTCACAGCTTCAGAGCCCATGGACATCATGGGGGAATATGGTGGCTGGCAGGTGCTGGAGTATAGCTGAGCACTACATTCTCACCCTCAGGTAGAGAGACGTCAAAGCCCACACCCAGTGACATGCTTCCTCCAACAAGGCCACATCTCCTAATCCTTCTAATCCTATCAAATAGTTCCACTCCCTAAGCATTCAGATACATGAGCCTATGGGAATCATTCTTACTCAAACCACAGGGAGTGTCAGCCTATGGGAATCATTCTTACTCAAACCACAGGGAGTGTCAGCCTATGGGAATCATTCTTATACTCAATACATGAGCCTATGGGAATCATTCTTACTCAATACATGAGCCTATGGGAATCATTCTTACTCAATACATGAACCTATGGGAATCATTCTTATTCAAACCACAGGGAGTGTTTTCTCAATTGAGGTTCCCTCTTCCCAAATGACTTAAGTTTCTGTAAAGCCAACATAATACTAAACAGCACAGAGGTTAAGGCAGAATTCAAGTTCAAGGCCGTCTGGGTTACATAGTGAGAACCTGCCTCAAACAAACAGTAAAACCAACCAACAAACAGAACACAAACACATCTAAAAACCAAAACAAACAGCAAAAGCAAAAGACTCTTCAACTAGCTTCTACAGCACACTGGGTGCCATGTTGGCCATGGCAGGACCATGTCCCACAGCTGTAAGGACAGACATGCAGGGCTTTATTGTATTACATCACTTCAACGTAATGTTACAATTCTTCTAAAATGCTGAGATTTCAAGATTTCTTATTATCTTATTGAATCCTTCACCCTTTGGATGCATAGGCTATGATCACTGGGCCCATTTTAGAGATCAGTGGCTAGAGGTTCACCAAATCTGAGTATCAGCCGAGTTACAGGGATCCAAGGTGAGTCTCTAGGCACAAATGCCACCTCTTCTCACCGCTAGATGCGCCTTTTCCCAGGTCAACACCTCAGACCGTTCCAGAAGCATTTCCATTTTTTACAGTCAGACATAAACCATGGTTTGAGCTCGAATTTAATCCTCCCCTTGGTTTCTGCTGTTGGCGACTACCAGTCTGCAAATGTCCCTTTCGGTTGCCCTGACTGGGCTCACCGGGTTCTTCACATTTCCCAGACCTGCGCTTTGAGGTGTTGTCCTTTGTCCTGGCCCAGCTCCTTGCTCAACTGCAGGATCAACCCAGCTTTGCACTGTTTGCAGCTGCGTTAGTTTTCTTAGCTCGTTGGTGGCACCGTGGAGTCGTGCCATGACGCCTGGTGCCTGTGCCTTCTGTGAATCTCTGGTACGGACAGGTGTGGGTAGAGGCCGTGGCCACCGACCCAGCCTCGGAATAAGAAGCAAACGCTGCATTGGAGGCTTCTTTCTACATCATCTTAACTTTGCCTTTCCCCCAAATTAGACGGTGAATTCCTGGAAGGTGGCAGCCTAATGTGTTTGATTCCTCCCACAGTGCCCAGCACAGTATGGCACAGGTACAAAGGTGCAAATATCCTCTTCTCTCTTCTCCCCTCCCCTTTCCTCCGCTCCCCACTTTCCTCTCCCCTCTCCACCTCTGCCTTTCTCTTATTTTTCCTCTTGATACCCAGGCTGGCCCTGGACTCTCCCTCCGACCTCAGCCTCTTGCATTAAGGGACAGCAAGCGCTTGGCTGGCTAAGGGCTCTCACCTCTCACATTCCAGTTCCCCCAGAGTTGCCTGGCAGGATTTTCTAGATTGTGGAAGTTCTCTCTTTTGTGGGTCTAACACTGTAGCTGCCACTCACAGGTGGCAAATGCGGCCTTTGAATGTGGCCTTGGTTGCGGCCAGCGTACTCAGGAACAAAAAGCTGGTGTTGCTGGACTCAAGTGTGGAGTCCAGGCTGGTGGTTCTCATACTGGACACGGCAGCCCTGAGCAGGCGGATAACTGCACGGAATGGCCCGCGGACCAGGCTGCTGGGATCAGAAAGGGGGGGGGGGGGCAAAGGCAAGAGTGTTGGGAGATGGCGTGCACGCATGTGTGTGCATGCTACACAGGCACTGGTACCAGCCACCCTATTATGGGCAGGGGAGCCACGTTCCACTCCAGCTGCGGGGACGTAGGCTCTAGTGTGTCTGTTGCTACCTCCTCCCCCCTTGCCCAGAGAAGCTGCAAATATGAATGTTTTTATGGGTTTCTCGGCATCAGCTCAGATTGATTTTAAACACTTCAGGCCAACCAAAACACATCTGCAGGCCAGAACTGGCCCACAGGTCTGGTTCACAAACTTTGTCCAGTCCTGTAGAAAGAAGTCCTTGACCTGCTGGAGGCTGGGGCGACTTCAGAGACGGGGAGCTGGGTTATCTCCTGTTATCCTGAGTTTCTTCAAAAGGGGGGAGATTTGTGCCTGGAAGACAGCCTGGCCCCCCTCTGACTCTGTGTCTGGGCCTCTGAGCAGCCAGAAAGTAGAAATATTTGGAGGCAGCAGCCAGAAAGCAACATGCCATTTTTCAGTCACAATTTTCATTCTGCTCCACCCCAGCCCCAATTCCTGGCATTTAAGAGCAAAACGTGTAGCAGACAGAGGAAATTTCTAACAGATGATGGACCTCCAACATTCCAAGTGGCCTCTGGTGTCACCACAGTGGTGCTCCTGTGAGCAGAATAAAATGATGCTACAGCTGAGTCTGTGAGGAGAGGTTCCCAGGACCAGTGGGCCACCAAGCCCCACTGTACAGTCAGGTGAAGACTGGAACCTGGCATCAGCAGACACCGTCCTCTCATGAGCAGGCAGAGGGCTCACCTTCCACAGTGAAGTCCAGGGCTGCTGTCGTGAGGCATTTCCAGAGGCATTGCTTCAAAATCACGGTCATGGCCAAAGTGACAGTACCACTATCGGACCCCATGGAATTTGACTGTGGGTCACACTTCGCTTTGAATGTTTTGTACTGAGTGATCTGATTTTTATGAATGACATGTCACATTCATTTCCCCTCATGTTATCACTACCATGCAATTGTGTGTATAGGTGTGCATGTGTGTGCATGGGTGTGTGTGTTGGAGGCCAGAGGTGGATACCATCTGCCTCCTCCAATCACTACCTTATGTTTTGAGAAAGGATTTCTCGGTGAACCTGGAGCTCACTGGTTCAGCTAGACCAGCTGGCCAGGATACTCCAGTGACCCTCCTGTCTCTGCCTCATTACAGCTGGGCACCACTGCAATCCCTCCTACAACCAAGGGAAGCAGTTTGCCAACTGAGCCATCCCTCCAACTTCCTTCATTCATCTTATGTTTGATGGCTCTTTTCCCTGGGAATAGTGCTTGTCTTAGGAAAGGCTGGTTTCCCAATTTCAACAATGGGCCACTCTACTGCTGTTGTGGAATATTTGTTTAACTGGGCAAAGATGTGTTACATTTGTTCATGTTGCAGAATATTACTGAAGGCGTAAGTCACAAGCAATCCCACACCAGTTTGAAATTATGATTAACAGAATGGTTATTTATTTAAGGGGGAAAAACTTACAGATCACCTTCCCAGACAACAGCCCTCTGCGCAATCAGGAAGGGAAGCCAGAGAGCAAGCAGAGGGAAGTGTCCGCTTTTTTAAAGGGAGAGAGACCACGCCCCAATGGGCTGGTATCTCAGCGGCTATTGGCTGAAGGAGCGGAAGGAGCTCCCGCAACATATTACTTTGTTAACTATGTAAACGCATGTTGCTTTTGTTTATGCTACATTTGTTTAGTTATGTAGGGATGTGTTGGATTTGTTTCACCTTGCCTGCCTAAGGAACCTGATTGGTTTAATAAAGAGCTGACTGGCCAATAGCTAGGCAGAGAAAGGCTAGGCAGGGCTGGCAGGCAGAAAGGATAAATAGGAGAAATCTAGGCTCGAGGAAGAAGAGGAAGAATGAGAGAAGGAAGAGAGAATAAGGGACATATCTGGGGCAAGAAGTCAGGCAGTCTCTAGTCAGTGAGACAAAGAGAAGCTTCTGGCACCAGGCATGTCCCCCATTCTCTCTTGCGTCTCTCTCTTCCTATTCTCTCTGTCCAGCAGCCCTGCCTATCCACCTCATGCCTAGCTATTGGCCACTTAGCTTCGTTTTAGACCAATCAGGTGCCTTAGGCTGGCAAGGTGAAACAGATGCAATACATTTTTACATAATTAAACAAATGTGCTACAAACAAATGTAACACATCTTTACACAGTTAAAGCAATATTCCTCAGCATAAGCAAATGTAGCATAGCACATCTTTGCTTAGTCAAAATAATATTCCACAATATACTGCCATTATCCCATTGGATGGATGAAGACTTCTGAGGCCCAAGGTCACACAGCAAGGATGTAGCAAAGTTGGGACTGGGCAGCCTACTTTGAGCCTGTGTGTGAGGTGAGACAGGTGGCCCCGCCCAGAGAGGGCACCTGTCAAACAGCATGGAGATCAGACAAAGATTTTGATGATCAGGTTTGTCATGGAGTGTGGTTTTGGGGTCAAGGTTCTCTAGAATCATATCAGCCCAGGAAGTTCAGTTCTTTCAAAAAAATGTTAGGGGCCAGAGAGATGGATCAGTGGTTAAGAGCATTGTCTGCTCTTCCAGAGGACCTAGCTCACAACCATCTCTAACTCCAGGCACAGGAGATTCAGTGTCCTCGTCTGGCCTCCATACCTGGACACCAAGTATGAACATATTACACATACATACATGCAGACAAAACACTCATGCACACAAAATAAATAATAAAGATATACATTTATTGCATGGGTGACTGTGTGTGGACAGACATAAGCCATGGTGTGTGTGTGTGTGTGTGTGTGTGTGTGTATGGAGGTCAGAGAACAATTTGTGGGAGTTGAGTCTTGCTTTCTACCATGTGAACCCTGAAAATTGAACTCTGGTCATCAGGCTTGGTAGTAGGTGCCTTTACCCACAGAGTGGCTTCCTGGCTCTGTGGTCACAGAAGTTCTTAGCTGATCAAGGCAGAGTGCATGCTTGAGTTAGCTGATGCTGTACACAACCTGGGTTGTGCTGGGGACTTCGGGGAGACCACAGACAGCAAGGAGCCCTACTTCTCCAGGGCTTCTGAAAAAGACACACATTGTAGTTGTCTTAGGAAGGCAAGGCTCCTGGGCTTGTTACTTTGAGACAGTCTGATGTGGGATATCCTTCTGTATGTGTGTTGCTTTTATTGGTTGATGAATAGAGCTATTTTGGCCAATAACTTAGCAGAGTAAAGCCAGACAGGAAATCTGAACAAAGATATATAGAGATAGTAGGTGGAGTCAAAGAGACGCCATGTAGCTTCTGAAGTAGAAAGACACCAGAATCTTACTGGAAAGTCATAGTCTCGTGGTGATACACAGATTAACAGAAATGGCTTAATTTAAGATGTGAGAGCTAGGTAGGAGTATGCTTGAGCCATTGGCCAAACAGTGTTGTGATTAATGTTATTTCTGTGTGGTTATTCGGGTCTGGGCAGCCGGAAAACAAAAGAACAGTCTCTGTTTATAACAGTCTCTCTCATTCTGTAGCCCAGGCTGGCCTCAAATGCGCAGCAACCCCCTTGCCTCAGCCTCTCAGTGCTGAGATTATAGCTGGAGGCTACCATACCCAGTTATGAGAACACTTGAGGTTTCAGGTGTGATCTGCTTCAGTTCTGGGTGGCTCTGGGTTAGAGGACGTTGGGTCATGGCAGAGTCCATTTCCAGCCCTCTTGCTCTCTAGAGCAGCGCCTAGCACCCTCACCCTCCTGGTCTCTGGCCATATCCTCTGGTTGTCACTTCTGGATGCCGAGGATGAAAGTTCATTAGATTCTGACTTGCTTATTCAAATGCCCCTAGACTATCTGGTTAAGTTGGTCTCCCATCCGAAAGGTAACCAGGCCCAGCCCCTCTGAGATCAGACCAGACTGGGCAATTGGGAGCACTCAGGGCGAGATAGCCACAGGTGACTCTCTCGGCTGCTGAAGTCTATGCTGGTGTTTCTTCAGAGTCACCGAGCTGTCTCCAGCGCAGGTTCCGTGACGATTAGGAGAGAGGGCTGTGTGCAGTCACAGGAAGCATCCCTGGGAAGCTTGGAGAGAGGCTGTGAAGCAGCAGCAAGTTGCATGAGGGATAGGAAAGGAGCTGTGTGAAGTCGAGGCATCATGAGACCTGGGGAAGGAGCTGTGTGAGGGGCCGCTCTTTGAAGACACCCATGACGGTGGCATTCCCATGTTTGGGCCTTCTATATACTCACCTCTGCTTTTCAGGGCCTGAAGTCTTCCCACCATTCTGTGGTGGGTCTTGGAAAACAATTAAATCCTGCCTGCCACATACGAGTCAGGTGATTTGAAGACAGTTCTTCACTCCTGTGGTCTGGATCTCTCTGGTCACAGTATGGGTATGGTAGGGTGTGGAGAGAGCCTGGCGCAGGGCATGTGGGTACTCAGCGGCTGTTAACGGGCGTAGCCATTTCACCAGCTTCGCCAGATGGTGGCCACTTTCTGGGCTCCAGCCTGAATGTGGAGCTTGTTCTGGAACAATCGAGAAGTGCAGAACCTGCCTGGTTCTTCTGGTTTTGTTTAGAGTACGACATAATTTATAAGAAACTGCATCTGACGTTGCCTCTCAAATAAGCCCAGAGAGGAAGGAGTCAGATCCTGGAGTTTCTAATTGGATATTGTGAACGTTTAGTTTCCACTCCTTAGCTTTCCTTCCTTTAAATTGGCTGAGCTAGAAATTATAGGGGTGAAAGCCCTTTCCTGCCTTGGCGCTGTTGCTGTGGAGAGAAAACCACAATCCCCCCAGGGGCTGAGCACTGGAGCCTGGCCAGCTGGTGGCCCTGCCTGGGACTCAGCCCACAGGGGAAGGGACAGCTCGACTTCCCGATGCCCCACAGATGAGGTCAGGAGAGGGTCTCTATGCGCCTGGTGTCTCTGTGGCTGGACCACGCCCATGCCGTGTTCCCTGCCTGGGGTCTGGCTTTGGGGAACAAGGGCAGCAGAGCCCCACAGTCACCGTGACGAGTGACATGGTGACATGTGGTTTTAATCTGAGTCTCGAAAGTCAACTCATGCGTCCCTTCTCACCCGTTCAGTCTTGTCTTGGCAGTTACTTAGCTGAACCTGAGGAAGATGGCACAGGATCTCCACATTCTGGACTCTCTGCCAGCCCCTGTCAGGGCAGCGATGAGTCAGTGGTCGGTGGTAACGGGTGGAGGGGTCAGAAGGGGACAACGGTCAGGAACCAAGGTTTGGCAGAGCTTTAGAAATGACTGACGTCAGATTCAGAGCTGACTTTTACTAAACGCACAGGATACTGTGACACTGGACTCACACACACAACACACACATGTTGTAGCACAGGACACAGACACAAATATACACACACAGGACTTACACACTTAGATACACACACACTCATATGACACATCTACATGCTTATGCACACATACAACACGAAATAAGAATTAAGAAAATATAATGAAAGGCCCAGCTCGTAAGGCACCTCCATCCTCCTCCAGGGACTACATCTCTGTTTTGGTCCCCTATATTCATGCCCCTGGCCCCTGCCTTCTCTGCTCACTCTCCCCCACGCTGTTGCCCGACACTGTCTCCTACCCCTCTCATCTTTGGACAGAACCTCTGCTGGGCCCTGCCAGGTAGCCTGCTCCAAGCCCATGCTTGAGGTTTTAGGATAAAAAAACTTCCTCTTATGCCTCTGCCTTGGGTATCCTGATCGTACAATGTCCCCAGACCTGAGGGGTTGGTTTTCAGACCCGAAAGATAAGGAGTTGTCTGGAATGTGGAGGCATGTGTTACTTTTCTCAAGATGCAGCTTGAAGGAGGAAGGGCTGATTTGACTCACGGTTTGAGGAGGGAGGTAGTCAGTCCATCCTGGTAGAAAAACTATGACAGCGGAAGCATGAGGCACCTGGTCACTGTGCACCCACAGTCGGGAAGTTAAGAGAGAACAGGAAGTGGGGGTCAGCTGTCAAACCGTAAGGTCCATTCTCAGTGACTCCCTTCCTCCATCAAGACTTGGTAAAGGTCCCACAACTTTCTGAAGAGCGCCAGCTGCTGGGAACTGAGTGTTGAAATGCAGGCACCTATCAAACTGCAACAGGAGACAGCAGCGGTGAACCCAACACTCACAGGAAGGGTACAGCGGTGACCCCAATACTCACAGGAAGGGTGCAGCGGTGACCCCAACATTCACGGGAAGGGTGCAGCGGTGACCCCCCCAACCCTCACGGGAAGGGTGCAGCGGTGACCCCAACACTCACAGACAGGGTGCAACAGTGACCCTAACACTCACGGGAAGGGTACAGCGGTGACCCCAACACTCACGAGAAGGGTGCAGCGGTCCTGTTGTGTAGTTTGATTCACTTAACCCTCACGTGGGCCCTTGGAGGGAGCCGCAATCCCATTCCATCTTCTGAGTCACAGGTTCAGAGATGTGAGTCTTGCACATTGTCCATAGTTTTGGAAGCTCAGACCTGGGCCCAGGGTGTCTGGGCCGTGGGGTTTGTGGCCCTCCCTCTCTTCTGCAGCTCTGGGAGGACATAGCTATTGGCTCATGGCTTGTTCCTTGCAGGAACTGAAAGGCATCCTGGTGGCAGGTAGTGGCTGAGGATTTGAGAGGAGAGCCGCTGCTGAGCCAGGCAGAGAACAATCCTCTCGGGACCAGGAGCACACAGGTCATTGAGAATCGGCAGGAGAGCGGCAGGGAGGTCAGCTCAGGTTCCACCGCAGACTCTCCTTGCCTTTTCACAATCACTTTTGTCTTCCCGAAGTTTCATGTGTGGCCCTGCAGCGAATCTGCTCACGGCCATCTGAGCCTCCCTCTGTACCACTGCCAACTCCCCCAGGTTTCCTGAAGCCAAGTAAGGCCACTGCAGCAGGACCCAAACAGCCCACTTTCTCAGCCCATCATAGAAGGGGATTTATTATTCCTGGGGGTATCCAGCCCTTTGAGAACACAGATTATGAATTCAACTTGAAAATGCATTATTTGTTTTGATTTGATTTTAGAAGAAGAATCCAAACAAACGTTCTCATGGGTTCGTCTCCTCTCTCAGTGCTATCTGAATATTTCCATCTGTGATCTGGCCCTGGCCTTCCTGCTCTCCACTTTAAAATACGAATTACCTAGCCCCAATTTCTCTGGTTGTTCTGATGGTTAAAGGCGTTCCCATACCATGGCAAGGGATGGTGGGAAGTGGGGCCCCACAACTCCTCTTGGTGTCATTATAGACATTCTCAGATGTCTCTGCAGGGAAGGGCACACTGGATGTTCACCAGAATGTTGTGTGGCACACCCCCAGATTAGGGCCATGACTTCCTGCATGGAGAAGGGGGTTTTCCCTCCAATTTTCTGCATTTTTTATTTTTTAAAGATTTAAGAGCTAGAAAGATGGCTCAGTGGTTAAGAGCACTGACTGCTCTTCCAGAGGACCCGGGTTCAATTCCCAGCACCCACATGGCAACTAACAACTGTCTCTAACTCCAAGATCTGACACCCTCACATAGACATACATGCAGGCAAAATGCCAATGCAAATGAAATAAAAATAATTTAAAAATTAATTATTTATCTCATTTTATGTGTGTGTATGTATTTATGTGTGTTTCTGTGTGAGTATGGATACCCCATGGAGGCTCGAAGAGGGGACCAGATCTCATGCTAGTGGAGTTAGAAGCACCTGTGAGCTGCCCAGCGTGGGTGCTGGGAACTGAACTCAGGTCCAGTATGTGCTCTCCACAGCTGAGCCCACTGCTCTGATTTTCTTTTTTCTTTTTTTTTTTTTATTCTTAAAATTTTTGAGTCACAGATTTTTTTTTCTCTAGTCTTATCAGAATTGCTTTTTATTTTTGTATTTTCAAACACATTGGTAACTGTTACAATTATTTTCACACAGTTATCGACCGTCAGTAAATTGTGGTTATTCTTTTTTTATTTTTTTATTTTTTTTTATTTTTTTCCTTGAAATGTTTATTTTATTTTTTTATTAATTAATTTATTTAATTATTAAAGATTTCTGCCTCTTCCCCGCCACCACCTCCCATTCCCTCCCCCTCTCCCAACCAACATTGGAGCACTGGACTGAAGTCTCACGATCCAAAGGAGGAGCAGGAGAGTGAGCACGAGCAAGGAACTCAGGACTGTGAGGGGTGCACCCACACACTGAGGCAAAGGGGATGTTCTATCGGGAACTCACCAAGGCCAGCTGGCCGGGGTCTGAAAAAGCATGGGACAAAACCGGTCTCGCTGAACATAACGGACAATGAGGACTACTGAGAACTGAAGAACAATGGCAATGGGTTCTTGATCCTATTGCACGTAATGGCTTTGTGGGAGCCCAGGTAGTTTGGATGCTCACCTTAATAGACCTGGATGGAGGTGGGTGGTCCTTGGACCTCCCACAGGGCCGAGAAACCTGCTTGCTCTTTGTGCTCTGATTTTCTTAGACTTGGACTTCTGTGGATGCTTTATCTGTATGCGTGTTTGGAATGGTCATAAAGACCACAGAATGGAAAGGAACGGGGTCGGCACTAGCTGGTGAGGGGAGACACGTGGATGTGGACGGAGTCTGCGGGGAGGCATGGTAATCACTGTGGCAGCTAACCCAGAGAAGCCCAGGCCTGTCTGTAACGATCAGTGAAGCCTGGCTCAGAAGCAAGCCAAGCTCTGAAGCTGAGGGACAGTTGGCCGGGCTGTCACGTTCCCCCTTGTGGGGCAGCTAGGTGTCCTGCTGTTGCTTCCTGCCCCTTATGCACTGTTCAACAGTCTTTACTGTTCTGTGGTTTGAAGTTGGTGGCTTTCCCAGCTCTCATGCTCTCTTTGCTACCCTATCCTCAGGCGTCTTGGCTCTGGAGAAGGCTTCGTGGCAAGAAACAGTCAGTGATGGCATTCTGCCTCCTGATGATCCTGTCTGCAGTGACTGTCACTCACCTCCCTCCGGAGCATCCAGCATCCACCCCCAGACTTGGTCCCATGGAGCCCCAGGGGAAAATCGGCATGCCTGAGCCCAACATTTGGCAGACTTTGAACTCTAGCCAGAGGCAGCGGGCAAGAAACCTGGGCTTCCGAAAAGGCGGGGCTTTGCCCAGAGATTCCATCTTGGTCTGTGCCGAGAAGCAAAGCCACAAAGTGCGAGTGGACAGAAGCAGACACGCACTGAGGGTCAGAAGAGATGTCGCTGGGCCAGGAGGTCCAACACTCAGTGCCCAACATCATGTGCAGGAGAACGAGGTCAGAGATGCAGGAGGCACAGACCTGGACCAGCCTGAGCATGGTGGTCCTGTCCAAGAGAGTCAGAGTAAGACAGACACCCTGGTTAGGCCACTCCCAGTGAGCAGCCTGGCAACTTTCCAGGCATGGAGAAAAACCGCTGCACTGAGTTTGGCTGGGAGCTCTCTGCCAGGAGCCAAGGACAGAGTCTTGACTGGCGGGAAGACTGAGGGTATCACCTCAGGTCCAGGGACTCACTGGTGGCCTGGTACTGCTGAGGAGCTGCAGAGGTCCCTGTGGTGCCGTACTGAGACCCCCGGGTCATTGGCCAGTGCTGCAGCCGGGGAGCAGGTTCCACCGTGGTTCACAGAACACGACGTCCAGACTCTCTGGTTACTGGCCCATGGGGAGGTGGTGGGCAAAGCCAGGGTTCCCGCCCACGGGCAGGTGCTGCAGGTCGGACTATCTGCTATGGGTACCTTCCAGGACATGTCTCCTCTCAGGCTCAGCCAGCTCTGCTCCCAGGGCCTCTGCGGCCTCATCAAGAGGCCCAGGGACCTGCATGAAGTCCTAGCCTTCCACGTGGACCGTGTACTGGGACTCCGACGGAGCCTGCCTGCTGTAGCCCGGAGCTTCCACAGCCCTCTTCTGCCCTACCGCTACACGGATGGCGGTCTGAGGCCCGTCATCTGGTGGGCACCCGATGTGCAGCACTTAGGAGACCCAGATGAGGACCAGAACTCTCTAGCCTTGGGCTGGTTGCAGTACCAGGCCCTGCTGGCTAGTGGCTGCAGCTGGCCAGGCCAGAGCCTGTGCCAGGGCATCCACCATGCTGAGTGGGCACGTTTGGCCCTCTTTGACTTCCTGCTGCAGGTAGGTGTGGTTGGGCAGTGGGGTGGGGTCAGGGAGTTCCAGGTGAAGCTTTGCCTGGCCAGGATGCCCGCTCCTCACTATGCTGGCCTTTATTATCAAGCAACTGTTCTTGTCATTTTTCTGTCTGTTTATCCTGTGGTACCCTGGAGCAGGGTTTCTTAAACATCTTCCTCTCAGGGACTGGCTAGATGGCTCAGCAGTTAGGTACACTGGCTCCTCTCGCAGAGGACCAAGGGTGGGTTCCCGGGACCTACATGGTGGCTCACAGACATCTGTAACTCCAGTCCCAGAGACCTGATGCTCTCTTCGGGCCTTGTCAGGTACCAGACATTCCCAGGGTCCCTAGACATAGATGTAGGCAAAACACCCTTACACATCTAAAAACAAACAAAAGGCAACAGAACAACAACAAAAAACCTGACCAATACCAACAACAACAACAACAACAACAGAATTCCATTTGTGACCCTGTTTTACCCAAGAAATATTCATGTGACTTTGGATATATAGGAATGTAAAATAGGTATATAAATGAAATATTTACTGGTAATAATGATGAAGAAGTTTTATAACAATTCTCAGATATACATAAAACTTTGCCATTTATTAAAGAGGAAAGCAAATTTGTCTATTAGTGAGAGGTATATGCTTATATCTACTTTTAGATAAAGTCAGCTCGTGACACTGTATGATGTGTCTCAGCCCTTCACTTTATAGTTGATCAATACTTTGATTTTAGAACCACAAATGCCTGCTGAGAAGGAAGGCGTGGGAGCTGGGAAGAGAGGGTTCCACTAGGAGACCCAGCCAAGTAGGGCCTGTCCTTAGTCCCAGGCTGGGGAGGTGGGGCCAGGCAGACAGGTGGACCAGTGAACACCAGGCTCATTGTGAGTCCCTGTCTCAAAAAGTAACTGTAGAAGACATTCATAGATGACCCTTGGCCTCTATACATGCATGCATTCACACATGCATGCACACCTTCCACACACACACACACACACACACACACACACACACACACACACACATTCCAGAAAAGGCAGAAGTACTTTTCGGGCTATGTCAGAAATTACTGGAAATTCTGTTTTTCCCCAAATTACAAAATGAGGACCCCTCCCCCCAATGCCACTGTTGAAAGACCAGTTTACCACTGTTTAAAAGTTTTTGCTGTATTTTATTTTAATGTGTGCGAGTGTTCTGCCTGCGTAAACGTATGTTTACCAAATGTATGCCTGCTGGCCACCAAAGCCCGAGGAGGGCATCGTATCCCTTGGAACTGTAGTCACAGGTGCTGTGAGCTGCCATGTGGATGCTGGGAATCAAACCCAGGTCCTCTGTAAGAACGAGTGGTTCACTTTCTCTATTGTATACATTCCAGAATCCCCTGCCCAGGGAAATCCTGCCCACAGTTAAAATGTGGCTCCCCATTATGATGGACTGTACCGCTGAATCATGATCCAGAATGAGCCCTTTGTCCCTTAGGTTATTTTTGTTGGGGTTCTTTATCACAGCAGTGGGGAAGGAAACCAAGACATGCCCCGTGTGCCTGTTCCACACAGCTTGAGGGGCTGAAGCTCTTGGGGTTCGATCACAGATAAACTGCCTCCCACTGGATTCTTGTCCCAGTGCCTGTCTCGGGGCCCTGCCTACGTCAGATGGTGTACTGGTCCCATGACTTCTGCGAGCTGGCGTTTATGGATATATTTAACACAGGCACCTGGTGAGGGTGTGCACTTGTTAAACAGTAGGTTCCAGACCAAATGCATCTCTGGAACAGACTGAAACCATCCCCAAGGAAACCTTACAGGTGAGACGCTATGTTTATGCATGTTCTCAGCTTGAGCCAGCTGGGGAGGTAGCTCGGTAGGTAAAGCACTTGCTGAGCAGACCTGAGTTTGAATTCCCGGCTTCCGTGTAAAAAGCCAAGTGTGGTGGTGAGTGCTTGGAATCCCAGAGCTGGGTAGGAGGAGACGTCTGATCAGAGAGAGACTGTTGTACATTGCATAGGTATGTACACACACACATACACACACACACGAGTAATTATTAGTGGAAAAGAAAATGGGGCCATTGAGGTTCAGAGAGATTAACTTCCTTGTCTAAGGTCACAGCCAGGGGACTGAGAGGCAGCCTGGCTGGCCTGGCTCAGAGCTCACTCCCTTTTCACAGCCACGATTGAGCTGGCCAGTAATGGGGGCAGAAGGGGACATTCGCAGGGAAGCCCTGGAGCCCTGAGACCGGGAGCAGACCCTTGCAAATCCGGGCTCCAGCAATGTGCTCAGGATGGCTTCCTGCTCTGCACAGAGCCCGACTGTTCATCTCCAGGTCTGCAGCATGGGACCCTTCCTCAGCTGCCAAATTCTGCTAGTGGGGACAGAAACCTCTGCAGCCAAGGCACACACAGGTCACCGGTGTGGTCAGACACAGGGCTGGGATCATGCCACCTTTCCCTAGTTTGCTGGACAGCGGTCAAGGAAAACAACCACCTGGCCGACAGAACCTTCCTAGAAACCTCGGTGAGGCTGCAGAACGTGCATTTCTGCACGGCCACCAGAGGTGCTGGGTGACCCACGGCTGGCCACAAACCCCAGATGCAGCTCACCAAGGTCTGTCTGCTATCGGCCTCCCTCAGACTCCTGTTAGGAAACTCAGAGGCCCGGAAGGAAGGGCTGGGTCTGACACACCATGTTTCCCTGTGGGAGGGGCTTTTCTCCCGCGTGTTTCCTGTTTCCTGGGGAGTCTATTGGTATTCACTCCAGAGAGGGGGGGGTAAAAGAATGATTCCACTGAAGCCCCCACACCTAAGTTTCTTGGGGTTGCTCACAAGAACATGGGTGAGGGGTTACCAGAGCATGGACACTTAGACCTCTGGGGAACCCCCACCCCCAACAACTGTGAACTGCTTCCTCATCCTGGGGGCATGGCTCATAAGTCTTGTGAGCCATGGTTCCCTGACCGTCCACTGGGGACTCCTTGGGTAATCACGGCTGCTCTTACCTCCGACAGACAATGACTGTGTCACACCTGAAAGACAGTTCCACACTCCAGTCTGACCCCAGACTCTCGTCACTGTCTGACCTGGGTGATCTGTGGAGAAGTCAGTTGGGCGAGTTGAGTCGGTAGTGTTGGCCCTAGAAGGAGGCTTGTGGCCCCCAAAGCTAGGGCCCAGAAGGCCCCAGCTGCCAGGATCCAGGTCTGGGTTCTGTCTCTTCTTGGGGCCAACACAATGGCTCCTATTGTGTCTCTTGTGTCTGCTACAGCCTGTCCAACTCTGTCTCCTCACTGAGACCTGAGAGGAGCCTTTGTCTCCATTCTTAGCAGCAGAGCCTGACACCAAGGTTCCAACAGGACTGACCCGTCCGCCCATAGGAGAGAAGGCAGCTAGCTATCCAAGGGCGTGTGGGACCCACCCCACAGTGACTCTTCAAAGAGTGATGGGCAGTAACTGACACAGGGCTGGTCTAGGGGAGCTTGTAGCCAGATCCTTGCCAGGCTGAAGCTGAGGGCGGTGCTCTGACTGCAGTGATGGGAAACCCTCCACAGCAAAGGCGTGCAGTAGCCACAGCCTAGCCAGAGAGCTCGGAGAGGGTGTCTGTCCTCTGTCACGGTTATATCCATTACCGCCCTGTCAGACAAAGCGAGGCCTTCAGTGCCTTGAATCCCTCCGGCTTCTCCCTCTCCAGATCTTTGTCTTGGCATTTGGCCTCAGTCACATCCCAATCCAGCTGGAGCAAGGTCTCAGGGCCACACACACACATGGGGTGGGGTAGGGGTAGTGTCATGTAGCCCTCCTCTTCAGACACAGAAGGGAGAAAACTGAGAAAGAGTGAGCTTGACCTCATCCGGGGAGCCCTTCAGGGCTGCTGAAGCATCAGTGAGCCTCAAAGAAGGAAGTGAATAGTGATCAATGAATTGTTATGGGAACTGTCAGGCGTAGGATGCTGGCACCGTAAGACCACCATTTAGCAACCTTGGTGAAAACTCTGAACTCCCATGAGGTGACACATATATTGTTGATTTTAGTTGGGGACGAGGGCTGAGCAGACACACCCCACTCAACAGGGGAGGAGCCCACAGAAACCATGAAACAGTATCTATGTTCTGCTGAGGTCCTGGTGCTGAGACCAAGGACAGGCACAGGTGTGTGACTGTGAGGGGCCCCCTCGCTGCCCAGCTGCCCTGCATCCCCAACAGTGAGTTTCTTAATGTTTTCTTACCTCACTGGAGCCCTGCCTCTGTTTTAAAACGTTTTTAAAAACAGACAATGAAAAGGAAAGTTTGCGTTTGTCCTGTTTTGTTCGGGGTGTTAATTACTTGTCTCACTGCTTTGACAGAAAAGAGTCACTTAAGGAAGGGAGGGTTTATTCCAGCTCTGGTAGGGAAGGCAAGAGCATGGGGTGGCTGGTCATGTGATCCAAGCAGAAGGTGGTGGGTCACATGACCCACATTCAGGAAGCAGAGAGAGTTGTACACTGGTGGATAGATAGCTTTCTCCTTTTTATTTAGTCTGGGACCACAGTTAACATGGTGCCGACCATGCTTGGGATAGGTCTTCCCACCCCAGTTGATCTAGAAGATTTCTCACAGATACGCTCCCTGAGATTTGTCTCCATGATTCTAAATGCGGTCATGCTGTTAATAAAGGTTAACCATCACAGCTGGGTGGTTGGTTTTTTTTTTTTTTAAAGGACTTCTAAAGTTTTCCTTTGGACTGAGGGAATTGGCCTTCTCTTTTCAGGGCAGTGCACTATCCCCGCGGTGGCGTAGACTCTTTGCTGGGTAGAAATCTGACTTTGCTCTGTGAAACAACCGAGCTTTGCGTTCTGACCGAGTTCAAAGGCCACCCTCGCTTCAGAGATATTTTAAAAGTTCTCTTTTTCTTTTCTTTTTTAATCTATCTTGGGTCCATCTGGAAATATTTTAAGCCTAAATGTCCCAGTGCCATTTCCTGGAGACCCATTCCCTGCTTTTGCAATGCAGCCTTCCTCGGCAGTCAACTTCTTTACGTATCTGCGGCCATTTCTAGACTGTGCTGTTCTAGATGCCAGGACCACTGCTTTATTATGGAGGGGACAGTCTATCTCTCTCATGGATCATTTTCAGAATTTGCCGGGATAATGTTTTCGTGTAATTTACACGGTCAGTGTGCTGCTTCCCTTCCCAAATCCTTCTGGAATTTAACTGGAATTAATTTAATTTTTGTGGGTTGACAGCAAAGTTTCCCTATAAAATGCATCATTCACTGGGCATGGTGGTGCACACCTTTAATCCCAGCACAAAGGAGGCAGAGGCAGGTGGAGCTCCGTGAGTTCAAGACCAGCTTGGTCTACAGAGTGAGCTCCAGGACAGGAAGGGATATACAGAGAGACCCTGTCTCAAAAACAAACCAATAACCAAATAAGTTTCACACTTGTCAAGAGCAGGGTCTTGTGCTCCATCTGCCTGTGTCTAGTGCTCCATCTGCCTGTGTCTAGTGCTCCATCTGCCTGTATTTCTGGGAGGTGTCTTGCATTTTTTTCCCAGTGGGTCTGTCCTGGCTAGTTTTATGTCCACTTAACACAAGCTAGAGGCATCTGAAAGGAGGGGAACTCAACTGAGAAAATGTAGGGTATTTTCTTGATTAGTGGTTGATGGAGGAGGTCCAGACCACTGTGGGTGGGGCCATCCCTGGGATGATGGTTCTGGGTTTTATAAGAAAGCAGGCTGAGCAAAACAGTAAGATCACCCTCCACAGCTTCTGCCTCAGCTCCTGCCTCCAGGTTCCTATCCTGACTTCCCTCAGTGAACTGTCTAGCTGGGAGTGTAAGCCAAATAAACCCTGTCCTTCCCCCGCCCCCAGTTTGCTTTTGATCATGGGGTTTCATCACAGCAATAGTAACCCTAAGACAGGGTCTTTCTTCATTTTGTGATGAGTTATTCCTGGATACTTCGTCTCCTTGGGACCATCAAAGACATGTCCTTTCCTTCAGCATGTGTCCAGGGTGACTGTCCATCGACTGTGGAGTGGCTATGATTTCTATATGGTAATCTCATTCCTCCCCCTCTGTGAACTCCATTTTATTCTCTACCCTCTCCCCTGTATGTGTATGGGTAGGTGGACAGGTGTGTGTGTGTGTGTGTGTGAGTGTGTATGAGTGTGTGTGTGTGTCTGTGTGTGTGTCTCTGTGTGTGAGTGTGAGTGTGTGTGAATGTGTATGAGTGTGTGTCTCTGTGTGTGAGAGTGTGTGTGTGTCTCTGTGTGTGAGAGTGTGTGTGTGTGTCTCTGTGTGTGTGAGAGAGTGTGTGTGTGTGTGAATGTGTATGAGTGTGTGTCTCTGTGTGTGTGTCTCTGTGTGTGAGAGTGTGTGTGAGTGTGTGTGTGTGTTGAGGCCAGAGGTTGTCAACTTTTCAGTTGCATTCCTCAGGTTCCTGTTGACATTTTTTTTTTTTTTTTTTGGATTTTCGACACAGGGTTTCTCCGTAGCTTTTTGGTTCCTGTCCTGGAACTAGCTCTTGTAGACCAGGCTGTGACTTTTTTTTTTTTTTTTTTAATAAACTGGCCTGGAGCCAATCTGTATAGCCTTGTCTAGCCTGGCAGCCAGCTGAACCGTGAATCCATCTGTCCCCTCTTCTCCAGTGCTATATCTAGATGCACATGCCATCACGCCTGGTTTATTCATTGGCTTATTTTTAATTTTGTTCATGTATGTATGTATGTGTACATATGTGTATCCACATGTGTATGTGTGTGTCTCTGTGTGTATATACACACACGTGTGTGTGTACACATATACACGTTTTGTATATGGCCCTTAGACATGAGGAATTTGCTCTCTGGGAAAGACAGTGTTTCTATGTAGGAAAGAATGACCCCGCCCCAGCAAAGGTTCGGGATACTTGGGCTGCCAAGGGGAAAGGAAGTGAGGAGGGTCCCAGCCGAAGGGTGTGGGTCACATGAACACCAGGCACCTATTGGGGCCCAGGACCTGGTGAGTCTAGTCAGAGGACCAGGGCCACCCATGCCCTGTTTTGGCCCCTCCCTGGCCTTCCATCCCATCAGAAGGGCCTGGGATCTTCCTTGATTAACTGCAGTGTCTTGTCCCAGTCAGATAATTCTGTTTGGGAGGTGACAGAGCCAGGTCTCCTCCTAAAGCAGGTGGTGGTATGGAGGACAGGTTCCAGTGGCCACAGGCCTCCTTGGGGGACCCTGTGTGTTCTTCATGATTTATTTATTCTTGCATTCAGAAGACCTCACTAAGTTTCAACTTGTGTTGAATGCATTCTCTGTTCTGGGCTCAGCCTGTTTATTTTCCTGTCCAAGAATTCACAGCTCTGAATGCCAGAGAAGATATGATATGCCCGCCACACCATCTGTCTCCGTGGCCAGAGTCAGACTGCCTGGCTTCACATCCATGATCACCACTCCTCACTGTGGCCCTCCGTGTGGCGGTCGGCCTTCCCCAGGGCTCACTGTCCTCTCCAGATGGAGCGGGCAATCCCTCTCATGCCTGGCGGGAACCGGCGCTCTGTGCTGGGTACAGCTCTCAGGGTGGCGCCTCCACAGCCTGAGCTGCACAAGGCCTTCACTGCTGAAAGCCCCGGACGCGGTTACAGTTGCAACACTGCCAAGCTGGCGCAGGGCACTGGGGCTGCGTGGAGCCATCGTTTCTCTGGCTAACTCCTCATTTTTGCAAAGAGTGGAGGGCGGCGAAGTCCTGAAGAATTGTGGGCTGCAGCCTGAGCTTGGTCACATTCATCTGACGGAAAACAAAATAGCATGGCAAAATCATCAACCTGGCACCTGGGTGAGCATGCTCTTCCTGCCAGGAGTCCAGTACTGCAGTGTTACAATGGCTGACATGCCTTGTAGCCCGCTCTGCAAATAAATGCTGCAAGATGGGAAATCTGGATAGAGCAGCCTGGAGATGGGGGGGGGGGACTTGGCAGGAGCAGGGGTTCTATGCTGGCTCCTGAAGATATGGGGGGACAGGAGCAGGGGTCATGTCTGGTTCCTGGAGATGTGGAGGGGCTAGGGTTGGCAGGATCAGGGGCCCTGTACAGGCTCCTGGAGATATGGGAAGAGCAGGATCAGGGGTTCTGTGCTGGCTCATGGAGATATGGGAGGGCAGAAGCAGCGGTCTTGTGCTGACGCCTGGAGGTGTGGCGGGAGCAGGCTGTTGGGAGCAGTGAGCTCCCACATCATGAATTTCTTGTAAACAACTTGTTTTCCCCTGAGCTGAGTCCCTACAGCTGCTCTGAGCACGAGACCCTCAGGAGTTCCTGATGGCAGAAGAGTGGTTTCTGGTGCGTTTGGCTGGGGTGTGGCTATCTCTATATAAGCTGCCCCTGAACACAATAACGGGGGCATTCTTGGAGCAGTTCGGCATCAAGGATGATCTGTGTCTCTGTCTGTCTCTATGTGGTTTCAAGCTCCAGCCCCTTGCCTGGTTCATGAACTGCATGGCGGCGCATAGAGTGCAAACGGGCGTCATGTGCCACAGCAGGGGTCATGTCTGGTTCCTGGAGATGGGGGGGAATGGGGTTGGCAGAAGCAGGGGTCTTGCGCTGGCTCCTGGAAGCGTGGTCAGATGTGGGAGGATGGGGTTGGGGGTTGGAAGGAGCAGCGGTCCTGAGCTGACTCTTGCTGTGTGTCTAGGGCTGAGCACGGGGCAGAGCAGTATGCTAGGGTTTCCTCAGCATTGGGGGGAGCCTCTGGGAGCTGGGATTCTAGACAACAGAATTCTTAACGACCGTAATCCCAAAGCATATGCCCTGCTTTAAGTCTTTCCTCTGCCCACGTGGCTCTCCATGTGGCCACGTGGAGTATTGACACCCCCTTTGTTTACTCCGGGGTGAGATGCATAGAACTCAGTCTTGACTAAGACTGGATCCATTAGATCCTATGCACCTGGTAGCAACAAAGATGGCGGGGCTCCTCTCCAGCTGGGGTTTCTCTTGAAACAATATGGTACTAGGATATGGGTGGGAGTGTTCCCAGGAAGTCTGCTGTGTAATGGGGAAGGGGGCAGAGAGGAAGAAAAGCCCACAGAAGGTGTGGTCCTGAGAATGCTGTGCCATGGACGAGCGAGACCCAGCCCTAACAAGGTCCTAGGAAGCACAGCAGTCCGCCGAGGACAGTGTCTGCACACCAGCTCTGACAGGCCTCTGGGTGGAAAGAGCATTAAATTGTACATTACTTCCAGTCTGCCATATGGGTAGGCAAAGCCTGTTCAGGGGCCAGGAGGCCCCTCTGAACCCGGGAATGGGATGATGGGAACCTTTCAGGTGAACCTGGGCTCATGGGTTGTCGTCAAGAGCATCTGCCAAAGCCTTAGCAACTGCTACACACCTGGGACCTGGAAGGGAGGAACCTCAGGGAGCACAGTGCTGAGAAAAGACAAAGGCTCAGCTTGACTTCAGCAAGGAAGGAAAGGACTTCAGAGATCAAAAGTGAAGCTTCTGGGAGCCTGGGGAATCAGAGGAGGAGGGAGGGGGAGCCTGGGGAATCAGGGAGGAGGAAGAGAAGAGCCTGGGGAATCAGGGAGGAGGGAGAGAAGAACCTGGGGAATCAGGGAGGAGGAAGAGAAGAGCCTGGGGAATCAGGGAGGAGGGAGAGGGGAGCCTGGGAAATCAGGGAGGAGGAAGAGAAGAGCCTGGGGAATCAGGGAGAAGGGAGAGGGGAGCCTGGGGAATCAGGGAGAAGGGAGGGGGGAGCCTGGGGAATCAGGGAGGAGGGAGAGGGGAGTCTCGGAAGTCAGGGAAGAGGGAGAGAAGTCTGGGGAAGTCAGGGAGGAGGGAGAGGGGAGCCTGGGGAATCAGGGAGGAGGGAGAGGGGAGCTGGGGAATCAGGGAGGAGGAGAGGGAAGCCTAGGGAATCAGGGAGAAATGAGAGGGGAGCTGTGGTCAGGGAAGCCTGGGTCCATCTGCACTGTGTGACTGACAATCTAGGGGCAATTGGCGAGGCCAGCAGAGACTACTCAGCAGGGAAGGAGACTCTCAAGAAGGGAGTCCGGGTGTTTCTGATCAGTGTGCATGCCCAAATAGCCCACACCCTCTCTGGGATACTGCCCTGCCTCCTTAAAGAGTGGCAAGTGTGAGCCACTCACAGAGATCAAGGAATCCCCACCATTGCTCATCATGGGTTGATTGTTTTGGTCTTAGTCTTGTTAATTAAGGCTGAAGGAGAAGGTACCAGAGAATCCAGGACCATCACCCTGTGACTGTGGATGCAGCAGTAAGCACAGGTGGTGGCCACAGGTCCATGGCTATGATCTGTCGTTGCTGCTCAGTCAGGCAGGCTAGGGACCTGTTTCGGCTTTTGTGGGCACCACCTTCCTTCTCCCCCTTCCCATATGCAGCCCACCTTGTCCACAGATGGGGGACCCAACCTATGCTTCAACAACTGCACCTTCAAATCCCACTGTGTGTGTTCTCCTTTATGACTCTGAGCTCAGGGTGAGGAGGAAATGAGGCAGAGGTGGCCATGATGGCTGGCCATCTGAGTGACAGTCTTTTATATACCGGCTAACTCAGTCTGACTCCGTGGGGTCACGGTTGGGTTCTGAAGTTTCAGGATAGAAAGCTGGCTCTGGCAGCCTTCCTAACGGTGCAGAGAGAAGCGGACAGAGAGGCCCTGTGACCCCAAGCTCATCTTCAGGATACTGATATGCACTTCAGACTTAAACAGAAAGAATCGGGACAGATTCCCCCTTCGAGCTGGACACCAGTGCAGCGCTGACGAGCACAGTCGACCCAGACAGCCCCTGAATACTGTTCTGAGCAGCCCTGGACTGATGTGGGACCCAGCGGGCCAGGTGGGCTTGATATTGGGTCTGGAGAAGACAGGTACCATGCCAGCCTTCTCCACAGGTCCATGACCGCCTGGATCGCTACTGCTGCGGCTTTGAGCCTGAGCCCTCAGACCCCTGTGTGGAAGAGGGGCTTCGAGAGAAATGTCAGAACCCAGAAGAGCTGCGGCTGGTGCACATCCTGGTACGTTTCTTCTGCATGCACAGTGCCTTGCGGCGTGAGCATTGGGTACGCCTCTCCTGCGGAGGATGCTCTTGGTGACCAGACACAGGTGGCCCAGTCTTCTTTCTTTTGTCAGCAAACTTTGTCTTAAATAATCCTCCTAGGAGCCAAATATATAAAACAGGCCAAATGGATACTGAGAACTCAGCTGAGGTGTGTGTGTGTAAAATCCTGTTTTCACTGCTCCACAAGACGCTTCAGGGAACTTTGAGGTCTTTTAGAGGCAGAGTTTGATAATTGGGCTCTGAGTGGAAGGAAGAAGAGGCAGACAGAGGGAATGCTTGGTTCCTGAAACCGAGCGTGCTAGGAATGGCTATGGAAAGTAGCATAGAAGTCTGGAGAATGTGTGGGAACAGTGTGCAAGCCAGAGGAGATGGCCTCTTTTTGCCAAACACCAGAATTTAAAGGTGTGTACGTGTTCCCGTGAGCACAGGCATGTGGAGGCCAGAGGCTGACACCTTTAGTTTTTGAGACAGTGTCTCTTGCTGAACTTGGAGCTTGCCAATTCAGCGAGACTGGCCTTTAGCCCTAGGGACCCGCCTGTGTTCATCAGCGCTGGGACTGCAGGAACATACAACCTCCCCTGGCTTTTCTTACGAGGTTCTGAGTTTTCAGGTTCTCATGAATGCATGGAAGCCCATTACTCCCGGAGCCATCTCCCTAGCCCCATACTGTATTCTTTTTAAGTACTAGAGAATTCTGTCTTGCATGTTTTAGTGTGGAAAGGATTTGAGAGATGCCGAAGAATCATGCTTGTGTGTGATATGGCTTTGTTGTGGAATATTATTTTAAGGTGTGTGACTTTTGTTTATGCTGTATTTGTTTAACTCTGTGAAGCTGTGGTACTGTGCCTGTCTTAAAACACCTGATGGTCTAATAAAGAGCTGAACGGCCAATAGTGAGGCAGGAGAGAGAATAGGTGGGGCCGACAGGCAGAGAGGATAAATATGAGGAAAAATATGGGAGAGAAAGCATCTAAAAAGGAGAGAGGAAGGAGGAGGACATCAGGGGCCAGCCACACAGCCAGAGGCAGAGTAAGAAGGAAAGAGAAGATAGGCAGGAATAGAGAAAGACAAAAGCCCCAAGGTCAAAGATAGCTGGGATAATTTAAGAAAAGCTGGCAAGAAACAAGCTAAGATCGGGCACTCATAACTAAGAATAAGCCTCCATATGGGATTTATTTGGGAGCTAGGTGCCCCCCCCCGCCAAAAGTCAAAGGACTAGAGCCAAAAGAGAAACAGTAAGACATCACACAACATGGCATGAAGCTTCAGACCTAAGGAATACACCTTTTGCGCCTGCTGGTTCAGTTCCCACCCATGCTCCTGACTCCACTATACCAGGAACCCGCCCCCTTGCCTTGCAATTTAGAAGGTGGAGTAACATCACTGCTATGGGTTCAGGTCTGAGTTTGCCCCAGTTGCTTATTAGCTGTGTGACCTTGTGTAAATTGCTTAACAACCATTAAGCCTTATGCCTCCTAAGGCTGCTGGGAGGATCCACAGAGATGGTACCCAGTGCTGGTGTAGAATGAGCCCTCAGCCATGGGACCACGTGAATAAGTTGGGGGCATTGAAGCACAGACAGCCGAGAATGCCCTTGAAATGGGCAGAGTAGGACCACTTACACTCTGCCCTTACCAATGGCTGCCCCTGTCCATCTTCTTCCCCTGAGGTCCGGAGCAGTGATCCATCTTGTTTGGTGTTCATAGACAATGCTGGTAATCTCCAGCAACCTGAGGACAAGCTGAACTTTCGGCTCCTGGAAGGCATAGATGGGTGAGGATCCCCAGCATTGTCAGAGTTTGGGGGGGATAAGGCTTGAGGACGCTCTGTAGACTACGAAACTGTCAACTAAATCTCCTCAGAGGGCTAAAGTCCATCAGATCCAAGTTGGACCTGGGTCTGCAGAGACTGAGGAAGACTGAGAGGGGCCACAGGAATCGATCGGGTCTGTCCCCCTGTATCGAGAGCGCTTCTGGTTCCTGCACAAGACCAGCTGCCCTCCCTCAGTTTGTCAAGGCTAGCTCATCCTGGACCTAGGTGAAAGAGCTAGCCTGGGGACCTGCCCTTGTCTGCTCTCAGTAGGCAGCTCAGCCTTCTCAGGGCCTTTTGGGGCCCTGAGGTAGATTTGTTCTCCAAGCTTCACCATCGGATGGGGCCCATCCGAGAGCACTACCGTCTGCTCTCAGGACACAGCAGGTCATAGACTCCTCTGACAAGGAGCTAGCAGGCATTTCCCTGGCTGGGTTCCCCAAGGGGCAAGTACAGGGCTCACGCTTTGTGGAGACTCTGAGCTCACTTGTGCCTTTCCTTCCCTGCACGGTTCTGGGGCTTCGGCCCCAGGTTTCCTGAGTCCGTCGTGAAGGTTCTTGCATCAGGGTGTCTACAGAACCTGCTGCTCAAGTCACTGCAGATGGACCAGGTGTTCTGGGAGAGCCAAGGCGGAGCCAGAGGTCTGAAGCACGCCCTTGAGACACTGGAGAGGCGAGGACAGGTCTTGCTGAGACACATTCAGAGGCACAACCTCACGCTCTTCGGGGACTAGGACCTGTGAGTTCACCTCTAGTCTGGGCAGAACACACCTTGCTGGAGGACTTCCCATGATGTGAGCCTGAGCTGGTGAGTGTGCCTCCCATTGGCAGTATTTCCTTGACAACAGTTGGCCGTCCCAGACAAATGGGGAAAGTCAGAAGCTGGAGGAGCCTGTGGCACCACGGGATGGACTGGACGGCTCACCTGCTGGGATGGTGGGGGAGGGACGGCTCATCTGTTGGGATGGTGGGGGACGGATGGCTCACCTGTTGGGATGGACGGCTGCCTTCAGCAGTGCATTCCTGTCTGCATTCCCAGCTCTGGCTATTTACTCCCACGCAGCAATAAACAGGTTTAAGAATGTTCTGTGAACCGTTCCCTGCATGTGTACATGCAGCACTGTGTGCATGCGTGCGGAGGTATGTAAGTAATGAACCTGGAATGTCATGCATACTAAGCAAGTACTCTACCAACTGAAGTATATGTCCAACCACAGAAGCCTAATTTTTTAAGATTCATTTTTTTAAAAATTTATTTTTAAGTGCATGGGTGTCTTGCCTGCCTAAATATTTGTGCCCCATGTGCGTACCTGGTGACTGCAGAGGCCAGAGAGGGTGCCAGACCCCTGGGACTTGACTTGACTTACAATTATGGACTGCCATGTGGGTGGTGAGAATTGAACCTGGGTCCTCTGGAAGAGCAACCAGTGTTCCTAGTAACTGAGCCATCTCTCCAGCCCCTAATTTTTATTTGTGTGTGTGCGTGCATGCCACATGTATGCAGGTGAGAACTGGAGTTACAGGGGGTTGTGAGCTGCCTGGTACGGGTGCTGGGAACTGAACTCTGTAATCTTCCACAAGAGTAACAAACGCTCTTAACCATTGAGCCATCTTTCCAGTGGCAACGGGGAGGAGGCTGCTATAAAAACCGAATTTCCCTTATTATTGTAGGAATGATCATGTCCATGTTAGGTTAGCCGGCTTCCTCGTGTAAGACATTTGCCCTTCCTTAGTAGCACGTTAGAGTTACGGCTCTGAGCTGCATACACTCAGCCCCTGCTGTTACACTCGTCTGTTTCCTCTCAGTCTGCCATCTATGGCTTGACTCTGTCTTCTGCAAAGTCGGAAACTAATTCTATGCAGTCAAATTGGTTCGTTTTTGCCCGTCAGTCTCCCAGGGTTCCTGCCTTCTTAGGCTGCTGCCCCTTCAGATCGCTGAGATATCAGCTGTGTCCTTCTCCTTTACTATTTGTATGAAATTTGCATGTGAGAGTGGTTTGGTGGGAGGTGTAACTCAAGTTTCCTTGCCCCAGATCCTGGTCAGGAGTCTATTCCGTTCCCGCTGATCTGAAGGCACACCCTTATCAGATAAGCTCCCAGGAACACAGAGGCCCACTCAGGAACTGTACTATATTCTGCCGATAGGGTTTCTCAACTCCCCTTCAACAGGACACTGTTCTAATCAAAGTTACTTTATTCTGTCTGGCAGCACAAGTATCCACTTAAATATTTATTTTATGTGTGTGTTCTGTCTGCATGTATGTCTGCACCACAGGCATGCAATGCCCACAGAAGTCAGAAGAGGTCACTGCATCCTCTGGAACTGGAGTTACAGATAACTGAGCTGCCTCAGGAGTGCTGGTAACTGCAGTTGGGTCCTCTTGGAGAGCAGCTGTTGCTTTTACTGCTGAGAAATATTTCTAGCCCTTCAGATAAATATTTGTATGAGTCTTTAAGGGAAAAATCAAATTTTCAATTTTATTTTTAATTCCTTATTTATGGTGGTATGTGACCTTCATTGTTTTTTGGGGAAGACGGTTGAGTGACAGTTACAGCAATGTCTACATCTTACTCCTGACTTTAATGAGAGCATGCCTATGTCTCCCTGTTGACTGCAATCAGCGAGAGCGCATGACCATGCATGATCCAGGTCAAAGGTGACTTTATGGATATCCCCGCTTCATGGCCTCTGTGCGAGATACTGCCCATGCAAGTGGGCACGTGTTCCCTTCACAGCCCTGTTCCTAGCCCACTGTGTCATCTCCCTTGACAATCAAAATGAAAGAGCTGGGTGCTCACTGCCAACTTTGCTTCCCATTGTCTAAGACTTGCCAAGGCTATCTCCCTCTGAGTTGTCAGCTCAAGGTGGCTCCTAAGGCCACCCCCAAATACAGGCAATTGCCCCTGTGTTAGTTTACCACCACTGCTAGATAAACCCCTACAGCCGAAGACACCAAACATCTGTCCCAGGACAGAGACATCAAGTTGGAACTGGAAGCTTCCTCCCCGCCCACCAACCCTCATATTATTATAAAGTGTTATTCCTCCCCCAGAACCCTGCATAACAACAGTCTTACTTGGTGGCAGCCTCTATGTGCAACACCAACCAGCCAGGCAAGATGGCAAGATGCGCCTACTGACACGATAGGGTCAGGTCTGTCATGGGGCGACCAGCTGCTCTGTGATTGGCTCGAGGCCCACTCCACAGGTTGGGCAGTATAACCTGTTAGAAGCCTGTGGTCGGGTAGGTCATGGGCTCCAATGGGGAAGCTGCTGCCGTTTCATGTGACACCATGAAACTCTTCTCTCACGCCTGTGGACCAGGGCTGCCGTCAGCTTTGGGAGGCTTCCTTTCGCTGCGGCCAGCGGAACTGGAGACTGATCCTGGTTAAAGTGCTGGGGATCAGTGACTGTCGGAACACCATGAAAGTGGCAATGACGACACAGGGGACGTGGGACAGCGACTTCTGGGCCTTCTTGACCTCACAGCAGCTGCAGCAACCAACACAAGATGGGGTCCAGCTCTACCCCATCGTGGAAGTGGGATGAGCTCATGGGACCTCACCCTTCACTGAGGATTATAGTTAGTGGATGAAGGGAGACATTTTCTTCAGTCAGGTGGTCGATGGCAAGGCCTGTGCAAACAAACCCTCTTCTGTGTGCTTCTAGGAAACCCTAACAAAACTCATTGGCTCAAATACACAAAAGGACATGAAAATAGGGGTGGGCTGGATAGGAAAGGGTCAGGAGGAAGGGGAACAGGAAAGTTTAACAGGGTGAATGGATTGGAATGTGCCGTATATGCATGAAAATGTCATGTGAACCCATTACGAGGTATAACTCATACGCTAATATGACATTAAAGACTTGACCATAGATGTTCATCATTTAATGACTGCTCCAAATACACCTGTCACTCGGCTACAGGTGAAATTCACAGAGACCATCTGCCTAGCCCACCACCGTTTCTAGAAGCCAGGACCCGTCCCGTGGCCACAGCAGGAGACAGCGGATCAATTAGTGAGAGCTGATCCCTGGGACCTACAGGTGCCGTCTTCTCACCACAAAGGAACTCCCCTCAGAGTGGCAGAAGGGGGGGGAGGGCACCACCTCTTTAGGGCACACCCGCAGCAGTAAGAAGGCCCTGGGAGAAGGCCTAGCCCAGGCCCACTCAATAAATACCTAAGTCATCACCACAGTTGCCAGCAGGGCTGTGGACCTGGGAGAGCTGACCGCCAAGGCCGCCCTCCCGAGGCCTGCCGCGGCCTTCTGGCTACGTGTTGCACACCAGAACCTCTGCGAACGGTCCCAGGAGGCTCCTGTTGAAGATGCAGCGGACCCACACCAGGTAGGTGGTAAAAGGTTTGATGTTCTCCGTGAAGGTGTGGTTCTGCAGGGTCAGCATGTACGGCGTGTACGTGTTCTCACCTTGCTCCTGCAGCCACACCTCATACCTCACCTCCTTCACTTTAAGGAACCTGAGGTTCCACGGCATCTGCCAGGACACAGACAGGTGGGCTTCGGTGGCGCCCTGCACAGACGCCTGGCATCGAGCCTCCTGCACCTTGCCTGGGTACAGGCTGAATGCCCACTTCTGCCTCCGTGGTCCCGGCCGGCCCTTCACCACACGCTGAATGGATTGCATGAGGGACGGGATGTCCACTCTGGTGTCCTGGTAGATTCGGAAGAGCCACTCTGGGTTCCGGCAACAGAGATGCCGGGGGACTTCTCGGCTCTGAAGGATGCGGGCCTGCTCAGCCCGGTCCAGGTGGGTGATGCCCCCTTGGTCCCAGGGCCGCTCGGGGTGCGTGACTGTATTCTCCCGTATCATGTTTCTCCAGGCTACATACTGCAGGTCCATGCCAGGCAGGGTGGCCAGCGTCTTGTAGGGGGTGTAGTGGTCAGGATTGACAGCGTAGGGGAAGAGCTCAACCACGGTGGACCCACGGGGCAGGAAGAGGGCCGTGACCAGCTGGGCACCGTGCATGCTGACTAGCATGGAGGCGTTGCTGACCAGCCGCACCACGTCTGCAAAGCTGTGGTCCTCCAGCGACACCGTCACCGTCTTCATCTGGAACTCTTGTGCTAGCTCCAGCAACAGCTCCGCCTCGTTCAGGATGAGTCTGTTCTGGGTGCGACTGAAGACCAAAATGTATTCCTCGCCCAGCGGCGCCCCCGTGTGGCTCACGTTCAGCTTTTCGGTCATGAACCGCGTGAACTGCCGGATCTCATGGCCAGAGACGAGTATGTTGGCCTTTGGGCCTTGGGGCTGGACAAAGCCATACTGGTACCAGGTGGTGACCTTGGACAGGCCCACAAACGCGTGGGAGAAGCAGAGCAAACGGCCCAGCGACTTGAGCTGCGAGCGTAGCAGTGGCTGCTTGGGGCTAAGGAGTTTGTACAGGTCAAAGTGGGCGCCCTCGCCCCAGCCCTCCATGAAGAAGAGCCGGGCTTCTTGGGCCAGGCCGGGGAACTGCCTCAGCGTGTAGAAGAGGGGGAGCAGGTCGTCATGGAAGACGTGCATGAGGTTATCGGGGTTGAAGCGGTTGGTGATGAGGGCCACATCGGGCACAAACACTGGCTTTGGCAAGAAGCGCAGGGCTCCCGCAGGCAGCTCCACAAAGTTGAAGTACTGGGCGTTATGGTCCTCCACCGTGGACAGGTCCAAGAGCGCGGGCTGGAAGCGCCGGGTGCCCAGATTGGGCAGCATCATGGATGAGTTGCCATGGAAAAAGATGAACTCTTCGATCTCATTCGAGTAGCAGAGCCACTTGAAGCGACAGATGCGATCCGTGTGGGTGCGGCCTGTGCACACCATCTGGGTACCACCCTCCATGAGGATCTGCAGGGCCTTTGGGTAGTCAACCCTCATTCCTGAGACCGGGTCCAGGGACTGCTGCCCAAGGGCCAGCTCTTCCTCTAGGGCGGCTGCGTGCTCGCGCAGGCGCACATGCTTCCACAGGACGGCAGCCAGCACGGACACCAGGAGGGCATTGAGCACCGCAGAGAGGTGCATCCTACAGTCCCCAGGGGGTCTTAGGGAGATGACGACTGCTGGGCGGTGCCACAGCCAGGTGGGCTTCACGCATCCATCCTTCGGTGTCGGTATTGGAGGGCAAGGAAAAACCTGTGGAGGGAGGGAGAGAGAGGAGTCAACCCAGCCAGGCACCTCTGCACACACTTGTGCGTTCCCATCACAGCGGCTTCAGCAAAGCTCCCTGGTAATGAGTCTCACGCTAAAAAGCAGTTGTGAGTCAAATCACAAGTCCTAGGCTGTTTAAATCTCGTGTGCATTTTCACGGGCACATGTGTGCATGCATGCTTGGAGACCAGAGGCCAACATCACGCTCTTTCCTTGACTGCTCTACACCTTGTACTTTTGGGACAAGATCTGCAGTGAACCTGGTGCTCACTGATTCAGCGAGACTGGCTGGGCAGTGATCTCCGGGATCCTCTTGTCTCTCTGCCCAGTGCCAGCATTTAGAGGTAAGTAGATTACTGAGTCATCTCACCAGCCCCAGGGGCCATTTGTTTAGATGAGTTACCCTTCTGCTCACAAGGGCGTCACTCGGCTGCAGAGCAGGGAGGAGGAAGACGGCTTTTCAGCAGGATGAGCAGCCGTGTGTTAAGTAGCATCCTCCCTTTCAGCAGGAGCAGCTGCCGGGAGCTGCTCTACTTTACCATAAAGCACCGCGTGGTTTCAACAGCCTCTGAGGATGCCAGAGGAGAACCCTTACACGCTTGAGCTATGACGGAAGAGCTACCACCACCAGAGCTCTGCAGAACTTCAGCAAGATCCAGGTTTGGGGCCAACATCTGTCTCCAAACAGAACCCCGTATATTTGGGATGGTATGGTCGTTACAGCGCCAGTATCGAGGCACATTCAAGGCCAGGTACATTCATTCACTTGGTCCGGGTGGCTTTTCTTTTGGGACTCAGGCACTCTAGAAAAAGCATGCATTCATTCAGCAGCCCTGTCACAGGCTTTGGTGGTCAGCAGTGATCACTGCCTGAAATCCTCGTCCTGGCACCCAAACGTTTTCGGATGTACACAGGAGTCATTTCGTTCAGTTAGGATCCCTGACAGGTGAGGCCCCCAGTGCAGGAAGTGGAAAGGGCTGGGACACCTGATGAAGGGCCACACGAACCATGTGCATCCTGAAGCACCCTGGGTACACTGCTGCCGTCAAGGCTGGCCAGAGTGAGGCAGGCACTGTCCCTTCCCATCAATACTACCTGAAACGGTTTTAAAACTGAGCACAGGAATCTTTCCAAAGAAGACAGAGGCACCCTGGCCTGGACCTCCAGGTTAAGTCAGCACAGGGTGCTCACCTCCATCTATGCCCGCTCTTCCTAAGGGTTCCTCGGTGTGTGCACACTTCCTCTGAGCCACTGTGCTGAGTCTCCTGGGACCCAGAGGAGGCAGAGACACGTGGCTCTCAGGGGTGGAGAGCTCACCTCTGGAGCCCTGACCCAAGCCAGTGACATGCTGCCAAGAGGGACCAATCAGACTGGGGGGAAGGCAGTTCGTGTTCCTACTCAAGGGGCAGGAGGAAAGAGATGTCCCCTGGCTGCCAGTGCCAACCACGAGCAAACTGGCTTGATTGCACAGCAGGGGACCCTGATGATGGTTTCCAAGTCTGCTGTGAGAGAGATTTCTGCATATTTGAAGCCAGACTGAGTTGTGGCTCTGGCTTCTCACAGACAAGCACAAGCCAGGAGGGCACAGCTTTCTGAGTGATGTGCTCAGCAGAATGATGCCACATCTATTTCCCTGTGGACCCTCCTAACGTGCATATATGAAACTGTCTCCCTAAGACACCCCCCATCTCACACACACAGCAAACCAACCACCTAGAGACTCAGCAGCTTGACACGAGTGCCCTCTGCTGGACAGAAGCAGAACTGCGACAGTCTAAGTTGAAAGTGGGAGACAAGGGAGACAGGACTTGGCTGTTTCTAGTTAGATGTAAGCACCCATCCCACGGCCTGCCAACATGGCACTGGTAGAGGGCAGGACAGACACGGAATGTTCCACAGACTTCACTGGGTATGTCAGGGTCTCGTGTTACCCTTTGATGACGGTAAAACGACCTGCAGAACCGCGTGGTCTCAAGCATGAGGTGGACTGGGTTTCAGTCAACTTTGTCACTTATAGTCAGGCAGCCTGAATCATGGCTGAGCAACAGGAACCTAGTGGCCGGAACTGTGATACCTTGATTAGCAACTCACGCTTCTCCCTGCTGGAACTGTGGGGCAGCTACGGCTATGTTGGCTTGACCTTTCTGACTGCCTTCCCTCCCTACTCCCTCAGGTGAACTGGGGTGGAGGACAAACAACGGACTTGCTCCTCATCCTTGCTTTAAATATCCTGGGGGTCTTATAGTGGAGTCCCCATTTTGTCACAGTGGAGGAGCCAAGGTGAGGGGCAGTCAGTGATCACCACAAAATCCTTCCTGTCTTTCCCATATTCTCCTGCATCATCCCTCCCCTACCCCAACTTCGCTGTAGGACCCTACTTAAGCCAGCAAGACCAAAAGTTTTGAAAATCAGATGGAGGCAGGGGCCACCTGGGAAGCATATTCGTCTCCATCCATTGTCCCTAAAATCCTATGCTGGTTCTTTAGGACCTGCAGGTGAGCATGCTGTGAGGACCGAAGGAGACACCCCACCTTCTGAGCCCCAGAAATGCCCAGAGCCTCCCATAAAACGGGGTCTGGACAGGATGGAGGGGCTCTGATGATGGACAATTCACAGAGAAGGAAGAGCCTGCTGTCTGTCTGTAGGCTGGGCAGGGCCACCATGTGCATCCTGAACACAGCCCTCGAGCCGGGTCCTGCTCAGTGTCTTAGCATTTGTAGCACTCACGACAGCTACGCCTAAAACCCTGCCTGTACCACACCAGGCTCTCAATAGAAAAATGAACCCCAATTCGGCAAAAGCCCCTCCCACCCTACATGTAAGAAATCTATATTTGTGTAAGTCTCCCAGACTGCTGGCTGGGGTGGGTGTGACTTCTTCCTGCAGGAAGGAGGTAAGTCCAAAGAAGAAGGAGGCCAAGGTCCCTGCAGTTTTCCTCAGCCAGGTCTTGCTATGGAGACGGTTTAAAAGCAAGCCTAGCTGAGGGCAGAGAAGTTCGGAAGGGCCAGCTCCAATCTCAATACTACTCTGAAAAGAAACAGCCCCAGGACTTCAAATGAACTCTGTGATCCTGTCCCTCCCTCAGCAGAAGTAGCTTCTGGGGCCCTCCCCTGCTGTGGGGGATGGAGAAGACTGTAAATAAACTTGTGTAACTAGTGTGTAAACATGTGAGGGTGTGTGTTCACACGTGTGCACATGCCTGTGGAGGCCATTGGCGGACAAGCACCTTCCTTGATGGCTCTCCACCTTGCTCTTTTTAGATGCTATGTATGTCTGTTTATCTGCATGTATGTCTGTCTACATGGAACTGGAGTCATAGGTGGTCGTGAGTCGCCACGTGGGAACTGAGAACCAAACTTGGGTCCTAAGATTAACAAGTGCTTTTAACCACTGAGCCATCACTCCAACCCCAACTTATTGGGGGGGGGGGGAATCTCTTCACTTAACCTGGAGCTCACCAATTTGGTTGGCCAGCAAGCTCCAGGGATCTTCTTGTGTGGTTCCCATCCCTCGGCCCCAGCACTGGGGTTACGGATGTCATAAGTCACCATGCATGGCTTTTAATGTGGGTGCTAAGAATTCAAATTTGGGTTACCTTACTCAAGGGACCCAGACCCCTAGAAATAATGTGGAAAAGACGTTTACTATGGAAGGAAGGCACAGTTCCAATGGCTTGAACTGGGTCATTTTCAGCCCCTTTCCCTGTTGTGGGGGACCCAAGAGAGGGGCCTTCTTTCCAGGAGAGGTGAGATGCCCAGGTGAGGCAAAGTGTGCGAGACGGACCCACCCTCCATCCAGAAAGAAGTCAGGCTCTTGAGACCCTGTGGGCAACTCAACAGGATCTGGAATCACCAAGGAGACGAAATATACCTGCTGAGGCTGGAGCTGTCCTCAAGCCTTTCGTGTGGGGGCAGGCCCAGCACTGAAGGTGATAACACCAGCACGGTGTGCTAGCAACAGAGGGACGGATGCCAGCTCACAGTACTGAGCCGCACGGTTGGCGGGGGGGGGGGGGGCAGGGGGTGTCGGAGCAAGTGAACCTGACTGTCCACTCCTCTCACAAGTCAGTGTGTGTGTGCACATATATGTATACATGTGCGGCTGTGTAAATGCACATGTAAATTTATGCCTAAAGATATGTAATTTTATGTGTTATATTGAGTGTGCATTTTTATGGAACAGAATCCAAAATCTTGAGAATGCCAGATGGGCAATGAGGTCTGCATTGGCCAAGTCAGCGCATGTGTCAGACAAACATGACAAATGACATCCTGACCTCCACGTTCTCCCCGAGACTTAGAGCCCCTGTGACACAGATGTGATGCAGTGGTCACGGCAAGGCACATGTGCAGAGGAGCTGGGTACGAGGCGGCCATCACCACATCCCATCCTCCTCCCTGCAGACATCAGGGAGGTGAGCCGTTGGTAGGGAATGCAGCTTCCTGTCAATTTTCCTCTGACAACCCCTCTGCTTTACAGTACCACATGGCCACCCAGCCTGGCTTCCCAAGGGGCTAGCCCATAATAGTCCCCAGAGGAGGAGCCAGGTCAGGTGGGTACAGAAGCTCACAGCCTGGGCTGGTTCCTTTTCCTCTTCAAACCTCTCTCCTCATCTAGGGACTTGGGCGCTGTCTGTCTGCTGTTACAGTTAGAAACCTTAACGGAAGTGTGGTCGGAAGAATTCAGTTTAGTGGCTCAGCCAGAACACAGCTTGACAGAGCGAGATTCTGTGTCCACAAAAGCCCTTAAATACAGGCAGGCATACGGATGCTGACACATCCAACAGCCCGGCAGTGAGGGTGAGATCCCGTGCTGACAGGACCAACCATCAGCCTGGACGTCGAGCATGGGCACAGGCTCCGTTTCCTGAATGCCCCGGCCAGCCCCAGTCCACCCCATGAGTTTTAACCTCTGATATGGAGGAAGCGCCCCAGGATTCCTAGTCAGGCCACAAACTCACAGATCAGGAGCCAACAGGGAAAGTAAAGTCAGGACAGACCCATGACCTGCTCCAGGGCCTGGGGTGGGGGAGGGGACAGTTAGAGCTCAGCTTGCTGAGAGCTTGGCAGGACCACAGTCGCCATAGGCTGCAACACTAACCACCATAGGCTGGTGGCTTAAGTAGCAAACTTACCTCCTTACAGTCCTGGAGGCGGAGGTCCCGCATTAGTGATCCTGGGCCCTGGGGAACACAGTTCCGCCTCTCACAGGACTCCTCTGAATCCCTCAGATAAACCGTGACAAGCCCTAATCTGTAACAGCAACTGTACAAACTAAAGACGGGGACAGGGCGACCGGCCTCCCACCACCTGGCAGACTCAGGTGTGTGTCGTTCATAAGCTCTGGTCCAGAGGCGGCAGCCCCAGTTCCTGGGCTCCAGCTGCTGGACTGTCAGAAACAGCTGTTCACCTGTCGTGCCCCGTAAGAGCAGGGCTGTTGACGAGAGGGTCTACCAGCTCCTGCCGGGCTAGGCTTGCACAAGATCCAGAGACCCAGTCCAGGAGGGGTGGGGGCAAGGTTTGACACTAACATTACAGCCATCTGACTTAGAAGCTGTTCAGATTTGTAGCTGAAATGGTATAATCCTTACTTTGAGACCGAGAAGTGTTTTTGGCCTAGATGCAGCATGTGTTTATCAATGCTGAGCTATGGAAGCTCTGGGTGGCACACGGATGTCCCCGCAGCTCTGAGTGGGTAAACTCAAACCTACTCCACAGGCCAGGCTGGACAACCTCTTCCAACCTCCTACCTGTTTACCAGGTAGTTAGTTACATGATGGCTGTATGTACACTAAAACTACGTACGAGCCTAAGGCTGAGAAAACCTGCACATTTAAAGCACACTGGACTGTCTGGGAAGGGAATCATTCCTTCAGTAAGATGCAGGCAGCCTAAGCACTCTTGTAACACTTAGCAGTTAGCTACAAAGGTACACTAAGCAGCTCAGAGGTGCTGGGCTCCCCTGGAGCTGGAGTAACAGACATGAGTGTGTCTGTCAGCAGACCTGGCAGGGATCGGAACTCGGATCCTCTGAGAGAGCAGAGCAGGATCCTAACCACTGAGCTATCTCTCCGGCCTTCACCTAGGAAACATCCTCTTGAACTCAGAGCTGGAGCTGTGAGCCCTGTATCAGCAGCTGATGTGGCAATGAATGAGCTTCAGCTCCTGAAGGAAAAGCTCCAGAGACCCAAGTTCCTTTGCTCTGTGGTGTGAAGGGTGATGAGCCTGGCCCTGCTTGTGCAGACTGAGCTGGAGGTGCGCTCAGCCTCCCCTGCTGGCCTGAGACCCTCTCACCAGGTATGGCTCCCTGGTGATACAGACATCCACTCACAGCCTGGCGTCCACCTTCTTAGCATGAATGAGTCACTGGAAGCCAACTTGATCTCCTCTCTGGGGCCAGAGCAGCGCCACCGTGTGGTCACACACAGGGTTGCAGACAGGACACAAGGCATGAGGAATAGGGTATTATAAGTTCTTAAGGTGAAACCACAGGGGGAAAAAACTCAATTTTTTGTTATTGCTTTTTTGTTTTTTTAGACAGAGTTTCTCTGCATAGCCCTGGATGCCCTGGAACTCTCTCTGTTGTTCAGACTGGCCTCATACTCAAAGATCCACCTGCCTCTGTCTCCTGAGTGCTGAGATTAAAGGCATGTGCCACCACTGCCTGGCTCAAAAACAATTCTTACAGGGACTACCAAATATCCATGGACCCCAAAATATCCATGTCAGGGAGGACTTAGACCCCATGTGAGACAGAATCCATCAAGACTCCAGGAGATGCCCATGGTAGGAGAGACAGTTAAAAATACCAGAAAGTATGCCCAGCACACACAGTTATAACAAGAGACCCAAAGACGCTCTGCCTAGAGGTGAGCGGGCGAGTTCTGGGCAAGGGTGTAGAGGGGCGTGGGTGGTAGTGAACGCCCCATCCCTGTGTCCAGCTCTCCTGACCATCCAGCAACCATGAGAATGCTAAGATTTGGAGTGCCTTGCCCACCTAAGCAGAACCCAAGCCATGCACAACTCAATGAGAGCGTCACGCTTTGCCGTGGAGACAGCCAGGGGATGAGGCTGCCAGAGAAGCTGGCTTCAAGGGAAATGTGCAAAGCCCTTTGTAGGCAAGCCACTTGGCGGGGGTCGGACATCCGGGGAATCTGCACCCCTGCCTTGGGTGATGACAGCTTCAGCTCGGGCTTCCCTTGGTCATCTCTGTGGTGTCACTCCCTGCCTCCTCTGTCCTAATGATGACGACAGTACTGCAGCTAACAGCCACTGGGTCGTCACTGGGGGCAGTGACAACCTCCTATTATATTATATTATATTATATTATATTATATTATATTATATTATATTATATTTATTACATTATATTATATTATAGACAGTGAAAGAGAAGTGAGGGCAGAAGGCTGCTCAAGCACACGTGGACTTCAGGGTGGGACCCTGGCCCGTGGGGTGGCCCTAGTGCCTGCTGTCTGCAAACACTCCATCTTACTGGGAAACAACTTCAACTTACAAAAGCTGCAGAGTATGGGAGCCCCCCCATCTAGATTCTGCAGAGTATGGGAGCCCCCCATCTAGATTCTGCAGAGTATGGGAGCCCCCTCTCCCCATCTAGATTCTGCAGAGTATGGGAGCCCCCCCATCTAGATTCTGCAGAGTATGGGAGCCCCCCCATCTAGATTCTGCAGAGTATGGGAGCCCCCCCATCTAGATTCTGCAGAGTATGGGAGCCCCCCCATCTAGATTCTGCAGAGTATGGGAGCCCCCTCTCCCCATCTAGATTCCTTCCAAGTCAACACATTTATCACACTCCGTCACAAACTCTTTTCTGAACTATTTAAAAATAAGCTAAAAGCCAGGTAGGGTGGCATATGCCCACAAGCCCGGCATCTGCAAGTGGAGACGGGAGGATTTAAGACCAGCCTGGACACTCACCAAGGCCTTGTCTCTAAAAACAACAGCAAACAAAATCATTCTGGTGACGTCTTTCCTGACAGCCATAACTACAAGAGAGAACATCGCTACTGTAAGAGAACAATCTTCTCTTATATAATGCAATTAAGAAAATGAATATCGATGATACTGTTTTCCTCCATGGCCCTTATGCTCTGTCCAAAATTCAGGCCAGGATGAAGCGTCAGATCCTTCACCTCTACCTGGGACAGCTTCTTGGTCTTTCCTATGATCCTGACCGTTTCCTTAGAGTTTGTTTTTAAGTTAGGAGTGTTCTGCCTGCTTGTGTGTACGGCACCCATGGAGGAGAGGGTGTTGGAGACTCTGGAACTACAGTTATGGATGGCTGTGAACCACCACGTGGGTGCTAGGAATCAAACTCTGGCCATCTGCAAGGGAAACAAATGCTGTCGGACTCCAGCCTTCTTTCCGGCCCCAGCCTTGACAGTTTTTAAGCCAGATGGGTATTTCTAATGTGTACCTCAATTCAGGTTTTTCTTACCAAGCTCAGGATATGCACTTCTGCCAGGAATCAGCCTGCACACTTGACCCCCGAGTTCACTCTGTGAATCTCTGTGAGACTTCACCCCGAGGCAGCCAGAAGGTTGCTTACTAGAAACTCTACCCTATGTAGGACACTTTCAGGAACAGACCCCGTCCCTGGGAAAAGGAACACCCAGGAGACCTGCAGGGCTCGAGAGCTTGCCCGAGGGGTAGGATGCAGTTCTTCTATTCATGTGGCCCACAGACACATGACCCAGAATTCTTCCAGTTGGGCCTAGGAACCCAAGTTTTGATGCAACTTCCAGATGATTCCACCATGTGCTGAGTGTTGATGCAAAGTTCTGACACCACACGGTTCTGCAATCCTCTGAAGGAATTTCCACCCAGCCGCAAGGAAATGAGGGATCCAGTCGAGGAGTTACCACCCTGGTACTAAAGGCTAACTCTGCTAACACGACATTCAAGCTGAAGTTCCAGGATAGCAAAGACAGACAGCTTCCACACCGGAAACTTTCTAGAAAAGCTGCCCCAACCTAATCTTTCCTGGGCAGACACCACTGCTTGTGGGGTAAAGTGGAGCAAAATGAGGCCAGGGAAGAAAAGGGTATTCTAAAGAGTGGAACACTGGCAAGGCCAGTGAAAAAGATGAGCCCGGACAGCATCTCTAGGTCCTTATAATAGCTGCTGCCCTCACAGGCCTCAAAGCTTGGGAACCCAATCTAACTGTGGCCCCTTCTGAAGCCACCTCAGGATGTGCCATGATCCCTGCTCAAACTTCCACGGTAGGGCCCTGGGTATGGTTCGTCACTGGCAAGCCGGCAACCATAGAAAGCTTGCATTACAATAGCAGCAACAGCAAGGGTGGGCAGGCAAAGGGTCCTGATCTCCGCCCTGAGGAGATCAGGCTCACTCAGGTCCACGTGCACACTGCGTGGCAAGAAGGGGCCTGCACCATGGAAGGTCTGATTTTCTGATAGACACACTGGGCCCGAGGGTGGGGGTACCAGAGAGAATGTGAGAAGCCATAGAAAGTGAAAGATTCATCCACGCCTGGCATGGTGCAAAGGACCAGCAACTACCACCAAGGCTAAGGCCAATGCTACTACCACCTCGCTTCTCTAACTGCGCAGGCGCTGTTCTGAGCCTCGGTCCTTTCCTGGATGCCTCACAGAGCCTTCCAATGGAGGCCTGGGGGTTCATTTCTTTGCTTGGGGGTTCATTTCTTTGCTTTCCTCTCCTCAACTTCCTTTGGTGGTGCTGGGGGCGGGGCTCAAACTCAGGGCTTCCTATGTACTAGGCAAACCACTGAGCGACAATCCCAGCCCTTCATTTCCTCTTGATGTGAGAAAATCGCACCTTAAGGGTAGGTTACATGTTTAAGGTCTTATAGCCCAAGTAAGGTCACGAGGTTGTGAACTCACCTGACTTCAAGGGTCATTTTTAAGTCCTGCAGCAGCGCGTCATCATGTCTGACTGACTCTCCAGCATTAGGTGAGCAGGGTAGAACCCAGAGCAGTGAGATTCATGACTCAGGAGCAGAGCAGCTGTGGAAGGCCTGGGAAGCACAGACCCACAGGCCTTCCGCGGTAACTTAGCAACCCAGGGCTTCTAGCAGTAATTACTCTCACCCCGCTGCTGTGCAGAGAGAACACCTGGCTGTGGCTGGCGGTTTAGGAAGAGATGGCCATTCTCTCATCCTAAAGAGAGTCTGGGTAGCAAGCTGGGGTTACAGTTATCCCCACTGCCCTGCTGCTGGGCTGAGAAGGTTCAGCCATCAAAACACAATTACAAAATCACTACATTTTAGGACTAAAAGAGCCTTTGGGAATGAATTCTCCCAAGTCCTTATTTCACAAGTGAGGTCAGGCAGTCAGGTTGCATGGGGGCTCATCACAGGTCTCCCTCACCAACCCACGCGGTCCAGGGGTGAGAGCTAAGGAGAACTTCCCGCAGGCTGCCTTTTCCTAACCCCTCACCTAATCTCACCCAGGGGACCACTTCCTTCAGCATCACCACCAATGGGACAGCAAGATATGTGAAGCCAAGGTTCTAACTCAAAAGTGTTGCCAAGAGTCCACCATAAAACCAGAAATGCCCACCGTGGGTCCTAACTAGGTTCCAGGGCAACAGAACCCACAGACAGCAGAGGAGAAAGGAATGGCTCAATCAGATGTCAGGTGAGTTCCAGCCATTTCAAATCTCCACTTACTAGTCAGAGACACTTCTACTGTTTCACGGGGGGTGGGGCAGGTTTGTGGACTCTAAGAGCCAATGGAAGGCACTGTGCCTACAATTATTCCCACAGCCAACTCTACCACAGCGAGATCAAAACCCGCTTGCTGATTCATGTGCCAAGTGCTCTGCGTATGAGGTCTCATCTCCGCAACAAACCTAAAGTAGGTGAATGAACCCCAGTCACGCTGAAGGGCATATGCTGGGGACTGCTATATGGATCGTTCAATACCGCAGAGTTATTATGGGCTGGGGCTGACATTCAAACTCAAGCCTGAACTGCAAAGCCATGGCCGCATCTCTGGATTCTCCCTTCCCCTCCAATATCTCATCCAACTTGAAAAACCCTGGGGATCACTTTAGCAGTTCCCAAGGGAGAGTGTCTCTCCAGTAACCACGTTAAGGTGACTGATAAGGTCCCTTGGGAGTGCAGTGCTGGGTAATTTAATCTTCTGGCTCTCTCAACAGATCCTAAAAGTCTTTGCTTATCACTGCTATTTCAGAAAGCAAGAACCTTCCAGCCAACCAGAAGGTTCATTAGAAACTACCGCCCCAGCTACCAGGGAGGATGAAGCAGGAGGATCATAGCCTTGGTGAGCCTGGGAAACTTAATGAGACTGAGCAACAAAGCAAAGAGTAGAGCGGGAGGGCATACCTCAACCGTAGATCATTTGCCCCGCACGCATGAGGCTTTGGAGTCAATCTTCAGTATTGAAAAACAAACAAACAAACAACCCCCATGAAGATGCCCCGACAGTCCAACACACCAGGATGTCCACAGCCTTGTGAATCTGCTCACCGGCACTTCCTCTCCTCTGCTCCCTTCTGTAGGCCCCGGTGGCTCCGAGCTCAGAAATGACCTGCCAGCCATCTCTGAGCATAAGAGACCTAATTTTCTCCTGGCATCACCCGGAACTCGGAGCCCTCACGTGAAAGAGTAGGCTGGTTGGGATCCCTGATCCTGGCAGCCTAGGGGCAGCTGGTTTGTGGACAAGACAGGACCTGGAGCTGGAACTCCAACCTTTCCTTCTCTACGGTTGGTCGCGACTGCAGCTAACAGGTGAGAACCCAGACAGACGGCGCCATCATTACCACCTGGAATCCTCACAGAAGTTCTGCAAAGATTGGTTTTGTTTTTCTGTTTGTTTCCCATTCTATTTTACAGAAGACAAAGGAGGGGATCAGAGAAGACGAGTGAGTTACTTAAGGGGACAAGGCCGATAAAGGAGCCAAGATTTCAACGTCCAGCCCCCGAACAATCCAGATATGAAAAATGAACTGTGCTGGTATTATTACTCTGGCCCATAATCCTAAAGTCGTCTTTCCTAACAGGCGCTGGGGGCTGGCTGACATAAGGTCAGAGGATATTGGCTGCTCATCACTTGCGGCATGATTCTGGTAGGGGTCTCAAACTTTGACCCAGGACTCCCACCAATGACGAGAAGACGGGGTTCTTTCAGGTAAGCCCACCAGAGTCCTCCTTAGTGGCCCTCCCGGCATTGTCAAGCAGGCCAGACAAGCTCCTATCACCGATCGCCCGGCTGGTTCCATACGGAGCCCCAACCGCCGAAGGGTCAGCGACAGGCCGGCCACGCACTTCTTTCAACGCAGCTGGCGCAGCCCAGGCCCCCTCTCACCTTCCCTTGCTCCACCTGTGCCAAATGCGCACCATTCTTCCCCAGGCACAAGGACAACATGTGCGTCCCTGCTGTCAGCGGCAGTGAGGGCTCCAGCGAGGTCTGGAGCGCCACCGGGCCGGGCTGCACAGGCCCACCACCCCTCCAACCTCCGCGCCTGCTCCAGGCAGCGTCCACCGCCCTCGGTCCTGTGCAAGCCGCCGGCCTCCCCCGCAAGTCCAGGGCCCGACACCAAGCCCAGCCCGGCCAGCGCCTCACCTGAAGCCGGGCTTGGACCCCCGGGCCCAGCTGCGCCGCAGACCCCGCTGCCCACCTGACGCCCGGGTGTCGCAGGTGTCCACCGTGAGCCTGCCCTGCAGGAGAGCGCACACACGGGAGCCGGAGCGCGTGCGCGGGCCGCGGGATCCGCCTCCCAGGTCTCGGCCAGGACACCCCTTCGGCTCATGGAATCCTGGGAGTTGTAGTTTTTAAGCAATAGCAGCCTACAGGCGCCTAGAAGACCAGAAGCTTCTACGTGGTGTTCATTTTAACCAATCATGGGAGTTCTGATAATAAGTTTAAATGCAAGTTACACCAATATCCATACGTCACCTTTTAGAGGAAAAATAAATCATACCTCAACATGCTTTTAAAATTCATGAAGGGACTGGAAATATATCTCAGAAGTTGAGAGCTTATTGCTCTTCCAGAGGTCCTGGGTTCAATTCCCAGTACCCATGTCGGGCAGCTCACAACCTCCTGCAACTCCAGATCCATGAAATCTGAAGTCCTCTTCTGACCTCCAAGGGTACCTGTGCTTGCTCACGAACACACACAACACACACACACACAATACACACACACACACTGAAATAAATCATTAAAATATAAACAAGAAGACAAGAAATAAAAAGCAACAGGGAGTTCACACGCAATTGGACCATCGCCCCATCAGGGAGTTTGCATGCAATTGGACCATTGCCACATCAGACGCTACCCCTCAAGGAAGAGGCTCAAGGGCAACCATCCTCAGTTCTTCAGGCGTGCCGGTTGGTTATCAGAATGCACATGCCTTCATTTCTGGAGTCATGTATTTTTGCTCTCTTGACTTTTTGCTTCAAAACACGAAGATTTAAATTGCGCAGAGGCTGTCTTCGTCAGGTTTCTTTTGCTGTGAAGAGACACCATGAGCATCGCAGCAAGACTAGGAAAACATTTAATCGGGGTGACCCGATTGCAGTTTCAGAGAGTCAGTCCATTATCATCATGGTGGGGAGCATGGCAGTGTGCGGGCAGACATGGTGTTGGCTAGTCTTGATCAGAAGTCAACAGGAAGTGGACTGTGACACTGGGAGAAGCTTAAGCAAAGGAGACCTCAAAGCCTGCAGACAGTGGCGCACTTCCTTCAACAAGGCCACGCCTACTTCAACAAGGTCATGCCTGCTTCAACAAGGTCGTACGTTGGGGTCAGAGGACAATTTTGTGGATAGTTTCTTCCCATCTTTATGTGAGTTCCAAGAATAGAACTCAGTCCTTTGCGATCGTTCTCCACAGTGTGATTATTTTTAAGATGATAGTGCCCCTGTGCTGAGACAGAAAGTTGGTAAATTTGTGCAGGGCAGTTTAGTAATAGTCTAAACAGTCATGGAAGCTGCCATCAAGGTTTGATCTTTGTTGAGACAGAGAAACATGGAAACATGTTAGGCTAGGAAGTCACATGATCATATTTTATTTCTTAAATTTTCATTGTAGCAATGTAGACTGTCTTTGATGGATAATTATAGATAGCTATAGTTATTGTTTTCTTTACTTGTGATAAAAGATAAATTAGATATAAAACTTTAGACTTACAAATAAATATTGTAATTGTAATTCTTGCTTGATACCTGTTTTGTTATATGTAATTTTATTGTGTTGAAGTTAAAAGCTTCCTTTTTATTTAGACAAAAAAGGGGAGATGATGTGGGATTCCCCTGTAAGGTATGAATATGTTTTATTACCCCTGGTTATAAGGAAACTGCTTTGGCCTGTGACAGGGCAGACTGTAGCAAGGCAGGAAACCTAAGCAGAGACAGAGGAGGAAAGCAGGCAGAGTCAGGCAGATCCCATGCAGCTGGCCAACAAAACATGAACCTCATGGTAAAATATAAAATAATAGAAATGGATTAATGTAAGATGTTAGAATTAGCTAATAAGAAGACTGAGCTAATAGGCCAAAGAGTATGCAATTAATATTAAGTCTCAGAGTGGTTATTTTATAAGTGGCTTCAGGAAGAGGTTTGGGGAGAAAACCCTACCCAGAGAGACCAGTGGGAAGAAAATATTTGTAGCAAGACATAACAAAATTTATCGTATCAGTTGTTAAATGGACAGGTCAGTGGTGTCAAATACATTGTAATGTAACCAACACCAGTTTCCAACTACAGATTTCCTTAATCTTGTAAAACAGAAACTCTGAAACCATTAGACAATGACTTCTCATTCTGTGTACACCCCACAGCACCAGGCAACCACCCTTTCACTCTCTGTGAACCTGACTACACTTTATATCTCAGGTAGCACGAGGCAGTACGCCCCTTCTAAAAGTGACTTCACCATTTTATTTATTTATTATAGTGTGAGTACACACACGAGTAAGAGTGTGTGCAGGAGTTACTTATATCTTTCACTATGTACGTCTTATGGATTGAATTTTGAACTCAGGGTTTTAGGCTTGACAGAAAGTGTGATAACTGACTCTTATAACATCTCTCTGGCCCAGTATTTGCTTTTTTTTGATTGCCTTATTTCTTCAAGTATAAGGTCCTCAGTGTTCAATATCAGAAGATTTAGAGGGTTTTGGTTGTTTGTTTTTGTTTTTGAGATAGAGTCTTACTACATAGTCCTGGTTGTCCTGGAACTCATTCTATAAAATAAATTGGCCTTGAACTCACATTTGGTTATGCTCCTGAGTGCTGAAATTAAAGTTATGTGCTTCAAGCCAAGCTGATTTTAAGATTTGAAAGATAAATGCCTAAGAAAACAATGATCTATTGGGCAAAGAATGAATCGGGAAGTGAGGAGCAATTTCAGATGGGCAACCTAACTATACTACACCATAAACAATATTCTATCTAGACTACACCCACCCCATCTCTATCTACACTACACCCCATCTCTATCTACACTACACCCCATCTCTATCTACACTACACCCCATCTCTATCTACACTACACCCCATCTCTATCTACACCCACCCCATCTCTATCTACACTACACCCCATCTCTATCTACACTACACCCCATCTCTCTATCTACACTACACCCACCCCATCTCTATCTACACTACACCCCATCTCTCTACACTACACCCACCCCATCTCTATCTACACTACACCCACCCCATCTCTATCTACACTACACCCACCCCATCTCTATCTACACTACACCCACCCCATCTCTATCTACACTACACCCACCCCATCTCTATCTACACTACACCCACCCCATCTCTATCTACACCACACCCACCCCATCTCTATCTACACTACACCCCATCTCTATCTACACCACACCCACCCCATCTCTATCTACACTACACCCCATCTCTATCTACACCACACCCACCCCATCTCTATCTACACTACACCCCATCTCTATCTACACTACACCCCATCTCTATCTACACCCACCCCATCTCTATCTACACTACACCCCATCTCTATCTACACTACACCCCATCTCTATCTACACTACACCCACCCCATCTCTATCTACACTACACCCCATCTCTATCTACACTACACCCCATCTCTATCTACACTATACCCCATTTCTATCTACACTACACCCCATCTCTATCTACACTACACCCCATCTCTATCTACACTACACCCCATCTCTATCTACACTACACCCCATCTCTATCTACACCACACCCACCCCATCTCTTACCTGCTAACTAAGAGCATCTCTTTTCAAAAGAGACTGGAATGAGGGCAGAGGTGCAGAGTCTGCTGAAGATGTGTACACACAATAGTAAAAACCACCGTGTCTGGTATGCTCTACAGAATGATGGTTTTGGTCAGGGCATTTTCATAGACTATGCTGTCATCTTCTCTGTCATTTCCCTCCCTCTCTTCCTGTTCCCTCTCATCCACTATAGTCACACAGCTACCTTTATAGTACATATTTAAGCCTAGATTCCTCATTTGAGTTGGAACATGTGATACTTGTCTTCCTGAATCTGGCTCTTTTCCCTTGATGTATGTAAAACCAGCACATAGCCAGCCCTGGCTCTTCCCTTGTTGAGCATGCCCAATCCTTCAGTCTTCTCTATATTCTGACATCTGTGCTCCTAACCATCCAACTTCTCAGGGCCCGAATGGGAGCATCATTCGTTGTTGAACTTGCACATCTGTGAGTCCCCACAGGCTGGCTCTGTAGATCCCTGCAGGATTTGTTCCTGTGCGCACAAGCTGGCTGAAACAGGTTTGTGAGGACCAGCGTGGGATTGCCCCACATCCCACTTGCCTGGGACTTTGGGAGGTGTTCTTTTCATGGATATGACAGGACTGCCAGAGCCTGGGCTCTGATATACCCACGCTTTCACATATTCTCCAGGTGTCAGTCATGGAGGTTAGCAACTCCAGGGGCCACAAAAGTCATGCTGAGACAAGGAAGGTGCTTTGCTAACAACTGGAGCCAGATACAGACTCCCACGGCCAATCAAGGTGTGTTCAGGGGACAGAGTGACTCTCCGCTTTCCCTGAGGAAGCATGGCGGAGCTAGCTGACAACGACGGCCAGCACATGGGTGCAGGTGGCTGATAAATGACACCTGGGTTGAAGTCTTTCCAAAAGGCTTGAACTACTCAGGTGTGCTAGTCTGGAAATAACGTGTTCTGAGAACGTGTGTTTTTCTCCTCAGCACCCGTGGCAGGCCGCCCCAGGCTGGGGTGTGGGGCTCCTTCTCCTGCTCAGTCATAATGGTGTTTTTCACCTATTGCAGCAAAGCAATCAAAAGTTAAAATGATGTCATCTGAGGTCCCCTTTAGCTTCACCAGCCAGGCAGCCTTTGGGTAGATTTTTTGGCAAGTTCCTTCCCTGAAGGTAGGAACCACGTATGAAAAAGAGATCTCTCTGCACCCAGACTTGTAGCCCTTGGCTGTCTTCATACGCAGTGTTTGTCAGGAGGCTGAGATGTGACCATAGTTCTCAGGGGAATCACAGACAGAACAGAAGGAGGGACCTGACTCATCAGCCTCAGCTGGAACTGCTTTCCTTACCGTAGAGATGAGCCCAGGCACTTAAAAATTATAATTTTCTATGCTTAATAAGCTCCTAATTTTCATTGCTATGGTTTTCACTTCTCCAGCATTAATACAATTAATACATTTATTCCACTGAGGCAAATGAAATTGAACCAGTAAAGTGAGCCAATTGCTCATTATTTAAGATTACAAGTTATTTTGTAGAGGAGGAAGGGAACTTAGCAACGATGTAGTCCAATCCCTTTACTCCATGAGTCAGAGGACTGAGGTCCAAGAGAGGGGACAAAGCTGGATTTTAATCATAAAGCCGGAAAACGACACCACTTAGGAGCTCCAAAAAGTCCTGTATGTTTTCCTAATGATTCTGCCTTAAGATGTAGTAGTGTGATGGCATTGTGCCAGTCAGGGACCCCAGTCGGTTCAGCTTGGCAGTGGAGGGCAGGGCGTAGGGACCCTACCCAGTTCGTTTCAGCGTGGCGAGGAAAAGCATAGTGGCTGGGGTGGGGGGAGCATGCATCCTAGGCAGAAGCTCTGGCAATGGTGTTTGACGGCACCATGGTGCTGGAGCAGGATCCAAAAGGATCCAAGAGAAAAACAGCAACCATAGAGAGTCACACCGGAGGGTGGAGGGTGTGCTGAGGGAGGAACTGGAGAACTCAAGCTGTAACCATAGAAACCTGGGTGGACTGGGGGTGGTTGGGGATGGGAACACGAGGGACCAGGTAGGGGAGGGATGGAGGGGGACAGTACTGAAAGAGATGAGTGGAAAGGGGGTGCATTTTGGGGGGTGAGGTAGAAACCTGGTACAATGAAAATTCCTAGGAATCTACAAGACGACCACAGCTAACACTCCAAGCAATAGGGGACATGCAGCCTGAACTTGACATCTCCTGTGACCAGGCAAGACTCCTGGTGGAGGGATTGAGACACCAACCCAGCCACACGACCTTCGACCTATAGTCTGTCCTACCTATGGGATGTGCTGGGGTAAGGGTGGCCCAGAGATTGTAGGAGTGGCCATCCAATGACTGGCCCAGCCTGAGACCCACACCACAAGAGTGAGCCCACCTCTGATACAGCCTGGAGCACCAGGAAACGACACAGAGGCTGGATGGCCCAGAGACCTAGGGTAGAGCCAAACATGACTGGAGAGGAAAATGTCAATGTAATGATGTCTAACGATATTCTGCTGTACTCATAGATGGGTGCCTAGCCTGTCATCAGAGAGCCTTCATCTAGTAATCGATGGGAACATGCAGAGACCCACAAGCAAACTGAGCTCAGGGAATCCTGTGGAAAAGAGGGAGAAAGGATTATAGGAATCACAAGAAAATCCATATCATCAACTATCCCGGCCTCATCGGAGTTCACAGAGACTGAGCCAACAACCAGGGAACCTGCAGGCTACTGACCCAGGCCCTTTGCATACACGTGACAATTGTATAGCTTGATCTGCTTGTGGGGCTCCTAACAGTGGGAACAGGGGCCATCTTTGACTCTTTTGCTGCCTTTTGGGACCTCATCCCTCATATTGGGTTGCCTTGCAGAGCCTTGACACAAGGGCAGGTGTTTAGTCTTACTGCGACTTGATATGCCATGCTATGTTGAGTCCCATGGGAGGCCTGTCCTTTTTTTGAATAGAAATGGAGGAGAAGAGGATTGGAGGAAGGCAAAGAAGGGGGTACTTAGAGGAGAGGAAGAAGGGGAAACTGCTGTCAGGACGTAAAATAAATAAATATTTTTTTTAAAAAAAAATTAGAAGAAAAAAGAAGAAAGAAACCTGCAGGGGACGAGGAGCCAGGCCATGACGCATCTGTAGGAGCAGTACAGAAACGCTTCCCTACAGAGGTGGTGGGGCTATGAGCATCAGCCTGGAGCTTGAGGATTCTTAAGAGCTACCAGGCCACGTCCCCTGGCCAACAGAGGTTCGTCTACCTAACAAGTCCACTGTGTGGTGTTGATGCACACCTAAGTGTGAGATGCTTGTTTCCACTCCATGGCCGTCCATCACCAGGAGTGCATGTTTAAAGGTGCCCATGTCTGGGTCTGTCTGCTCCATGGCTGTCCATCATCAGGAATGCGCATTTAAAGGTGCCCATGTCTGCCCCAAATATTCTGAGTCTGACTGGCCCAGGGTGGGTCGTGGGTGCCCTTTCCCTTCCCCTAAAGCTAAGATGTGATTCTAGTGTGACGCCAAGGCTAAGAACTACCGAGGTGAGGCTGGGTGGGTCCTGCTGAATTTCCGTGAACTGCCTGTGTCCATCAACAGAGACAGAGAGGCAATGATGGAGAAACCGATTATCCACAGGCTCCTGGCCTTTCCGGTCATGACGCTTTCCTGGAGTTCAATTCTCAGCATTCGCATAAAAACCCAGGTGAGAGGGCTAGACACCTACAATTCCGGTGCTGGGGAGGTGGAGGCAGGAGGGTCTGGAATTGAACAACGGTCTAACCGAAACTGCTCCAGGTTCCGTGAAGTGACTGAGGTCACCTGAAGGCAGCCCCAGCCTCCACATGCAGGTGTCTACTTGCTCATGTGCTCCCAGGCACGCGTGCACAAATGCAGTCCATGTACACACAAAACAGAATGATACCTTTTCTTTGAAACAAGAGAGTAGCACAATGATTTTACAGTATCTAATTTCTCTTGACGTGCAGGAGCGCCTTCTGCTCCTTCAGCCAATAGCTACTGAGAGACCAGCCCCTGCTCTTTCAGCCAATAGCTGCTATTGGCCCTCACCTTTCAGCTATTGGCTGAAAGAGCAGGGGCTGGTCTCTCAGCAGCTATTGGCTGAAGGAGCAGAAGGAGCTCCAGCAACATCTTGGGTCACTTTAACAATCTCTTCAAGGCTCACTGTTGTCTACTGGTGGTCAGAGGTGTATCAGCTATTTTTATTTTTCTGTGGACTGAGCTGTGACCTGACAAGAACCAGCACAGGAGGAAGACGTCTGCGTGACTCACAGTTTGAGGGAACAGTCCATTAGCATG